>NC_134359.1:1043802-1702552 GCF_048569485.1 Anomaloglossus baeobatrachus | reverse complement strand
TATCATTTATCCGCCCTATACCTGCACATACAGTGTATATATATATATATATGTGGCTGTAGCTGTACACATGACTCTGGAGTGATGCTGTATATACTCTGTAGCATATCATTTATCCGCCCTATACCTGCACATACAGTGTATATATATATATATATGTGGCTGTAGCTGTACACATGACTCTGGAGTGATGCTGTGTATACTCTGTAGCATATCATTTATCCGCCCTATACCTGCACATACAGTGTATATATATATGTGGCTGTAGCTGTACACATGACTCTGGAGTGATGCTGTATATACTCTGTAGCATATCATTTATCCGCCCTATACCTGCACATACAGTGTATATATATATATATATATGTGGCTGTAGCTGTACACATGACTCTGGAGTGATGCTGTATATACTCTGTAGCATATCATTTATCCGCCCTATACCTGCACATACAGTGTATATATATATATGTGGCTGTAGCTGTACACATGACTCTGGAGTGATGCTGTGTATACTCTGTAGCATATCATTTATCCGCCCTATACCTGCACATACAGTGTATATATATATATATAGTGGCTGTAGCTGTACACATGACTCTGGAGTGATGCTGTATACACTCTGTAGCATATCATTTATCCGCTCTATACCTGCACATACAGTGTATATATATATATGTGGCTGTAGCTGTACACATGACTCTGGAGTGATGCTGTATATACTCTGTAGCATATCATTTATCCGCCCTACACCTGCACATACAGTGTATATATATATATATGTGGCTGTAGCTGTATACATGACTCTGGAGTGATGCTGTGTATACTCTGTAGTATATCATTTATCCGCCCTATACCTGCACATACAGTGTATATATATATATATATGTGGCTGTAGCTGTACACATGACTCTGGAGTGATGCTGTATATACTCTGTAGTATATCATTTATCCGCCCTACACCTGCACATACAGTGTATATATATATATGAGGCTGTAGCTGTACACATGACTCTGGAGTGATGCTGTGTATACTCTGTAGCATATCATTTATCCGCCCTGTACCTGCACATACAGTGTATATATATATATATATGTGGCTGTAGCTGTACACATGACTCTGGAGTGATGCTGTATATACTCTGTAGCATATCATTTATCCGCCCTATACCTGCACATACAGTATATATATATATATATATATATATATATATATATATATGTGGCTGTAGCTGTACACATGACTCTGGAGTGATGCTGTATATACTCTGTAGTATATCATTTATCCGCCCTATACCTGCACATACAGTGTATATATATATATATGTGGCTGTAGCTGTACACATGACTCTGGAGTGATGCTGTATATACTCTGTAGCATATCATTTATCCGCCCTATACCTGCACATACAGTGTATATATATATATATATATATATATATATATATATATGTGGCTGTAGCTGTACACATGACTCTGGAGTGATGCTGTGTATACTCTGTAGCATATCATTTATCCGCCCTATACCTGCACATACAGTGTATATATATATATATATGTGGCTGTAGCTGTACACATGACTCTGGAGTGATGCTGTGTATACTCTGTAGTATATCATTTATCCACTCTATACCTGCACATACAGTGTATATATATATATATGTGGCTGTAGCTGTACACATGACTCTGGAGTGATGCTGTGTATACTCTGTAGTATATCATTTATCCGCCCTATACCTGCACATACAGTGTATATATATATATATATATATATATATATGTGGCTGTAGCTGTACACATGACTCTGGAGTGATGCTGTATATACTCTGTAGCATATCATTTATCCGCCCTATACCTGCACATACAGTGTATATATATATATATATATATGTGGCTGTAGCTGTACACATGACTCTGGAGTGATGCTGTATATACTCTGTAGCATATCATTTATCCGCCCTATACCTGCACATACAGTGTATATATATATATGTGGCTGTAGCTGTACACATGACTCTGGAGTGATGCTGTGTATACTCTGTAGCATATCATTTATCCGCCATACACCTGCACATACAGTATATATATATATATGTGGCTGTAGCTGTACACATGACTCTGGAGTGATGCTGTGTATACTCTGTAGTATATCATTTATCCGCCCTATACCTGCACATACAGTGTATATATATATATGTGGCTGTAGCTGTACACATGACTCTGGAGTGATGCTGTGTATACTCTGTAGCATATCATTTATCCGCCCTATACCTGCACATACAGTGTATATATATATATATATGTGGCTGTAGCTGTACACATGACTCTGGAGTGATGCTGTATATACTCTGTAGTATATCATTTATCCGCCCTATACCTGCACATACAGTGTATATATATATATATATGTGGCTGTAGCTGTACACATGACTCTGGAGTGATGCTGTATATACTCTGTAGCATATCATTTATCCGCCCTATACCTGCACATACAGTGTATATATATATATATATATGTGGCTGTAGCTGTACACATGACTCTGGAGTGATGCTGTATATACTCTGTAGTATATCATTTATCCGCCCTACACCTGCACATACAGTGTATATATATATATGAGGCTGTAGCTGTACACATGACTCTGGAGTGATGCTGTGTATACTCTGTAGCATATCATTTATCCGCCCTATACCTGCACATACAGTATATATATATATATATGTGGCTGTAGCTGTACACATGACTCTGGAGTGATGCTGTGTATACTCTGTAGCATATCATTTATCCGCCCTATACCTGCACATACAGTGTATATATATATATGTGGCTGTAGCTGTACACATGACTCTGGAGTGATGCTGTATATACTCTGTAGCATATCATTTATCCGCCCTATACCTGCACATACAGTGTATATATATATATGTGGCTGTAGCTGTACACATGACTCTGGAGTGATGCTGTGTATACTCTGTAGCATATCATTTATCCGCCCTATACCTGCACATACAGTGTATATATATATATATATATATATGTGGCTGTAGCTGTACACATGACTCTGGAGTGATGCTGTATATACTCTGTAGTATATCATTTATCCGCCCTATACCTGCACATACAGTGTATATATATATATGTGGCTGTAGCTGTACACATGACTCTGGAGTGATGCTGTGTATACTCTGTAGTATATCATTTATCCGCCCTACACCTGCACATACAGTGTATATATATATATATATGAGGCTGTAGCTGTACACATGACTCTGGAGTGATGCTGTATATACTCTGTAGCATATCATTTATCCGCCCTATACCTGCACATACAGTGTATATATATATATATGAGGCTGTAGCTGTACACATGACTCTGGAGTGATGCTGTATATACTCTGTAGCATATCATTTATCCGCCCTATACCTGCACATACAGTGTATATATATATATATATGTGGCTGTAGCTGTACACATGACTCTGGAGTGATGCTGTGTATACTCTGTAGCATATCATTTATCCGCCCTATACCTGCACATACAGTGTATATATATATATATGTGGCTGTAGCTGTACACATGACTCTGGAGTGATGCTGTGTATACTCTGTAGCATATCATTTATCCGCCCTATACCTGCACATACAGTGTATATATATATATATGTGGCTGTAGCTGTACACATGACTCTGGAGTGATGCTGTATATACTCTGTAGCATATCATTTATCCGCCCTATACCTGCACATACAGTGTATATATATATATATATATATATATATATGTGGCTGTAGCTGTACACATGACTCTGGAGTGATGCTGTGTATACTCTGTAGTATATCATTTATCCGCCCTATACCTGCACATACAGTGTATATATATATATATATATGTGGCTGTAGCTGTACACATGACTCTGGAGTGATGCTGTGTATACTCTGTAGCATATCATTTATCCGCCCTACACCTGCACATACAGTATATATATATATATATGAGGCTGTAGCTGTACACATGACTCTGGAGTGATGCTGTGTATACTCTGTAGCATATCATTTATCCGCCCTATACCTGCACATACAGTGTATATATATATATATATGTGGCTGTAGCTGTACACATGACTCTGGAGTGATGCTGTGTATACTCTGTAGCATATCATTTATCCGCCCTATACCTGCACATACAGTGTATATATATATATATATATGAGGCTGTAGCTGTACACATGACTCTGGAGTGATGCTGTATATACTCTGTAGTATATCATTTATCCGCCCTATACCTGCACATACAGTGTATATATATATATATGAGGCTGTAGCTGTACACATGACTCTGGAGTGATGCTGTGTATACTCTGTAGTATATCATTTATCCGCCCTATACCTGCACATACAGTGTATATATATATATATATATATATGTGGCTGTAGCTGTACACATGACTCTGGAGTGATGCTGTGTATACTCTGTAGTATATCATTTATCCGCCCTACACCTGCACATACAGTGTATATATATATATATGTGGCTGTAGCTGTACACATGACTCTGGAGTGATGCTGTGTATACTCTGTAGTATATCATTTATCCGCCCTATACCTGCACATACGGTGTATATATATATATATATATATATGTGGCTGTAGCTGTACACATGACTCTGGAGTGATGCTGTGTATACTCTGTAGTATATCATTTATCCGCCCTACACCTGCACATACAGTGTATATATATATATGTGGCTGTAGCTGTACACATGACTCTGGAGTGATGCTGTGTATACTCTGTAGTATATCATTTATCCGCCCTATACCTGCACATACAGTGTATATATATATATATATATATATATGTGGCTGTAGCTGTACACATGACTCTGGAGTGATGCTGTGTATACTCTGTAGTATATCATTTATCCGCCCTATACCTGCACATACAGTGTATATATATATATATATATGTGGCTGTAGCTGTACACATGACTCTGGAGTGATGCTGTATATACTCTGTAGCATATCATTTATCCGCCCTACACCTGCACATACAGTGTATATATATATATGAGGCTGTAGCTGTACACATGACTCTGGAGTGATGCTGTATATACTCTGTAGTATATCATTTATCCGCCCTATACCTGCACATACAGTGTATATATATATATGAGGCTGTAGCTGTACACATGACTCTGGAGTGATGCTGTGTATACTCTGTAGCATATCATTTATCCGCCCTATACCTGCACATACAGTGTATATATATATATATGTGGCTGTAGCTGTACACATGACTCTGGAGTGATGCTGTATATACTCTGTAGCATATCATTTATCCGCCCTATACCTGCACATACAGTGTATATATATATATATATATGTGGCTGTAGCTGTACACATGACTCTGGAGTGATGCTGTATATACTCTGTAGCATATCATTTATCCGCCCTATACCTGCACATACAGTGTATATATATATATGTGGCTGTAGCTGTACACATGACTCTGGAGTGATGCTGTATATACTCTGTAGTATATCATTTATCCGCTCTATACCTGCACATACAGTATATATATATATATATATATATATATATATATATATATATATATATGTGGCTGTAGCTGTACACATGACTCTGGAGTGATGCTGTGTATACTCTGTAGCATATCATTTATCCGCCCTATACCTGCACATACAGTGTATATATATATATATATATATATATATATGTGGCTGTAGCTGTACACATGACTCTGGAGTGATGCTGTGTATACTCTGTAGTATATCATTTATCCGCCCTATACCTGCACATACAGTGTATATATATATATATATATATATATGTGGCTGTAGCTGTACACATGACTCTGGAGTGATGCTGTATATACTCTGTAGCATATCATTTATCCGCCCTATACCTGCACATACAGTATATATATATATATATGTGGCTGTAGCTGTACACATGACTCTGGAGTGATGCTGTGTATACTCTGTAGTATATCATTTATCCGCCCTATACCTGCACATACAGTGTATATATATATATATATGTGGCTGTAGCTGTACACATGACTCTGGAGTGATGCTGTGTATACTCTGTAGCATATCATTTATCCGCCCTATACCTGCACATACAGTGTATATATATATATGAGGCTGTAGCTGTACACATGACTCTGGAGTGATGCTGTGTATACTCTGTAGCATATCATTTATCCGCCCTATACCTGCACATACAGTGTATATATATATATATGTGGCTGTAGCTGTACACATGACTCTGGAGTGATGCTGTATATACTCTGTAGCATATCATTTATCCGCCCTATACCTGCACATACAGTATATATATATATATATGTGGCTGTAGCTGTACACATGACTCTGGAGTGATGCTGTGTATACTCTGTAGCATATCATTTATCCGCCCTATACCTGCACATACAGTGTATATATATATATATATGTGGCTGTAGCTGTACACATGACTCTGGAGTGATGCTGTATATACTCTGTAGCATATCATTTATCCGCCCTATACCTGCACATACAGTGTATATATATATATATATGTGGCTGTAGCTGTACACATGACTCTGGAGTGATGCTGTATATACTCTGTAGCATATCATTTATCCGCCCTATACCTGCACATACAGTGTATATATATATATATATGTGGCTGTAGCTGTACACATGACTCTGGCTTTCTCCTCTTTTCCAGGCCGCTTTTCCTGGTGGAAGTTATGAGTTGCGCGGCTTCTCCCGGTGGCTCCACGTTGCCTCCGCGCAGGCGCCTTGTGCTGGGGATACTGGTCCTGTTACTGGTGGACGTCATCTGGGTGGCCTCGTCAGAGCTGACCTCTGTGAGTAAGAAGACAATATTGTATACACTGTACAGCTCCTTTCCCAGATTGTGTGACACACATGAATGGCTCCCGTGACTCACCATCACAGGGGTCTCCATAGCGTAACACCCTGTCAGCCCCAAAACGCCCAGAAGCCGCAGGGGACCTGGGGGGGGGGCAGGGGACCGGGGGAGGGTGGGGGCGAAGGGGACCTTCGGGGGGGGGGGGCGCAGGGGACCTGGGGAGGAGGGGGGGCGCAGGTGACCGGGGGAGGGAGGGGCGCAGGTGACCGGAGGAGGGAGGGGCGCAGGTGACCCTGGGGGCCCGCAGATGTCTTGTAGAAACTGCCAGCTCACCTCCGGATCGGGTGCTGAAATGCCAAGAAGGAAGGACCCCAGCGCACCCCAGCGCACCCCTACCTGGAAGAAGAGCATTAATTACTGTCCACATATACTCAAGCCCAGAAACTTCTCCAACGCCTCTCGCACCATAGAGGGATCTCCACGATGATCCATCCAATGAGAAAATGGCAAAGCTGAGCGTGTGGCCGGTAACATCGGTGGTGTAAGGACCCGTACACTGATAACGGCTCATGTAGGAGTCAGCCTGTCCGGAATGGCTCCATCTGAAGACGGGGTCACCGCGTGTAATAATGTGATCCCATTTCTGGTGGCTTCCCTGCGATATAATGAATAGGGGGCAAACGCTGTCAGTGCTTCCTCATCTGTGCCCTGTGTGCACCAGTGTAGAGCAGAAAGCGCGGATATATCGGGGGCACTGCTGCCGGTCACTGGGGTCTCCTGGGGCACGTTCTCCTTGGCCCGGGGTGCCTCGTGTACACTGGGGCCCGTTCTCCTAGGCTCGGGGTGCCTCCTGTACACTGGGGCACGTTCTCCTAGGCTTGGGGTGCCTCCTGTACACTGGGGCACGTTCTCCTAGGCTCGGGGTGCCTCCTGTACACTGGGGCACGTTCTCTTAGGCTCGGGGTGCTCACAGTGAACTCTGATGAACCCGTGACGTGACAGCCGCTACACCCGCGGTAACGCGGGTGTCGATGCGGGTGTGACTGGGGTATTGGTGCGGGTGTCGTGTGGGTGTCATCCAAGCTCCTTGGATAATCCGATGACCCCCTGATGTGACTGCACACACTGCTGGATACTCGCCTGTCCCAGTGCTGCTGCTGCTCCCAGCTCCTCGGTGCAGTAAATATGCAATGAGTCTAATGAGCGGGGGTCAGAAGCGAGTGACAGCAGCGCCGAAGAAAGCAGTGCTGGAGATAAGTGAGGATGGAAAATTTATTTTTTTTTCCTTTCAAAGACGTGTTTTCTCCGGTACGTGTCACACGGATCACATCAGTGTGCGGGCCGTGTGATACCCGTGCTACCTAGAAAGTTACCTCTCCAGCCGGGATGTCAGCCGCAAACCTGAGATCAGGGAGCCTATTCTGGAAAATCTAAAGGATAAATGTAAATGTCTGGATCACCCTAAATAATGTGCGTTTCGATCAGACTTCATGGAACAGACGACGATGCTCCACGTTCTATCTGATCTCCCATCGCCTGGATATTGGTACCGGTGGCGGCCAAATATTCCCCATCAATGTGCCAAATATCAGAAGAGTCCGACTAAATAACAAGAAGGGATTCATAAAAGGTGTGAAGACCTTCTGTGTAGTCAGTAAATATGTGAAGCTGATGGCCAAGGGCCGCCATTATCCACGAGGATTCATCCAAGGCTAACGGCAGCAAAAGGCCAGCGGTGAGGAGGCCATCACACTGCTCTCCCTCCGGCCCGGGCCGCTCGCCCTCCGGCCCGGGCCGCTCGCCCTCCGGCCCGGGCCGCTCGCCCTCCGGCCCGGGCCGCTCGCCCTCCGGCCCGGGCCGCTCGCCCTCCGGCCCGGGCCGCTCGCCCTCCGGCCCGGGCCGCTCGCCCTCCGGCCCGGGCCGCTCGGCCACAATATATAAACTCTTTAGTTTGCGTCTTGAGAATAACCGCTCATGTACAAGTCACAAGGCGGCTCTAAGGCCGGCGTCACACGGGACGATCTATCGTTCAATCGCACCCGCCGCCCCCATCGTTTGTGCAATATGGACAATTAGTTGCCCGTGGTGCACAAAGTCGAGGAAGTTGGAAGTTTCGCCCCCAGCAGTTGGCCCCCGCACACTTCGCCCCCGCACACTTCGCCCCCGCACACTTCGCCCCCGCACACTTCGCCCCCAGCAGTTTGCCCCCGGATGTTTTGCCCCCAGCTGTTTGCCCCCGGACGTTTCGCCCCCGGATGTTTCGCCCCCAGCAGTTCGCCCCTGGGTGTTTCGCCCATTTTGCCCTCGCACATTTCGCCAACAGCAGTTTGCCCACGGATATTTCGCCCCCAGCTTTTTGCCCCCAGATGTTTCAGCCCCAATTTAGGCAGTGAATTTTGGCCTGGTGTTTTAGCCTTAAGGCTGCGACCGCACTTTGCGTTCACCTACTTGCAGTTCAGAGCGCACATTTTGGGCTTAATTGATTTGACTAAAGTTGCCCTTTTCTGAATTTTAGCGCTGAAAACGCATGCGTATTTACCGCGTTTTAGATGCGTTTTCAGCGCTTTTTACCTGCTTTTTCACATGCGTTTTAAACATCAAGACACTGCTAAATAAAGATTAAACAGTCAAATCCAATGAAAAAAGGAAAAAAAAAAGGAACAGATATAGAATTTTAGAAATTATTTAAGAAATAGAAATATTTAATGAAATTATAGCGGTAATATACTATTTATTAAAAATGAGTAATTTTCATAAATGTAGTTGTCGGACTATGTGTGTAAGGGGACATATAAAATCATTATAATTTTTTTATATTCAGGGTATTTTTCATACAATTTTTCTCCTTGGTTTTTTCTAGTCTTAAGGCTGCAATTCACATGCTTAACCCCTTTAGGACGAAGCCAGTTTTGTACTTAATGACCAGGCCATTTTTTGCAATTCTGACCAGTGTCACTTTATGAGGTCATAACTCTGGAACGCTTCAACGGATCCCGGTGATTCTGACATTGTTTTTTCGTGACATATTGTACTTCATGATAGTTATAAATTTAGAACGATATTTTTTGCTTTTATTTGTGAAAAAATCGGAAATTTGATGAAAATTTTGAAAATTTTGCAATTTTCAAACTTTTAATTTTTATGCCCTTAACCCAGAGAGTTATGTCACACAAAACAGTTAATAAATAACATTTCCCACTTGTCTACTTTACATTAGCGCAATTTCTGAAACAAAATGTTTTGGGGTTAGGAAGTTAGAAGGGGTCAAAGTTCATCAGCAATTTCCCATTTTTTCAACAAAATTCACAAAACCATTTTTTTAGGGACCACATCACATTTGAAGTGACTTTGAGAGGCCTAAGTGACAGAAAATACCTAAAAATGACACCATTCTCAAAACAGCACGCCTCAAAGTACTCAAAACCACATCCAAGAAGTTTATTAACCCTTCAGGTGCTTCACAGGAACTAAAGCAAAGTGGAATGAAAAAAAGCAAAAAATAAAATTTTACCTAAAATGTTGCTCTACCCCAAATTTATTCACTTTTAGAAGAAATAACACAACAAAATGAACCCCAAAACTTGTTACCCACTTTCTTATGAACGCGCCAATACCCCACATGTGGTCAGAAACCTTTGTTTGGACAAATGGGAGGGCTCGGAACAGAAGGAGCAATATTTGAATTTTGGAAAGCAAATTTGGCTGAAATAGATTGCGGGCACCATGTTGCATTTACATGTCCGCCAAGGTACCTAAACAGCAGAAACCCCTTACAAGTGACACCATTTTGGAAACTAGACCCCTTAAGGCTTCTATCTAGGGGTATAGTGAGCATTTTAGATCCACAGGTACTTCACAGATTTTGATAACGTTACGTTGTCACATTGAAAATTTTCATTTTTTTCTCAAAAATGTTGCTTTAGCATCAATTTTTTCACTTTTTCAAGAGGTAATTCCAAAAATGTGACCCCAATGTTTGTTACCCACTTTTTTATGAGCGCGGTGATACCTCACTTGTGGTCTGAAACCTTTGTTTGGAGAAATGGGAGGGCTTGGAACGGAAGGAGCAATATTTGAATTTTGGAAAGGAAATTTGGCTGAAAAAGATTGCGGGCACCATGTCGCATTTGGAGGACCCCTAAGGCACGTAAACAGCAAAAAAACACCACAAGTGACCCCATATTGGAAACTAGGCCCCTCAAGGAATTTATCTTGATGTTTGGTGAGTACCCTGAACCCCCAGGTGCTTTACAGAAGTTTATAACGTTGAGCCATGAAAATAAAAAAATAAAATTTTACCACAAAATTGTTACTTCAACCAGGTAGCTTTTTTTTTCACAAGGGTAACAGGAAAAAAATCACCATGAAATTTATTGCGCAATTTCTCCTGAGTTTGTTGATATCTTGTATGTGGTGGAAATCAACTGTTTGGGCACACTACAGGGCTCAGAAGAGAAGGAGTGCAATTTGACTGCAAAATTGGCTGGAATCAATAGCGGACGCCATGTTGCATTAGGAGAACCCCTGAGGTGCCTAAGCAGTGGAGGTCCCCCACAAGTGACCCCATTCTGGAAATAAGACCCCTCAAGGCTTTAATCTAGGTGTATATTGAGCATTTTGAATCCACGAATACTTCATAGAATTTGATAAGCTTAGGTTGCCATATTGAAATTTTCATTTTTTTCACAAAAATGTTGATTTAGCGACACATTTTTCACTTTTTCAAGAGGCAACAACAAAACGTGTACCCCACAGGTTGTTATCTAATTTCTTGTGAGCGCAGGGATACCACACATGTGGCCAAAAACCTTTGTTTGGATAAATGGGAGGGCTTGGAATGGAAGGAGCACCATTTGAATTTTGGAAAAGTTGAAGTAAATTGCGCGCACCATGTCACATTAGCAGGGCCCCTTGGGCACCTATACATCAGAAACCCCCCACAAGTGACCTCATTTTGGAAACTGGACCCCTCAAGGATTTTATTCAGGAGTATAGTAAACATTTTGAATCCACAGGTACTTCACAAAACTGTTGCTGTAGCAAAAAATTGCTCACTGTTAAGGGGGCTTTACACGCTGCGACATCGCTAATGCGGAGTCGTTAGGGTCACGGAATTGGTGACGCACATCCGGCCGCATTAGCGATGTTGCTGCGTGTGACACCGATGAGCGATTTTGCATCGTTGCAAAAACGTGCAAAATCGCTCATCGGTGACATGGGGGTCCATTCTCGATTATCGTTACTGCAGCAGTAACGATGTAGTTCGTCGCTCCTGCGGCAGCACACATCGCTATGTATGACGCCGCAGGAACGAGGAAGCTCTCCTTACCTGCCTCCCGGCCGCTATGAGGAAGGAAGGAGGTGGGCGGGATGTTCCGGCCACTCATCTCCGCCCCTCCGCTTCTATTGGGCGGCCGCTCAGTGACGTCACTGTGACGCCACACGGACCGCCCCCTTAGAAAGGAGGCGGTTTGCCGGTCACAGCGACGTTGCCGGGCAGGTAAGTATGTGTCACGCATCTGCGCAATGTTGTGCGGCACGGGCAGCGATTGCCCGTGTCGCACAACAGATGGGGGCGGGTACCCACGCTAGCGATATCGGGACCGATATCGCAGCGTGTAAAGTAGCCTTTAGGCTATGTGGCCATGATCCAGCGACACGGCGTCTAGTACCCAGTGTCAGCCTCCTGCAGAAATGTGAGTGTTGTCCACGGGAGAACGCAGCTGCCCATGCCCACGATTTGGGTTCAGGCTGCTGTGGACTTTAGTTCTATTCTACCTGCAAAGAACACTCATCTCCGCAGCATAAATTGACATCCTGAGGCTCGGGAAGCTGCGCCACAGGTCGATTTATGCTGCGGAGAAAAGAAACACAGTGGGCACGGGATTTCTAAAAATCCTGCCACTGTGCTTCTACTGCACAACGCAGCGTTATGGACGCAGGGAAAACACTCTGCGCCCAAAACGTTGCAAACCCTGATTGTGGGCACACAGTGTAAAATGCTACAATGGATGAATGGATAGATGTCAAACATATATAACGTCCCACCCCCCTGCATATTCTAAGCTGGCGCCCTTTAGTGCCTTTCATGTGACACTAAAGGATGCCTAGCCTTGTATTTAGCCCAAAAAAAAAAAAAATAATTAAAATAAATGACGTGGGGTCCCCCCTATTTTTGATAGCCAGCTAGGGTAAAGCAGACAGCTGTAGCCTGCAAACCACAGCTGACAGCTTCATCTTGTCTGGTGATCAATTTGGAGGGCTCCCCAAGCTGTTTTTTTTTTTTAATTATTTATAAATAAATAATTAAAAAAAAAAACCAAACGTGGGGTCCCCCCAAATTAGATCACCAGCCAAGGTGAAGCTGACAGCTGGGGTCTGGTATTCTCAGGATGGGAAGAGCCACGGTTATTGGACTCTTCCCAGCCTAAAAATAGCAGGCCGCAGCCGCCCCAGAAGTGGCGCATCCATTAGATGCGCCAATTCTGGCGCTTCGCCCCAGCTCATCCCGCGCCCTGGTGCGTTGGCTAACGGGGTAATGAATGGGGTTGATACCAGGTGTGTAATGTCACCTGGCATCAAGCCCAGCAATTAGTTATGTCACGGCGTCTATCAGATACCCGACATAACTAATTGACAGTAATAAAAAAAAAAATTGACAACAAAAAAAAATTTATTTGAAAAAACACTCCCCCAAACATTCCCTGATTGACCAATTTATTGAAAAGAAAAAAAAAATCCACAATAATCCATTTGGATGTCCCACGTCGCCTCTGGACCTTCTAGAATATGGGGGACACGTTCAGGGAACGTATCCCCCATTTTCTAGGAGGGCAGACCCTCCATTTGAGGAGAGTGGGTGCAAAGAATCTGCACCCACCCTCCCTGGGTCACAGATGCAGAGTGCGAGCAGCCAGCGTCCTGAACACAGGAAGTTGTCAGCCGCGCTCTGCTCATGTGACCGGCGTCTGCAGAGAAGGAGCCGGAGGAGGGGGCCGCGGGGGATCAGCGGTATGTATGACACCGGGGGACACCGGGGAACACCAGGGGGGGGGGTAGGGGGGGACCCGGCAGGGCCTAGGGAGCAGGTTTCTGTCGTATGTGTTATGGCACATACGACAGAAACCATAGGAACACTGTAAATGCGGCCGGCGCGCTGCTGTGATCGCCGGTGCGCGCGGCCATCTTGGATTTTCGGGAGGGGGTTGGGGGTCGGGGGGGGCACTTTGGGGACACCGGGGGACCGGAGGGAACCGGGAAAAAGATTTATCTCCCATCTGGCATGTTTGATCATGCCAGATGGGAGATAAATCATTTTTTACCGGCGCGGTCATTTACTATAACTTGATGATCGGTATACGGTGTATACCGGTCATCAGGTGAGCGGGGACCGGAAAAACCGGCCCGAATCATGATCTCCAGGGTCTCAGCTACCCCCGGCAGCTGAGACCCCGGAAATTTTCTGACTCTGGGGGGCGCTAGACCCTTTTTTCCGACCGCCGTTAAAAAGCGGCGGATCGGAAAAAGTACCCTTATTTACCGCCGTTAAAAGGCGTATCGGCGGTCGTAAAGGGGTTAATGTTGCATGTTTACTGAACATTGTTTCAGCTCAGGTTTTTGTGTTTTTTGTATGTTTTCTTGCTTGGTTGCAAGTTGGGGGCGCAGCCCTCCTAATACTGAGACTGAACAACTAATTGCGTCTCACTTCACTGTGTATTTAATCTGGGACACAGCTTGCCACCATTCATATTGGAGTTTGACATGACACAAGTCAGGTATTGATAATGTTTTTAACTTCAGTAGGTTAGGGACTGTCTCAGATGGGTACACCGTGACGAGGTGAGACAGCTTTTTACCTTTTTGCAAAAATGTATACACTAAGTACCCTGTTATTAAGCACTTGCAATTTATTTATTTATATTCAGGGTATTTTTCATACAATTTTTCTCCTTGGTTTTTTCTAGTCTTAAGGCTGCAATTCACATGCTTAATGTTGCATGTTTACTGAACATTGTTTCAGCTCAGGTTTTTGTGTTTTTTTTAATCATTATAATGTGCAGAAAGCGTGCGTTTTGGTGGTTCAATGCGCTTGTTTTCTGCACATAAAAAGCAGGTAAAACGCAGGAAATTTGAAGTTTCTAGGTTTTTGACATTTCTCATTAACTTCAATGTTAGCAAAACGCACCCAAAATGGCAAAAACAAGTGACATGCTGCTGCTGCGTCTTTGAACGCATGGTTTTTGCCACACACTATGCAAATTAAACGCAGCGTTTAGAAACGCAAAGTGCGGTCTGGAAATCCCCAATTTCCATAGACTTTGCTGTAAAATCAAAACGCGTGCCTTTTGGCCTGAAAAAGGTGCTTCTCAAACTGGAGCTAAAAAGCAGCTGAAACGCAAAGTGCGGTCGCACCCGAAGACCTCTTTCACAGTAGGCACTTACCCAAGTGCTAAGCACTGGAAAATCGCTAAGAAGATTGCCAATTTTGAATATATAAAGCCCGCTTTACACCGTACGATCCAGCCTACAATATTGTATGCGATTTGCACCGCCCCCATCGTATGTGCGGCACGCTCAATTTGTTGACTGTGTTGCACAAATGATTAACCCCCGTCACACGCACTTACCCGTCCATACGACCTTGATGTGGGCGGCGAACATCCACTTTCTGGAGTGGGAGGGACGTTCAGCGTCACATCGACGTCACGCGGCAGCCGGCCAATAGAAGCGGAGGGGCGGAGCTGAGCGGGACTTAAACATCCCGCCCACCTCCTTCCTTCCGCATTGCTGGCCGGGAGCCGCAGGAGGCAGGTAAGCTCTGTTCATCGTTCCCGGGGTGTCACACGCTGCGATGTGAGCTGACACTTTTTCTGCCATCCTACAAGTGTCTGGAATACTAAGTTACTGTTCCTTTCCTGTCCTGGTCCCACCGTTTTTCACATAACAGATGGAATGGACGTCAGTAGCGGGTCTTCTGGGAAAGAAGTAAATGTCCTCCTGCCACGTCTGGACAGAGCTGATAGCTGTAGACGGTGAATTGCTGTGGACGCTGGTGGATTTCTTGTGGCACCGCTCTCTGTGGAGATTCAGACACCGCTATATTCTATATACAGATGGAATAGAAGCTAGTCTATAGTACCTCGCAGGACATCTGCAACAAAGCGTGCAACAAAGCCGGTCAGCGTCAGGTAACGGGTCACCATTGTTTTGATTTTAGGCTACTTTCACACTTGTGTTCAGCGCATTTCGTCACTATGGAGAATAGCGCAATCCGTTAACGCACTGCGCTATTCTCCATACACTTATATGGACGACGCACTGTAACGCAAGTGTCTGCGTTGCAAGCGCTGGACGACGCAGCGTCGTTATTTTGACGCTGCGTCAGGCGGATGGAACGCTGCATGTAGCGTTTTTCTGCGCTTGGCGGACTGTCAGAAAAATGCAACCTGCAGGAATCCGTTTGGCGTCCATTGTTTTTATAATGGACGCCTATGGTGGCGGATTCCGTTAGAATGCGTCATTTGATGGATTCCATTAACGCATCCGTCTTTACACACCTGCGCATGCCCAGATGTGTAAAGTCAAGGAAAAAAACCTATAACGGATTGCGTTATTTTGTACGATCCGTAGCATCCGTTGTGCCACTATATGCAACGCATCCGTTACATGCGTCACACAACGCAATGCTACAGATCCCGTCCAACGCAAGTGTGAAACTAGCCTTAGGCCTCTTGCACACTGTAATGTTAGAGTGGTTTCACACTTGTGTTGGGGCCGCCATTGGTCAATCCGCTCTGGATCTGACATCCAGCTGACCCCGGGGCAATGCTGGCGGAATACTGGCATTCCGCTTGCATTGCCTATAGAAGTGAACGGCTGGGTTCCGCGATCTGCCGCCGCCCGTTCGCTTTCTTAATGCTGCAATCCACGATCAGTGTCAGAACAAAAAGAATAGCATTTTCTTGTTTTCGTTCCGCTGCAGGTTAGCGGAACAGCGGCATTACAGAAGCGAATGGGCGGCCTGTAGGGCATATGTAGCGGAAGTGTGAAAGCACCCTTATGCTGACACTGATTTAGAACGCCAAAGCACGCGCTTTACTGGCATGTTTGTGCGCGCTCTCGCTAATGACCCATAAGATACAGGCTATTGATGAACGCTAAGTGCTCAAAAATAGCTCCTGTAATAAAATAAAAAGAGCCGAAACAACACCTCACTTTTCCAACCATTGACTTATATATTCAAAATTGGCAATCTTCTTAGCGATTTTCCAGTGCTTAGCACTTGGGTAAGTGCCTACTGTGAAAGAGGTCTTAGGGCTAAAACACAAGGCTAAAATTCCCTGCCTAATTTGGGGCCAAAACATCTGGGGGCAAAAAGCTAGGGGCGAAATATCCGTGGGCGAACTGCTGTTGGCAAAATGTGCAGGGGCGAAATGGGCAAAACCTCCAGGGGCGAACTGCTGGGGGTGAAACATGCTGGGGGCGAAATGTGCGGGGGGCGAAACATCCTGGGGGCGAAATGCTGGGGGCGAAATGTGCAGGGGTGAAATATGCTGGGGGCGAAATGTGCTGGGGGCGAAATGTGCGGGGGCGAAATGTGCGGGGGCGAAATGCTGGGGGCGAAATGGACAAAACATCCATGGGCGAACTGCTGGGGGCGAAATGTGCGGGGGCGAAACATCCTGGGGGCGAAATGTTCGGGGGTACAGTGTACCTGGGGGAGAAATGCTGGGGGCAGAACTTCCTAGAACCCAAAGTCGATAACCCCCTGTCACACGCACTTACCTCCCGGACGACCTCGCTGTGGGCGGCGAACATCCTCTTCCTGAAGGGGGCGGGTCGTGCGGTGTCACAGCGACATCACACAGCGGCCGGCCAATAGAAGTGGAGCGGCGGAGATGAGCGGACGTAACATCCTGCCCACCTCCTTCCTTCCTCGTTGCCGGCGGTTGCAGGTGAGCTGTGTTCATCGTTCCCGTGGTGTCATACGGTGCGATCTGTGCTGCCGCGGGAACGACGAACAACCGGCGCAGAGAAGAAGAAACGACTTTTTGATAATCAGCGACGTGTCAGCGATGACCGATAAGGGGAGTGTTTTTGCTCGTTCACTGTCGCTCGGAGCTGTCACACGCTGCGATATGTCGAACGATGCCGGATGTGCGTCACTAACGTCCTGACCCCGCCGACACATCGCCCGATATATGGTACCGTGTGACGCCCGCATTACTGTAAGATAATCCAAGGCCTCTGACGCTGCCAAGTGTTCTTTACACTGATCCGTCTCCTTGTGCACAAAGTCCGCCTCTGCTGAGAATCCCCTCCACGTTCTATCCAGTCTAATAGCACTATTACCCTGCAGATGGTCCTGGTGTTGTGAGGCTGAGCTTTTCCCAGGTCCGCACGCTCAGTACAGGGGGACGCCATCATAACACTATTACCCTGCAGATGGTCCTGGTGGTGTGAGGCTGAGCTTTTCCCAGGTCCGCACGCTCAGTACAGGGGGACGCCATCATAACACTATTACCCTGCAGATGGTCCTGGTGGTGTGAGGCTGAGCTTTTCCCAGGTCCGCACGCTCAGTACTGGGGGACGCCATCATAACACTATTACCCTGCAGATGGACCTGGTGTTGTGAGGCTGAGCTTTTCCCAGGTCCGCACGCTCAGTACTGGGGGACGCCATCATAACACTATTACCCTGCAGATGGACCTGGTGTTGTGAGGCTGAGCTTTTCCCAGGTCCGCACGCTCAGTACAGGGGGACGCCATCATAACACTATTACCCTGCAGATGGCCCTGTAGTTGTGAGGCTGAGCTTTTCCCAGGTCCGCACGCTCAGTACAGGGGGACGCCATCATAACAATATTACCCTGCAGATGGTCCTGGTGTTGTGAGGCTGAGCTTTTCCCAGGTCCGCACGCTCAGTACAGGGGGACGCCATCATAACACTATTACCCTGCAGATGGTCCTGGTGGTGTGAGGCTGAGCTTTTCCCAGGTCCGCACGCTCAGTACAGGGGGACGCCATCATAACACTATTACCCTGCAGATGGTCCTGGTGTTGTGAGGCTGAGCTTTTCCCAGGTCCGCACGCTCAGTACAGGGGGACGCCATCATAACACTATTACCCTGCAGATGGCCCTGTAGTTGTGAGGCTGAGCTTTTCCCAGGTCCGCACGCTCAGTACAGGGGGACGCCATCATAACACTATTACCCTGCAGATGGTCCTGGTGTTGTGAGGCTGAGCTTTTCCCAGGTCCGCACGCTCAGTCCAGGGGGACGCCATCATAACACTATTACCCTGCAGATGGTCCTGGTGTTGTGAGGCTGAGCTTTTTCCCAGGTCCGCACGCTCAGTACAGGGGGACGCCATCATAATACTATTACCCTGCAGATGGTCCTGGTGTTGTGAGGCTGAGCTTTTCCCAGGTCCGCACGCTCAGTACAGGGGGACGCCATCATAACACTATTACCCTGCAGATGGCCCTGTAGTTGTGAGGCTGAGCTTTTCCCAGGTCCGCACGCTCAGTACAGGGGGACGCCATCATAACACTATTACCCTGCAGATGGCCCTGTAGTTGTGAGGCTGAGCTTTTCCCAGGTCCGCACGCTCAGTACAGGGGGAGGCCATCATAACACTATTACCCTGCAGATGGACCTGGTGTTGTGAGGCTGAGCTTTTCCCAGGTCCGCACGCTCAGTACAGGGGGACGCCATCATAACACTATTACCCTGCAGATGGCCCTGTAGTTGTGAGGCTGAGCCTTTCCCAGGTCCGCACGCTCAGTACAGGGGGACGCCATCATAACACTATTACCCTGCAGATGGCCCTGTAGTTGTGAGGCTGAGCTTTTCCCAGGTCCGCACGCTCAGTACAGGGGGACGCCATCATAACACTATTACCCTGCAGATGGTGTAAACTGCCCAGGCCAATAAAAACGAATGCACTACCAGGATGCAGCAAGACCTCCAATAAATGGAGGCATCACAGGTGCAAGAGGAGCAAATCACTCGACCGTTACCAGTGATGGAGGAGGGCGATTGCTTGATGGTAAAATTGCACCCTTGTGGCTTGCATAGGGCACTGTTCACACACGCAGGTTCACAGTATCTGGTAAGCAGCCTATAAGTTACGCCCATCACAATAGATGCCAGCAGTGCCAGTGCTATATATGTGCTCCATGCAGGGACAGTGACTATAGTATGCACGGCCTAGCGTAAAGAGGCTGCATCCTGTATACAATGCTCTGTGCATACATATATGAGGTATTGGTCGATGTTATGGCCATAGTACGGAAGCCACAATCCACGTCACCCATCCTCATTCTTCTGGGTCCCTACACTAATATATGTATATGTAAAAAAACAACAAAAAGAGGAATGAAATCCTCCAATAGCCCAGCAATTATCAGAAAAACGGCAGCGATGTAACTGCTCGGGCAGTTTTCTTTTTTGCCCGGGCAGTTTTCTTTTTTGCCCGGGCAGTTTTCTTTTTTGCCTGGGCAGTTACATCGCTGCCGTTTTTCTGAGTAATTGCTGGGCTATTGGAGGATTTCATTCCTCTTTTTGTTGTTTTTTTATTTTTTATTTTTTTATTCACCTAAATAATTTTTCAGATAAGTGTGAAGAGACTCCATCCGTTCCTTAACAACCGCCTCAAACTTCAAGAGCCCATGGCTGACATTTAGTGAAAACCATGATTTTTTTTGTAAGAATTAGAAGAATTTGCATCACCCAAATCGCGAGACTTGATCGGATCTATTTTCTGAAGATTCTGAATCACATTGGAAGTTAGATGTTTAACAACGATTCATCAAAGAAACCTCATCTGACCGATGTTGTCATCCTTGTAAATGTGTTCCCATCAGTGAGAGTTTGGTGAAGATGGAGGTGAGCGTCCCTGTAGTAGGACCTGGATGGCGGCTTGGCCAGTGGATCCGCTTGTGATCTCACATGTTGCTCATCGCGTTTTTGTATATTTTTAGATATTACCACTCTCAGCTCTTTCCATCAGCTTTGTTAGAGGATACAGAAGAATCCACATCCATAGAAATAAAAAGCGCTTCTTGGATGAAATACTTAACAAAAAAGCGTGAAACAAGTGAAAATACGTCTTCTATTCTAGGTTCTTCACAGTCGCCAGCTTTTGCTTTGATTACTGCTTTGCACACTCTTGGCATTCTCTTGAGGAGCTTAAAGAGGTAATCACCGGAAATGGTTTTCACTTCACAGGTGCGCCCTGTCAGGTTTAATAAGTGGGATTTCTTGTCTTATAAATGGGGTTGGGACCATCAGTTGTGTTGTGCAGAAGTCTGGTGGATACGCAGCTGATAGTCCTACTGAATAGACTGTTAGAATTTGTATTATGGCAAGAAAAGAGCAGCTAAGTAAAGAAAAACGAGTGGCCATCATTACTTTAAGAAATGAAGGTCAGTCAGTCCGAAAAATTGGGAAAACTTTGACAGTGACCCCAACGCTACAAAGAAACTGGCTCACATGCGGACTGCCCTAGGAAAGAAAGACCAAGAGTCACCTCTGCTGCGGATGATAAGTTTATCCGAGTCACCAGCCTCAGAAATCACAGGTTAACAGCAGCTCAGATTAGAGATCAGGTCAATGCCACACAGAGTTCTAGCAGCAGACACATCTCTAGAACAACTGTTAAGAGGAGACTTTGTGCAGCAGCCTTCATGGTAAAATACCTGCTAGGAGACACTCAAATCGCTGCGTTCAAAAAAGCATTGTGACTTCCGGTTCCGGCGCTGTGATGTGAGGACGCAGGAGACAGAGCTCCGCACCATACCCGGCCACAGACAGACTTTGAAGGCCCCACAGCCGCAGGAAGAAGCGGGGAACGAGCGTCAGACAGCGGGGGACGCTGGTACATGGAGCGGTACCTCCTCAGGAGCGGCGGCAGGCAGGCAGGACACGGAGCGGCAGAGGGGGAGAGCGCAGAGCGGGATCCCAAGATGGCAGCTAGCACGGGACATGGAGGCCTGCAGGAAGGTGAGCGCTGTATGATGGAGGAGAGGGAGGCGCAGAGCGACAAACCGGCAGCACGGGAGCCCCACCAGATTACAAGCCTGCAAATAGATTACACGCGCCTTGCTGGGGAAGTGGCAGCTTACCTGGCAGATAAGATAAAACCATCCCTGGAGGACATGGTCCGGGCGGCGCTCCCCCCCCATACAGGAACAGATTATACAGCAGGGAACCAGACTGTCAGAAATCGAGCAAAGACTCTCTGACACAGAGGATGAGATGGCAACGCTGAAGGGACAACTGCAGGAAGTGATAGCAGGGTCCCAATCTATGAAGGACAAACTGGAGGATTTGGAAAATCGCTCCAGAAGGAGTAACGTAGGACTTGTAGGTCTGCCAGAATCTATAACCATGAAGCAGTTGGACAGCATATGTGAGTCAGAACTCCCCAAAGTGCTGGGCCTGAGACACAGATGCAGGGTGGAAAGAGCACACAGGGTGGGCCCTATAAGAGATCAATCAGACCAGCGGAAGGCGGCAGACAGGGAGGATGGCACAGGGGCACCTGGATCAAACAGACCACGCCAGGTAATAATAACTTGGAATATAAAGACAAGGAGGAGCTCCTGCGAGCATTTAGGGGACGGAGAACCCCACTATTGATACATGGACATAAAGAGCTAATTTTTGGAGACTATTCAGTGGAGGTTACCCGCAAACGGAAGGCCTTTAGTAAAATCTGCACTGAACTATACCTCAAAAATATAAAATTCCAATTGCTATACCCGGCAATGCTGAGGGTGACACAACAGGATGGATCCCTGTTTATAACCAAAGATTTGAAGGAGGCGGAGAGGTGGATGGGAGGCCTCGAGAAGGGGGAGTGCCCGAGGAGAACAGGAGAAAAGCGGAGTGGAATGCCTGGAGGGAGAGAGGAAGAGGATCGGGCAACGAGACAGAGTGACTAGATGGAGGGAGAGAGAGGAGAGATGGACACTCGGAGAGCCCCAAAGCTCAAAGACCATCGACACACAAGTCTACACAGCAGAAGAAAGGGGACACGTGAATGAAAGTTCAGGAAGATCTGACATCATCTACTGAAGGGAATGACATTTTTTGGGGGGGTGATGGAGCCTAGAGGACTTGTTCTTGTCACCGACGCTGACACAAATGTTTAATAACATTTTGGGGGGTAGGGAATGTCTAGTCATCTCAATACTGCGTATATCAAACTTTTACCCAAGGGAGACAAAAATCTGGACAACCCAACAAATTATAGACCAATCTCACTAACTAACCAAGACCTTAAGTTGGTGGCCAAATTGATGGCTAATAGATTGTCAGAAATATTACCAAGGTTAATCTCTCCTGCCCAATCAGGTTTTGTAAAGGGGAGAGCAGCGGTGATGAATGTAAGAAAGGCCATGTTAGTAATGGACGCCATTAGACATAGGGACCTGCGAGGAGGGGAGTTGCCAGCCGTGATCACATTAGATGCCGAAAAAGCGTTTGATAACGTGCAGTGGTCATGGCTGGAAAATGTAATGGACAGTATGGGCTTTAGGGGAGCATTCAGGACATTCATGGGAGTATTATATGCAAACCCTCAGGCTAGGGTGGCGACACCCGGGTTCTTGTCACGGCCATTTCCACTGACTAAGGGGACGAGGCAGGGGTGCCCGCTGTCTCCTCTCTTGTTTAATTTAGCCATCGAGCCATTATCGAGACTGATCAATGGAGCAGAATGTTTTGAAGACATCAGCATTGGAACGGAAAAAATACATTCAGCCCTGTTTGCGGACGATATTATACTATTTATGAATAGACCACAGAATGATCTCTCGAAAGCAATACATCAGAGAGATTTGGGGCCATGGCAGGTTTTAAACTGAACAAGGCGAAATGTGAAATATTATTTCTGAATCAACGAACCATGCCATTTCTGAAAACCTTTGGAATAGGGGATAACATGTGTGGGATACCGATAGCAAGAGCCCACCTTAAATATCTGGGAATCCAGATGGGACGCCAGCCTGCCTCGATTTATGAACTAAACTATACACCATTGATAAAGAAAATAGTGCGGGAATTAAAGCTGTGGGAGGGGCTGCCGCTATCCCTGCTAGGTATAAGATGTGGGAGGGGCTGCCGCTATCCCTGCTAGGTATAAGATGTGGGAGGGGCTGCCGCTATCCCTGCTAGGTATAAGATGTGGGAGGGGCTGCCGCTATCCCTGCTAGGTATAAGCTGTGGGAGGGGCTGCCGCTATCCCTGCTAGGTATAAGATGTGGGAGGGGCTGCCGCTATCCCTGCTAGGTATAAGATGTGGGAGGGGCTGCCGCTATCCCTGCTAGGTATAAGATGTGGGAGGGGCTGCCGCTATCCCTGCTAGGTATAAGATGTGGGAGGGGCTGCCGCTATCCCTGCTAGGTAGAAACCACCTCTTAAAAAGGATGAGTTTCTCGAAGCTGTTGTATCTGATGCAGACTATTCCTATACTACTGAAACACGCAGACGTAAATAGATTGAATAAGGCGTTCTCTGCTCTATGGAGTGGAAAAAGACCAAGCATTAGAGCGTAAAAATTAATGCTACCCCTGGAAAAGGGAGGAATCAAGCGACCAAATGTGAGCGGCTACAACCTCGCATGTTTGATGAGACATGTCATAGACTGGCTGAGGAAGACAAATAGCTATTCTGACATAGAAAGGGAGTTCTGCAGACCTTGGGACTTGGGGGCAATACTACACACGTCACTAGCCAATATTCCGAGGAACATTAAACACTCCCTGTATGTAGAGATAATGGCGTGGAAAGCAGTGAGGAAAAAATGTAGCCTAACCTGGCGAATCTCCAAATACCTAAATATCTGGAACTTCCCGGAATTCCCAGCAGGGAGGGAAAATAAGCCACTTCTAGAATGGAGAAATAAAGGGATTGGAGGGGTGAAAGATCTGCGCCATGAAACGGAACATAGATGGTTGACCCTTGAGGAGATGGTGACCAGGTACAGGCTTTCTCCATTCCAAATCATACAATACAAGCAGGGAGAAAAGGGAATAATGGGGTTACTGAGGGATGTCAGGATGGAGCAGGTAATGAATGAGATGGACCAGTTTATCATGAGGGAGAACCAGGAGATTACTATCTCCTCACTATACAAAGACCTGAGAGCAGTATTGGTTCCATTGCACTCTGACCGGGTCTTGGGAGCATGGGCACGGCAATTGGAAGACACAGAAGCAGGGGATAAGATATTACAGGGATGGGTGAGAAGGAGGTGATTAATGAGGGATGGAGGGACACACAATACAGGTTAATACATAGAGCAATCTATGGCTTTAACATCCCAAACAAGCAGAAGGTAGATAAACTAGATCACTGCCCCAAATGTAAAAGGCCAAAAACGGATCTATACCATGGGATCTGGCAGTGTCCAGAAAGCCAGAAATTTAGGGGAAGGATACGGACACTTATAACCAATATTGTGGAAGTGGAAATGGACCCATTGTTATGGATCTTCCTTTATAGGAACAAAGAAAGGGAAGAAGGAGGAGATAAACCGGGGATCATGATACCAAGACTGTACACAGTGCAGCTATGATAGGTAAAAAGGCTTTACTGCGCAAATGGCTCGAGGGGAACGTTCCATCGGATGAAGAGGTGCTGGGACAGATTAAATTGTTACTCAGAATTGAGCAGTTGGAAGCAGAAAGAAACAAGGTTGAACGAACGGGTACATTTTTTAAAACAATGGAGGAGATTCGTAGTACAACAATGTGGGAAGGCAGAAATACGAACAATAATATCCCCTTTTACAAATACGGAATGTTATCTGCTGGAAGACATTCAAGGTACACAACGGAGACATGATAGTAGGGTGCGATGATTCAGAAAAGTGGGCTTCTATCAGGTGATCAAATATAGAGGAGTTATGTGTTTTCGCGTGACTTGACCATGGTGTTTATGTATTAAACTGTTTGGGAGGGGTACACTGGGAATATATGGGTAAACCGGAAAGGTGAATTATTCCTGGTTATATTGTTTGACCTGATGTAATGAGTATGAAAACGGAAATAAAAATTTGTGTTTAAAAAAAAAAATAGCTGCTAGGAAACGCCTGCTAAGGACAGGCAACAAGGAGAAGAGACTTGTTTGGGCTAAAGAACACAAGGAATGGACATTAGACCAGTGGAAATCTGTGCTTTGCTCTGAGGAGTCCACATTTGAGATCTTTGGATCCAACCACCGTGTCTTTGTAGAAAAGGTGAATGGATGGACTCTACATGCCGGGTTCCCACCGTGAAGCATGGTGGAGGAGGTGTGATGGTGTCGGGGAGCTTTGCTGGTGACACTGTTGGGGATTTATTCAAAATTGAAGGCATACAGAACCAGCATGGCTACCACAGCATCTTGCAGCGGCGTGCTATTCCATCCGGTTTGCGTTTAGTTGGACATCATTTATTTTCCAACAGCACAATGACCCCAAACACTCCTCCAGGTGGGTAAGGGCTATTTGACTAAGAAGGAGAGTGATGGGGTGCTACGCCAGATGACCTGGCCTCCACAGTCACCAGACCTGAACCCAATCAAGATGGTTTGGGGTGAGCTGGACCGCAGAGTGAAGGCAAAAGGGCCAACAAGTGCTAAGCATCTCTGGGAACTCCTTCAAGACTGTTGGAAAACCATTTTCCGGTGACTACCTCTTGAAGCTCATCAAGAGAATACCAAGAGTGTGCAAAGCAGTAATCAAAGCAAAAGGTGGCTACTTTGAAGAACCTAGAATATAAGACAGATTTTCAGTTGTTTCACACTTTAAGTATTTCATGTCACATGTGTTAATTCATAGTTTTGATGCCTTCACTGTGAATCTACAAATAAAGAAAACTCTTTGAATGACAAGGTGTGTCCAAACATTTGGTCTGTACTGTATAAGCGTTGTTTCAGTGCTGTCATATTCACCTTAAATGTCCTATGTCTTGTGTTCTGTACTCCACTGCTGGAGGCGCTGCAGTCAGTGACTGGCTGCAGCACTGTTGATGTGTCATTAGTCTCTGGCGTGCTGGGGTAGATGCCGCGGTCTCTGGGAGGGGGACTGCAGTCTCTTCTATAATGTAGACCCTCTCAGCCCCTAATAATGGTCTCATCTTTCCTTTCTTTTTTTCAGTACATATTTCAGGAGTTCAACAAGCCGTTTTTCAGCACTTTTGCGAAGACGTCAATGTTTGTCTTGTATTTGCTGGGATTTCTTATTTGGCGGCCGTGGCGACATCAGTGTACCAATCGTCTGGGGGTAAATCGCCCCAATCTGGTGAGTTTGATGTAGTTTTCTGTGTAACCTCTGGTTAGAAGGAGAGAAGCCATGGCTCAGCGGGAGTTAATTGGGCTGGCCAATTTGTGCATTGCTGGACTGCGTAAGTGTCCCCTTGTGGTGGACCAACGCTGCTCCTGCCCGGCTTACGGGGCAATTCCTGGCAGGATGATAGGGAGAGACCTGTCAATATGCACACATGAGGAGCCGGTGTGGTGCTGGACTAGCCTCGCCTGTTTTCTGGCAGTACGGGTCCTGTGCCCTGGTTGGTGTCTCCCCGGCAGGATGACTGACAGGTCTCGCCCTATGTGCACACATGAGGAGCCGGTGTGGTGCTGGACTAGCCTCGCCTGTTTTCTGGCAGTACGGGTCCTGTGCCCTGGTTGGTGTCTCCCCGGCAGGATGACTGACAGGTCTCGCCCTATGTGCACACATGAGGAGCCAGCGTGGTGCTGGACTAGCCTCGCCTGTTTTCTGGTAGTACGGGTCCTGTGCCCTGGTTGGTGTCTCCCCGGCAGGATGACTGACAGGTCTCGCCCTATGTGCACACATGAGGAGCCGGCGTGGTGCTGGACTAGCCTCGCCTGTTTTCTGGCAGTACGGGTCCTGTGCCCTGGTTGGTGTCTCCCCGGCAGGATGACTGACAGGTCTCGCCCTATGTGCACACATGAGGAGCCAGCGTGGTGCTGGACTAGCCTCGCCTGTTTTCTGGCAGTACGGGTCCTGTGCCCTGGTTGGTGTTTCCCCGGCAGGATGACTGACAGGTCTCGCCCTATGTGCACACATGAGAAGCCGCCGGCCGGCGTGGTGCTGGACTAGCCTCGCCTGCTTTCTGCCAGTAATGGTGCAGCCAGGCCGTGATTTCTAATCTGTGGTTTGGTGTAGCCGTGGCTGGGTGTCCTGCCCGCTGCGAGCAGTCTGTACTGGAGCAGGAGAGCTGCTGCGGGTTCTGCTATTATCGGGGCAGAGATGATGGCGCTTGATCTTCTCTCACTTATTTGTATTTCCGTCTCAGTTTGCAGATGCCGGTAGGTATTTTCCAGCGTGTGCTGCAGACGGTGCAGGGAACCACACAATGGTAAGGATCCTTTGTGAATGTGCTGTGTGGCCCCATGGGCCCCTCTATATAAAAGTAATGTGGGCTCTTCTTCCTGCAGAGTGATCCTCTCTATGTTCCTGTGAAGTTTCATGATCTGCAGAACGAAAAGATCCTAACCACAATTAATGAGGAATGTAAGTAATGATCGCTCCGTTTACAAAGCACTGCACGCTCACACATGCACGCTCACACATGCACGCTCACACATGCACGCTCACACATGCACGCTCACTCTGAGTTTTAGATGGGGCGCTACACACATGCACTCACTGTATACGGGGCACCTCACATGATATGAAAAAATCCAGCTCTCCTGATAACATGGAATTCATTATTTTGAAAGTTAAAATCAAAATCCACACGACACAAAACTTATTTGTGAAAAATACGACAAAGTCCATAATGATGAAAACGCCGAAGACCATAGGGAGCAACAAGCTGCACGTTTCAGGCGTTCCTGCGTCCTCTGAGCGTCCAGTCTCTCTCCTCTGATGTCCTTTTATCTGTGATCGCTTGTCCGACTTCACATGTGGAAGAACACGTGCTTTCCATAAAATATCAGTGCAGATCACCAGACCCGTGCCGAGCCGGACCCCTGCCAGTTCAGTTTGGCGGGTTCAGCCAGACTTTCGATAAAGTGCTGTTCTGGAGCCAGACTTGACTTTTTTTTTCTTGTTTGTACACATTACATTCAATAACACTGATTTTACCCCCAGTGCGAAGCATTTAGAGACTTCAAGCGACTTACACTGGCTGATAATTGGGCCAAAGGTGACACCTTCATATCTCTCTGGTGATGATGGCCGCTCGGGGCACACGTGTCCATGTGGTGTATCCAGAACACTCCCCTCATCAGTACACGGCTGATATTCAGGACAGAGGGTACACCTTAATTTCTCTCCGGTGATGAAGCCCGCTCGGGGCACACGTGTCCATGTGGTGTATCCAGAACGCTCCCCTCGTCAGTACACGGCTGATATTCAGGACAAAGGGTACACCTTAATTTCTCTCCGGTGATGAAGCCGGCTCAGGTCACACGTGTCCATGTGGTGTATCCAGAACGCTCCCCTCGTCAGTACACGGCTGATATTCAGGACAGAGGGTACACCTTAATTTCTCTCTGGTGATGAAGCCCGCTCAGGTCACACGTGTCCATGTGGTGTATCCAGAACACTCCCCTCGTCAGTACACGGCTGATATTCAGGACAGAGGGTACACCTTAATTTCTCTCTGGTGATGAAGCCCGCTCGGGGCACACGTGTCCATGTGGTGTATCCAGAACGCTCCCCTCGTCAGTACACGGCTGATATTCAGGACATAGGGGACACCTTCATTTCTCTCTGGTGATGAAGCCGGCTCAGGTCACACGTGTCCATGTGGTGTATCCAGAACGCTCCCCTCGTCAGTACACGGCTGATATTCAGGACAGAGGGTACACCTTAATTTCTCTCTGGTGATGAAGCCCGCTCAGGTCACACGTGTCCATGTGGTGTATCCAGAACACTCCCCTCGTCAGTACACGGCTGATATTCAGGACAGAGGGTACACCTTAATTTCTCTCTGGTGATGAAGCCCGCTCGGGGCACACGTGTCCATGTGGTGTATCCAGAACGCTCCCCTCGTCAGTACACGGCTGATATTCAGGACAGAGGGTACACCTTAATTTCTCTCTGGTGATGAAGCCCGCTCAGGTCACACGTGTCCATGTGGTGTATCCAGAACACTCCCCTCGTCAGTACACTGCTGATATTCAGGACAGAGGGTACACCTTAATTTCTCTCTGGTGATGAAGCCCGCTCGGGGCACACGTGTCCATGTGGTGTATCCAGAACGCTCCCCTCGTCAGTACACGGCTGATATTCAGGACAGAGGGTACACCTTAATTTCTCTCCGGTGATGAAGCCGGCTCAGGTCACACGTGTCCATGTGGTGTATCCAGAACGCTCCCCTCGTCAGTACACGGCTGATATTCAGGACAGAGGGTACACCTTAATTTCTCTCTGGTGATGAAGCCCGCTCAGGTCACACGTGTCCATGTGGTGTATCCAGAACACTCCCCTCGTCAGTACACGGCTGATATTCAGGACAGAGGGTACACCTTAATTTCTCTCTGGTGATGAAGCCCGCTCGGGGCACACGTGTCCATGTGGTGTATCCAGAACGCTCCCCTCGTCAGTACACGGCTGATATTCAGGACATAGGGGACACCTTCATTTCTCTCCGGTGATGATGGCCGCTCGGGGCACACGTGTCCATGTGGTGTATCCAGAACGCTCCCCTCGTCAGTACACGGCTGATATTCCGGACAGAGGGTACACCTTAATTTCTCTCCGGTGATGATGGCCGCTCGGGGCACACGTGTCCATGTGGTGTATCCAGAACGCTCCCCTCGTCAGTACACGGCTGATATTCCGGACAGAGGGTACACCTTAATTTCTCTCCGGTGATGAAGCCCGCTCGGGGCACACGTGTCCATGTGGTGTATCCAGAACGCTCCCCTCATCAGTACACGGCTGATATTCCGGACAGAGGGTACACCTTAATTTCTCTCCGGTGATGATGGCCGCTCGGGGCACACGTGTCCATGTGGTGTATCCAGAACGCTCCCCTCGTCAGTACACGGCTGATATTCCGGACAGAGGGTACACCTTAATTTCTCTCCGGTGATGATGGCCGCTCGGGGCACACGTGTCCATGTGGTGTATCCAGAACGCTCCCCTCGTCAGTACATGGCTGATATTCTGGCTTTAGGGGACACCATCATATCTCTCTGGTGATGAAGCCCGCTCAGGTCACACGTGTCCATGTGGTGTATCCAGATCGCTTCCCTCGTCAGTACACGGCTGATATTCAGGCTGTAGGGGACACCTTCATTTCTCTTCGGTGATGAAGCCGGCTCGGGGCACACGTGTCCATGTGGTGTATCTAGATCGTTCCCCTCATCAGTACACGGCTGATATTCAGGGAAGAGGGGACACCATCATTTCTCTCCGGTGATGAAGCTTGCTCAGGTCACACGTGTCCATGTGGTGTATCCAGATCGCTCCCCTCGTCAGTACATGGCTGATATTCAGGGAAGAGGGGACATCATCATTTCTCTCCGGTGATGAAGCCCGCTCAGGGCACACGTGTCCATGTGGTGTATCCAGATCGCTTCCCTCATCAGTACACGGCTGATATTCAGAGCAGAGGGGACACCATCATTTCTCTCCGGTGATGAAGCCGGCTCAGGTCACACGTGTCCATGTGGTGTATCCAGAACTCTCCCCTCGTCAGTACACGGCTGATATTCAGGCTGTAGGGGACACCTTCATATCTCTCCGGTGATGAAGCCGGCTCAGGGCACACGTGTCCATGAGGTGTATCCAGATCGCTCCCCTCGTCAGTACACGGCTGATATTCAGGGCAGAGGGGACACCTTCATTTCTCTCCGGTGATGGAGCCCGCTCAGGGCACACGTGTCAATGTGGTGTATCCAGATCGCTTCCCTCGTCAGTGCACGGCTGATATTCAGGCTGTAGGGGACACCTTCATATCTCTCCGGTGATGAAGCCGGCTCAGGGCACACGTGTCCATGTGGTGTATCCAGATCGCTCCCCTCGTCAGTACACGGCTGATATTCAGGGAAGAGGGGACATCATTTCTCTCCGGTGATGGAGCCCGCTCAGGGCACACGTGTCCATGTGGTGTATCCAGATCGCTTCCCTCATCAGTACACGGCTGATATTCAGGGCAGAGGGGACACCTTCATTTCTCTCCGGTGATGGAGCCCGCTCAGGGCACACGTGTCAATGTGGTGTATCCAGATCGCTTCCCTCGTCAGTGCACGGCTGATATTCAGGCTGTAGGGGACACCTTCATATCTCTCCGGTGATGAAGCCGGCTCAGGGCACACGTGTCCATGTGGTGTATCCAGATCGCTCCCCTCGTCAGTACACGGCTGATATTCAGGGAAGAGGGGACATCATTTCTCTCCGGTGATGGAGCCCGCTCAGGGCACACGTGTCCATGTGGTGTATCCAGATCGCTTCCCTCATCAGTACACGGCTGATATTCAGGGCAGAGGGGACACCATCATTTCTCTCCGGTGATGAAGCCGGCTCAGGTCACACGTGTCCATGTGGTGTATCCAGAACTCTCCCCTCGTCAGTACACGGCTGATATTCAGGCTGTAGGGGACACCTTCATATCTCTCCGGTGATGAAGCCGGCTCAGGGCACACGTGTCCATGAGGTGTATCCAGATCGCTCCCCTCGTCAGTACACGGCTGATATTCAGGGCAGAGGGGACACCTTCATTTCTCTCCGGTGATGGAGCCCGCTCAGGGCACACGTGTCAATGTGGTGTATCCAGATCGCTTCCCTCGTCAGTGCACGGCTGATATTCAGGCTGTAGGGGACACCTTCATATCTCTCCGGTGATGAAGCCGGCTCAGGGCACACGTGTCCATGTGGTGTATCCAGATCGCTCCCCTCGTCAGTACACGGCTGATATTCAGGGAAGAGGGGACATCATTTCTCTCCGGTGATGGAGCCCGCTCAGGGCACACGTGTCAATGTGGTGTATCCAGATCGCTTCCCTCGTCAGTGCACGGCTGATATTCAGGCTGTAGGGGACACCTTCATATCTCTCCGGTGATGAAGCCGGCTCAGGGCACACGTGTCCATGTGGTGTATCCAGATCGCTCCCCTCGTCAGTACACGGCTGATATTCAGGGAAGAGGGGACATCATTTCTCTCCGGTGATGGAGCCCGCTCAGGGCACACGTGTCCATGTGGTGTATCCAGATCGCTTCCCTCATCAGTACACGGCTGATATTCAGGGAAGAGGGGACACCATCATTTCTCTCCGGTGATGGAGCCCGCTCAGGGCACACGTGTCAATGTGGTGTATCCAGATCGCTTCCCTCGTCAGTACACGGCTGATATTCAGGCTGTAGGGGACACCTTCATATCTCTCCGGTGATGAAGCCGGCTCAGGGCACACGTGTCCATGTGGTGTATCCAGATCGCTTCCCTCGTCAGTACACGGCTGATATTCAGGGAAGAGGGGACACCATCATTTCTCTCCGGTGATGAAGCCGGCTCAGGTCACACGTGTCCATGTGGTGTATCCAGATCGCTTCCCTCGTCAGTACACGGCTGATATTCAGGCTGTAGGGGACACCATCATTTCTCTCCGGTGATGGAGCCCGCTCAGGTCACACGTTCCATGTGGTGTATCCAGATCGCTTCCCTCGTCAGTTCACGGCTGATATTCAGGGAAGAGGGGACACCATCATTTCTCTCCGGTGATGAAGCCGGCTCAGGTCACACGTGTCCATGTGGTGTATCCAGATCGCTTCCCTCGTCAGTACACGGCTGATATTCAGGCTGTAGGGGACACCATCATTTCTCTCCGGTGATGAAGCCGGCTCAGGTCACACGTGTCCATGTGGTGTATCCAGATCGCTTCCCTCGTCAGTACACGGCTGATATTCAGGCTGTAGGGGACACCATCATTTCTCTCCGGTGATGAAGCCCGCTCAGGTCACACGTTCCATGTGGTGTATCCAGATCGCTTCCCTCGTCAGTACACGGCTGATATTCAGGGAAGAGGGGACACCATCATTTCTCTCCGGTGATGAAGCCCGCTCAGTGTTAAAATATTTTTATTAAAGGGTTTAACAATTAAAGGAGGAAAAGTAATATCATAGAAATTATTTAAATAATGCACACAAATTACAGATTAACAACAAACTTAATATAATCTATACCTAGATGAGAAGGAAGGGAGGAGAGTGAAAGGAAATAGGAAGTTGGAGATCAAAAAGTTTTATTGGTTGGGTTAAGTAGAAGGGGGAAGGAGTGAAGAAGGAAAGAGGGACATAGGAGAAGTATATAAAAAAACACAAAAAAACAACTTAACAATACAATAGTGCACAAACTAAAGGCTGCTTTACACGTATCAATTTATCATGCGTTCACATGTGCGATCGCACTCACCCCCATCGTTTGTGCAATATGGGCAATTTGTTGCCCGTGTCGCACAAAGTCGGTAACCCCCGTCAGATGTACTTACCTGCTGAGCGACCTCGATGTGGGCGGCAAAAATCCACTTCCTGAAGGGGGAGGGACGTGCGGCGTCACAGCGACGTCACACAGCGGCCGGCCAATAGAAGCGGAGGGGCGGAGGTGAGCGGGACGTAAACATCCCGCCCACCTCCTTCCTTCAGCATTGCCAGCAGCCACAGGTAAGCTGCAGTTCATCGTTCCCGGGGTGTCACATGGAGCGATGTGTGCTGCCTCGGGAACGATGAACAACTGGAGCACAGAAGGACATTCGATTTTTTTTTTTGGAAAATGAGCGACGAGCAACGATAAGGTGAGTATTTTTGCTCCTTCACAGTCGCTCATTTGTGTTACACGCTACGATATGTCTAACGATGCCGGATGTGCGTCACTAACGACGTGACCCTGACGACATATCGTTAGATATATCGTAGCGTGTAAAGCGGCCTTAACCTTTATATAACCTTAAATAACTATGTTGAGTTACAAAAACCCATAAAGTAAATTACCACAATATATAATTAAATCATGGGAATAGTAGGCAAGAAGGTATGCAAGGCACAATTTCATATGATGAACATGTATTTAAAACCAAAAACAAGCTAATTATCCATAGCGATAAGACAAATAAGTTACGTAATCCTCTGGAGGCCCTCATTCCAGAGGCTCCACTGTTTATGGTATTTAGGAAAGCAATTATTTGGAGTGGCGTGTCTTCTCTCAAATTCATTATGTTGTTTTATTGAGTTTGTTACTTGGGTTATATCAGGGGGAGAGGGTTTATCCAATGAGAGACAATTAATGATTTTGTCGTTAGGAAAATGTGGATGATTAAAAATGTATAGGAAGGGCTTAATGAATCTGCATCAAGAGAAAGGAGAGGCAACCGGCGCGTCAAAACCGTATCTAAGTGAGTAACTCTATTGATTAGATTTGATGTTTTTTCCCAGAGAGGCTTCAACACTGGCATTCCCAGAAGATATGTAACAGACCCCAACATACTGGGGAATGGAAGGATTCGATTCATGCGACCTAGCTGGAGTGCAACCGGCGAGAGTTTCCAGACGAGAAGCCGACAAGGAAGAAGAGTTAGTTGCTTTAAGAGCGTGAAACCAATCTTCCTCTGAAAACGCCATCCCAAGCTCTTTCCACTCCACCGTGTATTTCAGCTTATTAAAGGTCAAATCGCTTAAAAGGTGATGATAAATACTTTGTGTGCTCCAAGTCAGGGCATTCTCCAATTTGCAAAAGAGAGAATCAACCAATTCATGAAGCGGGTTCTTGTTAGCCAAAACTTTCCTAAGGCCCTGTGCGCACTAGGCCGTTTTACCCGCGGATTTACCCGCGGTTTTGCTGCAGAAATTTCTTGAGAAATGTTTGAAATCTTTCTGCAGACATTTCCCAGCAAAACCTATGGGAAAGAAAATAGCAGTGCGCACGCTGCGTTTTTTTCTCAAGAAAATTCTTTCTGAAGAATTTCTTGAGAAAATTTCTTGAGAAAATGAGCATGTCACTTCTTTTCCGCAGGTAGCTGCGGTATACCCCGGTATTTCACTCCATTCACTGTAATGTAATCGCGAAATTCCGGGGGTATACCGCAGGTAGCAAATGATGTGCGGTATACCCCCGGAATAGCCGCGATTTACCTGCAGTAATGTTCATCGCTGCCTGCGGTTTTGCAGGGAGTAAGGTCATTATGACAGAAGAGGAAGCGGAGTAAACACAGACGTCACACTCCCTGGACGCCGCACAGAAGCGCTTCCGTGTGACCTCCAGGTGCCCGTGCAGTCTGTGTCCTGCTCCAGCCCCGCCGCTGCCAGCCCTGCTGTGTGTCAGTGTCTGCCCGCAGTGTCAGCAGCTTGTCACCCTGCAGCGCAGGCAGACACTGACATACAGCAGTATGTGCAGCCGCGGGGATGCCTAGCGCTGCTGTCAGGAGGTGAGATGAGGTCGTTACCTGCTGTGACTATCTCCTGCCTCCTGACGTCACCGCGGTCACTGCTGTCTATGCCCGTCTTGCGAGCGGCCCGAGACTGTCACTAGCGGTGACTTCACGGGCTCTCGCAATACTGCTGACAACGCGGCGGGCATAGAAGTCAGTGACAGCGCTGACGTCAGCAGTACAGGAGATGATCACAACAGGTAATGATCTCATCTAACCTCCTGATGGCAGCGCTGGTCATCCCCTGCAGTGACCTGGGCTGACCTATTGATGTTAGCTCAGGTCACTGCATTGCTCTCCCAGCCAATGGGGAACATTCTGTTCTTCATTGACTGGGACAGTGACTATGGTATGGATCGTCGTGGGACCCCCCCCCCTACTGGATTACGCCGGATGTGGAATTGATTGTTCTTTTCAATAAATTGGTGAAAGAGGGAATGTGGGCAGTGTTTTTTTCAAATAAAACTTTTTTTGTTGTCTCTTTTTTTTTTATTTCTTACTGACTGGGTTGGTGATGTCGGGTATCTGATAGACGCGTGGCATCACAAACCCCAGGGCTTGATGCCAGGTGACATTACACATCTGGCATCAACCCCATATATTACCTCGTTACCAAAGCACCAGGGTAACGGGATGAGTTGGGGCGAAGCGCCAGGATTGGCACATCTAATGGATGCGCCACTTCTGGGGCAGCTGCGGCCTGCTATTTTTAGGCTGGGTAGTGTCCAATAACAGTGGACCTCCCTAGTCTGAGAATACCAGACCACAGCTGTCAGCTTTACCTTGGCTGGTGATCCAATTTAGGGGGGGACCCCACGTTTTTGTTTTAAATGTATTTAATGTAAAATAACAGCGTGGGGTGCCCTCTGTTTTGGATTGCCAGCCAAGCTAAAGCTGCCAGCTGTGGTCTGCAGGCTGCAGCCGTCTGCTTTACCCTAGCTGGCTACAAAAGATGGGGGGACCCCACGTCATTTTTTTTTTTTTTTTTTTTTTTTTAAATTATTTATTTATTTTTTTGCTAAATACAAGGCTAGGCACCCTTTAGTGCCACATGAAAGTCACTAAAGGGTGCCAGCTTAGAATATGCAGGGGGGTGGGACATTATATAGGTCTTTCTCATCTATCTATCTATTCATCTATCCATCTTTCCCTCTATCCATTATCTATCTATTATCTATATTATTTATTGCAGTTACAGCATAAAAAAAACGGAGGGACCAACCTGCGGCAAAAACGCATGCGTTTTTCCCCGCGGTTTTTTACCGCAGGTGCGGTAATCTTCAACTCCCAGAAGTTTCTCAAGAAATTTTCTTGAGAAAAATCACTTTTCTAGTGCGCACAGAGCCTAAGAGTATCTCTTAAAGGCATTAGGGTTTTGAAGTCTATATCTGGAATTTTATGCTTTATTTTGATATCAAGAAAGGAAATGAAATGATTGGCGTCATGAATATGAGAATCCTTTTTTAAGTTCAGGGAATGCCAAGCTTTGGGAAGTTCTATATTAGCCAATGCTACAAAATGGAGAGAAAAAAATCTTTATTTGAGAGTATTTACTAATTTTGGGAGATTGTTTCAACAAATATTTCCATGCATTAATTGTGGCCCAAAGTGTAGGAGTGTTCGGAGGAGGAAGGGAAGGATTGAGTATGTGGGAAAGACGCAGGGTCTCGAGAGGTCTATAGTTAGCTGATGGCTCTAGGTCTGGCCATGGAAAGGGGTGTGAATTTTTTAACCATTGTTGGCTTTGTTGAATAAGGAAAGTCATGTAATAGTTGGTAAGGTCCGGCACGCCCATACCTCCTTTTTTTCTATGTTTAGTTAAGGTTAATCTAGACATTCTGGGGCGCTTAGAATCCCATATAAAGTCATTCATTAATTTTGTTAATTTTAATTTATGGTGCAATGGAACATATAGGGGGATGGATGTAAATTGATAAATCATTTTGGGAAGAGCCATCATTTTAAAATTTGTTATCCCCCCAGCCAAGACATTTCAGATTTCGAGTATTGTAATGTATCTTTGTTAAGATTGTTAACTAAGAGATTTATATTGGTTTCCAGCATATCGTGAAGAGTTTTCATAATAGTAATGCCTAGATAAGGAATAGAATTTGTCTCTTGTGAAACGGAAGTCATATTTTTAATACAGTCTATCGAAACATCATCATAAGTGGAAATGTAAAAATTTGGATTTTTGGGGATTTAGTTTGTAATAAGATATATGTGAAAATTGTTCTAGTGATGTAATCAATTCAGGGATCGAGGACATGGGGTCAGAAAGGAGAGTAAAATCTCATCAGCATAGAAGCCGATTTTGTGTTCTTTTTGTTTTGGTGAGAATCCCTTTTAATATCTACATTCGATCTAATGTATTCAGCTAGGGGTTCTATAAAAGATAGAAAAGGATAGGAGAAAGAGGGCAACCCGGTCTTGTACCGTTGGTTATGCTGAAGGGAGATGACAACTGATTATTCGCATATACCCTAGCAGTTGGTGCAGAGTATAATGCCATAATCATATTAATAAAACTGTCGCCCTCAGATATTGCCAGTTAACACGGTCAAAAGCCTTTTCAGCGTCAAGTGCCAGCAATACGGATGGTATATTATTTTTACTCATGTGATGGACAAGGTTGATTGTTCTCCTCGTACCATCAGATGTTTGCCTCCCTTCAACAAAACCAAGTTGATCTACATTAATGATGTTTGGGATGATCTTTGACAACCTATTTGCTATTAATTTAGAGTATATTTTTGTGTCTATATTGATTAGGGATAAGGGTTTATAATTACCAACTAATGCACTATCTCCACCTGGCTTAGGGATTAATGAGGTTGTCGCTTGCAGCATTTCTTGGGGGATACGGCCTGATGAAGAAATGTTATTAATCTCTTGGTCAGATGTGAGATCAAGAGGGGGCAAAATAATTTATAATCATTTGTATATCCATCAGGGCCAGGGGATTTTCCTAATTTTAACAATTTAATAGCATTACGAACTTCTGATTCTGAAACGGGGATATTTAGGTTATTTAGATCATCTGATGAAATACTTGGTAAGTTCAATTTGGATAAGAATTCATTAGAGTTGTGGTAGGCTGGGGAGTATGAGAATCATTTTTAAGATTACAGAGATTTTCATAAAATTTGGCAAAAGTATCAGCTATTTCCTTGGGATGATGAGTCAAATTACCATTGGGCATTTTAATTGACGTACCGTATTTTTTGGACCATAAGACACACTTTTTTCCCCCCAAATGTTGGGGGACAGTTGGGGGTGCATCTTATGGTCTGACTATAGGGCTGCGGCCGGGAATGAGGGTGCTGCGGGTCATCGGGGGCACAAGCAGGCTGTAGCAGCGCCTGCTCGTGACCACGTGGGCCCGCTCATTACATATGCACGCGTATCCATCCGCCCATCTCTCAGCGCAGAAGCCGGCGCTGACAGATGGGCGTGAGGACGAGCGGGGACGCGCGCATAGCAAAGAGCCGGCCGCATGATCACCCCTGGCAATTACAGCCTGGAGTGATCATGTGCGGCTGTATTCACTGCCCCCCACGCGTCATCATCAGCGCGGGGTGCAGTGAATCAGTGCACTCACCCGTCCCCGTGTGTGGAGCCGTCTCCCTGCAGCACGCGATGTCTTCCTGTCTGTGCCGGTCAGCTGATCTGTGCTGGTCAGCTGATCGGCACAGACAGGAAGACATCGCGTGCTGCAGGGGAACGGCTCCACACACACAGGTCAGCATGCCAGAGAGGAAGATATCATCGGTGCTGCAGGGGGACGGCTCCACACACAAAGGTCAGCATGCCAGAGAGGAAGATATGATCGGTGCTGCAGGGGGACGGCTCCACACACACAGGTCAGCGTGCCAGAGAGGAAGATATGATCGGTGCTGCAGGGGGATGGCTCCACACACACAGGTCAGCGTGCCAGAGAGGAAGATATCATCGGTGCTGCAGGGGGACGGCTCCACACACACAGGTCAGCATGCCAGAGAGGAAGATATGATCGGTGCTGCAGGGGGACGGCTCCACACACACAGTTCAGCGTGCCAGAGAGGAAGATATCATCGGTGCTGCAGGGGGACGGCTCCACACACACAGGTCAGCATGCCAGAGAGGAAGATATCATCGGTGCTGCAGGGGGACGGCTCCACACACACAGGTCAGCATGCCAGAGAGGAAGATATCATCGGTGCTGCAGGGGGACGGCTCCACACACACAGGTCAGCATGCCAGAGAGGAAGATATGATCGGTGCTGCAGGGGGATGGCTCCACACACACAGGTCAGCGTGCCAGAGAGGAAGATATGATCGGTGCTGCAGGGGGATGGCTCCACACACACAGGTCAGTGTGCCAGAGAGGAAGATATGATCGGTGCTGCAGGGGGACGGCTCCACACACACAGGTCAGCGTGCCAGAGAGGAAGATATGATCGGTGCTGCAGGGGGATGGCTCCACACACACAGGTCAGCGTGCCAGAGAGGAAGATATGATCGGTGCTGCAGGGGGACGGCTCCACACACACAGGTCAGCGTGCCAGAGAGGAAGATATGATCGGTGCTGCAGGGGGACGGCTCCACACACACAGGTCAGTGTGCCAGAGAGGAAGATGTGATCGGTGCTGCAGGGGGACGGCTCCACACACACAGGTCAGCATGCCAGAGAGGAAGATATGATCGGTGCTGCAGGGGGATGGCTCCACACACACAGGTCAGTGTGCCAGAGAGGAAGATGTGATCGGCGCTGCAGGGGGACGGCTCCACACACACAGGTCAGTGTGCCAGAGAGGAAGATGTGATCGGCGCTGCAGGGGGACGGCTCCACACACACAGGTCAGCGTGCCAGAGAGGAAGATATGATCGGTGCTGCAGGGGGACGGCTCCACACACACAGGTCAGTGTGCCAGAGAGGAAGATATGATCGGTGCTGGAGGGAGTGAGGAAAAGGTGAGTATAAACGTTTGTTTTTTCTTCAGCGCTCTATTGGGAGACCCAGACGATTGGGGTATAGCTACTGCCTCCGGAGGCCACACAAAGCACTACACTAAAAAGTGCAAGGCCCCTCCCCTTCTGGCTATACCCCCCCGTGGTATCACGGGTTCTCCAGTTTTCAAGCTTTGTGCGAAGGAGGTCAGACATCCATGCATAGCTCCACAGATTTTAGTCAGCAGTAGCTGCTGACTATTTCGGATGGAAGAAAAGAGGGCCCATATAGGGCCCCCAGCATGCTCCCTTCTCACCCGTTGATGGTGTTGTAAGGTTGAGGTACCTATTGCTGGTACGGAGGCTGGAGCCCACATGCTGCTTTCCTTCCACATCCCCCTGGGGGGCTCTGAGGAAGTGGGATCCTGCCGGCCTCAAAGCTCTGACGCCGGGCTCCATCCACAGACCCATTTGAACCTGCTGGATACGGAGCTGGAGTACCGTTCAGGGACATGGCCCTGCACCATTACAGGTACTCTGTGTCCCCGTACACACAGGCACAGCACACTCCAGACTTGCTGGGTGTGCTAGTGCGCCGGGGACAGTAAAGGGTTACAGTCACTGCAGCTTTGCTGAGTGACTTTGTGTATTGGGAACTACCGCGCCGGACGCTCCGGGAGCGGCGGCGCGGCTGGGACTTGTAGTTCGCCGGGGACTGGGCGCCGACCGCGCTTTTACGGCGGCGGCGCTTATAAATCCAGTCCCCGGCTTCTGCGGCCTAGTGCCGCTTCGTTCCCGCCCCCTCCCTGTCACTCAGGGAAGGGGACAGACGCTGAGCAATCAGCAGCGCCGAGGGCTGGAGCCTTATTTACATGCTCCAGCCCTCTCACTGCACACTGTCGGACGCCGGATTCCCGCTCTGACTTGGGGCACGCCCACGGCCCGCCCCTCCTCACACGAGCTGGGGAAGACGCCGGCAGCCATTACTGCAGTCCGAGCTCGGACTTTCGGCAACCAGGCAGGACGGTGGCGACCATACACCCGCTTATAGGCGGGCGGTAAGCGGCACACATAGTGCTGACCCCAATATATACTGCAGTGTGTACATGTGTATTTTAACTGCATAGGTCGCTATATGCCCGCTTGGAGAGCGACACATCAGCAGCAGGAAAGCAGGTGTGCTAAGGCACAGGCTTTCTATGCTGCTTGTATTGCACGTACTGAAGTGTTCATTTGTGTTTATGCTTGTATGCTATACACTGCACTGTACAGTCGCTAGTCTTAGCTATATTCTCCTGGAATGGCTAGACTACAGCAGCAGAAAACCAAGGGTGCTGGGGCACAGGTTTTTTTCTATGCTGCTTGTATTGCATGGGCTGCAGTGTGCATTTGTACTTGTGCTTGTATGCTATACATTGCACTGTATGGTCACTCTTCTGGGCTATATTCCCCTAGATGACTAGTCTACAGCAGCAGAAGAGCAGAGGTGCCAGGGCACAGGCTTCTATGCTGCTTGTATTGCTTGTGCTGCAGTGTTCATTTGTACTTTATGCTTGTATGCTATACATTGCACTGTACGGTCACCAATCTTGGCTATATACTTCTAGATGGCTAGTCGGCAGCGGCAAAAAAGCAACACAGATTTTCAGTGCTGTTTTTACTACATGGGATGCTGTTCATGACACCGTCCCATTGTGTGCATGCTCCCCTGTAGCACTTCGTCTGCCGGGGTCTCTAGCACTTCGTCTGCCGGGGTCTCTACTAGTCGTGGCCAAAGAAACCACCTGTCATCCCTGTCCAAGGACAGGGACGGAGTTGCAGTTTCGACAGATATATTGTCATAAGATAGAGACTTGCAGTCCAGACAGGCCATGGGCAATCTTCCTGACCAACCTCATTTGGAACGGGGGGGTCCCAGGAGGACTCTCTGTATGATAAGGCAGCTCTCCAGGACTTTGATCCTGACATCGCTATCAATCCGGATACACCGGATGGTAACGCCATACGGAATGATCCTATAGCGTCCATCAATGGAAGGTTGGATCTTTCTCCCTCAGCTCCCCCAGTGGAGGAGTCAGCTTCACAGCAGGAGAAGTCCCTTTTCAGTATCTCAAACGGATATTGAGTATTTTTCTGGCCACGCTGACTTCAGAGAAGCAGTCCAGAAACACCACGCTTACCAGATAAGCGTCTTCTCCAAACGTTTTTAAGATACACGTTATCCCTTTTCCCCTGACGTGGTCAAGCGCTGGACCCAGGGTCCAAAGGTGGATTCTCCAATCTCCAGGCTTGCGTCTAGAGCCATAGTTGCACTGGAGATGGGGCTTCACTTAAATATGCCATTCACAGACAGATGGACTCTGGTTGAAATCTGTCTAGGAGGCTATCGGCGTGTCGGTTGCTCCGGCATTCACAGCCGTATAGGCAACCTAACCTTTTCAGCTGTTCTTGCGCAGCTGGCCTTGAGCACATGTACATCTGTACCGCAGAGGCGTCCGTAACTCCGCAATGTCTGCACTGCGACTTACCCTATTAATGCTGTCCTAAAAGTACAGTCGAGGTTTCGGTCCTTCCCAAGCTCTGGCAGGTCCCAATTGTCCTCGTGCAAAAGGGCTACAAAACCTCAGACGGGCTCAGATTCCGGCCGGGCTCAATCACGCCCAAGGAAGGCAGCCGGAGGAACCGCTACCAAGGCGGTCTCCTCATGACTCTCAGCTCTCTCTCTCTCTCCGCATCCGCGGTTGATGGCAGACTCCCCCGCCTTTGGCGACATTTAGCTGCCACAGGTCACAGACCGGTGGGTGACGGACATTGTGCTCACGTGCACAGGACAGTGTTCTGTTCTCGTCCTCCGACTCCATTCTTCAGAACGGCCCCACCTCCCCACCGAGCAGATGCCCTGCTGCAGGCGGTGGACGCTCTAAGAGCAGAAGGAGTGGTGATCCCTGTCCCCCCTCGGGAACGAGGGCGAGGGTTTGTACTCCAATCTCTTTGTGGCTCCAAAAAAAGGACGGCTCCTTCCGTCCTGTTCTGGACCTAAAACTGCTCAATAAGCATGCGAACGCCAGGCGGTTCCGGATGGAATCCCTCCGATCCGTCATTACCTCAATGTCTCGAGGAGACTTCCTTGCCTCAACAGACATCAAAGATGCCTATCTCCACGTGCCAATTGCTACGGAGCACCAACGTTTTCTACGTTTTGTGATAGGAGACGACCATCTTCAGTTCGTAGCTCTGCCATTCGGTCTGGCGACAGCCCCACGGGTGTTCACCAAGGTCATGGCAGCAGTGGTAGCAGTCTTGCACTCTCAGGGACACCCGGTGATCCCTTACTTGGACGATCTACTCGTCAAAGCACCCTCCCTCGAGGCATGACAACGCAGCCTGAATGTTACACTGGAGACTCTCCAGACTTTCGGGTGGATCATCAATTTGGCAAGGTCAAATCGGTCACCGACTCAATCACTAACGTATCTCGGCATGGAGTTCACACTCTATCAGCGATAGTGAAGCTTCCGCTGAACAAGCAGCGTTCACTGCAAACAGAGGTGCAGTCTCTCCTTCAAGGCCAGTCGCACCCCTTAAGGCGCCTCATGCACTTCCTAGGGAAGATGGTGGCAGCCATGGAGGCAGTTCCCTTTGCGCAGTTTCATCTGCGCCAACTGCAAGGGGACATTCTCCGCCAATGGGACGGGCAGTCAACCTCCCTGGACAGGAAAGTCTCCCTTTCCCAGACGGCCAAGGACTCTCTGCAATGGTGGCTTATTCCCACCTCATTGTCACAGTGAAGATCCTTCCTACCCCCATCCTGGGCAGTGGTCACGACAGATACGAGTCTGTCAGGGTGGGGAGCAGTTTGTCTCCGCCACAGGGCTCAGGGGACGTGGACTCAGCAGGAGTCCACCCTTCAGATCAATGTTCTGGAAATCGGGGCAGGGTATCTTACCCTACTAGCTTTCCAGCAGTGGCTAGAAAGAGAGCAGATCCGAATCCAGTCGGACAACTCCACAGCGGTGGCATACATCAACCACCAAGGAGGGACGCGCAGTCGGCAAGCCTTCCAGGAAGTCCGGCGAATCCTCATGTGGGTGGAGGACACAGCATCCACCATATCCGCAGTTCACATCCCGGGCGTAGAAAACTGGGAAGCAGACTTCCTCAGTCGCCAGGGTATGGACGCAGGGGAATGGTCCCTTCACCCGGACGTGTTTCAGGAAATCTGTCGCCGCTGGGGGGTGCCGGACGTCGACCTAATGGCGTCTCGGCACAACAACAAGGTCCCGGCATTTATGGCACGATCGCGCGATCACAGAGCTCTGGCGGCAGACGCCTTAGTGCAAGATTGGTCGCAGTTCCGGCTCACATATGTGTTTCCACCTCTGGCACTCTTGCCCAGAGTACTGCGCAAAAAATCAGATCCGATTGCAGCCGCGTCATACTCGTCGCCCCAGACTGGCCGAGGAGATCGTGGTACCCGGATCTGTGGCATCTCACGGTCGGCCGACCGTGGTCACTACCAGGCTGGCCAGACTTACTGTCCCAAGGGCCGTTTTTTCCATCGGAATTCTGCGGCCCTGAACCTGACTGTGTGGCCATTGAGTCCTGGATCCTAGCGTCTTCAGGATTATCCCAAGGGGTCGTTGCCACCATGAAACAGGCTAGGAAGTCCACCTCTGCTAAGATCTACCACAGAACGTGGAAGATTTTCTTAACCTGGTGCTCGGCTCAGGGAGTGTCTCCCTGGCCATTTGCATTGCCTACTTTTCTTTCCTTCCTGCAATCGGGGTTAGAAAAGGGCTTGTCGCTCGGCTTCCTTAAGGGGGAAGTCTCGGCACTATCCGTGTTTTTTTCAGAAGCGTCTAGCACGTCTTTCTAAGGTGCGCACGTTCCTACAGGGGGTCTGTCATATCGTACCCCCGTACAAGCGGCCGTTAGATCCATGGGATCTCAACAGGGTATTAGTTGCTCTCCAGAAGCCGCCTTTCGAGCCTCTGAAGGAAGTTTCCTTTCTCGCCTGTCACAGAAGGTGGCGTTTCTCGTTGCGATCACATCGCTTCGGCGAGTGTCTGAGCTGGCAGCTCTGTCATCCAAGGCTCCCTTCCTGGTGTTCCACCAGGACAAGGTAGTGCTGCGCCCCATTCCGGAGTTTCTCCCTAAGGTCGTATCCTCATTTCATCTTAATCAGGATATATCCTTGCCTTCCTTTTGTCCTCATCCGGTTCACCGGTATGAAAAGGACTTACGTTTGTTAGATCTGGTGAGAGCAATCAGACTCTACATTTCCCGCACGGCGCCCATGCGCCGTTCCGATGCACTTTTTGTCCTTGTCGCTGGTCCGCGCAAGGGGTTGCAGGCTTCTAAAGCCACCCTGGCTCGATGGATCAAAGAACCAATTCTAGAGGCCTACCGTTCTGCGGGGCTTCCGGTTCCTTCAGGGCTAAAAGCCCACTCAACCAGAGCCGTGGGTGCGTCCTGGGCATTACGACACCAGGCTTCGGCTCAACAAGTGTACCAGGCAGCTACCTGGTCCAGTCTGCACACTTTCACCAAGCATTATCAGGTGCATACCTATGCTTCGGCGGATGCCAGCTTAGGTAGAAGAGTCCTGCAGGCGGCAGTGACACCCCCGTAGGGGAGGGCTGTTTTGCAGCCCTACCATGAGGTATTTCTTTACCCACCCAGGGACAGCTTTTGGACGTCCCAATCGTCTGGGTCTCCCAATAGAGCGCTGAAGAAGAAGGGAATTTTGTTACTTACCGTAAATTCCTTTTCTTCTAGCTCTTATTGGGAGACCCAGCACCCGCCCTGTTGTCCTTCGGGATGTTTTTGTTGTTTGCGGGTACACATGTTGTTCATGTTGAACGGTTTTTCAGTTCTCCGATGTTACTCGGAGTTAATTTGTTTAAACCAGTTATTGGCTTTCCTCCTTCTTGCTTTGGCACTAAAACTGGAGAACCCGTGATACCACGGGGGGGTATAGCCAGAAGGGGAGGGGCCTTGCACTTTTTAGTGTAGTGCTTTGTGTGGCCTCCGGAGGCAGTAGCTATACCCCAATCGTCTGGGTCTCCCAATAAGAGCTAGAAGAAAAGGAATTTACGGTAAGTAACAAAATTCCCTTCTTTTCTCTGTGCTATAGGATACAGGCCATATACCAGGATGGATGGGGGGTATATGAACAGGATGGATGGGGGGTATATGAACAGGATGGGGGCATATAGCGGGATGGGAGTATATGAGCAGGCAGCATGGGGGTATATGAACAGGATGGGGGCATATAGCAGGATGGTATATGAACAGGATGGGGGTATATGAACAGGATGGGAGTATATGAGCAGGATGGATGGGGGAATATGAGCAGGATGGATGGGGGGTATACCAATAGGATGGGGGTATATCAATAGGATCGGGGTATATGAACAGGATGGGGTATATGAACAGGATGGGGGTATATGAGCAGGATGGGGGGTTATAGCAGGATCATATACAAGGCAGGAGGATCATTACCAGGATGGGGTACCTTAGTAGAGAATTTGGGGACATTACCCCCATAACAGTGTCAGCAGCAGATCCTCGCCCCATAACAGTGTGTCATGACCACATTTTTTTGCTTAAAGTTTTATTTTCCCATTTTCCTCCTCTAAAACCAGGGTGCGTCTTATAGTCCGGTGCGTCTTATAGTCCGAAAAATACGGTAATTGTTTTACGAATTCTCAAATTCTTAACTCTTTGGGCCATTAATTTTGAGGGCTTATTAATTGAAGAATAAAATGTTCTTTTCCAGTACAAATTGAATCTATCGTGGTCTTCCAACAAGATTAATCTTAATTGGGACCTGAGATCTAATAACTCTCTATGAAGATCTATTGATGGAGAGCGAAGATTCTGTTGCATTCTTTCAACATTGTTGATCTTATTTTGGAGTTGTACAATTTTTTTGTGATGTGCTGAAATACCCATTAACTCCCCTCTCACTACCGCTTTATGGGCATTCCATATTATTGTAGGACAAATCAAATCATCGATGTTTTCTATAAAGTAATTGGTAATTATTTTCTCTAATTGTGGCTTGTAAATTGGGGAATTTATTAGTAATGGACTACATTTCCACAAGCGATATCTTTGAGCCTGCGAATTTAATATAATCTCACCTAGTACTGGAGAGTGGTTGGAAAATGTTTTCTGAGGGATGATAACCTTTTTAAATTTAGAAATAGAGTAAGAAGTCGTTAAGATTAAGTCTATTCTGGAAAAGGTATTGTAGGTATCAGAATTAAAAGTGAATTCTCGTGATGAGGCGTTTAAACTTCTGAAAGTATCTAGAAATTCATTGTCTGATAACCATTCTTTAAGGGAAAGAGAGCAAACTCTGATTTGGGCCGTAGAATCCAATATGCGATCTGGGACCAGATTAAAGTCCTCTAGAAAGAAAACATCTCCGATTTTAATATTATTTAGCATAGAAATTACCCTGTTCAGGAATCCAATTTGTCCAAAATTGGGGGCATGAACGTTGACAATTGTGCATGGGTTATTATTGATTTTGTAAGCTAAAATGTGGATTCTACCTTGATCATCATAAGCATCGTTAATAAGTTGAAAAGAGACAGTGTTTGTTTTTTAACCCCCGCCGCCTTCTTCTTCTCATTCAAGGCAAAGAAAGAATTAGGGAAATTTTCGTTTGAAAAGGTGAACTGATTCTCTCTAGCAAATTTTGATTTCCTGTAAGCAAACTGTCGGCATACGAATTTTTGATGTCTTTCCATGCCTGAAACCTTCTCCTCGGACTATTAAGGCCTCTAACAGTAGATTTTTGTGGACATAACAAGCGTGTAAGGCTACTTTCACACCTCCGGTTTTTGCTATGCGGCACAATCCGGCACTTTGCAGGAAAATCGCAACCGTTTTTTTTTTGCTGCCGGTTGCGATTTTCCTGCATAGACTTTAATTAGTGCCGCATTGTGCCGCATGGCCTTGCGTTCCGTCCGGTTTTTGCCGCATGCGGCAGATTTAGCCGATGCGGCGGCTGGATGGAACGTTGCCTGGCACGTTTTTTCGTGCGGCAAAAAAAACCGCATCGCGCCGCATTCGGCCGATGCGGCGCATTTTTCAATGCATGCCTATGGCGGCCGGATGCGGCGCGATGCGGTAATAACCGCATCCGGCCGCCGCATGCGGTTTTTGCCACTGCGCATGCTCAGTAGCATGCCGCAAGCGGCAAAAACCGGACTGGCCGCACAGGAAAAACTTATGCAAAGGATGCGGTGTTTTCACCGCATCCGTTGCATAGCTTGCACAGCTGGATTGAGCCGCAGAGCTCAAGCCGGATGTGTGAAAGTAGCCTAACAAGGAAACTTTTCGACTTATAGTATTAAATAAAAAGCAAGACAACAATTAGACTTTCCTAACAATTAAAATATAAAAGGATTAAATATAAACTCTGTATCTAATTTGGATATAACTCACACTAATAAGTTAACAGTACCCGACTTCTTGCGTAGTTGGGTAATTTAAAATCTTATAGATTCTAGAAACAAATAAAAAAAACACCAAGAAATACAAATCAAATGAACTATAAAATGTCAGAAAAAGATATAGTTTTAGTTCTCCTAAATGGATTCTAGTCTTACCTAACTTAGAATCCCTGGAAAGGGAAAGTTCAACGGGACGAAAGTGGGAGATGTTTAGTCGTCTTCTTTGGAAGGTGATGTAAAGAGGGAGAAGAACTCAAAAGTATGAGCAAGGTCATAGCCAAATCCATGAAAATGGAATACTAATATGTCATGAAGTCTATAATCCAGTAAATTGGTCTATAAGAGCAGTGAAGAAACATCAGGGGTGCCTCTAAAACGTCTTCAGGTTTGATTGCGACAAGAAACTTTGGATCTTTGTTTTTGAGTAAGGAGGCAACAAATCTAAGTCCATCTTCGGGGGTTAATATGGGCATCGTTTTCCCATTATGCCAGATCAAAAGTTGGTGGGAAAGCCCCAGCGACACTGAATGCCTTTTTCGTGTAGTTTTTTTTTGTGGTATCAGCAAATGATTTTCTAAGATACATAGTCTCTTTTCATAAGTCTATAAATACACGGATATGATGGAAAGGATCCGGTAATGATCTGTTATATTTCATATAATGTAGGATTTTTTCTTTCATATTAAAAAAAAAAATGTAATCGAAATATAACGTCTCTTGGAACATCTGGGCCAATGGATCTCAGTTTAGGAAGTCTGTGGATCCGGTCTATTTCAGGATCCAGTTCGGAGAGTGATGGCAAGATCGTTCTCATAACATTTTTCACATATCCTTCTAAATCCTAGTTGGGGACTGATTCTGGAATACCTCTTCGCTTGATGCTATTTCGTCTTGACCTATCTTCAATGTCAGCTACTTTACTACGAAGAAGGTGAATTTGGGATTGTAGATCGCTTTGACCTCTGGAGAGATCTTCTGTCTTCTCTTCAACTTCACAAATCTTTTCTCCATACGAGTCCAGTCTGTTGTGGATGGCTGTAAGATCTTCTTTCAATGTTGTGGTTGGAGATGCTATGGCCGCATTGACGTTATTGCTAAAAGAAGAAATCAACCCGATCATTAAGGATTCCAGATTTAGGTTTTTTAGATGTTGATTTCCCTCCAGATTTGATAAGTCCAACTGAGGTATCTGAAGCTGAATATGTGGTGAGTAATCTAATCTGGGTCTTTGTTTAGCTGGGGATTTCGATTTGTCGCTGGAGTCAGTAAGGGTACGTCTCACTAAACGACGTAGCAGCGATTCCGACCACGATATGACCTGGGCAGGATCGCTGGTGCGTCGCTACATGGTCGCTGGTGAGCTGTCAATCAGGCAGATCTCACCAGGTACCAGTGACTCTGCGCTTGGTAACCAAGGTAAATATCGGGTAACCAAGCAAAGCGCTTTGCTTAGTTACCTGATATTTACCCTGGTTACCAGTGTATGCTGCTTACAGAGTCTGTGCTCGTTGGTCTCCCGCCATAAAACACGCCGATGCGTGCTGCATAGCTGGAGACCAACGAGCAAAAAATGGACCAGAACAGTGTGTAATGATCAGTGATTTCACAGCAGGGGCCAGGTCGCTGCTTAGTGTCACCCACAGCGAGATCGCTGATGAGGTCACTGGTGCGTCACAAAACCTGCGACTCAGCAGCGATCTCGCTATGTGACAAGGACCCCTAAGTATATTTGCGTAGGTAACACTATAGTGTTCATATGCCCCATCCATCGCTTTCCTTTTGTTGCTTGGAGCAGATAAGTCCATGTCATCATGAAGTGTGGATGATTGTTTATTACCATTAACAGGATCAAAATTCGGGGGTTGGATGAAATTGGTTTGAGTTCCGCGAGACGGGCGCTTTTCTCCTGCGTGACTCCTTTCCATGTGGTCTTCTTCATTGCTACAATTCCTAGGGTAAAGATCTGAAGATTGGGAGTGCGGCACAACAGATGAAAGTATTGACAATTCTATATCTTATGGTTTCTTACAATCCCTTATATTATTATTAGTTTTTGAGAGAGTCACTTTCTCCATTGTGTTTGTAATAAGTGATTAGATGGGATAACAAGCAGAAATCCTCAGCGTATCCGCACACCGCCACGGTATATACTAGAGCAGCGCTATAGCTGTGGCATTTACAAGTAAAGCAGTAACAGTCTATTATATATAGTGAAGCTGTACACCGCCACGGTATATACTAGAGCAGCGCTATAGCTGTGGCATTTACAAGTAAAGCAGTAACAGTCTATTATATATAGTGAAGCTGTACACCGCCACGGTATATACTAGAGCAGCGCTATAGCTGTGGCATTTACAAGTAAAGCAGTAACAGTCTATTATATACAGTGAAGCTGTACACCGCCACGGTATATACTAGAGCAGCGCTATAGCTGTGACATTTACAAGTAAAGCAGTAACAGTCTATTATATATAGTGAAGCTGTACACCGCCACGGTATATACTAGAGCAGCGCTATAGCTGTGGCATTTACAAGTAAAGCAGTAACAGTCTATTATATATAGTGAAGCTGTACACCGCCACGGTATATACTAGAGCAGCGCTATAGCTGTGGCATTTACAAGTAAAGCAGTAACAGTCTATTATATACAGTGAAGCTGTACACCGCCACGGTATATACTAGAGCAGCGCTATAGCTGTGGCATTTACAAGTAAAGCAGTAACAGTCTATTATATACAGTGAAGCTGTACACCGCCACGGTATATACTAGAGCAGCGCTATAGCTGTGGCATTTACAAGTAAAGCAGTAACAGTCTATTATATATAGTGAAGCTGTACACCGCCACGGTATATACTAGAGCAGCGCTATAGCTGTGGCATTTACAAGTAAAGCAATAACATTCTATTATATATAGCGAAGCTGTACACCGCCACGGTATATACTAGAGCAGCGCTATAGCTGTGGCATTTACAAGTAAAGCAGTAACAGTCTATTATATACAGTGAAGCTGTACACCGCCACGGTATATACTAGAGCAGCGCTATAGCTGTGGCATTTACAAGTAAAGCAGTAACAGTCTATTATATACAGTGAAGCTGTACACCGCCACGGTATATACTAGAGCAGCGCTATAGCTGTGGCATTTACAAGTAAAGCAGTAACAGTCTATTATATATAGTGAAGCTGTACACCGCCACGGTATATACTAGAGCAGCGCTATAGCTGTGGCATTTACAAGTAAAGCAGTAACAGTCTATTATATATAGTGAAGCTGTACACCGCCACGGTATATACTAGAGCAGCGCTATAGCTGTGGCATTTACAAGTAAAGCAGTAACATTCTATTATATACAGTGAAGCTGTACACCGCCACGGTATATACTAGAGCAGTGCTATAGCTGTGGCATTTACAAGTAAAGCAGTAACATTCTATTATATACAGTGAAGCTGTACACCGCCACGGTATATACTAGAGCAGCGCTATAGCTGTGGCATTTACAAGTAAAGCAGTAACAGTCTATTATATATAGTGAAGCTGTACACCGCCACGGTATATACTAGAGCAGTGCTATAGCTGTGGCATTTACAAGTAAAGCAGTAACATTCTATTATATACAGTGAAGCTGTACACCGCCACGGTATATACTAGAGCAGCGCTATAGCTGTGGCATTTACAAGTAAAGCAGTAACAGTCTATTATATACAGTGAAGCTGTACACCGCCACGGTATATACTAGAGCAGCGCTATAGCTGTGGCATTTACAAGTAAAGCAGTAACAGTCTATTATATATAGTGAAGCTGTACACCGCCACGGTATATACTAGAGCAGTGCTATAGCTGTGGCATTTACAAGTAAAGCAGTAACATTCTATTATATACAGTGAAGCTGTACACCGCCACGGTATATACTAGAGCAGCGCTATAGCTGTGGCATTTACAAGTAAAGCAGTAACATTCTATTATATACAGTGAAGCTGTACACCGCCACGGTATATACTAGAGCAGCGCTATAGCTGTGGCATTTACAAGTAAAGCAGTAACAGTCTATTATATATAGTGAAGCTGTACACCGCCACGGTATATACTAGAACAGCGCTATAGCTGTGGCATTTACAAGTAAAGCAGTAACAGTCTATTATATACAGTGAAGCTGTACACCGCCACGGTATATACTAGAGCAGCGCTATAGCTGTGGCATTTACAAGTAAAGCAGTAACAGTCTATTATATATAGTGAAGCTGTACACCGCCACGGTATATACTAGAGCAGCGCTATAGCTGTGGCATTTACAAGTAAAGCAGTAACAGTCTATTATATATAGTGAAGCTGTACACCGCCACGGTATATACTAGAGCAGTGCTATAGCTGTGGCATTTACAAGTAAAGCAGTAACAGTCTATTATATATAGTGAAGCTGTACACCGCCACGGTATATACTAGAGCAGCGCTATAGCTGTGACATTTACAAGTAAAGCAGTAACAGTCTATTATATATAGTGAAGCTGTACACCGCCACGGTATATACTAGAGCAGCGCTATAGCTGTGGCATTTACAAGTAAAGCAGTAACAGTCTATTATATATAGTGAAGCTGTACACCGCCACGGTATATACTAGAGCAGCGCTATAGCTGTGGCATTTACAAGTAAAGCAGTAACAGTCTATTATATATAGTGAAGCTGTACACCGCCACGGTATATACTAGAGCAGCGCTATAGCTGTGGCATTTACAAGTAAAGCAGTAACAGTCTATTATATATAGTGAAGCTGTACACCGCCACGGTATATACTAGAGCAGCGCTATAGCTGTGGCATTTACAAGTAAAGCAGTAACATTCTATTATATATAGTGAAGCTGTACACCGCCACGGTATATACTAGAGCAGCGCTATAGCTGTGGCATTTACAAGTAAAGCAGTAACAGTCTATTATATATAGTGAAGCTGTACACCGCCACGGTATATACTAGAGCAGCGCTATAGCTGTGGCATTTACAAGTAAAGCAGTAACAGTCTATTATATATAGTGAAGCTGTACACCGCCACGGTATATACTAGAGCAGCGCTATAGCTGTGACATTTACAAGTAAAGCAGTAACAATCTATTATATATAGTGAAGCTGTACACCGCCACGGTATATACTAGAGCAGCGCTATAGCTGTGACATTCACAAGTAAAGCAGTAACAGTCTATTATATATAGTGAAGCTGTACACCGCCACGGTATATACTAGAGCAGCGCTATAGCTGTGGCATTTACAAGTAAAGCAGTAACAGTCTATTATATATAGTGAAGCTGTACACCGCCACGGTATATACTAGAGCAGCGCTATAGCTGTGGCATTTACAAGTAAAGCAGTAACAGTCTATTATATATAGTGAATCTGTACACCGCCACGGTATATACTAGAGCAGTGCTATCGCTGTGACATTTACAAGTAAAGCAGTAACAGTCTATTATATATAGTGAAGCTGTACACCGCCACAGTATATACTAGAGCAGCGCTATAGCTGTGGCATTTACAAGTAAAGCAGTAACAGTCTATTATATATAGTGAAGCTGTACACCGCCACGGTATATACTAGAGCAGCGCTATAGCTGTGGCATTTACAAGTAAAGCAGTAACAGTCTATTATATATAGTGAAGCTGTACACCGCCACGGTATATACTAGAGCAGCGCTATAGCTGTGGCATTTACAAGTAAAGCAGTAACAGTCTATTATATATAGTGAAGCTGTACACCGCCACGGTATATACTAGAGCAGCGCTATAGCTGTGGCATTTACAAGTAAAGCAGTAACAATCTATTATATACAGTGAAGCTGTACACCGCCACGGTATATACTAGAGCAGCGCTATAGCTGTGGCATTTACAAGTAAAGCAGTAACAGTCTATTATATATAGTGAAGCTGTACACCGCCACGGTATATACTAGAGCAGCGCTATAGCTGTGGCATTTACAAGTAAAGCAGTAACAGTCTATTATATATAGTGAAGCTGTACACCGCCACGGTATATACTAGAGCAGCGCTATAGCTGTGACATTTACAAGTAAAGCAGTAACAGTCTATTATATACAGTGAAGCTGTACACTGCCACGGTATATACTAGAGCAGCGCTATAGCTGTGGCATTTACAAGTAAAGCAGTAACAGTCTATTATATACAGTGAAGCTGTACACCGCCACGGTATATACTAGAGCAGTGCTATAGCTGTGGCATTTACAAGTAAAGCAGTAACAGTCTATTATATATAGTGAAGTTGTACACCGCCACGGTATATACTAGAGCAGTGCTATAGCTGTGGCATTTAAAAGTAAAGCAGTATCAGTCTATTATATATAGTGAAGCTGTACACCGCCACGGTATATACTAGAGCAGTGCTATAGCTGTGGCATTTACAAGTAAAGCAGTAACAGTCTATTATATATAGTGAAGCTGTACACCGCCACGGTATATACTAGAGCAATGCTATAGCTGTGGCATTTACAAGTAAAGCAGTAACAGTCTATTATATATAGTGAAGCTGTACACCGCCACGGTATATACTAGAGCAGCGCTATAGCTGTGGCATTTACAAGTAAAGCAGTAACAGTCTATTATATACAGTGAAGCTGTACACCGCCACGGTATATACTAGAGCAGCGCTATAGCTGTGGCATTTACAAGTAAAGCAGTAACAGTCTATTATATACAGTGAAGTTGTACACCGCCACGGTATATACTAGAGCAGCGCTATAGCTGTGGCATTTACAAGTAAAGCAGTAACAGTCTATTATATACAGTGAAGCTGTACACCGCCACGGTATATACTAGAGCAGCGCTATAGCTGTGACATTTACAAGTAAAGCAGTAACAGTCTATTATATACAGTGAAGCTGTACACCGCCACGGTATATACTAGAGCAGCGCTATAGCTGTGGCATTTACAAGTAAAGCAGTAACAGTCTATTATATATAGTGAAGCTGTACACCGCCACGGTATATACTAGAGCAGCGCTATAGCTGTGGCATTTACAAGTAAAGCAGTAACAGTCTATTATATACAGTGAAGCTGTACACCGCCACGGTATATACTAGAGCAGCGCTATAGCTGTGACATTTACAAGTAAAGCAGTAACAGTCTATTATATACAGTGAAGCTGTACACCGCCACGGTATATACTAGAGCAGCGCTATAGCTGTGGCATTTACAAGTAAAGCAGTAACAGTCTATTATATATAGTGAAGCTGTACACCGCCACGGTATATACTAGAGCAGCGCTATAGCTGTGGCATTTACAAGTAAAGCAGTAACAGTCTATTATATATAGTGAAGCTGTACACCGCCACGGTATATACTAGAGCAGCGCTATAGCTGTGACATTTACAAGTAAAGCAGTAACAGTCTATTATATACAGTGAAGCTGTACACCGCCACGGTATATACTAGAGCAGCGCTATAGCTGTGGCATTTACAAGTAAAGCAGTAACAGTCTATTATATACAGTGAAGCTGTACACCGCCACGGTATATACTAGAGCAGCGCTATAGCTGTGGCATTTACAAGTAAAGCAGTAACAGTCTATTATATACAGTGAAGCTGTACACCGCCACGGTATATACTAGAGCAGCGCTATAGCTGTGGCATTTACAAGTAAAGCAGTAACTGTCTATTATATACAGTGAAGCTGTACACCGCCACGGTATATACTAGAGCAGCGCTATAGCTGTGACATTTACAAGTAAAGCAGTAACAGTCTATTATATACAGTGAAGCTGTACACTGCCACGGTATATACTAGAGCAGCGCTATTGCTGTGGCATTTACAAGTAAAGCAGTAACAGTCTATTATATATAGTGAAGCTGTACACCGCCACGGTATATACTAGAGCAGCGCTATTGCTGTGGCATTTACAAGTAATGCAGTAACAGTCTATTATATACAGTGAAGCTGTACACTGCCACGGTATATACTAGAGCAGCGCTATTGCTGTGGCATTTACAAGTAAAGCAGTAACAGTCTATTATATACAGTGAAGCTGTACACCGCCACGGTATATACTAGAGCAGCGCTATAGCTGGGGCATTTACAAGTAAAGCAGTAACAGTCTATTATATACAGTGAAGCTGTACACCGCCACGGTATATACTAGAGCAGCGCTATAGTTGTGGCATTTACAAGTAAAGCAGTAACAGTCTATTATATATAGTGAAGCTGTACACCGCCACGGTATATACTAGAGCAGTGCTATAGCTGTGGCATTTACAAGTAAAGCAGTAACAGTGTATTATATATAGTGAAGCTGTACACCGCCACGGTATATACTAGAGCAGCGCTATAGCTGTGGCATTTACAAGTAAAGCAGTAACAGTCTATTATATACAGTGAAGCTGTACACCGCCACGGTATATACTAGAGCAGCGCTATAGCTGTGGCATTTACAAGTAAAGCAGTAACATTCTATTATATATAGTGAAGCTGTACACCGCCACGGTATATACTAGAACAGCGCTATAGCTGTGGCATTTACAAGTAAAGCAGTAACAGTCTATTATATACAGTGAAGCTGTACACCGCCACGGTATATACTAGAGCAGCGCTATAGCTGTGGCATTTACAAGTAAAGCAGTAACAGTCTATTATATACAGTGAAGCTGTACACCGCCACGGTATATACTAGAGCAGCGCTATAGCTGTGACATTTACAAGTAAAGCAGTAACAGTCTATTATATACAGTGAAGCTGTACACCGCCACGGTATATACTAGAGCAGCGCTATAGCTGTGGCATTTACAAGTAAAGCAGTAACAGTCTATTATATACAGTGAAGCTGTACACCGCCACGGTATATACTAGAGCAGTGCTATAGCTGTGGCATTTACAAGTAAAGCAGTAACAGTCTATTATATACAGTGAAGCTGTACACCGCCACGGTATATACTAGAGCAGCGCTATAGCTGTGGCACTTACAAGTAAAGCAGTAACAGTTTATTATATATAGTGAAGCTGTACACCGCCACGGTATATTCTAGAGCAGCGCTATAGCTGTGACATTTACAAGTAAAGCAGTAACAGTCTATTATATACAGTGAAGCTGTACACCGCCACGGTATATACTAGAGCAGCGCTATAGCTGTGGCATTTACAAGTAAAGCAGTAACAGTCTATTATATACAGTGAAGCTGTACACCGCCACGGTATATACTAGAGCAGCGCTATAGCTGTGGCATTTACAAGTAAAGCAGTAACAGTCTATTATATATAGTGAAGCTGTACACCGCCACGATATATACTAGAGCAGCGCTATAGCTGTGGCATTTACAAGTAAAGCACTAACAGTCTATTATATATAGTGAAGCTGTACACCGCCACGGTATATACTAGAGCAGCGCTATAGCTGTGGCATTTACAAGTAAAGCAGTAACAGTCTATTATATATAGTGAAGCTGTACACCGCCACGGTATATACTAGAGCAGCGCTATAGCTGTGGCATTTACAAGTAAAGCAGTAACAGTCTATTATATATAGTGAAGCTGTACACCGCCACGGTATATACTAGAGCAGCGCTATAGCTGTGGCATTTACAAGTAAAGCAGTAACAGTCTATTATATATAGTGAATCTGTACACCGCCACGGTATATACTAGAGCAGCGCTATAGCTGTGGCATTTACAAGTAAAGCAGTAACAGTCTATTATATATAGTGAAGCTGTACACCGCCACGGTATATACTAGAGCAGCGCTATAGCTGTGGCATTTACAAGTAAAGCAGTAACAGTCTATTATATACAGTGAAGCTGTACACCGCCACGGTATATACTAGAGCAGCGCTATAGCTGTGACATTTACAAGTAAAGCAGTAACAGTCTATTATATACAGTGAAGCTGTACACCGCCACGGTATATACTAGAGCAGCGCTATAGCTGTGGCATTTACAAGTAAAGCAGTAACAGTCTATTATATACAGTGAAGCTGTACACCGCCACGGTATATACTAGAGCAGCGCTATAGCTGTGGCATTTACAAGTAAAGCAGTAACAGTCTATTATATATAGTGAAGCTGTACACCGCCACGGTATATACTAGAGCAGCGCTATAGCTGTGGCATTTACAAGTAAAGCAGTAACAGTTTATTATATATAGTGAAGCTGTACACCGCCACGGTATATACTAGAGCAGCGCTATAGCTGTGACATTTACAAGTAAAGCAGTAACAGTCTATTATATACAGTGAAGCTGTACACCGCCACGGTATATACTAGAGCAGCGCTATAGCTGTGGCATTTACAAGTAAAGCAGTAACAGTCTATTATATATAGTGAAGCTGTACACCGCCACGGTATATACTAGAGCAGCGCTATAGCTGTGACATTTACAAGTAAAGCAGTAACAGTCTATTATATACAGTGAAGCTGTACACCGCCACGGTATATACTAGAGCAGCGCTATAGCTGTGGCATTTACAAGTAAAGCAGTAACAGTCTATTATATATAGTGAAGCTGTACACCGCCACGGTATATACTAGAGCAGCGCTATAGCTGTGGCATTTACAAGTAAAGCAGTAACAGTCTATTATGTACAGTGAAGCTGTACACCGCCACGGTATATACTAGAGCAGCGCTATAGCTGTGGCATTTACAAGTAAAGCAGTAACAGTCTATTATATATAGTGAAGCTGTACACCGCCACGGTATATACTAGAGCAGCGCTATAGCTGTGGCATTTACAAGTAAAGCAGTAACAGTCTATTATATACAGTGAAGCTGTACACCGCCACGGTATATACTAGAGCAGCGCTATAGCTGTGGCATTTACAAGTAAAGCAGTAACAGTCTATTATATACAGTGAAGCTGTACACCGCCACGGTATATACTAGAGCAGCGCTATAGCTGTGGCATTTACAAGTAAAGCAGTAACATTCTATTATATACAGTGAAGCTGTACACCGCCACGGTATATACTAGAGCAGCGCTATAGCTGTGGCATTTACAAGTAAAGCAGTAACAGTCTATTATATACAGTGAAGCTGTACACCGCCACGGTATATACTAGAGCAGCGCTATAGCTGTGGCATTTACAAGTAATGCAGTAACAGTCTATTATATATAGTGAAGCTGTACACCGCCACGGTATATACTAGAACAGCGCTATAGCTGGGGCATTTACAAGTAAAGCAGTAACAGTCTATTATATACAGTGAAGCTGTACACCGCCACGGTATATACTAGAGCAGCGCTATAGCTGTGGCATTTACAAGTAAAGCAGTAACAGTCTATTATATACAGTGAAGCTGTACACCGCCACGGTATATACTAGAGCAGCGCTATAGCTGTGGCATTTACAAGTAAAGCAGTAACAGTCTATTATATATAGTGAAGCTGTACACCGCCACGGTATATACTAGAGCAGCGCTATAGCTGTGGCATTTACAAGTAAAGCAGTAACAGTCTATTATATATAGTGAAGCTGTACACCGCCACGGTATATTCTAGAGCAGCGCTATAGCTGTGGCATTTACAAGTAAAGCAGTAACAGTCTATTATATACAGTGAAGCTGTACACCGCCACGGTATATACTAGAGCAGCGCTATAGCTGTGGCATTTACAAGTAAAGCAGTAACAGTCTATTATATACAGTGAAGCTGTACACCGCCACGGTATATATTAGAGCAGCGCTATAGCTGTGACATTTACAAGTAAAGCAGTAACAGTCTATTATATACAGTGAAGCTGTACAACGCCACGGTATATACTAGAGCAGCGCTATAGCTGTGGCATTTACAAGTAAAGCAGTAACAGTCTATTATATACAGTGAAGCTGTACACCGCCACGGTATATACTAGAGCAGCGCTATAGCTGTGGCATTTACAAGTAAAGCAGTAACAGTCTATTATATACAGTGAAGCTGTACACCGCCATGGTATATACTAGAGCAGCGCTATAGCTGTGGCATTTACAAGTAAAGCAGTAACAGTCTATTATATACAGTGAAGCTGTACACCGCCACGGTATATACTAGAGCAGCGCTATAGCTGTGACATTTACAAGTAAAGCAGTAACATTCTATTATATATAGTGAAGCTGTACACCGCCACGGTATATACTAGAGCAGCGCTATAGCTGTGGCATTTACAAGTAAAGCAGTAACAGTCTATTATATACAGTGAAGCTGTACACCGCCACGGTATATATTAGAGCAGCGCTATAGCTGTGACATTTACAAGTAAAGCAGTAACAGTCTATTATATACAGTGAAGCTGTACACCGCCACGGTATATACTAGAGCAGCGCTATAGCTGTGGCATTTACAAGTAAAGCAGTAACAGTCTATTATATACAGTGAAGCTGTACACCGCCACGGTATATACTAGAGCAGCGCTATAGCTGTGGCATTTACAAGTAAAGCAGTAACAGTCTATTATATACAGTGAAGCTGTACACCGCCATGGTATATACTAGAGCAGCGCTATAGCTGTGGCATTTACAAGTAAAGCAGTAACAGTCTATTATATACAGTGAAGCTGTACACCGCCACGGTATATACTAGAGCAGCGCTATAGCTGTGACATTTACAAGTAAAGCAGTAACATTCTATTATATATAGTGAAGCTGTACACCGCCACGGTATATACTAGAGCAGCGCTATAGCTGTGGCATTTACAAGTAAAGCAGTAACAGTCTATTATATACAGTGAAGCTGTACACCGCCACGGTATATACTAGAGCAGTGCTATAGCTGTGGCATTTACAAGTAAAGCAGTAACAGTCTATTATATACAGTGAATCTGTACACCGCCACGGTATATACTAGAGCAGCGCTATAGCTGTGGCATTTACAAGTAAAGCAGTAACAGTCTATTATATACAGTGAAGCTGTACACCGCCACGGTATATACTAGAGCAGCGCTATAGCTGTGACATTTACAAGTAAAGCAGTAACAGTCTATTATATACAGTGAAGCTGTACACCGCCACGGTATATACTAGAGCAGCGCTATAGCTGTGGCATTTACAAGTAAAGCAGTAACAGTCTATTATATATAGTGAAGCTGTACACCGCCACGGTATATACTAGAGCAGCGCTATAGCTGTGACATTTACAAGTAAAGCAGTAACAGTCTATTATATATAGTGAAGCTGTACACCGCCACGGTATATACTAGAGCAGCGCTATAGCTGTGGCATTTACAAGTAAAGCAGTAACAGTCTATTATATATAGTGAAGCTGTACACCGCCACGGTATATACTAGAGCAGCGCTATAGCTGTGGCATTTACAAGTAAAGCAGTAACAGTCTATTATATATAGTGAAGCTGTACACCGCCACGGTATATACTAGAGCAGTGCTATAGCTGTGGCATTTACAAGTAAAGCAGTAACAGTGTATTATATATAGTGAAGCTGTACACCGCCACGGTATATACTAGAGCAGCGCTATAGCTGTGGCATTTACAAGTAAAGCAGTAACAGTCTATTATATATAGTGAAGCTGTACACCGCCACGGTATATACTAGAGCAGCGCTATAGCTGTGGCATTTACAAGTAAAGCAGTAACAGTGTATTATATACAGTGAAGCTGTACACCGCCACGGTATATACTAGAGCAGTGCTATAGCTGTGACATTTACAAGTAAAGCAGTAACAGTCTATTATATACAGTGAAGCTGTACACCGCCACGGTATATACTAGAGCAGCGCTATAGCTGTGACATTTACAAGTAAAGCAGTAACAGTCTATTATATATAGTGAAGCTGTACACCGCCACGGTATATACTAGAGCAGCGCTATAGCTGTGGCATTTACAAGTAAAGCAGTAACAGTCTATTATATATAGTGAAGCTGTACACCGCCACGGTATATACTAGAGCAGCGCTATAGCTGTGGCATTTACAAGTAAAGCAGTAACAGTCTATTATATACAGTGAAGCTGTACACCGCCACGGTATATACTAGAGCAGTGCTATAGCTGTGGACATTTACAAGTAAAGCAGTAACAGTCTATTATATATAGTGAAGCTGTACACCGCCACGGGTATATACTAGAGCAGCGCTATAGCTGTGACATTTACAAGTAAAGCAGTAACAGTCTATTATATATAGTGAAGCTGTACACCGCCACGGTATATACTAGAGCAGCGCTATAGCTGTGGACATTTACAAGTAAAGCAGTAACAGTCTATTATATATAGTGAAGCTGTACACCGCCACGGTATATACTAGAGCAGCGCTATAGCTGTGGCATTTACAAGTAAAGCAGTACCAGTCTATTATATACAGTGAAGCTGTACACCGCCACGGTATATACTAGAGCAGTGCTATAGCTGTGCATTTACAAGTAAAGCAGTATCAGTCTATTATATATAGTGAAGTTGTACACCGCCACGGTATATACTAGAGCAGCGCTATAGCTGTGGCATTTACAAGTAAAGCAGTACCAGTCTATTATATACAGTGAAGCTGTACACTGCCACGGTATATACTAGAGCAGCGCTATAGCTGTGGCATTTACAAGTAAAGCAGTAACAGTCTATTATATACAGTGAAGCTGTACACCGCCACGGTATATACTAGAGCAGTGCTATAGCTGTGGCATTTACAAGTAAAGCAGTAACAGTCTATTATATATAGTGAAGCTGTACACCGCCACGGTATATACTAGAGCAGTGCTATAGCTGTGGCATTTACAAGTAAAGCAGTAACAGTCTATTATATATAGTGAAGCTGTACACCGCCACGGTATATACTAGAGTAATGCTATAGCTGTGGCATTTACAAGTAAAGCAGTAACAGTCTATTATATACAGTGAAGCTGTACACCGCCACGGTATATACTAGAGCAAGCGCTATAGCTGTGGCATTTACAAGTAAAGCAGTAACAGTCTATTATATACAGTGAAGTTGTACACCGACCACGGTATATACTAGAGCAGCGCTATAGCTGTGGCATTTACAAGTAAAAGCAGTAACAGTCTATTATATACAGTGAAGCTGTACACCGCCACGGTATATACTAGAGCAGCGCTATAGCTGTGACATTTACAAGTAAAGCAGTAACAGTCTATTATATACAGTGAAGCTGTACACCGCCACGGTATATACCTAGAGCAGCGCTATAGCTGTGGCATTTACAAGTAAAGCAGTAACAGTCTATTATATATAGTGAAGCTGTACACCGCCACGGTATATACTAGAGCAGCGCTATAGCTGTGGCTTTACAAGTAAAGCAGTAACAGTCTATTATATACAGTGAAGCTGTACACCGCCACGGTATATACTAGAGCAGCGCTATAGCTGTGAGCATTTACAAGTAAAGCAGTAACAGTCTATTATATACAGTGAAGTTGTACACCGCCACGGTATATACTAGAGCAGCGCTATAGCTGTGGCATTTACAAGTAAAGCAGTAACAGTCTATTATATACAGTGAAGCTGTACACCGCCACGGTATATACTAGAGCAGCGCTATAGCTGTGACATTTACAAGTAAAGCAGTAACAGTCTATTATATACAGTGAAGCTGTACACCGCCACGGTATATACTAGAGCAGCGCTATAGCTGTGGCATTTACAAGTAAAGCAGTAACAGTCTATTATATATAGTGAAGCTGTACACCGCCACGGTATATACTAGAGCAGCGCTATAGCTGTGGCATTTACAAGTAAAGCAGTAACAGTCTATTATATACAGTGAAGCTGTACACCGCCACGGTATATACTAGAGCAGCGCTATAGCTGTGGCATTTACAAGTAAAGCAGTAACTGTCTATTATATACAGTGAAGCTGTACACCGCCACGGTATATACTAGAGCAGCGCTATAGCTGTGGCATTTACAAGTAAAGCAGTAACAGTCTATTATATATAGTGAAGCTGTACATCGCCACGGTATATACTAGAGCAGCGCTATAGCTGTGACATTTACAAGTAAAGCAGTAACTGTCTATTATATACAGTGAAGCTGTACACTGCCACGGTATATACTAGAGCAGCGCTATAGCTGTGGCATTTACAAGTAAAGCAGTAACAGTCTATTATATACAGTGAAGCTGTACACCGCCACGGTATATACTAGAGCAGCGCTATAGCTGTGACATTTACAAGTAAAGCAGTAACAGTCTATTATATACAGTGAAGCTGTACACCGCCACGGTATATACTAGAGCAGTGCTATAGCTGTGGCATTTACAAGTAAAGCAGTAACAGTCTATTATATACAGTGAAGCTGTACACCGCCACGGTATATACTAGAGCAGCGCTATAGCTGTGGCATTTACAAGTAAAGCAGTAACAGTCTATTATATATAGTGAAGCTGTACACCGCCACGGTATATACTAGAGCAGCGCTATAGCTGTGACATTTACAAGTAAAGCAGTAACAGTCTATTATATACAGTGAAGCTGTACACCGCCACGGTATATACTAGAGCAGCGCTATAGCTGTGGCATTTACAAGTAAAGCAGTAACAGTCTATTATATATAGTGAAGCTGTACACCGCCACGGTATATACTAGAGCAGCGCTATAGCTGTGGCATTTACAAGTAAAGCAGTAACAGTCTATTATGTACAGTGAAGCTGTACACCGCCACGGTATATACTAGAGCAGCGCTATAGCTGTGGCATTTACAAGTAAAGCAGTAACAGTCTATTATATATAGTGAAGCTGTACACCGCCACGGTATATACTAGAGCAGCGCTATAGCTGTGGCATTTACAAGTAAAGCAGTAACAGTCTATTATATACAGTGAAGCTGTACACCGCCACGGTATATACTAGAGCAGCGCTATAGCTGTGGCATTTACAAGTAAAGCAGTAACAGTCTATTATATACAGTGAAGCTGTACACCGCCACGGTATATACTAGAGCAGCGCTATAGCTGTGGCATTTACAAGTAAAGCAGTAACATTCTATTATATACAGTGAAGCTGTACACCGCCACGGTATATACTAGAGCAGCGCTATAGCTGTGGCATTTACAAGTAAAGCAGTAACAGTCTATTATATACAGTGAAGCTGTACACCGCCACGGTATATACTAGAGCAGCGCTATAGCTGTGGCATTTACAAGTAATGCAGTAACAGTCTATTATATATAGTGAAGCTGTACACCGCCACGGTATATACTAGAGCAGCGCTATAGCTGTGACATTTACAAGTAAAGCAGTAACAGTCTATTATATATAGTGAAGCTGTACACCGCCACGGTATATACTAGAACAGCGCTATAGCTGGGGCATTTACAAGTAAAGCAGTAACAGTCTATTATATACAGTGAAGCTGTACACCGCCACGGTATATACTAGAGCAGCGCTATAGCTGTGGCATTTACAAGTAAAGCAGTAACAGTCTATTATATACAGTGAAGCTGTACACCGCCACGGTATATACTAGAGCAGCGCTATAGCTGTGGCATTTACAAGTAAAGCAGTAACAGTCTATTATATATAGTGAAGCTGTACACCGCCACGGTATATACTAGAGCAGCGCTATAGCTGTGGCATTTACAAGTAAAGCAGTAACAGTCTATTATATATAGTGAAGCTGTACACCGCCACGGTATATTCTAGAGCAGCGCTATAGCTGTGGCATTTACAAGTAAAGCAGTAACAGTCTATTATATACAGTGAAGCTGTACACCGCCACGGTATATACTAGAGCAGCGCTATAGCTGTGGCATTTACAAGTAAAGCAGTAACAGTCTATTATATACAGTGAAGCTGTACACCGCCACGGTATATATTAGAGCAGCCCTATAGCTGTGACATTTACAAGTAAAGCAGTAACAGTCTATTATATACAGTGAAGCTGTACAACGCCACGGTATATACTAGAGCAGCGCTATAGCTGTGGCATTTACAAGTAAAGCAGTAACAGTCTATTATATACAGTGAAGCTGTACACCGCCACGGTATATACTAGAGCAGCGCTATAGCTGTGGCATTTACAAGTAAAGCAGTAACAGTCTATTATATACAGTGAAGCTGTACACCGCCATGGTATATACTAGAGCAGCGCTATAGCTGTGGCATTTACAAGTAAAGCAGTAACAGTCTATTATATACAGTGAAGCTGTACACCGCCACGGTATATACTAGAGCAGCGCTATAGCTGTGACATTTACAAGTAAAGCAGTAACATTCTATTATATATAGTGAAGCTGTACACCGCCACGGTATATACTAGAGCAGCGCTATAGCTGTGGCATTTACAAGTAAAGCAGTAACAGTCTATTATATACAGTGAAGCTGTACACCGCCACGGTATATATTAGAGCAGCGCTATAGCTGTGACATTTACAAGTAAAGCAGTAACAGTCTATTATATACAGTGAAGCTGTACACCGCCACGGTATATACTAGAGCAGCGCTATAGCTGTGGCATTTACAAGTAAAGCAGTAACAGTCTATTATATACAGTGAAGCTGTACACCGCCACGGTATATACTAGAGCAGCGCTATAGCTGTGGCATTTACAAGTAAAGCAGTAACAGTCTATTATATACAGTGAAGCTGTACACCGCCATGGTATATACTAGAGCAGCGCTATAGCTGTGGCATTTACAAGTAAAGCAGTAACAGTCTATTATATACAGTGAAGCTGTACACCGCCACGGTATATACTAGAGCAGCGCTATAGCTGTGACATTTACAAGTAAAGCAGTAACATTCTATTATATATAGTGAAGCTGTACACCGCCACGGTATATACTAGAGCAGCGCTATAGCTGTGGCATTTACAAGTAAAGCCGTAACAGTCTATTATATACAGTGAAGCTGTACACCGCCACGGTATATACTAGAGCAGCGCTATAGCTGGGGCATTTACAAGTAAAGCAGTAACAGTCTATTATATATAGTGAAGCTGTACACCGCCACGGTATATACTAGAGCAGCGCTATAGCTGTGGCATTTACAAGTAAAGCAGTAACAGTCTATTATATATAGTGAAGCTGTACACCGCCACGGTATATACTAGAGCAGCGCTATAGCTGTGGCATTTACAAGTAAAGCAGTAACAGTCTATTATATATAGTGAAGCTGTACACCGCCACGGTATATACTAGAGCAGCGCTATAGCTGTGACATTTACAAGTAAAGCAGTAACAGTCTATTATATATAGTGAAGCTGTACACCGCCACGGTATATACTAGAGCAGCGCTATCGCTGTGACATTTACAAGTAAAGCAGTAACAGTCTATTATATACAGTGAAGCTGTACACCGCCACGGTATATACTAGAGCAGCGCTATAGCTGTGGCATTTACAAGTAAAGCAGTAACAGTCTATTATATGTAGTGAAGCTGTACACCGCCACGGTATATACTAGAGCAGCGCTATAGCTGTGACATTTACAAGTAAAGCAGTAACAGTCTATTATATATAGTGAAGCTGTACACCGCCACGGTATATACTAGAGCAGCGCTATAGCTGTGGCATTTACAAGTAAAGCAGTAACAGTCTATTATATATAGTGAAGCTGTACACCGCCACGGTATATACTAGAGCAGCGCTATAGCTGTGGCATTTACAAGTAAAGCAGTAACAGTCTATTATATACAGTGAAGCTGTACACCGCCACGGTATATACTAGAGCAGTGCTATAGCTGTGGCATTTACAAGTAAAGCAGTAACAGTCTATTATATACAGTGAAGCTGTACACCGCCACGGTATATACTAGAGCAGCGCTATAGCTGTGGCATTTACAAGTAAAGCAGTAACAGTCTATTATATATAGTGAAGCTGTACACCGCCACGGTATATACTAGAGCAGCGCTATAGCTGTGGCATTTACAAGTAAAGCAGTAACAGTCTATTATATATAGTGAAGCTGTATACCGCCACGGTATATACTAGAGCAGTGCTATAGCTGTGGCATTTACAAGTAAAGCAGTAACATTCTATTATATATAGTGAAGCTGTACACCGCCACGGTATACACTAGAGCAGCGCTATAGCTGTGGCATTTACAAGTAAAGCAGTAACAGTCTATTATATACAGTGAAGCTGTACACCGCCACGGTATATACTAGAGCAGCGCTATAGCTGTGACATTTACAAGTAAAGCAGTAACAGTCTATTATATATAGTGAAGCTGTACACCGCCACGGTATATACTAGAGCAGTGCTATAGCTGTGGCATTTACAAGTAAAGCAGTAACAGTGTATTATATATAGTGAAGCTGTACACCGCCACGGTATATACTAGAGCAGTGCTATAGCTGTGACATTTACAAGTAAAGCAGTAACAGTCTATTATATATAGTGAAGCTGTACACCGCCACGGTATATACTAGAGCAGCGCTATAGCTGTGGCATTTACAAGTAAAGCAGTAACAGTCTATTATATATAGTGAAGCTGTACACCGCCACGGTATATACTAGAGCAGCGCTATAGCTGTGGCATTTACAAGTAAAGCAGTAACAGTCTATTATATATAGTGAAGCTGTACACCGCCACGGTATATACTAGAGCAGTGCTATAGCTGTGGCATTTACAAGTAAAGCAGAAACAGTCTATTATATATAGTGAAGCTGTACACCGCCACGGTATATACTAGAGCAGTGCTATAGCTGTGACATTTACAAGTAAAGCAGTAACAGTCTATTATATACAGTGAAGCTGTACACCGCCACGGTATATACTAGAGCAGCGCTATAGCTGTGGCATTTACAAGTAAAGCAGTAACAGTCTATTATATATAGTGAAGCTGTACACCGCCACGGTATATACTAGAGCAGCGCTATAGCTGTGGCATTTACAAGTAAAGCAGTAACAGTCTATTATATATAGTGAAGCTGTACACCGCCACGGTATATACTAGAGCAGCGCTATAGCTGTGGCATTTACAAGTAAAGCAGTAACAGTCTATTATATATAGTGAAGCTGTATACCGCCACGGTATATACTAGAGCAGTGCTATAGCTGTGACATTTACAAGTAAAGCAGTAACAGTCTATTATATATAGTGAAGCTGTACACCGCCACGGTATATACTAGAGCAGCGCTATAGCTGTGGCATTTAGAAGTAAAGCAGTAACAGTCTATTATATACAGTGAAGCTGTACACCGCCACGGTATATACTAGAGCAGCGCTATAGCTGTGGCATTTACAAGTAAAGCAGTAACATTCTATTATATATAGTGAAGCTGTACACCGCCACGGTATACACTAGAGCAGCGCTATAGCTGTGGCATTTACAAGTAAAGCAGTAACAGTCTATTATATACAGTGAAGCTGTACACCGCCACGGTATATACTAGAGCAGCGCTATAGCTGTGACATTTACAAGTAAAGCAGTAACAGTCTATTATATATAGTGAAGCTGTACACCGCCACGGTATATACTAGAGCAGTGCTATAGCTGTGGCATTTACAAGTAAAGCAGTAACAGTCTATTATATACAGTGAAGCTGTACACCGCCACGGTATATACTAGAGCAGCGCTATAGCTGTGACATTTACAAGTAAAGCAGTAACAGTCTATTATATATAGTGAAGCTGTACACCGCCACGGTATATACTAGAGCAGCGCTATAGCTGTGACATTTACAAGTAAAGCAGTAGCAGTCTATTATATATAGTGAAGCTGTACACCGCCACGGTATATACTAGAGCAGCGCTATAGCTGTGGCATTTACAAGTAAAGCAGTAACAGTGTATTATATATAGTGAAGCTGTACACCGCCACGGTATATACTAGAGCAGCGCTATAGCTGTGGCATTTACAAGTAAAGCAGTAACAGTCTATTATATATAGTGAAGCTGTACACCGCCACGGTATATACTAGAGCAGCGCTATAGCTGTCGCATTTACAAGTAAAGCAGTAACAGTCTATTATATACAGTGAAGCTGTACACCGCCACGGTATATACTAGAGCAGCGCTATAGCTGTGGCATTTACAAGTAAAGCAGTAACAGTCTATTATATACAGTGAAGCTGTACACCGCCACGGTATATACTAGAGCAGCGCTATAGCTGTGACATTTACAAGTAAAGCAGTAACAGTCTATTATATACAGTGAAGCTGTACACCGCCACGGTATATACTAGAGCAGCGCTATAGCTGTGGCATTTACAAGTAAAGCAGTAACAGTCTATTATATATAGTGAAGCTGTACACCGCCACGGTATATACTAGAGCAGCGCTATAGCTGTGGCATTTACAAGTAAAGCAGTAACAGTGTATTATATATAGTGAAGCTGTACACCGCCACGGTATATACTAGAGCAGCGCTATAGCTGTGGCATTTACAAGTAAAGCAGTAACAGTCTATTATATATAGTGAAGCTGTACACCGCCACGGTATATACTAGAGCAGCGCTATAGCTGTGGCATTTACAAGTAAAGCAGTAACAGTGTATTATATACAGTGAAGCTGTACACCGCCACGGTATATACTAGAGCAGTGCTATAGCTGTGACATTTACAAGTAAAGCAGTAACAGTCTATTATATATAGTGAAGCTGTATACCGCCACGGTATATACTAGAGCAGTGCTATAGCTGTGGCATTTACAAGTAAAGCAGTAACAGTCTATTATATATAGTGAAGCTGTACACCGCCACGGTATATACTAGAGCAGTGCTATAGCTGTGACATTTACAAGTAAAGCAGTAACAGTCTATTATATACAGTGAAGCTGTACACCGCCACGGTATATACTAGAGCAGCGCTATAGCTGTGGCATTTACAAGTAAAGCAGTAACAGTCTATTATATATAGTGAAGCTGTACACCGCCACGGTATATACTAGAGCAGCGCTATAGCTGTGGCATTTACAAGTAAAGCAGTAACAGTCTATTATATATAGTGAAGCTGTACACCGCCACGGTATATACTAGAGCAGCGCTATAGCTGTGGCATTTACAAGTAAAGCAGTAACAGTCTATTATATATAGTGAAGCTGTACACCGCCACGGTATATACTAGAGCAGCGCTATAGCTGTGACATTTACAAGTAAAGCAGTAACAGTCTATTATATATAGTGAAGCTGTACACCGCCACGGTATATACTAGAGCAGCGCTATAGCTGTGGCATTTAGAAGTAAAGCAGTAACAGTCTATTATATACAGTGAAGCTGTACACCGCCACGGTATATACTAGAGCAGCGCTATAGCTGTGGCATTTACAAGTAAAGCAGTAACAGTCCATTATATACAGTGAAGCTGTACACCGCCACGGTATATACTAGAGCAGCGCTATAGCTGTGGCATTTACAAGTAAAGCAGTAACAGTCTATTATATACAGTGAAGCTGTACACCGCCACGGTATATACTAGAGCAGCGCTATAGCTGTGGCATTTACAAGTAAAGCAGTAACAGTGTATTATATATAGTGAAGCTGTACACCGCCACGGTATATACTAGAGCAGCGCTATAGCTGTGGCATTTACAAGTAAAGCAGTAACAGTCTATTATATACAGTGAAGCTGTACACCGCCACGGTATATACTAGAGCAGCGCTATAGCTGTGGCATTTACAAGTAAAGCAGTAACAGTCTATTATATACAGTGAAGCTGTACACCGCCACGGTATATACTAGAGCAGCGCTATAGCTGTGGCATTTACAAGTAAAGCAGTAACAGTCTATTATATACAGTGAAGCTGTACACCGCCACGGTATATACTAGAGCAGCGCTATAGCTGTGCCATTTACAAGTAAAGCAGTAACAGTCTATTATATACAGTGAAGCTGTACACCGCCACGGTATATTCTAGAGCAGCGCTATAGCTGTGGCATTTACAAGTAAAGCAGTAACATTCTATTATATATAGTGAAGCTGTACACCGCCACGGTATACACTAGAGCAGCGCTATAGCTGTGGCATTTACAAGTAAAGCAGTAACAGTCTATTATATACAGTGAAGCTGTACACCGCCACGGTATATACTAGAGCAGCGCTATAGCTGTGACATTTACAAGTAAAGCAGTAACAGTCTATTATATACAGTGAAGCTGTACACCGCCACGGTATATACTAGAGCAGCGCTATAGCTGTGGCATTTACAAGTAAAGCAGTAACAGTCTATTATATATAGTGAAGCTGTACACCGCCACGGTATATACTAGAGCAGCGCTATAGCTGTGGCATTTACAAGTAAAGCAGTAACAGTCTATTATATACAGTGAAGCTGTACACCGCCACGGTATATACTAGAGCAGCGCTATAGCTGTGGCATTTACAAGTAAAGCAGTAACAGTGTATTATATATAGTGAAGCTGTACACCGCCACGGTATATACTAGAGCAGCGCTATAGCTGTGGCATTTACAAGTAAAGCAGTAACAGTCTATTATATACAGTGAAGCTGTACACCGCCACGGTATATACTAGAGCAGCGCTATAGCTGTGACATTTACAAGTAAAGCAGTAACAGTCTATTATATACAGTGAAGCTGTACACCGCCACGGTATATACTAGAGCAGCGCTATAGCTGTGGCATTTACAAGTAAAGCAGTAACAGTCTATTATATATAGTGAAGCTGTACACCGCCACGGTATATACTAGAGCAGCGCTATAGCTGTGGCATTTACAAGTAAAGCAGTAACAGTCTATTATATATAGTGAAGCTGTACACCGCCACGGTATATACTAGAGCAGTGCTATAGCTGTGGCATTTACAAGTAAAGCAGTAACAGTCTATTATATACAGTGAAGCTGTACACCGCCACGGTATATACTAGAGCAGCGCTATAGCTGTGGCATTTACAAGTAAAGCAGTAACAGTGTATTATATATAGTGAAGCTGTACACCGCCACGGTATATACTAGAGCAGCGCTATAGCTGTGGCATTTACAAGTAAAGCAGTAACAGTCTATTATATATAGTGAAGCTGTACACCGCCACGGTATATACTAGAGCAGCGCTATAGCTGTGGCATTTACAAGTAAAGCAGTAACAGTCTATTATATACAGTGAAGCTGTACACCGCCACGGTATATACTAGAGCAGCGCTATAGCTGTGGCATTTACAAGTAAAGCAGTAACAGTCTATTATATATAGTGAAGCTGTACACCGCCACGGTATATACTAGAGCAGCGCTATAGCTGTGACATTTACAAGTAAAGCAGTAACAGTCTATTATATACAGTGAAGCTGTACACCGCCACGGTATATACTAGAGCAGCGCTATAGCTGTGGCATTTACAAGTAAAGCAGTAACAGTGTATTATATACAGTGAAGCTGTACACCGCCACGGTATATACTAGAGCAGCGCTATAGCTGTGGCATTTACAAGTAAAGCAGTAACAGTCTATTATATATAGTGAAGCTGTACACCGCCACGGTATATACTAGAGCAGCGCTATAGCTGTGGCATTTACAAGTAAAGCAGTAACAGTCTATTATATATAGTGAAGCTGTACACCGCCACGGTATATACTAGAGCAGCGCTATAGCTGTGGCATTTACAAGTAAAGCAGTAACAGTCTATTATATACAGTGAAGCTGTACACCGCCACGGTATATACTAGAGCAGCGCTATAGCTGTGGCATTTACAAGTAAAGCAGTAACAGTCTATTATATATAGTGAAGCTGTACACCGCCACGGTATATACTAGAGCAGCGCTATAGCTGTGACATTTACAAGTAAAGCAGTAACAGTCTATTATATATAGTGAAGCTGTATACCGCCACGGTATATACTAGAGCAGTGCTATAGCTGTGGCATTTACAAGTAAAGCAGTAACAGTCTATTATATATAGTGAAGCTGTACACCGCCACGGTATATACTAGAGCAGTGCTATAGCTGTGACATTTACAAGTAAAGCAGTAACAGTCTATTATATACAGTGAAGCTGTACACCGCCACGGTATATACTAGAGCAGCGCTATAGCTGTGGCATTTACAAGTAAAGCAGTAACAGTCTATTATATATAGTGAAGCTGTACACCGCCACGGTATATACTAGAGCAGCGCTATAGCTGTGGCATTTACAAGTAAAGCAGTAACAGTCTATTATATATAGTGAAGCTGTACACCGCCACGGTATATACTAGAGCAGCGCTATAGCTGTGGCATTTACAAGTAAAGCAGTAACAGTCTATTATATATAGTGAAGCTGTATACCGCCACGGTATATACTAGAGCAGTGCTATAGCTGTGACATTTACAAGTAAAGCAGTAACAGTCTATTATATATAGTGAAGCTGTACACCGCCACGGTATATACTAGAGCAGCGCTATAGCTGTGGCATTTAGAAGTAAAGCAGTAACAGTCTATTATATACAGTGAAGCTGTACACCGCCACGGTATATACTAGAGCAGCGCTATAGCTGTGGCATTTACAAGTAAAGCAGTAACATTCTATTATATATAGTGAAGCTGTACACCGCCACGGTATACACTAGAGCAGCGCTATAGCTGTGGCATTTACAAGTAAAGCAGTAACAGTCTATTATATACAGTGAAGCTGTACACCGCCACGGTATATACTAGAGCAGCGCTATAGCTGTGACATTTACAAGTAAAGCAGTAACAGTCTATTATATACAGTGAAGCTGTACACCGCCACGGTATATAGACTAGAGCAGCGCTATAGCTGTGGCATTTACAAGTAAAGCAGTAACAGTCTATTATATATAGTGAAGCTGTACACCGCCACGGTATATACTAGAGCAGCGCTATAGCTGTGGCATTTACAAGTAAAGCAGTAACAGTCTATTATATACAGTGAAGCTGTACACCGCCACGGTATATACTAGAGCAGCGCTATAGCTGTGGCATTTACAAGTAAAGCAGTAACAGTGTATTATATATAGTGAAGCTGTACACCGCCACGGTATATACTAGAGCAGCGCTATAGCTGTGGCATTTACAAGTAAAGCAGTAACAGTCTATTATATATAGTGAAGCTGTACACCGCCACGGTATATACTAGAGCAGCGCTATAGCTGTGACATTTACAAGTAAAGCAGTAACAGTCTATTATATACAGTGAAGCTGTACACCGCCACGGTATATACTAGAGCAGCGCTATAGCTGTGGCATTTACAAGTAAAGCAGTAACAGTCTATTATATATAGTGAAGCTGTACACCGCCACGGTATATACTAGAGCAGCGCTATAGCTGTGGCATTTACAAGTAAAGCAGTAACAGTCTATTATATATAGTGAAGCTGTACACCGCCACGGTATATACTAGAGCAGTGCTATAGCTGTGGCATTTACAAGTAAAGCAGTAACAGTCTATTATATATAGTGAAGCTGTACACCGCCACGGTATATAATAGAGCAGCGCTATAGCTGTGGCATTTACAAGTAAAGCAGTAACAGTCTATTATATATAGTGAAGCTGTACACCGCCACGGTATATACTAGAGCAGCGCTATAGCTGTGGCATTTACAAGTAAAGTAGTAACAGTCTATTATATACAGTGAAGCTGTACACCGCCACGGTATATACTAGAGCAGCGCTATAGCTGTGGCATTTACAAGTAAAGCAGTACCAGTCTATTATATACAGTGAAGCTGTACACCGCCACGGTATATACTAGAGCAGCGCTATAGCTGTGGCATTTACAAGTAAAGCAGTACCAGTCTATTATATATAGTGAAGCTGTACACCGCCACGGTATATACTAGAGCAGCGCTATAGCTGTGGCATTTACAAGTAAAGCAGTAACAATCTATTATATACAGTGAAGCTGTACACCGCCACGGTATATACTAGAGCAGCGCTATAGCTGTGGCATTTACAAGTAAAGCAGTAACAGTCTATTATATATAGTGAAGCTGTACACCGCCACGGTATATACTAGAGCAGCGCTATAGCTGTGGCATTTACAAGTAAAGCAGTAACAGTCTATTATATATAGTGAAGCTGTACACCGCCACGGTATATACTAGAGCAGCGCTATAGCTGTGGCATTTACAAGTAAAGCAGTAACAGTCTATTATATACAGTGAAGCTGTACACCGCCACGGTATATACTAGAGCAGCGCTATAGCTGTGGCATTTACAAGTAAAGCAGTAACAGTCTATTATATATAGTGAAGCTGTACACCGCCACGGTATATACTAGAGCAGCGCTATAGCTATGGCATTTACAAGTAAAGCAGTAACAGTCTATTATATATAGTGAAGCTGTACACCGCCACGGTATATAATAGAGCAGCGCTATAGCTGTGGCATTTACAAGTAAAGCAGTAACAGTCTATTATATATAGTGAAGCTGTACACCGCCACGGTATATACTAGAGCAGCGCTATAGCTGTGGCATTTACAAGTAAAGCAGTAACAGTCTATTATATATAGTGAAGCTGTACACCGCCACGGTATATACTAGAGCAGCGCTATAGCTGTGGCATTTACAAGTAAAGCAGTAACAGTCAATTATATATAGTGAAGCTGTACACCGCCACGGTATATACTAGAGCAGCGCTATAGCTGTGGCATTTACAAGTAAAGCAGTAACAGTCTATTATATATAGTGAAGCTGTACACCGCCACGGTATATACTAGAGCAGCGCTATAGCTGTGGCATTTACAAGTAAAGCAGTAACAGTCTATTATATATAGTGAAGCTGTACACCGCCACGGTATATACTAGAGCAGTGCTATAGCTGTGGCATTTACAAGTAAAGCAGTAACAGTCTATTATATACAGTGAAGCTGTACACCGCCACGGTATATACTAGAGCAGCGCTATAGCTGTGGCATTTACAAGTAAAGCAGTAACAGTCTATTATATATAGTGAAGCTGTACACCGCCACGGTATATACTAGAGCAGCGCTATAGCTGTGGCATTTACAAGTAAAGCAGTAACAGTCTATTATATACAGTGAAGCTGTACACCGCCACGGTATATACTAGAGCAGCGCTATAGCTGTGGCATTTACAAGTAAAGCAGTAACAGTCTATTATATATAGTGAAGCTGTACACCGCCACGGTATATACTAGAGCAGTGCTATAGCTGTGGCATTTACAAGTAAAGCAGTAACAGTCTATTATATACAGTGAAGCTGTACACCGCCACGGTATATACTACAGCAGTGCTATAGCTGTGACATTTACAAGTAAAGCAGTAACAGTCTATTATATACAGTGAAGCTGTACACCGCCACGGTATATACTAGAGCAGCGCTATAGCTGTGGCATTTACAAGTAAAGCAGTAACAGTCTATTATATACAGTGAAGCTGTACACCGCCACGGTATATACTAGAGCAGCGCTATAGCTGTGGCATTTACAAGTAAAGCAGTAACTGTCTATTATATACAGTGAAGCTGTACACCGCCACGGTATATACTAGAGCAGCGCTATAGCTGTGGCATTTACAAGTAAAGCAGTAACAGTGTATTATATATAGTGAAGCTGTACACCGCCACGGTATATACTAGAGCAGCGCTATAGCTGTGGCATTTACAAGTAAAGCAGTAACAGTCTATTATATATAGTGAAGCTGTACACCGCCACGGTATATACTAGAGCAGCGCTATAGCTGTGGCATTTACAAGTAAAGCAGTAACAGTCTATTATATATAGTGAAGCTGTACACCGCCACGGTATATACTAGAGCAGCGCTATAGCTGTGACATTTACAAGTAAAGCAGTAACAGTCTATTATATATAGTGAAGCTGTACACCGCCACGGTATATACTAGAGCAGCGCTATAGCTGTGGCATTTACAAGTAAAGCAGTACCAGTCTATTATATACAGTGAAGCTGTACACCGCCACGGTATATACTAGAGCAGCGCTATAGCTGTGGCATTTACAAGTAAAGCAGTAACAGTCTATTATATATAGTGAAGCTGTACACCGCCACGGTATATACTAGAGCAGCGCTATAGCTGTGGCATTTACAAGTAAAGCAGTAACAGTCCATTATATACAGTGAAGCTGTACACCGCCACGGTATATACTAGAGCAGCGCTATAGCTGTGGCATTTACAAGTAAAGCAGTAACAGTCTATTATATACAGTGAAGCTGTACACCGCCACGGTATATACTAGAGCAGCGCTATAGCTGTGGCATTTACAAGTAAAGCAGTAACAGTCTATTATATATAGTGAAGCTGTACACCGCCACGGTATATACTAGAGCAGCGCTATAGCTGTGGCATTTACAAGTAAAGCAGTAACAGTCTATTATATATAGTGAAGCTGTACACCGCCACGGTATATACTAGAGCAGCGCTATAGCTGTGGCATTTACAAGTAAAGCAGTAACAGTCCATTATATATAGTGAAGCTGTACATCGCCACGGTATATACTAGAGCAGCGCTATAGCTGTGACATTTACAAGTAAAGCAGTAACAGTCTATTATATATAGTGAAGCTGTACACTGCCACGGTATATACTAGAGCAGCGCTATAGCTGTGACATTTACAAGTAAAGCAGTAACAGTCTATTATATACAGTGAAGCTGTACACCGCCACGGTATATACTAGAGCAGCGCTATAGCTGTGGCATTTACAAGTAAAGCAGTAACAGTCTATTATATATAGTGAAGCTGTACACCGCCACGGTATATACTAGAGCAGCGCTATAGCTGTGACATTTACAAGTAAAGCAGTAACAGTCTATTATATATAGTGAAGCTGTACATCGCCACGGTATATACTAGAGCAGCGCTATAGCTGTGGCATTTACAAGTAAAGCAGTAACATTCTATTATATATAGTGAAGCTGTACACCGCCACGGTATATACTAGAGCAGTGCTATAGCTGTGGCATTTACAAGTAAAGCAGTAACATTCTATTATATATAGTGAAGCTGTACACCGCCACGGTATATACTAGAGCAGCGCTATAGCTGTGGCATTTACAAGTAAAGCAGTAACAGTCTATTATATACAGTGAAGCTGTACACCGCCACGGTATATACTAGAGCAGTGCTATAGCTGTGGCATTTAAAAGTAAAGCAGTATCAGTCTATTATATACAGTGAAGCTGTACACCGCCACGGTATATACTAGAGCAGCGCTATAGCTGTGACATTTACAAGTAAAGCAGTAACAGTCTATTATATATAGTGAAGCTGTACACCGCCACGGTATATACTAGAGCAGCGCTATAGCTGTGGCATTTACAAGTAAAGCAGTAACAGTCTATTATATATAGTGAAGCTGTACACCGCCACGGTATATACTAGAGCAGCGCTATAGCTGTGGCATTTACAAGTAAAGCAGTAACAGTCTATTATATATAGTGAAGCTGTACACCGCCACGGTATATACTAGAGCAGTGCTATAGCTGTGGCATTTACAAGTAAAGCAGTAACAGTCTATTATATATAGTGAAGCTGTACACCGCCACGGTATATACTAGAGCAGCGCTATAGCTGTGGCATTTACAAGTAAAGCAGTAACAGTCTATTATATATAGTGAAGCTGTACATCGCCACGGTATATACTAGAGCAGCGCTATAGCTGTGGCATTTACAAGTAAAGCAGTTACAGTCTATTATATATAGTGAAGCTGTACACTGCCACGGTATATACTAGAGCAGTGCTATAGCTGTGACATTTACAAGTAAAGCAGTAACAGTCTATTATATACAGTGAAGCTGTACACCGCCACGGTATATACTAGAGCAGCGCTATAGCTGTGGCATTTACAAGTAAAGCAGTAACAGTCTATTATATACAGTGAAGCTGTACACCGCCACGGTATATACTAGAGCAGCGCTATAGCTGTGGCATTTACAAGTAAAGCAGTAACAGTCTATTATATATAGTGAAGCTGTACACCGCCACGGTATATACTAGAGCAGCGCTATAGCTGTGGCATTTACAAGTAAAGCAGTAACAGTCTATTATATACAGTGAAGCTGTACACCGCCACGGTATATACTAGAGCAGCGCTATAGCTGTGGCATTTACAAGTAAAGCAGTAACAGTCTATTATATATAGTGAAGCTGTACACCGCCACGGTATATACTAGAGCAGTGCTATAGCTGGGGCATTTACAAGTAAAGCAGTAACAGTCTATTATATATAGTGAAGCTGTACATCGCCACGGTATATACTAGAGCAGCGCTATAGCTGTGGCATTTACAAGTAAAGCAGTAACATTCTATTATATATAGTGAAGCTGTACACCGCCACGGTATATACTAGAGCAGCGCTATAGCTGTGGCATTTACAAGTAAAGCAGTAACAGTCTATTATATATAGTGAAGCTGTACACCGCCACGGTATATACTAGAGCAGTGCTATAGCTGTGGCATTTACAAGTAAAGCAGTAACATTCTATTATATATAGTGAAGCTGTACACCGCCACGGTATATACTAGAGCAGCGCTATAGCTGTGGCATTTACAAGTAAAGCAGTAACAGTCTATTATATACAGTGAAGCTGTACACCGCCACGGTATATACTAGAGCAGTGCTATAGCTGTGGCATTTAAAAGTAAAGCAGTATCAGTCTATTATATACAGTGAAGCTGTACACCGCCACGGTATATACTAGAGCAGCGCTATAGCTGTGACATTTACAAGTAAAGCAGTAACAGTCTATTATATATAGTGAAGCTGTACACCGCCACGGTATATACTAGAGCAGCGCTATAGCTGTGGCATTTACAAGTAAAGCAGTAACAGTCTATTATATATAGTGAAGCTGTACATCGCCACGGTATATACTAGAGCAGCGCTATAGCTGTGGCATTTACAAGTAAAGCAGTTACAGTCTATTATATATAGTGAAGCTGTACACTGCCACGGTATATACTAGAGCAGTGCTATAGCTGGGGCATTTACAAGTAAAGCAGTAACAGTCTATTATATACAGTGAAGCTGTACACCGCCACGGTATATACTAGAGCAGCGCTATAGCTGTGGCATTTACAAGTAAAGCAGTAACAGTCTATTATATATAGTGAAGCTGTACACCGCCACGGTATATACTAGAGCAGCGCTATAGCTGTGGCATTTACAAGTAAAGCAGTAACAGTCTATTATATATAGTGAAGCTGTACATCGCCACGGTATATACTAGAGCAGCGCTATAGCTGTGGCATTTACAAGTAAAGCAGTAACAGTCTATTATATATAGTGAAGCTGTACACCGCCACGGTATATTCTAGAGCAGCGCTATAGCTGTGGCATTTACAAGTAAAGCAGTAACAGTCAATTATATATAGTGAAGCTGTACACCGCCACGGTATATACTAGAGCAGCGCTATAGCTGTGGCATTTACAAGTAAAGCAGTAACAGTCTATTATATATAGTGAAGCTGTACACCGCCACGGTATATACTAGAGCAGCGCTATAGCTGTGGCATTTACAAGTAAAGCAGTAACAGTCTCTATTATATATAGTGAAGCTGTACACCGCCACGGTATATACTAGAGCAGTGCTATAGCTGTGGCATTTACAAGTAAAGCAGTAACAGTCTATTATATACAGTGAAGCTGTACACCGCCACGGTATATACTACAGCAGTGCTATAGCTGTGACATTTACAAGTAAAGCAGTAACAGTCTATTATATACAGTGAAGCTGTACACCGCCACGGTATATACTAGAGCAGCGCTATAGCTGTGGCATTTACAAGTAAAGCAGTAACAGTCTATTATATACAGTGAAGCTGTACACCGCCACGGTATATACTAGAGCAGCGCTATAGCTGTGGCATTTACAAGTAAAGCAGTAACTGTCTATTATATACAGTGAAGCTGTACACCGCCACGGTATATACTAGAGCAGCGCTATAGCTGTGGCATTTACAAGTAAAGCAGTAACAGTGTATTATATATAGTGAAGCTGTACACCGCCACGGTATATACTAGAGCAGCGCTATAGCTGTGGCATTTACAAGTAAAGCAGTAACAGTCTATTATATATAGTGAAGCTGTACACCGCCACGGTATATACTAGAGCAGCGCTATAGCTGTGGCATTTACAAGTAAAGCAGTAACAGTCTATTATATATAGTGAAGCTGTACACCGCCACGGTATATACTAGAGCAGCGCTATAGCTGTGACATTTACAAGTAAAGCAGTAACAGTCTATTATATATAGTGAAGCTGTACACCGCCACGGTATATACTAGAGCAGCGCTATAGCTGTGGCATTTACAAGTAAAGCAGTAACAGTCCATTATATACAGTGAAGCTGTACACCGCCACGGTATATACTAGAGCAGCGCTATAGCTGTGGCATTTACAAGTAAAGCAGTAACAGTCTATTATATACAGTGAAGCTGTACACCGCCACGGTATATACTAGAGCAGCGCTATAGCTGTGGCATTTACAAGTAAAGCAGTAACAGTCTATTATATATAGTGAAGCTGTACACCGCCACGGTATATACTAGAGCAGCGCTATAGCTGTGGCATTTACAAGTAAAGCAGTAACAGTCTATTATATATAGTGAAGCTGTACACCGCCACGGTATATACTAGAGCAGCGCTATAGCTGTGGCATTTACAAGTAAAGCAGTAACAGTCTATTATATATAGTGAAGCTGTACATCGCCACGGTATATACTAGAGCAGCGCTATAGCTGTGGCATTTACAAGTAAAGCAGTAACAGTCTATTATATATAGTGAAGCTGTACACTGCCACGGTATATACTAGAGCAGCGCTATAGCTGTGGCATTTACAAGTAAAGCAGTAACAGTCTATTATATATAGTGAAGCTGTACACCGCCACGGTATATACTAGAGCAGCGCTATAGCTGTGGCATTTACAAGTAAAGCAGTAACAGTCTATTATATATAGTGAAGCTGTACACCGCCACGGTATATACTAGAGCAGCGCTATAGCTGTGACATTTACAAGTAAAGCAGTAACAGTCTATTATGTACAGTGAAGCTGTACATCGCCACGGTATATACTAGAGCAGCGCTATAGCTGTGGCATTTACAAGTAAAGCAGTAACATTCTATTATATATAGTGAAGCTGTACACCGCCACGGTATATACTAGAGCAGCGCTATAGCTGTGACATTTACAAGTAAAGCAGTAACAGTCTATTATATATAGTGAAGCTGTACACTGCCACGGTATATACTAGAGCAGCGCTATAGCTGTGACATTTACAAGTAAAGCAGTAACAGTCTATTATATACAGTGAAGCTGTACACCGCCACGGTATATACTAGAGCAGCGCTATAGCTGTGGCATTTACAAGTAAAGCAGTAACAGTCTATTATATATAGTGAAGCTGTACACCGCCACGGTATATACTAGAGCAGCGCTATAGCTGTGACATTTACAAGTAAAGCAGTAACAGTCTATTATATATAGTGAAGCTGTACATCGCCACGGTATATACTAGAGCAGCGCTATAGCTGTGGCATTTACAAGTAAAGCAGTAACATTCTATTATATATAGTGAAGCTGTACACCGCCACGGTATATACTAGAGCAGCGCTATAGCTGTGGCATTTACAAGTAAAGCAGTAACAGTCTATTATATATAGTGAAGCTGTACACCGCCACGGTATATACTAGAGCAGTGCTATAGCTGTGGCATTTACAAGTAAAGCAGTAACATTCTATTATATATAGTGAAGCTGTACACCGCCACGGTATATACTAGAGCAGCGCTATAGCTGTGGCATTTACAAGTAAAGCAGTAACAGTCTATTATATACAGTGAAGCTGTACACCGCCACGGTATATACTAGAGCAGTGCTATAGCTGTGGCATTTAAAAGTAAAGCAGTATCAGTCTATTATATACAGTGAAGCTGTACACCGCCACGGTATATACTAGAGCAGCGCTATAGCTGTGACATTTACAAGTAAAGCAGTAACAGTCTATTATATATAGTGAAGCTGTACACCGCCACGGTATATACTAGAGCAGCGCTATAGCTGTGGCATTTACAAGTAAAGCAGTAACAGTCTATTATATATAGTGAAGCTGTACACCGCCACGGTATATACTAGAGCAGCGCTATAGCTGTGGCATTTACAAGTAAAGCAGTAACAGTCTATTATATATAGTGAAGCTGTACACCGCCACGGTATATACTAGAGCAGTGCTATAGCTGTGGCATTTACAAGTAAAGCAGTAACAGTCTATTATATATAGTGAAGCTGTACACCGCCACGGTATATACTAGAGCAGCGCTATAGCTGTGGCATTTACAAGTAAAGCAGTAACAGTCTATTATATACAGTGAAGCTGTACACCGCCACGGTATATACTAGAGCAGCGCTATAGCTGTGGCATTTACAAGTAAAGCAGTAACAGTCTATTATATATAGTGAAGCTGTACATCGCCACGGTATATACTAGAGCAGCGCTATAGCTGTGGCATTTACAAGTAAAGCAGTTACAGTCTATTATATATAGTGAAGCTGTACACTGCCACGGTATATACTAGAGCAGTGCTATAGCTGTGACATTTACAAGTAAAGCAGTAACAGTCTATTATATACAGTGAAGCTGTACACCGCCACGGTATATACTAGAGCAGCGCTATAGCTGTGGCATTTACAAGTAAAGCAGTAACAGTCTATTATATACAGTGAAGCTGTACACCGCCACGGTATATACTAGAGCAGCGCTATAGCTGTGGCATTTACAAGTAAAGCAGTAACAGTCTATTATATATAGTGAAGCTGTACACCGCCACGGTATATACTAGAGCAGCGCTATAGCTGTGGCATTTACAAGTAAAGCAGTAACAGTCTATTATATACAGTGAAGCTGTACACCGCCACGGTATATACTAGAGCAGTGCTATAGCTGTGGCATTTACAAGTAAAGCAGTAACAGTCTATTATATACAGTGAAGCTGTACACCGCCACGGTATATACTAGAGCAGCGCTATAGCTGTGGCATTTACAAGTAAAGCAGTAACAGTCTATTATATATAGTGAAGCTGTACACCGCCACGGTATATACTAGAGCAGCGCTATAGCTGTGGCATTTACAAGTAAAGCAGTAACATTCTATTATATACAGTGAAGCTGTACACCGCCACGGTATATACTAGAGCAGCGCTATAGCTGTGGCATTTACAAGTAAAGCAGTAACAGTCTATTATATACAGTGAAGCTGTACACCGCCACGGTATATACTAGAGCAGCGCTATAGCTGTGGCATTTACAAGTAAAGCAGTAGCAGTCTATTATATACAGTGAAGCTGTACACCGCCACGGTATATACTAGAGCAGCGCTATAGCTGTGGCATTTACAAGTAAAGCAGTAACAGTCTATTATATACAGTGAAGCTGTACACCGCCACGGTATATACTAGAGCAGCGCTATAGCTGTGGCATTTACAAGTAAAGCAGTAGCAGTCTATTATATATAGTGAAGCTGTACACCGCCACGGTATATACTAGAGCAGCGCTATAGCTGTGGCATTTACAAGTAAAGCAGTAACAGTCTATTATATACAGTGAAGCTGTACACCGCCACGGTATATACTAGAGCAGCGCTATAGCTGTGGCATTTACAAGTAAAGCAGTAACAGTCTATTATATATAGTGAAGCTGTACACCGCCACGGTATATACTAGAGCAGCGCTATAGCTGTGACATTTACAAGTAAAGCAGTAACAGTCTATTATATATAGTGAAGCTGTACACCGCCACGGTATATACTAGAGCAGCGCTATAGCTGTGACATTTACAAGTAAAGCAGTAACAGTCTATTATATATAGTGAAGCTGTACACCGCCACGGTATATACTAGAGCAGCGCTGTAGCTGTGGCATTTACAAGTAAAGCAGTAACAGTCTGTTATATATAGTGAAGCTGTACACCGCCACGGTATATACTAGAGCAGCGCTATAGCTGTGGCATTTACAAGTAAAGCAGTAACAGTCTATTATATATAGTGAAGCTGTACACCGCCACGGTATATACTAGAGCAGTGCTATAGCTGTGGCATTTACAAGTAAAGCAGTAACAGTCTATTATATATAGTGAAGCTGTACACCGCCACGGTATATACTAGAGCAGCGCTATAGCTGTGGCATTTACAAGTAAAGCAGTAACAGTCTATTATATATAGTGAAGCTGTACACCGCCACGGTATATACTAGAGCAGTGCTATAGCTGTGGCATTTACAAGTAAAGCAGTAACAGTCTATTATATATAGTGAAGCTGTACACCGCCACGGTATATACTAGAGCAGCGCTATAGCTGTGGCATTTACAAGTAAAGCAGTAACAGTCTATTATATATAGTGAAGCTGTACACCGCCACGGTATATACTAGAGCAGTGCTATAGCTGTGGCATTTACAAGTAAAGCAGTAACAGTCTATTATATATAGTGAAGCTGTACACCGCCACGGTATATACTAGAGCAGCGCTATAGCTGTGGCATTTACAAGTAAAGCAGTAACAGTCTATTATATATAGTGAAGCTGTACACTGCCACGGTATATACTAGAGCAGTGCTATAGCTGTGGCATTTACAAGTAAAGCAGTAGCAGTCTATTATATACAGTGAAGCTGTACACCGCCACGGTATATACTAGAGCAGCGCTATAGCTGTGGCATTTACAAGTAAAGCAGTAACTGTCTATTATATATAGTGAAGCTGTACACCGCCACGGTATATACTAGAGCAGCGCTATAGCTGTGGCATTTACAAGTAAAGCAGTAACAGTCTATTATATATAGTGAATCTGTACACCGCCACGGTATATACTAGAGCAGTGCTATCGCTGTGACATTTACAAGTAAAGCAGTAACAGTCTATTATATATAGTGAAGCTGTACACCGCCACGGTATATACTAGAGCAGCGCTATAGCTGTGGCATTTACAAGTAAAGCAGTAACAGTCTATTATATATAGTGAAGCTGTACACCGCCACGGTATATACTAGAGCAGCGCTATAGCTGTGGCATTTACAAGTAAAGCAGTAACAGTCTGTTATATATAGTGAAGCTGTACACCGCCACGGTATATACTAGAGCAGCGCTATAGCTGTGGCATTTACAAGTAAAGCAGTAACAGTCTATTATATATAGTGAAGCTGTACACCGCCACGGTATATACTAGAGCAGCGCTATAGCTGTGGCTCGAGCTCTCTCCTTTAATGAAGCAGTAGCAGATAGTTATAATAAAGTATAAATGTATATTTGGGAGTCAGGACGTCCGTAGACAAAGGCACAAAGTCTGAAATGAGATCCGCCATGATGAAAGGGATCTCCGCTTCTATGAAGTTAAGGAAGCCGGCTTTTCAGCATTACAATATCCATATTGGCCGACGAGTGAGCCTGACCCCGAAGCCACAATGTTATTATCTGGGCTAGCCTAAAGAGGTAGGGTTATAAGGACCCCAAAAATGCCCTGCAATCAGTCATTAATATTACAACCTCCGCTGGGTCTCCCTCAGCAGAGCCGAGTTGCCATGGTTTCCAATATGGCCGCAGCTGAAGCTCCTGACAGGATTTTTCACAGTTATAAATGTCGCTGCAGCAAATTAATTTTATTCTTTTTAACTTGTCGTGAAGTGAAAGAGAGATGGAGGGGACATCAGATGGGACTGGGCTACCACAGGCTGGATTTTGGCTACTGTAAGAATATGTCTCTGTATGTACTTACAGTCCTGTGGCCCATCACAGATTTTAAGCTCAAGCTTCTCAATGCCTCCTCAAATTTCTTCAGGAAAGCTACCAAAATATTCCTGGGACCTGCCCACAAATGATTCTCAAGTTTTTTGACTGGAAATTTTCCTAAAAAATTACTTTAATCATCGCTTCAGAAAATGACCATTGCTCCACTCCTTATGGCTATGACCTCATCGCCTGCCCAACTGCCAATCGATGAAGCCGGCTCAGGTCACACGTGTCAATGTGGTGTATCCAGAACGCTTCCCTCGTCAGTACACGGCTGATATTCAGGGCAGAGGGGACATCATCATTTCTCTCCGGTGATGAAGCCCGCTCAGGGCACACGTGTCAATGTGGTGTATCCAGAACGCTTCCCTCGTCAGTACACGGCTGATATTCAGGGCAGAGGGGACATCATCATTTCTCTCCGGTGATGAAGCCCGCTCAGGGCACACGTGTCAATGTGGTGTATCCAGAACGCTTCCCTCGTCAGTACACGGCTGATATTCAGGGCAGAGGGGACACCATCATTTCTCTCCGGTGATGAAGCCCGCTCAGGGCACACATGTCCATGTGGTGTATCCAGATCGCTTCCCTCGTCAGTACACGGCTGATATTCAGGGCAGAGGGGACATCATAATTTCTCTCCGGTGATGAAGCCCGCTCTGGGCACACGTGTCCATGTGGTGTATCCAGAACGCTTCCCTCGTCAGTACACGGCTGATATTCAGGGCAGAGGGGACATCATCATTTCTCTCCGGTGATGAAGCCCGCTCAGGGCACACGTGTCAATGTGGTGTATCCAGAACGCTTCCCTCGTCAGTACACGGCTGATATTCAGGGCAGAGGGGACACCATCATTTCTCTCCGGTGATGAAGCCCGCTCAGGGCACACATGTCCATGTGGTGTATCCAGATCGCTTCCCTCGTCAGTACACGGCTGATATTCAGGGCAGAGGGGACATCATAATTTCTCTCCGGTGATGAAGCCCGCTCTGGGCACACGTGTCCATGTGGTGTATCCAGAACGCTTCCCTCGTCAGTACACGGCTGATATTCAGGGCAGAGGGGACATCATAATTTCTCTCCGGTGATGAAGCCCGCTCAGGGCACACGTGTCCATGTGGTGTATCCAGAACTCTCCCCTCGTCAGTACACGGCTGATATTCAGGGCAGAGGGGACATCATCATTTCTCTCCGGTGATGAAGCCCGCTCAGGGCACACGTGTCCATGTGGTGTATCCAGATCGCTTCCCTCGTCAGTACACGGCTGATATTCAGGGCAGAGGGGACATCATCATTTCTCTCCGGTGATGAAGCCTGCTCAGGTCACACGTGTCAATGTGGTGTATCCAGAACGCTTCCCTCGTCAGTACACGGCTGATATTCAGGGCAGAGGGGACATCATCATTTCTCTCCGGTGATGAAGCCCGCTCAGGGCACACGTGTCCATGTGGTGTATCCAGAACGCTCCCCTTGTCAGTACACGGCTGATATTCAGGGCAGAGGGGACATCATCATTTCTCTCCGGTGATGAAGCCCGCTCAGGGCACACGTGTCCATGTGGTGTATCCAGATCGCTTCCCTCATCAGTACACGGCTGATATTCAGGGCAGAGGGGACACCATCATTTCTCTCCGGTGATGAAGCCGGCTCAGGTCACACGTGTCCATGTGGTGTATCCAGAACTCTCCCCTCGTCAGTACACGGCTGATATTCAGGGAAGAGGGGACATCATCATTTCTCTTCGGTGATGAAGCCCACTCAGGGCACACGTGTCCATGTGGTGTATCCAGATAGCTTCCCTCATCAGTACACGGCTGATATTCAGGCTGTAGGGGAAACCATCATTTCTCTCCGGTGATGAAGCCGGCTCAGGTCACACGTGTCCATGTGGTGTATCCAGATCGCTTCCCTCATCAGTAGACGGCTGATATTCAGGCTGTAGGGGACACCATCATTTCTCTCCAGTGATGAAGCCGGCTCAGGTCACACGTGTCCATGTGGTGTATCCAGATCGCTTCCCTCATCAGTAGACGGCTGATATTCAGGCTGTAGGGGACACCATCTTTTCTCTCCAGTGATGAAGCCCGCTCAGGTCACACGTGTCCATGTGGTGTATCCAGATCGCTTCCCTCATCAGTACACGGCTGATATTCAGGCTGTAGGGGAAACCATCATTTCTCTCCGGTGATGAAGACCGCTCAGGTCACACGTGTCCATGTGGTGTATCCAGATCGCTTCCCTCATCAGTACACGGCTGATATTCAGGGCAGAGGGGACACCATCATTTCTCTCCGGTGATGAAGCCGGCTCAGGTCACACGTGTCCATGTGGTGTATCCAGATAGCTTCCCTCATCAGTACACGGCTGATATTCAGGCTGTAGGGGAAACCATCATTTCTCTCCGGTGATGAAGACCGCTCAGGTCACACGTGTCCATGTGGTGTATCCAGATCGCTTCCCTCATCAGTACACGGCTGATATTCAGGGCAGAGGGGACACCATCATTTCTCTCCGGTGATGAAGCCGGTTCAGGTCACACGTGTCCATGTGGTGTATCCAGATCGCTTCCCTCATCAGTAGACGGCTGATATTCAGGCTGTAGGGGACACCATCATTTCTCTCCAGTGATGAAGCCCGCTCAGGTCACACGTGTCCATGTGGTGTATCCAGATCGCTTCCCTCATCAGTACACGGCTGATATTCAGGCTGTAGGGGACACCATCTTTTCTCTCCAGTGATGAAGCCCGCTCAGGTCACACGTGTCCATGTGGTGTATCCAGATCGCTTCCCTCATCAGTACACGGCTGATATTCAGGCTGTAGGGGAAACCATCATTTCTCTCCGGTGATGAAGACCGCTCAAGTCACACGTGTCCATGTGGTGTATCCAGATCGCTTCCCTCATCAGTACACGGCTGATATTCAGGGCAGAGGGGACACCATCATTTCTCTCCGGTGATGAAGACCGCTCAGGTCACACGTGTCCATGTGGTGTATCCAGATCGCTTCCCTCATCAGTACACGGCTGATATTCAGGGCAGAGGGGACACCGTCATTTCTCTCCGGTGATGAAGCCTGCTCAGGTCACACGTGTCCATGTGGTGTATCCAGAACTCTCCCCTCGTCAGTACACGGCTGATATTCAGGGAAGAGGGGACATCATCATTTCTCTTCGGTGATGAAGCCCACTCAGGGCACACGTGTCCATGTGGTGTATCCAGATCGCTCCCCTCGTCAGTACACGGCTGATATTCAGGGCAGAGGGGACACCATCATTTCTCTCCGGTGATGAAGCCGGCTCAGGTCACACGTGTCCATGTGGTGTATCCAGATAGCTTCCCTCATCAGTACACGGCTGATATTCAGGCTGTAGGGGAAACCATCATTTCTCTCCGGTGATGAAGACCGCTCAGGTCACACGTGTCCATGTGGTGTATCCAGATCGCTTCCCTCATCAGTACACGGCTGATATTCAGGGCAGAGGGGACACCATCATTTCTCTCCGGTGATGAAGCCGGCTCAGGTCACACGTGTCCATGTGGTGTATCCAGATCGCTTCCCTCATCAGTAGACGGCTGATATTCAGGCTGTAGGGGACACCATCTTTTCTCTCCAGTGATGAAGCCCGCTCAGGTCACACGTGTCCATGTGGTGTATCCAGATCGCTTCCCTCATCAGTACACGGCTGATATTCAGGCTGTAGGGGAAACCATCATTTCTCTCCGGTGATGAAGACCGCTCAGGTCACACGTGTCCATGTGGTGTATCCAGATCGCTTCCCTCATCAGTAGACGGCTGATATTCAGGCTGTAGGGGACACCATCTTTTCTCTCCAGTGATGAAGCCCGCTCAGGTCACACGTGTCCATGTGGTGTATCCAGATCGCTTCCCTCATCAGTACACGGCTGATATTCAGGCTGTAGGGGAAACCATCATTTCTCTCCGGTGATGAAGACCGCTCAGGTCACACGTGTCCATGTGGTGTATCCAGATCGCTTCCCTCGTCAGTACACGGCTGATATTCAGGGCAGAGGGGACACCTTCATATCTCTCTGGTGATGAAGCCCGCTCAGGTCACACGTGTCCATGTGGTGTATCCAGATCGCTTCCCTCATCAGTACACGGCTGATATTCAGGCTGTAGGGGACACCATCATTTCTCTCCGGTGATGAAGACCGCTCAGGTCACACGTGTCCATGTGGTGTATCCAGATCGCTTCCCTCATCAGTACACGGCTGATATTCAGGGCAGAGGGGACACCATCATTTCTCTCCGGTGATGAAGCTTGCTCAGGTCACACGTGTCCATGTGGTGTATCCAGATCGCTTCCCTCGTCAGTACACAGCTGATATTCAGGCTGTAGGGGACACCATCATTTCTCTCCGGTGATGAAGCCCGCTCAGGTCACACGTGTCCATGTGGTGTATCCAGATCGCTTCCCTCATCAGTACACAGCTGATATTCAGGCTGTAGGGGACACCATCATTTCTCTCCGGTGATGAAGCCCACTCAGGTCACACGTGTCCATGTGGTGTATCCAGATCGCTTCCCTCGTCAGTACACAGCTGATATTCAGGCTGTAGGGGACACCATCATTTCTCTCCGGTGATGAAGCCCGCTCAGGTCATACGTGTCCATGTGGTGTCCATATCGCTTCCCTCATCAGTACACGGCTGATATTCAGGCTGTAGGGGACACCATCATTTCTCTCCGGTGATGAAGCTTGCTCAGGTCACACGTGTCCATGTGGTGTATCCAGATCGCTTCCCTCGTCAGTACACAGCTGATATTCAGGCTGTAGGGGACACCATCATTTCTCTCCGGTGATGAAGCCCGCTCAGGTCACACGTGTCCATGTGGTGTATCCAGATCGCTTCCCTCATCAGTACACGGCTGATATTCAGGCTGTAGGGGACACCATCATTTCTCTCCGGTGATGAAGCCCACTCAGGTCACACGTGTCCATGTGGTGTATCCAGATCGCTTCCCTCATCAGTACACAGCTGATATTCAGGCTGTAGGGGACACCATCATTTCTCTCCGGTGATGAAGCCCGCTCAGGTCATACGTGTCCATGTGGTGTCCATATCGCTTCCCTCATCAGTACACGGCTGATATTCAGGCTGTAGGGGACACCATCATTTCTCTCCGGTGATGAAGCCCGCTCAGTTCACACGTGTCCATGTGGTGTATCCAGATCGCTTCCCTCATCAGTACACGGCTGATATTCAGGCTGTAGGGGAAACCATCATATCTCTCCGGTGATGAAGCCCGCTCAGGGCACACGTGTCCATGTGGTGTATCCAGAACGCTTCCCTCATAAGTACACGGCTGATATTCGGAGGGGACACCATAATTTTCTTGTTCCCCTTCGGTGTAAATCCAGGCTGACGCATTTCCTACACTCCGCATTTTCTGGCGTATTTATTTCAGCCACAGATCAGTGCTCCCCGGACGCCGTTGCTTCTTGCCTCTCACTGTGAGGATTATGCTAAGATATATGATGAGAATTATGACATTCATACATGTCAGTCAGCTACTCCTGGATGGCACCCCCCCTGCAGCTGCCTGCAGACCCAGCAAATGTTCAAGGTGTCAAATCCCAATTACTCTACCAAGCCAGAGGAAGACCCCCTTGGGGTGGATATGTCCATTCATCAAGGAAGGGGACGGGAAACTGGAAAACTGACAAGCTTCAAAGGGATTCAGGAGGCTCGGACTCAGCAGGAGGTCATATTCCTGACTGTAACGTCATACACAGTTATGATATTACCATGCGTGTGCGCCCCATACCCACCACATGGTTAGAATCGGGACCCCGAGCCGCATCTCTGCATGCCCTCGGATTCTTTGTTGCGCCCTGTGGCAGGGAGATGCAGAGAACTGCGTGTAGGAGTCGGGTCGTGCTTGCACTCAGAATTAAGAGAGGACTCAAGTGGATCCAATGACACCAGACCCGTCCCGATCGGACCTCCGAGTCTGGAGTTGCGGATCATATGCTCTTTGGGATATCACTTTAGACTCAGGATAGGCGGCGGAGAAGTACAGCCCTGCGAAGTCACTAGGTGGGAGGGGACATGGATTGTTGCCAGTTTGATAACCACAATGCAGACATTTTTGGGTTGTCTTTGCTCGGGGGTCATGCGTGTACTACACACGTGAAGAAGTCCATGAAACCCTGGTCCTACAGCGCCCCACTGGGCCAGATGCATAAGGTAACTGCTCTGTCTGTTTGTGACCACGTGTTACCTGTAAATGTATTCTGACATATATACAGGGTTGTCCAAAAGTAGGTGGACAGTATGTGTAATAGGGTTATCAAACATGGTGTAAAGTGAAACTGACTCAGCTGCACTTAGCAACCAATCAGATTCCACTTTTCATTCTTCACAGACTGTTTGGAAAATAAAAGGTGGAATCTGATTGGTTGCTAAGGGCAACTGAGTTAGTTTCACTTTACACCATGATTGATAACCCTATTACACATACTGTCCACCTACTTTTAGACCACCCTGTGTGTGTGTGTATATATATATGTGTATATATATATATATATATGTGTGTATATATATATATATATATATATATTATATATTCTGTAATTTCCATCCTGCATATATTGTAGTATCTAGTGTGCCCTTAAGGCGATTAAATATATAATTTAATCATGAGCTGTTTTCTTTTATCTTGATTCCTGAATCCCATGTCCTTGTACTCGGCTTAATAGTTATCATAATTGATTGGTGGCAGCGAGTTTATGCCAAAGATCATTGTGGGGCGACCAGTGAGATCAAGGGAAGATTAGATATATTCCGCTCGCAGGATTTGGAGGAATATATACCTTACTCTCACCAGGAGCCCTTCAATAATCAGCATAGTAGTAGAGTAGCGGCCTCATTGCTTATCATCTGGCAATTCCACGATTGGCTTGACTATGAGGGGCGCTAGAGAGCGAGTCACGTCTTTTTGTGGAAAGGGAGTGTTCGCTTTCCTGACACCCACTAGGTAGTCCTGCATAGTATTTCCATCTGAATACTGTTCTGAGCCAGGACTTTTATCCTGCTTTTTATTGTGTGGGATTTGTTCGGTGACATTTCCATGTCCTCCTTTATTAGATTGCTTATCTGCTTCTTCCCGGTGTTTGTTGTCCTCTTCTGGATTCTTGGGCCCCCCGCCCTTCATATGATCTTGTGGCATTGTATATTAGACTGGCTTCTCCATATGTTGCCGCATGAGCTGATTAGGTTTTAGTCTTTACATCTGATGTTTTATGGAAACCACATGTCCTTCCACATGATGGGGCGATCGCTGGACATCGGAGAAGAGGACGTGAAAGGTCAGAGGATGCAGGAGCGCCTGAAACGCGCCACTTGTTGCTCGCTACGGTCATCTTCATCATCATGGACTTCATGTCATATTTTTCATAGGTAAGTTCTGTGTCCTTTGTGGATTTTAATTTTCATAATAAAGCATTCCATGTTATCTGTGGGATCTGGATTTTTCCCGCCGGTCAGAGCGGTTTCCATGCTCCACGGACTGCCATAGGGGAGCTGGCTGCTTTCTTGTCTTTTTTTTTGTTTTTTTTTGTTTTGTGAATGTACATAATGTTTCCCCGCACCATTATCCCATGGGTAGGACCAAGCAGCCATCCTTTGTGATGGAAACCACCATGGCACGGCCCACGAGGTTTTCACACCACTTTATGGCCATGATTGCATCCAACACAAAAGCCGGAGTCATCTTTGATAGTTTTCCATTTCCACCTTCTTGTGCGGTGTATGACACGGTTGTCTACGCTGTATTGTCATAAACAGCCGGGGGGGGGGGTGTCACAGCCACCAATATGTGTACAACAGCCGGGGCATCCACCCCTATTCATCAATCTGTCATGAAACCGCACCTCGCATCTCCATCCTGACGTCTCTAATACGTTGGAGCCACGCGATACGACCTCGTCAGTTCTGCCAACACGTGACGTTGCGCACCCCCAAGAGGTACGGAAGGTGAGCTTAGCGCAGTTGCACTGACACCCCCTGTCCACACGAGCATGCGGAGGACGATAGAGCAAGCCACGCAACCACCGGCGCGAAACCCCACTCGCTCACAACCCCGACAGATCCTTTTGACTAGCCCCAGTGAAACAAGGCTCGGCCCTCCCAGTAGACTGCCACCAGTTCCTCCTTTAAATATAAGCCTTGTCCGCTAGCAGGATTGTAGTGGGCCAGAAACCAGCTTAGGTAGTATGTAATGATTAAGCACACGGACATCTGATTCGTGGCTCGAGATAAAAAAGCAACCCGGGATTAAATTATATATTTAATCACCGCAAACTAGTAAAATGATATATATACCTGAGAAATGTACAAAGAATATGGTCCGAAATGCAGATACAAATAAGGTATGAATGCGAGCAGATGTACATATGAATCAGTTACCTTGTTCCTTATGACTAAGCCTGGTGCTGGCTCTGCACAGGGGAGGCGCTGTGGAGCCACTGGTTTCCTTGGGACTCCCCCACATGTTTTCTGGACGTGACCTCTCTGAGAAGAACCCCCTCCAAAATGTTCCTTTTCGTTATTAAAAACCAATGTACCTCCCACATAGAGCCCACCTGGTGACCTATGACAGGGCTAGACATGGGATGTGCCTTGAGGTTCCATAGAATTATGAAATGGCAGCTTTCCTCATATCTACACCTCTAAGCGTCCCACGTGGAAGATATTACCATCATGTTTCCTATTATGATTTTTATCTATCAATAGCTAGGAAATGTATCTAGTGCCTTCCCTCAGCTAGTTATTAATTATGGGCTGATACGCACATCCCACAATTAAGGCAAAATATGTGTGACGTGTGTCCCGCCGTCCTGAAGCCTGAAATATATACCTGCCATGTTTGTGGGAGCAATGCACACCCCAATTTTATACTTTTTACCTGGGAACCAGGCTTTCTGAGGTCCCCCTTTTGAAGCTTCTCTGACACTAGCACTCACCCACCCACTTCCCTAGATGAACTACTTTTGTCAACAGGGGGTCTGCTCTGGTCAGGGTTTTTTCCTTTCTATGATTAACTTTGTCACCTACCATTTTTTCCAGAATGTAGGTATTGGATTTCTATCCTGGAAAGGGTGACCTCTAGATGCTGGTCAGGCATGTATGGACATATGTATGATTGGCCTGTATTGATATGCCATATTCCTCACATATATGACATCAGATGAGCGGTTGTCTGCGTTGTATATCGGGGGGTGTATAGCGGTACACTGGTTATATATAGCGGGGGTGTATATGGTTCACTGGGTATAGAGTGGGGGATGCATACAGTACAGCAGGTATAGATCCCGTGTAATATAAGAGAGGCCTCTGTCCCATGTGATGTAGGAGAGGCCTCCGTCCCGTGTGATGTAGGAGAGGCCTCCGTCCCGTGTGTTGTAGGAGAGGCCTCTGTCCCGTGTGATGTAGGAGAGGCCTCCGTCCCGTGTGATGTAAGAGAGGCCTCCGTCCCGTGTCATGTAGGAGAGGCCTCTGTCCCGTGTGTTGTAGGAGAGGCCTCCGTCCCGTGTGTTGTAGGAGAGGCCTCCGTCCCGTGTGTTGTAGGAGAGGCCTCTGTCCCGTGTGTTGTAGGAGAGGCCTCTGTCCCGTGTGATGTGGGAGAGGCCTCTGTCCCGTGTGATGTAGGAGAGGCCTCTGTCCCGTGTGATGTAGGAGAGGCTTCTGTCCCATGTGATGTAGGAGAGGCCTCCGTCCCGTGTGATGTAGGAGAGGCCTCTGTCCCGTGTGATGTAGGAGAGGCCTCCGACCCGTGTGTTGTAGGAGAGGCCTCCGTCCCGTGTGATGTAGGAGAGGCCTCCGTCCCGTGTGATGTAGGAGAGGCCTCCGTCCCGTGTGATGTAGGAGAGGCCTCCGTCCCGTGTGTTGTAGGAGAGGCCTCCGTCCCGTGTGTTGTAGGAGAGGCCTCCGTCCCGTGTGTTGTAGGAGAGGCCTCCGTCCCGTGTGTTGTAGGAGAGGCCTCCGTCCCGTGTGTTGTAGGAGAGGCCTCCGTCCCGTGTGTTGTAGAGAGGCCTCCGTCCCGTGTGTTGTAGAGAGGCCTCCGTCCCGTGTGTTGTAGGAGAGGCCTCCGTCCCGTGTGATGTGGGAGAGGCCTCTGTCCCGTGTGTTGTAGAGAGGCCTCCGTCCCGTGTGTTGTAGGAGAGGCCTCCGTCCCGTGTGTTGTAGAGAGGCCTCCGTCCCGTGTGTTGTAGGAGAGGCCTCCGTCCCGTGTGTTGTAGGAGAGGCCTCCGTCCCGTGTATTGTAGGAGAGGCCTCCGTCCCGTGTGATGTGGGAGAGGCCTCCGTCCCGTGTGTTGTAGGAGAGGCCTCCGTCCCGTGTGTTGTAGAGAGGCCTCCGTCCCGTGTGTTGTAGAGAGGCCTCCGTCCCGTGTGTTGTAGGAGAGGCCTCCGTCCCGTGTGATGTGGGAGAGGCCTCTGTCCCGTGTGTTGTAGAGAGGCCTCCGTCCCGTGTGATGTGGGAGAGGCCTCCGTCCCGTGTGTTGTAGAGAGGCCTCCGTCCCGTGTGTTGTAGGAGAGGCCTCCGTCCCGTGTGATGTGGGAGAGGCCTCTGTCCCGTGTGTTGTAGAGAGGCCTCCGTCCCGTGTGTTGTAGGAGAGGCCTCCGTCCCGTGTATTGTAGAAGAGGCCTCTGTCCCATGTGATGTGGGAGAGGCCTCTGTCCCGTGTGATGTGGGAGAGGCCTCTGTCCCGTGTGTTGTAGGAGAGGCCTCTGTCCCGTGTGATGTGGGAGAGGCCTCTGTCCCGTGTGATGTGGGAGAGGCCTCTGTCCCGTGTGATGTGGGAGAGGCCTCTGTCCCGTGTGTTGTAGGAGAGGCCTCCGTCCCGTGTGTTGTGGGAGAGGCCTTCGTCCCGTGTGTTGTGGGAGAGGCCTCCGTCCCGTGTGATGTGGGAGAGGCCTCTGTCCCGTGTGATGTGGGAGAGGCCTCTGTCCCGTGTGATGTGGGAGAGGCCTCCGTCCCGTGTGTTGTAGGAGAGGCCTCCGTCCCGTGTGATGTGGGAGAGGCCTCTGTCCCGTGTGTTGTAGGAGAGGCCTCTGTCCCGTGTGTTGTAGGAGAGGCCTCCGTCCCGTGTGTTGTGGGAGAGGCCTTCGTCCCGTGTGATGTGGGAGAGGCCTCTGTCCCGTGTGTTGTAGGAGAGGCCTCTGTCCCGTGTGATGTGGGAGAGGCCTCTGTCCCGTGTGATGTGGGAGAGGCCTCTGTCCCGTGTGATGTGGGAGAGGCCTCTGTCCCGTGTAACAATCTAGTTGCCGCCTTTGAACTGACTGTAACTTCTGAATGTCTTTTATAAAATGTGGAGCCCAAAACTGGATCCCATATTTAAGATGTGGCCTTACCAGTGATCTATAGAGGGGGAACACTACACTGGGATCTCGGGATCTCGTCTCTCTTTTTCTCCTCCCTTTTTACAGTTGCCGCCTAACATTGAGTGCTGCTGCTCAGTTACTTGTACCTAGAATCCTCAGCTGTTCCTCCTGTTCTGTAGTCCTGAGGTCCCATCCATATAATGTATACGCAGCTATGGAATGACTCCGTCCTCGGTGCATTACTCCACATTTATCACTATTACATTTCCTCCGTCCAGTTTCTGACCATTCCAGAGCGAGTGGGGTCTGCAGGGAGCACTGGCAGCATTCACTAATTGTGAGTTCTTCTGAATCCAGCCCTGTTCACTTGCCCGCAAAAGCAAGTCTCCCCCATTACTATCCACTTGTGTGCAAAAGCCAGCCCCCCTTACCATCCACTCCTGTACAAAAGCCAGCCCCCATTACCATCCACTCCTATAGAAAAGCCAACCCCCCATTCCCATCGTATACCCCCACCTATCTATGTACCGTTCCTAGCAGCAGCCACTTCCTTCTGGATGCAAAGAACCTGCAGTTTCTCCTTTTTGCTGTTGCTGGAAATCGATACAGCACGCACATAGTATGGGGTACTCAAAGAATTCTCCTTTATTGGTATATGTGACAGTTTATATAGGGTCACAGACAAAGGACGAGGTCCATCTGAGCTATAGCTCATCTAATCTCAACTAGATTGTGTCCATCTTCTCTTAAGGCCCCTTTACACACTGCAACATCGCAAACGACATTGCTGTAACGTCACCGGTTTTGTGACGTTATAGCGACCTCCCCAACGACATCGCTGTAACGTCACCGGTTTTGTGACGTTATAGCGACCTCCCCAGCGACATTGCAGTGTGTGAAACACATCAGCGACCTGGCCCCTGCTGTGACGTCGCTGATCACTACACATCTCTCAGGACCATTCTTTGGTCCTTTGTTTCCCGCTGTGCAGCATGATCGCTAGAAAGTCTCCGTGTGTAAAGGGGCCTTTACAGCGACTTCGTTAGCGACTTCCCTTTCAAAAAGCTGCTTTACAACGTCCCCAATGACTAGCTAGGTCGCTCTGCAGGTCCGGATCGCTGTTGCGTCGTTTTCCAGGCCTGCCTGTTTGACCGCTCACCAGCGACTCACCAGAGACTTTGTAGCGATCCCGGCCAGGTTGGGATCGCTGGTGGGATCGCTAGAAAGTCTGTGTGTAAAGGGGCCTTTATAGCTCATAATGTTGGAGGATTCAGCTGACACCGAGGGCCGGGATGTCCCACATTTCCATTTACGTCTCTGCTGCTCTTATTGGTTATAACCAATGGAAATGTGAGACATCCCGGCCCTCAGTGTCAGCTGAATCCTCCAACATCATGAGCTAGAAGAGAAGATGGACACAATGAGAACAAAATAGATTCTGTTCTCACAATATCCCCTTGTGACCAATTCTGGGTATACCAGGAGGTATATAGGAGCGAGCTCCCAGCGTCCTCAGATTCTGGGTATATCAGGAGGTATATAGGAGCGCGCTCCCAACGTCCTCAGATTCTGGGTATATCAGGAGGTGTATAGCGGCGTGCTCCCAGCGTCCTCAGATTCTGGGTATATCAGGAGGTATATAGGAGCGCGCTCCCAACGTCCTCAGATTCTGGGTATATGGGGAGGTATATAGGAGCGAGCTCCCAGCGTCCTCAGATTCTGGGTATATGGGGAGGTGTATAGCGGCGTGCTCCCAGCGTCCTCAGATTCTGGGTATATCAGGAGGTGTATAGCGGCGTGCTCCCAGCGTCCTCAGATTCTGGGTATACCAGGAGGTATATAGGAGCGAGCTCCCAGCGTCCTCAGATTCTGGGTATATCAGGAGGTGTATAGCGGCGTGCTCCCAGCGTCCTCAGATTCTGGGTATATCAGGAGGTATATAGGAGCGTGCTCCCCGCATCCTCAGATTCTGGGTATATCAGGAGGTATATAGGAGCGTGCTCCCCGCATCCTCAGATTCTGGGTATATGGGGAGGTATATAGGAGCGCGCTCCCAGCGTCCTCAGATTCTGGGTATATCAGGAGGTATATAGGAGCGCGCTCCCAACGTCCTCAGATTCTGGGTATATCAGGAGGTGTATAGCGGCGTGCTCCCAGCGTCCTCAGATTCTGGGTATACCAGGAGGTATATAGGAGCGAGCTCCCAGCGTCCTCAGATTCTGGGTATATCAGGAGGTGTATAGCGGCGTGCTCCCAGCGTCCTCAGATTCTGGGTATATCAGGAGGTGTATAGCGGCGTGCTCCCAGCGTCCTCAGATTCTGGGTATATCAGGAGGTATATAGGAGCGCGCTCCCCGCGTCCTCAGATTCTGGGTATATCAGGAGGTGTATAGCGGCGTGCTCCCCGCGTCTTCAGATTCTGGGTATATCAGGAGGTATATAGGAGCGTGCTCCCCGCATCCTCAGATTCTGGGTATATCAGGAGGTATAAAGGAGCACGATCCCCGCGTCCTCAGATTCTGGGTATATCAGGAGGTGTATAGCGGCGTGCTCCCTGCGTCCTCAGATTCTGGGTATATCAGGAGGTATATAGGAGCGCGCTCCCCGCATCCTCAGATTCTGGGTATATCAGGAGGTATATAGGAGCGCGCTCCCCGCGTCCTCAGATTCTGGGTATATCGGGAGGTATATAGGAGCGCGCTCCCCACATCCTCAGATTCTGGGTATATGGGGAGGTATATAGGAGCGCGCTCCCCGCATCCTCAGATTCTGGGTATATGGGGAGGTATATAGGAGCGCGCTCCCCGCGTCCTCAGATTCTGGGTATATCTGGAGGTTTAGGGGCACGCTCCCTGCATCCTAAGATTCTGGGTATATCTGGAGGTATATAGGAGCGCGCTCCCCGCATCCCCAGATTCTGGGTATATCTGGAGGTATATAGGAGCGCGCTCCCCGCATCCCCAGATTCTGGGTATATCGGGAGGTATATAGGAGCGCGCTCCCCGCGTCCTCAGATTCTGGGTATATCAGGAGGTATATAGGAGCGCGCTCCCCGCGTCCTCAGATTCTGGGTATATCAGGAGGTTTATAGGAGCACGATCCCCGCGTCCTCAGATTCTGGGTATATCAGGAGGTATATAGGAGCGCGCTCCCCGCGTCCTCAGATTCTGGGTATATCAGGAGGTTTATAGGAGCACGATCCCCGCGTCCTCAGATTCTGGGTATATCAGGAGGTATATAGGAGCGCGCTCCCCGCGTCCTCAGATTCTGGGTATATCAGGAGGTTTATAGGGGCACGCTCCCCGCGTCCTCAAATTCTGGGTATATGGGGAGGTATATAGGAGCGCGCTCCCCGCATCCTCAGATTCTGGGTATATGGGGAGGTATATAGGAGCGCGCTCCCCGCGTCCTCAGATTCTGGGTATATCTGGAGGTTTAGGGGCACGCTCCCTGCATCCTAAGATTCTGGGTATATCTGGAGGTATATAGGAGCGCGCTCCCCGCATCCCCAGATTCTGGGTATATCGGGAGGTATATAGGAGCGCGCTCCCCGCGTCCTCAGATTCTGGGTATATCAGGAGGTATATAGGAGCAAGCTCCCCGCATCTTCAGATTCTGGGTATATCGGGAGATATATAGGAGCGCGCTCCCCGCGTCCTCAGATTCTGGGTATATCAGGAGGTATATAGGAGCGCGCTCCCCTCATCCCCAGATTCTGGGTATATCTGGAGGTATATAGGAGTGCGCTCCCCGCATCCCCAGATTCTGGGTATATCTGGAGGTATATAGGAGCGCGCTCCCCGCATCCCCAGATTCTGGGTATATCTGGAGGTATATAGGAGTGCGCTCCCCGCATCCCCAGATTCTGGGTATATCTGGAGGTATATAGGAGCGCGCTCCCCGCATCCCCAGATTCTGGGTATATCTGGAGGTATATAGGAGCGCGCTCCCCGCATCCCCAGATTCTGGGTATATCAGGAGGTATATAGGAGCGCGCTCCGCGCATCCCCAGATTCTGGGTATATCTGGAGGTATATAGGAGCGCGCTCCCCGCATCCCCAGATTCTGGGTATATCTGGAGGTATATAGGAGCGCGCTCCCCGCATCCCCAGATTCTGGGTATATCTGGAGGTATATAGGAGCGCGCTCCCCGCATCCCCAGATTCTGGGTATATCTGGAGGTATATAGGAGCGCGCTCCCCGCATCCCCAGATTCTGGGTATATCTGGAGGTATATAGGAGCGCGCTCCCCGCATCCCCAGATTCTGGGTATATCAGGAGGTATATAGGAGCGCGCTCCCCGCATCCCCAGATTCTGGGTATATCTGGAGGTATATAGGAGCGCGCTCCCCGCATCCCCAGATTCTGGGTATATCTGGAGGTATATAGGAGCGCGCTCCCCGCATCCCCAGATTCTGGGTATATCTGGAGGTATATAGGAGCGCGCTCCCCGCATCCCCAGATTCTGGGTATATCTGGAGGTATATAGGAGCGCGCTCCCCGCATCCCCAGATTCTGGGTATATCTGGAGGTATATAGGAGCGCGCTCCCCGCATCCCCAGATTCTGGGTATATCTGGAGGTATATAGGAGTGCGCTCCCCGCATCCCCAGATTCTGGGTATATCTGGAGGTATATAGGAGCGCGCTCCCCGCATCCCCAGATTCTGGGTATATCTGGAGGTATATAGGAGTGCGCTCCCCGCATCCCCAGATTCTGGGTATATCTGGAGGTATATAGGAGCGCGCTCCCCGCATCCCCAGATTCTGGGTATATTGGGAGGTGTATAGGAGCGCGAGGTTTATTTTGATTCTTTGTCAATTTCTTTTGAAGTTTGTTTTGTAATGCTATGAAGACCTGTTCACTCTCAGTGAAAAAACGCATAGTGGAGTTTCTCTGTCTGAACATGGTCCTGCGATTTTCGGTCACATGTGTTTGTGCCCCATTGTGTTCCCACTGATGAACCCTAACAGAGGACATTGCTAGTAATCCGGTGAAAACTTTTTTCCTTCACTTTTGCATATTTGTTTTTGCTGTACCCAGTATACAATTTATTACACCACATCAATGGCGTGCTCACTATTAGTCTTGGTGGACAGTGCGTATTTGTCTGCCTATGGCAGTTGCTACTTAGCCTAGTTTAGAGATAATCTCACTTTTATATTATCCTGCCTAGTGTCCCACACAAGAGTTTGTGATGTGATGGGTGGAGGATCATGTGGTCCTGAGAGAGTGTTGATCATCAGGAGTTGGCATATATTTGGTTTTTTGCTGGCAGCACCCAGTGATTTATCCTTTGGTGTCTTAGTTAGCAGGGCCTCTCTTTGCTTAAGTCTATCCCTGACCAGCTGTGTATTGTTTACTTCTTATATCATCCTCATTATATTTTGGGGGCTTTACCAATCTCTTTGGGGCTGCTCCGAGGCAAGTTAGGATTCCTTTCTTCATCTTTGAGGAAGGTGTCTAGTTAGAGTAAGCACACTCCACCGCTATTTCTAGTTGTGTGTGTGTGTGTGTGTGTGTGTGTGTATATATGTATGTATGTTATATATATATATATATATATATATATTATATTATATTTATATATATATTTATTATGTGTGTATGTATGTATGTATGTATGTATATGTCGGGGTGCTGCCTGTTATTTAACGCTCTTGTGCTCTTTTTTTTCTGGGTTTTTCAGCTTTTTCCTCCTGGACCTTTTGGGATAGTGGATCTTAGTTCCTTGGCTGCTACTATCTCTGGATAAGGGATGGTGTTTTCCCTTGAATGGAATATCTATGGGGAATGTCAGTAGTCTCTCGACCATAACAGATGATGCTAGGATTTTGCGGGCTTTACACGCTACGAGATCGCTACAGCGATCTCGTTGGGGTCACGGATTTTGTGACGCACATCCGGCCGCTGTAGCGATGCTGTTGCGTGTGACACCTATGAGCGATTTTGCATCGTCGCAAAAACGTGCAAAATCGCTCATCGGTGACATGGGGGTCCATTCTCAGATATCGTTACTGCAGCAGTAACGAAGTTGTTCCTCGTTCCTGCGGCAGCACACATCGCTCCTTGTGACACCACAGGAACGAGGAAGCTCTCCTTACCTGTCTCCCGGCCACAATGCAGAAGGAAGGAGGTGGGCGGGATGTTCGTCCCGCTAATCTCCGCCCCTCCGCATCTATTGGGCGGCGGTTCAGTGACGCTGCTGTGACGTCGCTGTGACGCTGAACGAACTGCCCCCTTAGAAAGGAGGCGGTTCGCCGGTCACAGTGACGTCGCAGGGAAGGTAAGTCCGTGTGACGGGTCCGGGCGATGTTGTGCGACACGGGCAGAGATTTGCCCGTGTCGCACAACCGATGGGGGCGGGTACGCTTGCTGGCGATATCGGTACAGATATCGCAGTGTGTAAAGCGGCTTTTACTGGTGATCATCTCCATGTGTCGTGTGAGGTTCTGCAGGATCTCTGCCTCCTTACACTCATGATCTGGCTTACACTATGCTGTTTTATTCTTAGCTATAAAGAAGCCTCGTGTACGGTTCAGCAACCTCATGGAAGTGCGGCAGCTGCCATCAAGCCAAGCGCTGGAAGCCAAACTGTCCCGAATGTCGCACCTGACAGTGCAAGACAGCGAGGCTGCAATGAGGACAAGTGGAAGATTCTCCATCTGCCAAGTTGCCAAGATCAGCTTCATCTTCTGCTTTGTGGTAAGAGGAGCTGTTGTGCTCGGTGTCCGGGGCTCTCGCGCTCTCTCTCGCTCTCTCGCTCTCGCTCTCTCTCTCCGGGGCGCGCTCTTTCTCTCTGACTGTGTCTGTCTCTGTCTGTCTGTCCGGGGCTCTCTCTCTCTCTGGGTGCCCGGGGCTCTCGCGCTCTCTCTTTCTCTCTCGCTCTCTCGCTCTCTCTCTCTCTGAGTATCCGAGGCTCTCGCGCTCTCTCTCTCTGGGTGTCCTGGGCTCTCGCGCGTGCTTGCTCTTTGGGTGTCCGGGTTCCTCGCTTTCTCTCTCGCTTTCTCTCTCGCTTTCTCTCTCGCTTTCTCTCTCGCTTTCTCTCTCGCTTTCTCTGGGTGTTCGGCGCTTTCACTCTCTCTCTGGGTGTCCGGGGCTCTCTGCGGGCCCCCCCACCCCGCGCTCCCTCCCCAGCGCGCTCTCTGCGCCAGCCCACTCCCTGTGTGTGTGTGTGCCCGTGCCATCGTCTGAATAGACAGCAGGTGCCTTGGAGACATTTTGTACGGGATGGCGTCCTTTTGGATACGGCGTTACGGCCACCACTGTAACACGAGCAGCAGGGATTTTGGGTGATGCGGTTTCTTCCTTTTCACAGTGGTTCTTGGCTAATTATTCCTATCAGGAGGCCCTCTCCGATTCGCAGGTGGCCATCGTGAACATCATCTCGTCCACGTCAGGTGAGATCACAAGCAGTTTCCTCCATAGATTCTGCATAACTGTCAACTCTGGAATCTGTGAGACCAGCGGGGGCGCCATTGCTCTGGCCCACCAGCGGGGGCGCCATTGCTCTGGCCCACCAGCGGGGGCGCCATTGCTCTGGCCCACCAGCGGGGGCGCCATTGCTCTGGCCCACCAGCGGGGGCACCATTGCTCTGGCCCACCAGCGGGGCCGCCATTGCTCTGGCCCACCAGCGGGGCCGCCATTGCTCTGGCCCACCAGCGGGGGCGCCATTGCTCTGGCCCACCAGCGGGGGCACCATTGCTCTGGCCCACCAGCGGGGCCGCCATTGCTCTGGCCCACCAGCGGGGCCGCCATTGCTCTGGCCCACCAGCGGGGGCGCCATTGCTCTGAACCTGGGGCTCTTTTTTCAGGTCTCTTCACACTGATCCTGGCGTCCATCTTTCCCAGTAACAGTGGCGACCGCTTCACTCTCTCCAAGTTGCTGGCTGTGGTTCTCAGGTCAGTAGACATTTTATTGTTATTGGCCCCCATCATGTATGGCCGCGTCCCCCCGGTGTAGCCTTCCTCTATCTACCCATCTCATCATATCCTCTCATGTTTTCTCCACAGTATTGGCGGAGTGATCCTAGTGAGCTGGTCAGGGTCTGAAAACTCCAGAGATAAGAACACGATAGGTAAAGACTCCAGATCCCTCCATGTGATCTGTGATATTGTTTATATATAGATCATACTGTACACGGTCACATTGCAGATCCCTGTCCTGTGTATAGTAGATCCCTCCATGTGATCTGTGATATTGTTTATATATAGATCATACTGTACACGGTCACATTGCAGATCCCTGTCCTGTGTATAGTAGATCCCTCATCTGATCTCTGTGATATTGTTTATATATAGATCATACTGTACACAGTCAGATAGTAGATCCCCGTCCTGTGTATAGTAGATTCCTCCATGTGATCTGTGATATTGTTTGTATATAATAATAATAATATATTTATTCATTTATATAGCGCTATTAAAGGGAAGGTTTCGCGTTTTTTTTTATTTTTGTATTAAAAATAGTGATTATGAAATCAAGTATTTCTAATACAAAATGAAAATCGCAGCTTATTTAGTTTTTATTTAACTCTTATTTTACTGGAGGCACTGGGGGCTGCCATGCTGGATTTGCTGTGTGTGTAACGACAGTAACTCTTTATGGCAGCCCCTGTGCATAGAGAACAGTGGTCGGGATCCGACCCCATGCAGTACGTTACAGTGGGCGTCTGCTGTGACCTGGACGCGCCCCCTGGGCTGTCCAGATCACCGCAGAGGGAGGAGATCAGCGCCATTATTGTGGAGCTCACAGTGTATGCTGTTTGCTCCACTTTACCCATCAACCGCCGGGATGTGTGAGTACGTGCCGCCTCCCCTCCCCTCGTTACCGTCTCCTATGACATCCCATCTCCATTCTCCCCAGCCCCTGCTCTGCCCCCGCTACTGCCGCCGCCCTTCCCCCCCCCGCCGTTACCATCTCCAATGACACCCCCTTCCCGCCCGTTCTCTGCCCGCTGCCGCAGCTCCCCCCGCTCTGGCTGCTGTGTGTGTGTGTGTGTGTGTGTGTGTGTGTGTGTGTGTGTGTGTGTGTGTGCGCGCCACTGCATGTGAGTACCTGTGTGTGTACTGGTGATACTGTCTGCAGGGTTGTGTATCTAATCCTATCCTGTGTGATACTGTCTGCATAGTTGTGTATCTAATCTCCTGTGTGATACTGTCTGCTGAGCCGTGTATCTAATCCTATCCTGTGTGATACTGTCTGCTGGGCTGTGTATCTAATCCTATCCTGTGTGATACGGTATTCTGGGCTGTGTATCTAATCCTCTCCTGTGTGATACGGTCTGCTGAGCTGTGTATCTAATCCTATGTTGTGTGATACTGTCTGCTGAGCTGTGTATCTAATCCTCTCCTGTGTGATACTGTCTGCACAGCTGTGTATCTAATCCTATCCTGTGTGATACTGTCTGCTAAGCTGTGTATCTAATCCTATGTTGTGTGATACTGTCTGCTGAGCTGTGTATCTAATCCTATCCTGTGTGATACTGTCTGCACGGCTTAGTATCACACAGCAGAGGATTAGATACAATCTGCACGGCTTTGTATCTAATCCTCTGCTGTGTCATACTGTCTGCACGGCTTTGTATCTAATCCTCTGCTGTGTGATACTATCTGCACGGCTTTGTATCTAATCCTCTGCTGTGTGATACTATCTGCACGGCTTTGTATCTAATCCTCTCCTGTGATACTGTCTGCAGAGCCGTGTATCTAATCCTCTCCTGTGTGATACTGTCTGCTGAGCTGTGTATCTAATCTGTGTGATACTGTCTGCTGAGCTGTGTTTCTAATCCTATGTTGTGTGATACTGTCTGCTGAGTTGTGTATCTAATACTCTCCTGTGTGATACTGTCTGCTGAGCGATGTATCTAATCTCTCCTGTGTGATACTGTCTGCTGAGCGGTGTATCTAATCCTATCCTGTGTGATACTGTCTGCTGAGCTGTGTATCTAATCCTATCCTGTGTGATACTGTCTGCTGAGCTGTGTATCTAATCCTATGTTGTGTGATATTGTCTGCAGGGCTGTGTATCTAATCCTATGTTGTGATACTGTCTGCTGAGCTGTGTATCTAATCCTCTGCTGTGTGATACTGTCTGCACGGCTGTGTATCTAATCCTCTCATGTAATACTGTCTGCACAGCTGTGTATCTAATCCTATCCTGTGTGATACTGTCTGCTGAGCTGTGTATCTAATCCTATGTTGTGTGATACTGTCTGCTGAGCTGTGTATCTAATCCTATCCTGTGTCATACTGTCTGCACGGCTTTGTATCTAATCCTCTGCTGTGTGATACTGTCTGCAGGGCTGTGTATCTAATCCTATGTTGTGATACTGTCTTCTGAGCTGTGTATCTAATCCTATGTTGTGTGATATTGTCTGCTGAGCTGTGTATCTAATCCTATCCTGTGTGATACTGTCTGCACGGCTTTGTATCTAATCCTCTGCTGTGTGATACTATCTGCACGGCTTTGTATCTAATACTCTGCTGTGTCATACTATCTGCACGGCTTTGTATCTAATACTCTGCTGTGTCATACTGTCTGCACGGCTTTGTATCTAATCCTCTCCTGTGTGATACTGTCTGCTGAGCGGTGTATCTAATCCTATCCTGTGTGATACTGTCTGCTGAGCTGTGTATCTAATCTGTGTGATACTGTCTGCTGAGCTGTTTCTAATCCTATGTTGTGTGATACTGTCTGCTGAGTTGTGTATCTAATCCTCTCCTGTGTGATACTGTCTGCTGAGCTGTGTATCTAATCCTATTCTGGGTGATACTGTCTGCTGAGCTATGTAATCCTCTCCTGTGTGATACCGTCTGCTGAGCTGTGTATCTAATCCTATGCTGTGTGATACTGTCTGCACAGCTGTGTATCTAATCCTCTCCTGTGTGATACTGTCTGCTGAGCCATGTATCTAATCCTATCCTGTGTGATACTGTCTGCTGAGCTGTGTATCTAATCCTATCCTGTGTGATACTGTCTGCACAGCTGTGTATCTAATCCTATCCTGTGTGATACTGTCTGCACAGCTGTGTATCTAATCCTATACTGTGTGATACTGTCTGCTGAGCTGTGTATCTAATCCTATTCTAGGTGATACTCCTGCTGTGCTTGGTGACACTTTGGACATTTGTGGCACTGTGCCCCTACATGTCATTCTCTGTTATCTGTTGTAAACACTCAGATTGGGAGGGGGGAGGCGACATAACACACAGGAGAGAAGACTCCGCCCACTTTACTACATATGTAATGTGAGCTTTTTCTACAGTAGGATTTCAGCAGCTGCTCCCCCTAGTGTTTAACAGTGGAAAATATCAAACTTTTTAATTTTTTTTTTTTATATTCTGCTCAATTAAAAACAAATAATATTTAAACAAAACATTCAAACATTATTACTTTACATTTTTTCAGGTTTTGTTTTGACAATACCTTCCCTTTAATTCCACAGCGCTTTATATACATTGGCAACACTGTCCCCATTGGGGCTCACAATCTAAATTCCCTATCAGTATGTTTTTGGAGTGTGGGAGGAAACCCCCACAAACACAGGGAGAGCATAAAAACTCCTTGCAGATGTTGTCCTTAGTGGCACTAGAACCCAGGACATCAGCACTGCAAGACTGCAGTGCTAACCACTGAGCCACTGTGCTGCCCGTGCTCGGTCACATAGTAGATCACTGTACTGTGTATAGTAGATCCCTCCATGTGGTCTCTGTGATATTGTCTGTATATAGATCATACTGTACACAGTCACATAGTAGATCCCCATCCTGTGTATAGTAGATCCCTCTCTGTGATATTGTCTGTATATAGATCATATTGTACACGGTCACATAGAAGATCCCTCCATGTGATCTCTGTGATATTGTCTGTTGTGAGGATATGCTGGGGAACGTTAGCAGAGTTATGACATTCATACATGTCAGTCAGCTGCGTTGTATATACACCCACCTCACAGTCAGGGGATATCCTGCTCTGTCCCAGGGCCAGGGGCTGGTGGAGGTGAGAAATCCCAATTACACTGTCTAGCCAGTGGGGGCAGATGGCCATTCAGCAAGGAAGTGGGCTGGAAACTACAGAGCCTTGAGAAGCGTCAAAGGGGTTCTGGAGGCTCGGCCTTAGCAGGAGGTCATATTCCTGACTGTAACGTCATACACAGTTATGATATTACCGTGCGTGTGCGCTCCATTCCCCACCACATCGTTAGAATCGGGACCCCGAGCCGCATCTCTGCATACCCTCGGATTCATTGTAGTGCCCTGGGGTAAGGCGGTACCGAGGACTGTGAGTAGGAATCAGGTAGAGGAGAAGTGCTTGGACTCAGAATGAAGAGGGGACTCAGTTGGGTTCGATGACACCAGACCCGTCCCGATCGGACCTCCCAGTCCAGAGTTGCGGATCATATTCAATTTGGGATATTATTTTAGACTCATGACGGGCAGAGAAGTACAGCCCTGCGGGGTCACTAGGTGGGAGGGGGCAGGGAGTCTGTGTGGATTGATAACCTCAATTCGGCCATTTTACTTGGTCTTTACTCGGGGGTCATGCGTAATACACTCATGAGGAAGTCCATGAAACCCTGGTCCTACAGCGCCCCACTGTGGCAGATGCATAAGGTAACTGCTCTATCTGTGTATCTGTTTGTGACCACGTCTTACCTGTAACTGCACTTCTGACATATATATTCTGTACATCCCATCTAATATATAAAGCTGAATGTGTGTGTGTGTGTGTATCTAATATATAAAGCTGTGTGTGTGTGTGTGTGTGTGTGTGTGTGTGTATGTATCTAATATATAAAGCTGTGTGTGTGTGTGTATGTATCTAATATATAAAGCTATGTTTGTGTGTGTGGGTGTGTGTGTGTATGTGTGTGTATGTATCTAATATATAAAGCTGTGTGTGTGTGTATGTGTGTGTATGTATCTAATATATAAAGCTATGTATGTGTGTGTGTGTGTGTGTGTGTGTGTATGTAATATATAAAGCTGTGTGTGTGTGTGTATGTGTGTGTGTATGTATCTAATATATAAAGCTGTGTGTGTATGTATCTAATATATAAAGCTGTGTGTGTGTGTGTGTATCTAATATATAAAGCTGTGTGTGTATGTATCTAATATATAAAGCTGTGTGTGTGTGTGTGTATCTAATATATAAAGCTGTGTGTGTGTATGTAATATATAAAGCTGTGTGTGTGTGTGTATGTATCTAATATATAAAGCTGTGTGTGTATGTATCTAATATATAAAGCTGTGTGTGTGTATGTATCTAATATATAAAGCTGTGTGTGTGTGTGTATGTATCTAATATATAAAGCTGTGTGTGTGTGTGTGTGTATGTATCTAATATATAAAGCTGTGTGTGTGTGTGTATGTATCTAATATATAAAGCTGTGTGTGTATGTATCTAATATATAAAGCTGTGTGTGTGTGTGTGTATGTATCTAATATATAAAGCTGTGTGTGTATGTATCTAATATATAAAGCTGTGTGTGTATGTATCTAATATATAAAGCTGTGTGTGTGTATGTATCTAATATATAAAGCTGTGTGTGTGTATGTATCTAATATATAAAGCTGTGTGTGTGTGTGTGTGTATGTATCTAATATATAAAGCTGTGTGTGTATGTATCTAATATATAAAGCTGTGTGTGTGTATGTATCTAATATATAAAGCTGTGTGTGTGTGTGTGTGTGTATGTATCTAATATATAAAGCTGTGTGTGTATGTATCTAATATATAAAGCTGTGTGTGTATGTATCTAATATATAAAGCTGTGTGTGTGTGTGTATGTATCTAATATATAAAGCTGTGTGTGTATGTATCTAATATATAAAGCTGTGTGTGTATGTGTGTTTGTATGTCCAGGATTTGCATCTGCACCGTCAAAGCTACAGCCACAAAATTTTGCACACTCACACGTCTGGACCCCGAGAGTGTCATAGGCAATGTTACATAGTTACATAGTTACTTAGGTTGAAAAAAGACCTAGGTCCATCTAGTTCAATCTTCCTCCCCCAGTTCTACATTTGGTCACCAAGTCATTTATAACCAACAATGTTGTGTACTGAGGAAATCATCCAGCCCTTTTTTGAAAGCTGTTAGGCTATGTGCGCACTAGGCGTTTTTGCCGCGTTTTTAGCGGCGTTTTTTACCGCGTTTTTGTGCTGAAAACGCAGTGACATTGCTTCCCCAGCAATGTCTATGGGTTTTCAGAAGTGCTGTCCGCACACAGCGTTTTTTTGTAGCTGCGTTTTTGTGGTGACCACAAAAATGCAGCATGTCAATTATTTCTGCGTTTTTCACTGCATTTTTCACCCATTGAGTTCAATGAGATGTTCAACAACGCAATGAAAAACGCATATAGCCGCGTTTCTATGACTAAAAACGCAGCTATAAACGCAAGGGGTGGGCAGTAAAGTGTCATGTACAGGAAGAGGATTCCTTCTGTTGTTAAACACAGAAGCATGAATCCTCCCGGTACCGTCACCGCTGCGTCCACAACCCGCCCGGTGCATGTCAGCTCCGTGCGGCGCCATGTCTGGGCGGGAGGTGGAGGCAGCGGCGTAAACAAAAGTGAACAGTAGAAAAAAAAAAAGTTATATATACTCACCTGTCTGCAGGGTCCCGGTGCCATGCCCGCTCCCAGCCCCTGTCTCGGTACCGCCGCTCTGGCTGTGTGCAGTCTCCCCGGGGCAGGACCTTGCTTGTAGGACCTGGCGGTGGATCACCTGATGCAGTCACCTGACGCATCAGCTGATCGTAGTCTCGCCGGCTTTCGCGCCCGGCCGGCTATCAGCTGATCCTGCCGTCAGGGGACTTCATCAGCTGATTACCGGCAGCTCCTGCAGCGATCGGACAGGATCAGACTCCTGTCCAATCGATCGCTGCAGGAGCTGCCGGTAATCAGCACAGCACATAAGTGAGTATTATTTTTTTTTTTTCTACTGATGCATCAGCTGATTGTATAATCAGCTTTTATACAATCAGCTGATGTGTGATGTGATTCACGTAGTTTATCCTGACACATCATCTGATCACTTTGCCTTCCAGCAAACCGATCAGATGATATTGGATCCTGATTGGACGGCGCGGGACCCTGACCCAGGATTACTGCGGAGGGGGGGTTCTTTATTTCAATAAAGATGGAGTCACTAATTGTGTTGTGTTTTATTTCTAATAAAAATATTTTTCTGTGTGTTGTGTTTTTTTTTTTTTTTTATCATTACTAGAAATTCATGGTGGCCATGTCTAATATTGGCGTGACACCATGAATTTCGGGCTTGGGGCTAGCTGATAATATACAGCTAGCCCTAACCCCATTATTACCTAGCTAGCCACCCGGCATCAGGGCAGCTGGAAGAGTTGGATACAGCGCCAGAAGATGGCGCTTCTATGAAAGCGCCATTTTCTGGGGTGGCTGCGGACTGCAATTCGCAGTGGGGGTGCCCAGAAAGCTTGGGCACCCTGCACTGTGGATTCCAATCCCCAGCTGCCTAGTTGTACCCGGCTGGACTCAAAAATTAGGCGAAGCTCACGTCATTTTTTTTTTTTAATTATTTCATGAAATTCATGAAATAAAAAAAAAAAGGGCTTCTCTATATTTTTGGTTCCCAGCCGGGTACAAATAGGCAGCTGGGGGTTGGGGGCAGCCCGTACCTGCCTGCTGTACCTGGCTAGCATACAAAAATATGGCGAAGCCCATGTCATTTTTTTTTTCTTTTTGGGCAAAAAACTGCATACAGTCCTGGATGGAGGATGCTGAGCCTTGTAGTTCTGCAGCTGCTGTCTGCTCTCCTGCATACACTAGTGAATGGAGGATGCTGAGCCTTGTAGTTCTGCAGCTGCTGTCTGCTCTCCTGCATACACTAGTTCTGCAGCTGTCTGCTCTCCTGCATACAATGAACATTTTGAAGAAGGAAATGACATCAGACCTTTTTCTTTTTTTTTTTTCATCAACAATCTTTAATGGCATTGTGCACTGATTAAAAACGCAGCAAAAAACGCACCAAATCGCGGCAAAAACGCATGCGTTTTTGTCGCAGTTTTTAGCCGCGGGTGCGTTTTTTGAGACACAAACGCACATAAAAACGCAGCGTGAAAAAAACGCCTAGTGCGCACATACCCTTATAGTATCTGCCATTACTACCTCTTGTGGTTTGGTATTATTATCTTCATTTAATTTGTCTTACATAGTTACATAGTTACTTAGGTTGAAAAAAAGCCCTAGGTCCATCTAGTTCTCCTTCCTCCACCAGTTCTACATTTAGTCACTAAGTCATTTATAACCAACAATGTTGTGTACTGAGGAAATCATCCAGCCCTTTTTTAAAAGCTGTTATAGTATCTGCCATTACTACCTCTTGTGGTCGCATTCCACAGTCTGACCGCTCTAACTGTAAAGAACCCTTTCCTATTTAGGTGTCGGAATCGCTTTTCTTCCACTCGCAGGGAGTGCCCCCTGGTCCTTAGTATTGTTTTCGGAAGAAATAAGTCATGTGCCAGTCCTTTATATTGACCACACATGTATTTATACATATAAATGAGATCTCCTCTGAGACGTCTTTTTTCTAAGCTAAACATATCTAACTTTTTCAACCTCTCATCATACGGGCGGCCTCCATTCCTCATCATATGGGAGGCCTTCCATTCCTTGTAGTAGTCTAGTTGCTGCCTTTGAACTGACTCTAACTTCTGAATGTCCTTTTTAAAATGTGGAGCCCAAAACTGGATCCCGTATTCCAGATGTGGCCTTACAAGTGATTTATAGAGGGGTAACAATACGTTGGGATCACGGGATCTAATCTCTCTTTTTATACACCCTAAAATCTTGTTTGCTTTAGCAGCTGCTGCTTGACATTGAGTGCTGCTGCTCAGCTTATTTGTAATGAGAATACCCAAGTCCTTCTCCTGTTCTGTAGTCCAGAGTTTACTTCCATTTAATGTATACGCAGCTATAGGATTACTCCGTCCTAGGTGCATTACTTTACATTTATCAACATTAAATCTCATTTGCCAAGTATCTGCCCATTCTGACATCTTATCCAGATCTTTTTGTAATATTGTACTATCCAGGTCAGTTTTTAATATCCTACATAGTTTGGTGTCATCGGCAAAGACTGACACTGTACTATCAATCCCATCCACAAGGTCATTAATAAAGAGAGTAAAAAGAATCGGTCCAAGCACAGATCCCTGCGCCCCCCACTGCTCCCAGTACAGATCCCTGCGGTCCCCACTGCTCCCAGTACAGATCCCTGCGGCCCCCACTGCTCCCAGTACAGATCCCTGCGGTCCCCACTGCTCCCAGTACAGATCCCTGCGGCCCCCACTGCTCCCAGTACAGATCCCTGCGGCCCCCACTGCTCCCAGTACAGATCCCTGCGGTCCCCACTGCTCCCAGTACAGATCCCTGCGGTCCCCACTGCTGACTATAGCCCATTTAGAGAATGTACCATTTATGACTACTTTGTTTCCTATCTTTTAGCCAATTCCTTATCCAATTGCATATTGTGTCCCCTAGTCCTTGCTTCTGGAGCTTTAGTATAAGGCTATTATGTGGTACAGTAACAAATGCCTTTGCAAAGTCCAAATAAATCACATCAGCTGCATTACCAATATCCAGGTTTGAACTTACCCCCTCATAGAACCCCAACAGGTTGGTTAGACACGACTTATCTTTCATGAAGCCATGCTGTCTGTCAGTTATCATATTATTTTCTGCAACATATTTTTGCATGTCATCCCTTAAAATGCCCTCAAAAACTTTGCATACTACTGATGTCAGGCTTACTGGACGGTAGTTGCCTGGATCTACCCTCTTACCTTTCTTAAATATCGGTACCACATCAGCAATCCTCCAATCCTGAGGCACCAACCCTGTTACAAGCCTGCGGGGTCACTAGGTGGGAGGGGAAGAGTCTAAAAAGATGAGATACAGCGGTCTGTCAATTACGGGGTTCAATTCCCTCAATATTCGTGGATGAATGCCATCTGGCCCTGGGGATTTGTCAATGTTTAATTTTCTCAGACGTAGGCGTACTTCTTCTTGTGTTAAATTAATTATATCGGGTGGTCAACTTTGATTTTTCACTTGTTGAATGATCCCTGGTACAGTCAGTTCCTTGGTGAACACAGATGAGAAATGCCTATTTAATATCTCAGTCTTTTGTTTGTCCTCTATAACTAACTTCTTATTATATTTTAAGGGGCCGATACTATCCTTTGTTTTTCTTTTGGCATTAATGTATTTATAAAAGATTTTGGGATTTATTTTAATGTCATTGGCGATTTTTGTTTCAGTAGCTAGTTTTGCTTGTTTGATTTCTTTTTTGCATTGCCTATTGATATCTTTATACTCCTGCAATGCTATTTCTGTATTCTCAGCCTTCAAGATTTTAAACGCCCTTTGTTTTTGTTTTATTATACTTTGTACAGTCTTATTTATCCATAGTGGTTTCTTTTTATTCCTGGACATTTTATTACCAGAGGGTATAAGTTTTTTACAGGACTCTAGCAGTATATCCTTAAACTTACCCCATTTATGTTCAGTATCCCCAGTTACCATGACTTTGTACCAATTTACACATTTAAGCTCTTCCCTTAATTTGTTGAAATCAGCTTTCCTAAAATTCCAGGTTTTACCATTTCCCCTTTGAAATGTTCTATTGAATATTACATTGAAGCTTACCATATTATAATCGCTGGTGCCCAAGTGCTCCCGGACCTGTAGATCTGAAATTGTATCCGGTCTATTTGACAGGACCAGATCTAGCAGATTATCTCCCCTCGTCGGTTCATCTACCATCTGAGAGAGGAAATTGTCTTGAATGGTAGATAAGAACTTACAGCTTTTAGCAGAACCAGAAGATTCTATGTCCCACTGTATGTCTGGATAGTTGAAATCCCCCATAATAAGAACCCGATTATTATTATTAGCTGCCTTTTCAATTTGTTCCAGCATTTCACCCTCAATTTGTTCAGGTATGTTAGGAGGCTTATAGCAAACTCCAATTAGCATTTTTGCATTATTCCCCTCCCCATGTACATTTACCCATACTGACTCTACATTGTTGCAGTTCCCCTCAATGTCATCATTCAACACAGGTTTTAGGTTAGATTTGATAAATATACACACCCCACCACCTTTTTTGTCTTTCCTGTCCCTCCTAAATGTACTATAACCCTGTATGTTTGTCACCCAGTCATGGCTTTCATCCAGCCAGGTTTCCGTAATGCCCACCACATCATAATCCATGGTTGACATAAGAGTCTCCAATTCATTCATTTTGTTTGCAAGACTTCTTGCATTTGCCAGTAGACATTTAATCCTATTAACACCTTTATTACTCCTAGCCTCCCTACGTTCCTTGCATGTCCCATCCCCCCTAATCCTTCATTGGCCCCTACCATCTCACTGTCTCTATCTGCTCTATCTATCCCCTTTTTTGCTCCATTACCCTCCCTCCCCCCCGATCCTAGTTTAAAAGCTCCTCCATCCGTCTGACCATTTTCTCCCCCAGCACAGCTGCACCTTCCCCATTGAGGTGCAGCCCGTCCCTACCGTAGAGCCTGTAGCCGACTGAGAAGTCGGCACAGTTCTCCATGAACCCAAACCCTTCCTTCCTGCACCAATTTCTAAACCACGTATTTATCTCCCTAGGCTCCCGCTGTCTTTCTAGTGACGCTCGTGGCACCGGTAGTATTTCTGAAAACACCACCTTGGAGGTCCTGGACTTCAGCTTCTCTCCTAGTTCCCTGTAATCATTTTTAAGGACCTTCCACCTGCCTCTAACTTTGTCATTAGTACCAATGTGCACCATGACCGCTGGGTTTTCCCCAGCCCCACCCAGCAATCTGTCTATCCGATCCGCAATATGCCGAACCCGAGCACCCGGCAGACAACACACTGTTCTGCATTTACGGTCTCGCAACAGATGACCCTGTCTGTCCGCCTAATTATAGAGTCCCCTACCACCAACATCTGTCTGGGCGTTGCTGCACTCCTATTTCCCTCCTTCCTACAGCAGTTGTTTTCCTGGTTGCTAGGAGCAACGTCCTGCTGTAGTGACCCTAGTCCTGGCCTTGCATTCCTAATATCAGCCAAACAGGCATATTTACTAGGTTGTGCCAGGTCAGGACTAGGCTCCCTGACACTTTTCCCCCTACCTCTTCTTCTAACTGTTACCCAGCTACCTACCTCTGGGTCCTGATCTTCCCCACCTCCACCCTCCTCCATATCACTGGCCCCAGCCAGAGAAAGCTCAGTGAGCTCTAAACTCCTCTCCAGGTTTGCAATGCCCCTGAGTGTTGCAAGCTGCTTATTTAGATCAGTTACCTTGGCTTCCAAATACGCAACATGCTTGCATTGAGTGCAGACATAGTCACCCTCGAACGGCTGCTCAAGGCATGCATACATCTGACAAGATACACACCTGGTAGCATTGTCCATGGAGCACCTATCAAATGGGGATCAACAGTAAAGTAGAAAAACAAAGAGAAAAACAAAAACAATGGGAAACGTCTAAGGATAAATTCAAACTATGTTCTTGTGTTAAACTATGTAACTGTGTTGAAACTATGCCACACTTATCTTCAAACCCTGCACACTTTGCTGCAGAACCTCGCACGCTCAGCACCTCGCTTGCTCTGGCTGGTTTATATAGTTCTATAAGGACTTCCAGAAGCTGCCAGAAGCTTCTAGAAACAGGTGTGACTAATGCTACTGATTAAATCCCAAGACAAACTTTTTTTTTTTTCTTTTCTTTTTAACAGTATCACAGACAAACAGACAAACAATTCCCTAATGTTGTGAGGCGAAATTTTAACCCTGCGCGTTCCAGTTTATCAATCAATTTTGCCCCTATCTACTCGTACATAATGAGGGAAAAAGTGACACGAAAAGTGTATCCGCACCGTCGCATTTACAATCACAAAAGTTTGCAAGTTTGCAGACACGTCATGTGACCCAGGGAACGCGCTTTACCATGCACTTTACAGTTACTCTCCAAAAAACATGCCTCCATTAAAGTAAATGGAGCCTGAAACTACAGGTTATTAGTAGGAGCTGTGATTGGTTGCTATAGGAACAAAAGACATTCATAGTATAAGAAGCGTATATGTGAGGTAATAAGATGTCAGTGGGGAGACGGATGGGGAGAGAGACGGACAGAGACGGACGGACGGGGAAAGAGGGGAACGGGGGACGGACGGGGAAAGAGGGGGACGGATGGGGAAGGGGGCGGACGGGGACGGATGGGGGACGGGCAGGGACGGACGGACAGGCGGGGACAGATGGGGAAGGAGACGGTGGAGGGATGGACGGACGGGCGGGAACGGACTGGGACAGAGACAGACGGAGCACATTACTTGACCAATTTACTTAAATGTGTATGGAATATCTGTGGTGTTGAAATATATGTTGTGAAATGCTTCTATTAGCTTAGTTTTTGCCTTTTAATAATTACATTTCTATCTATCTGTTTTGTGGTTTGTGTGCAGAATACATTTTTGTTAATAAATTCTATTTTGTTCACAGCAGTTATTAAACCGGGCGAAGCCGGGCAGTACAGCTAGTTTACCGGGCAGTACAGCTAGTTTACCGGGCAGTACAGCTAGTGTACCGGGCAGTACAGCTAGTGTACCGGGCAGTACAGCTAGTGTACCGGGCAGTACAGCTAGTTTACCGGGCAGTACAGCTAGTTTACCGGGCAGTACAGCTAGTGTACCGGGCAGTACAGCTGGTGTACCGGGCAGTACAGCTGGTGTACCGAGCAGTACAGCTGGTGTACCGGGCAGTACAGCTAGTGTACCGGGCAGTACAGCTAGTGTACCGGGCAGTACAGCTGGTGTACCGGGCAGTACAGCTGGTGTACCGGGCAGTACAACTGGTGTACCGGGCAGTACAGCTGGTGTACCGGGCAGTACAGCTGGTGTACCGGGCAGTACAGCTAGTGTACCGGGCAGTACAGCTAGTGTACCGGGCAGTACAGCTGGTGTACCGGGCAGTACAGCTGGTGTACCGGGCAGTACAGCTGGTGTACCGGGCAGTACAGCTGGTGTACCGAGCAGTACAGCTGGTGTACCGAGCAGTACAGCTGGTGTACCGGGCAGTACAGCTGGTGTACCGGGCAGTACAGCTGGTGTACCGGGCAGTACAGCTGGTGTACCGGGCAGTACAGCTAGTCTTGTATATAGTGTGTCATCTCGTGCCTTTACAGGGATTAAATATAATTTATTCTTGGGCTGTTTCTTTTATCTCGATACCCGGTTCCCATGTCTGTGAGCTCGTCTTCGTTTTCCACGCTACCTGGGCTGGTTTCTGGCCCGATATAGTCCTGTTAACGGACGAGGCCTATATCGGGGAACTGGTGACAGTCTACCGCACTGTACCGAAAAGGCAGAATTCTGTTCCACTGGGGCTAGTGGAAAGTTACTGTCAGGGTTGTGGGAAAGCTGGGTGCTGTGCTGGAGGTTGTGCAGCTGACTCTGTTCCGCTCCCCGTGACCCCCTGTGTCTGCGGAGACTGAAGGTGTCCGTGCTGCACTGCACCAACCTCACCTTCCGTACCCCTTAGGGGCGCTGAACGTCGCATGTTGGCGGAAGTGACAAGGTCGTCTTGCGTGGCCCCAACGTATTAGAGGCGTCAAGGTGGGGCTGTGAGGTGCGGTTTTGTCACAGATTGACATATATAGATCACACAGTGGATCCCTGTCCTGTGTTTAGCCGATCCCTGCCCTGTGTATAGTAGATCCATGTCCTGTGTACAGTAGATCCCTCTGTCTTATCTCTGTGATATTATCTGTATATAGATCACACAGTGGATCCATGGCCTGTGCATAGCAGATCCCTGTCCTGTGTATAGTAGATCCCTCTGTCTGATCTCTGTGATATTGTCTGTATATGGGCGGCATGGTGGCTCAGTGGTTAGCATTGTATGGTGGCTCAGTGGTTAGCACTGCAGTCTTGCAGCGCTGGGGTTCTGGGTTCTATCCCACCAAGGACAACATCTGCAAGGAGTTTGTATGTTCTCCTTGTGTTGGCGTGGGTTTCCTCCCACACTCCAAAGACTGCTAGGTACTCTAGATTTTGAGTCCCGATGGGGACAGTGCTGTCAATGTATGTAAAGTGCTGTGGAATTAATAGCGCTATATAAATGAATATTATTATTATTATTATTATTATTATTTAGATCGCACAGTGGATCCTGTTTATGGATGTGGCTGATTTGCAGTCAGACGTTTCACGTCCTGATATTTCGGGGAGCTCGGTGTTATTTGGGGGGCCGTGTGTTCCTCTTGCCCCTCTTATACCCCTTATTTACCCCCACAGGTTCTCTGTGGTCGTTGCTCGGGGCCGCCCTGTACGCGGTGTACATTGTGATGATAAAGAGGAAGGTGGAGCGGGAGGAGAAGCTCGACATCGCCATGTTCTTTGGTGAGTCTGTTCTGGAGCCATCTGGCTGACCGGTGAGAGATACATTAAATATACCCTAACCCAGAGCTATAACATAGCAGCAACACGGAGAAAAAAACTGTGATCTGATGCCAAGGACATTAACAGCAGCAATATACAGGCAGCGGTCCAATAATATGGCCGCTTTTCTTACGTGTGATACCAGGGTCTGTGGCAGATGATCCCCGGTCTCTGTTCTTCCATGCGATGGTACCAGGGTCAATGGCAGATGGTCCCCGGTCTCTCTTCCTCTATGTGATGGTACCAGGGTCGATGGCAGATGATCCCCGGTCTCTCTTCCTCTATGTGGTGGTACCAGGGTCAATGGCAGATGATCCCCGGTCTCTCTTCCTCTATGTGGTGGTACCAGGGTCAATGACAGATGGTCCCCGGTCTCTCTTCCTCTATGTGATGGTACCAGGGTCGATGGCAGATGATCCCCGGTCTCTCTTCCTCTATGTGATGGTACCAGGGTCAATGGCAGATGATCCCCGGTAACTCTTCCTTCATGTGGTGTTACCAGGGTCGATGGCAGATGATCCCCGGTCTCTGTTCTTCCAAGCTAACGTACCAGGGTCGATGGCAGATGATCCCCGATCTCTGTTCCTCCATGCGATGGTACCAGGGTCGATGGCAGATGATCCCTGGTTTCTGTTCTTCCAAGCTATGGTACCAGGGTAGATGGCAGATGATCCCCGATCTCTGTTCCTCCATGCGATGGTACCAGGGTCGATGACAGATGATCCCCGGTTTCTGTTCTTCCAAGCTGTGGTACCAGGGTCGATGGCAGATGATCCCCGGTCTCTCTTTCTCCATGTGGTGGTACCAGGGTCGATGGCAGATGATCCCCGGTCTCTCTTTCTCCATGTGGTGGTACCAGGGTCGATGGCAGATGATCCCCGATCTCTGTTCCTCCATGCGATGGTACCAGGGTCGATGGCAGATGATCCCTGATCTCTGTTCCTCCATGCGATGGTACCAGGATCGATGGCAGATGATCCCCGGTTTCTGTTCTTCCAAGCTGTGGTACCAGGGTTGATGGCAGATGATCCCCAGTCTCTGTTCTTCAAAGCTGTGGTACCAGGGTCGATGGCAGATGATCCCCCTCAGTTTCTGATCTTCCATGCGGTGGTACCAGGGTCCGTTGGCAGATGATCCCCGGTCTCTTTTTTTTCCATGCTACGTTACCAAGGTTGGGGCAAGACATTAGCAGAGATCTTTTTGGGGGCGTTAAGAACATGATTTTGTTTATGAGATGATTGATGGGGCGTTTCTCCACTCAATTTCTAAAACTTAACATGAACAAAACAGAAACTTTCCTCCTCCTCATTCAACACCCCAACAGAGCTATACATCAAACATCAAAGTCAATGGCTGCTCACTCTCCCCAGTCTCACGTGCTGCCTGGGGGTGACCCTTGACGCTGTCTCTCTTTTAAGCCACATATCCAAACCCTCTTCACCATCTGCCGCCTTCAACTCCAAAAATATTTCCCGGATTTGTACATTCCTTTCTCATAAAGGTGCAAAAACACTAGTTCATGCCCTTATTATCACTTGCCTGGACTATTGCAACCTCCTGCTCTGTGGCCTCCCTACTAAGAGTATCGCACCCCTACAATCTATTCTAAACTATCCTGCCCGACTAATCCACCTGTCCCCCTGCTACTCTCCCTTGCCCAAGGACTCCAGTTCAAAACGCTAACTATGACATACAAAGCCATACAAAACCGGTCTCTGGTGGCGTCCACAGCTTTACCGGTGGCGTCCGCAGTTTTACCGGTGGAGTCTACAGCTTTACTGGTGGCATTAGACCATTACCGGTGGCATCCACAGCTTTACCGGTTTCATCTCGACCATTACCGATGTTGTCGACAGCTTTACTGGTGGCTTCCATACCTGTAACTGTGGCATCCGTACCTTTTTACTAGTGACATCTCAACAGTTACTAGTGGTGTCTGGACCATTTTTTAATTTTTCAGGTGACTGCGGGGCCTGTATGTAAGACCCTCCCCCACAGCCCTGAGTGTGACTGCTGCTTTACTGCTGTGGGGGCCGCACTCCGCACGGTCTTATTTTCCCACCAGAGCTGTAACCCCTTCACACCATCTGATTTTCTGTTTTCATTTTTTCCTTCTCTTCTTCCAAGAGCCATAACTTTTTATTTTTCTGCCATTACAGCCATATCAGCGCGTGTTTTCTGTGGGACGAGTTGCACTTTTGACCGACCCCATTAATTCTGCTCCATATTGTACTGGAAAATGGGAAAAAAAATCCAAGTGCAATGAAATTGCAAAAAAAAGTGAAATTCCATGATTTGGTTGTTTTTATTCACCGCGTTCACTATATGGTAAACCTGACCTGGCAGTCTGATCCCTGGGTCACTACGAGATCGGAGATACCCAACATGGAAAGTTTGTAAAAAAAAAAACATTAGTGATTTTGTTGCCATTTTGCATTCTCATTTTTGTGATACGGGCCTTAGGGTTAGGCTTAGGCCCACCCCTCATCTTGTACTCTCTCGCCCCCCTGGTCTTGTACTCTTCCCTTCCACCCCTGCCCCCCCTTCCCCCACCAGTCTTGTACTTACCCCCCCCCCCCCATCTTCCCTGGTCTTGTACTCTCCCGCCTCCCCGGTCTTGTACTCTCCCGCCTCCCCGGTCTTGTAGTCTCCCGCCTCCCCGGTCTTGTACTCTCCCGCTCCCTCCCCCCCCGATTTTGTACTCTCCCCGCACCCCCCTGTCTTGTACTCTTCCACAACCCCTCCAGTTTTGTACTCTCCCACACTCCCCTGGTCTTGTACTCTCTCATCCCCCCCCGTCCTGTACTTTCCCGCCCTCCCCCAGTCTTGTACTCTGCCCACCTCCTCAGACTTCTACTCTCCTGCCCCCCCAGTGTTGTACTATGCCGCTTCCCCCCCCCCCCCAGTTTGTACTCTCCCATCTTCTCCTCCCCGGTTTTAATTTTTTATCACTGCTTCGGTAACCTCCTGTGATTTGTGATCTGCCTGTAGATCCAGTGTTTCGTGGGGTGAGAAGAGGTCACAGCTAGAGATGAGTCACCCACCTAGTGTTTGAGTTCAGTTCGGTTCGTCGAACGGTGGGTGTGTTCGTCGAACACCTTCGAACCCCATTGAAAACAATAGCAGGCAAACACATACAAACGCATAGAAAACACCTTCTAAAGTGTCCAAAAGGTGACAAACAACTCAAAAGATACCACAAACACATGGGAAAGTGACAAGAACATATACTCATGCTGAAAGAAAAGAGCTGGACGAGGAAAAAGAGGAGAAGACACAGATGTAGTAGGATCTCCAAATGAACATCGATGCCATGACTGTGCAACTGGAGCCTTGCTCATTTTGGGTTTCCAATCTGGAAAAATGGCCTGAGCTCGCCACTTACGCCTTAAAGATCTTGTCGTGTCCCGCAGCCAGCGTTGTCTCTGAACGTGTCTTCAGTGCTGCTGGGTGTGTGCTGAAAGATGAGCGCACGCGTCTCTCCAGTGACAATGTGGACAGACTAACGTTCATCAAAATGAACAAGTCATGGATCCACCAGGAATTTACTACCCCTGTGTCATCCTGGGGAGAGTAAATGCTTGTGGATTTTTGAATGTGCTTCATGACAAGAACCGAACCATTTTAAGTTTGCAACTGTGGGACAATTGATGCCACTTAAGTGGTGTCTGTGGCCAAATTTTTGGAAAAAATGCAGTCTTGTTGGAGTTCCCTTGCTGTGTTTTACATGATTTTTAGAAGGGCATAACATGCTTAAGAGGTTGACTTTCAGCATCTGTAAGCTGTTGGCTACAGAAATGCTGCCTTTCCATCCTTTTGACACAGAGGATTTTTGAGACCTTATGTCAGTCGCAGTGCCCCAAGAGCCGATGCCCAGTCATCGCTACTTCTCTAAGAAAGGTGTGCCTGCGCTACAACAGCATGTCGCACAAAACATCACCGCTTCCTTGAGAAACTCTATGCGTGACAGGGTGCTTTTCACCACCGATACTTGGACCAGTAAGCATGGACAGGGGCGTTACATGTCGCTGACTGGACACTAGGTAACTGGTGAGAGATGGAGAAGGGTCTGCTGTACAAGTCTTGCCGTCCCCACGAGTTGTGCGTCAATCCTCTGTATGTAGAAGTTCCTCCACTGCTTTTGCTTCCTCAACCTCGTCTCTGTCCTCCACCTCCACCAAAAGCCTGTCTGGTAAGGCTACCGGCTTTGTAACTGCGCACAAGGAATCCCGCACACCTCCTTACTATGCTGGTCACAGAGCTCAACGCCATCAGGTGGTCAAATCTTTACTTTGAAATGTATGGGAAATGTGAGTCACACAGCTGACGAGTTGTGGTCAGCTCTGGAGACCGATTTTCATCAATGGTTGTCTCCACTCAACCTGCAGCCAGGGAAGGCCGTGTGCGACAATGCTGCAAACCTGGATGCGGCCCTTCACCGGGGTAATGTGATACACGTGCCTTGTATGGTTCACGTGTTGAACCTGGTTGTCCAGCAATTTTTAACCCACTATCCCGGCCTAGATGGGCTTCTGCACAGGGCACGGTCACTCTCTGCTCACTTCCACCGTTCACACCCCGCAGCTGAACGACTTGCATCGCTCCAGAAGTCTTTCGGCCTGCCGGTTCACCGGCTGAAATGCGAAGTGCCGAAACGATGGAATTCAACTCTGCACATGTTGCAGCGACTATGGCAGCACCGCTGAGCACTGGTGCAATACATTATGACGTATAGCCTGGGCCCACGAGATCCAGAGGTGGGGCAGATCACGCTTCTGGAGTGGTCTCAGATCAAGGACCTGTGCATCCTTCTGCACAGTTTCGACATGGCGACGAAGATGTTTAGCGCGGACAATGCCATTATCAGCATGACAATTCTGGTCATCTACATGCTGAAGCACACGCTAAATAGTATTCGGAGTCAGGTGGTTGGACAAGAGAAAGGGGAAGAAGTAGAGGAGGAGTCCTATGTGGAAAGGATAACAAGATCTCCAAGGTCCAGACGGTCAGCAGCACCAAGGCGTCAGGCATGCGACGGTGGGGGAGAGGGATTAACAAGGGCACATGGTAGCAGGCAAAATGTTGAGGAAGGTGCAGGAGCCCAGGAAGAAATGGAGGACAAACTGGCGATGGGCATGGACGATTGAGCAGATGAGGAAGACCTTGATCACATTTCTGTTGTGAGAGGTTGGGGGAAGAGGGCAGAGGAATGAAGCATGATTCTCACCTCGCCGCCACAAACACAGCAAGGAAAAAGTAACCCCGGCACACTACCACTCCCAAAAAGGCAATAATGCAGTAATTTGTATGCAAAAAGATTTTTTATTGATCAAATTTGTTCAGTATTCATTATGTGCATGTGCTTGGTCCAAACACAATAGTCGTTTCAGCCGGAGGCCTTCGTCAACATGGACTTTTATCTGATAGTGGTAAAAAACAACACAAATCAATATCATATATATTTCAAAACAATGTACAATAATATCCAACATCACTAATTCCAGTAGACAAGGATAATTTATACAAGGTAGAGATACCATGGGAGGCATATTTAGGAACAAGGGTATCATCTGCCAACAGAGATCATGCAAATCAAAATTTATCAGAATAATTAGAGTTTTTTTGGGGAAGAAAAAGAGATATTAGGAAGAAATATCTATTCACAAAATTACCACTAGGAGTTGAGGATGTGCGAGCGGCTGAGTAAATGGAACAAACACAGCAAGAACTTGGTCCTCCTGGATGCACAAGACACATGAGCGCCTTCTTGCTGCACTACCTACAACATGACCCTCGGATTGTCAGAATTTGAAGTAATGCTGACTACTGGGTTGCCACACTGTTAGATCCCCGGTACAAGACAAAATTTGGCGAAATAATTCCTGCCATAGAAAGGGACGCACGTGTGCAGGAGTATCAGGAGAAGCTGGTACGCAATCTTAGATCGGCTTTTCCACTAAGCACCAGTGCTGCACAGAGTGAATCTCACAGTTCTAAGTTGCCAACCATGGGACTGTCGAGTAATCACTCAAACCGTACCCGCAACACCGTATCTGGTGGTAACAGCATTTTTATGGAATCGTTTCATGAATTTTTTACATCATCCTTTGCAAGCCTACAAGACACAAGAAGTCTGACACATAGTCAACGCCTGGAGAGGATGATACAGGAGTATCTCCAAGTGAATATCAATGCCATGACTGTGCAACTGGAGCCTTGCTCGCCACTTACGCCTTGTAGATCTTGTCGTGTCCCGCAGCCAGCGTTCCCTCGGAACGTGTCTTCAGTGCTGCTGGGTGTGTGCTGACAGATAAGAGCACGCGTCTGTCCAGTGGCAATGTGGACAGACTAATGTTCATCAAGATGAACAAGTCATGGATCCACAAGGACTTTACTACCCCTGTGTCATCCTGGGGAGAGTAAAGGCTTGTGGATTTTTGATTGTGCTTCATGACAAGAACCATTTTAAGTTTGCAACTCTGGGAAAATTGATGCCACTTAAGTGGTGTCTGGGGCCAAATTTGGCGAAATAATTTGTGCCATAGAAAGGGACGCACGTATGCAGGAGTATCAGCAGAAGCTGTTACACAATCTTAGCTCGGCTTTTCCACTAAAAAGCAGTGCTGCACAGAATGAATCTCACCGCTTTGTCATGGCTAGGAGGAAATGGTCTTTTACTTGTCCACATCTGAGGGACCGAGGGCTGGCTGCTGTGCTGAGATGGCGTTGAGTAGGGTGTCCCTGTAGAGTTGCAAATTTGGCCATATACAAAATGAGTGGAAAAAGGTCAGATGCTGTTGGAAAGGGGAACAGGTGTGTTAGAAAGGGAAAAAAAGTTTGTCCGTGGGGTTGGAGGTAAAGCAATAGTAACATCAGCTGAAGAAACACCATCTGTTACGGGGGACTGGCAGATTAGGATAAGGTGGTATAATCCCAATCGCCAGTCGGGGTCCACTGTGCTCCCAGATGGAAAAGGAGATGCTGGCAACCTGAAGGTTAGGCAGAGGATACATAGCTGGGTGGCTCTGAAACTAATAGTAGCCTGAACCGAGTTAGACGACACTCTGATCAGAAGACTGGGAGCCCTGTTAGCGTCACAGGGTCCACACACCCAGCCCAGGAACTCCCTGTTAACAACACAGGGGCCCTGGGGTACGCTGTCCGTGTACGTAGGGGGCACACCTGTGGACAGCAGGCGCAGCAGCAGCCCAGTTAGTGCAGCCCAGTGGCATTAGCAGGACTGGTAGCACAGGAGCTGGCCGAAACCGTGCCGCGTTACCAAGCTTGGTGGCGTCCGACTTCACTGTTGACCTCATGGCAGCCACGCCCCAAACACCTCACCAGTCATCGTCTGACGAACAATGATGAGGTGCCAAGTCATAGGGGCGGGCCTCTGGCCTATCAGGGCCTGCCACCTCACAGACATGGCCAGTGAGGTCCTTACCGGACCTAGTCTCTGATGCCTGAGCATTCTCAGTAGCCTGAACAACAGTCTCAGAAAACAGACTGTCTGCTTGAGCATGCTCAATAGGCACAACACAGGACTTAGACCCGGCACGGAGTCCAAGTACCTGTGCAAAGAGGCTTTTCGCACTAAGTGTGGGAGCATGCTCAGTAGCCCGAACTGAGGACTTATCCTCAGGAATGGCACAGTCAGGCTGAGCATGCTCACTAGGCGAAGCACTGAACTTAAGGCCCCGTCACACACAGAGATAAATCTTTGGCAGATCTGTGGTTGCAGTGAAATCATGGACACATTGTTCCATTTGTACACCGCCACAAACCTGGCACTGATTGTGCACAATTTCACTGCAACCACAGATCGGCCGCAGATTTATCGCTGTGTGTGACAGGGCCATTAGGCTGTGCCTGGAGTAAATCGGCACACGCATGCGCACTAGCCGCCTCTCCACACTTAGACGTGGAGGAGTAAGCAGCCAGCTGGACGACCCAAGGCACAGCCAAAAATGGCAGCCGACGCCTGGGCACAACTGGAACCACAGCAGGCTGCTTGCGGCTATGGCGGCACCGATTCTTAACACCATCTTCCAGCCAAATAAGATGTCTACTTCTTTCCGTGGATAATCTGATATCATCCCTTTGTTACGGACACGACCATCGCTACCTAATGTAGATGAGGCACAAAAAGAGCAGGTGCTTGAATGAATCTCAAGTGCTCCATCAAGTAGCTTCTCCTCCACCTCAACTTCAATATCCCAAATACTCCATTCCTCTGTGGTGTCACCCCAATCGCACTTGCTTCATACCAGCTCTCAAGTCTCCACCCGCCCTGCTGAGTATGGGGTAACAGAGATGGTTGAGTCTGCAGAGCTGTTCAGTCACACTATAGCCTGGGAATCAGAGGTCTGCTCCAAAGCTGCAGTGAGTCCAGACAAGGAAACGATCTGCACTGATGGCCAGAAGCTTTGTGAGTCGGATCCATGCCCCGATGAAGAAGGTTCTGAGCATAATGTAGACCCTCATTCCCAAACTGTAAATCCTCTTGGTGGAGACAATGGGGAACATGCTGATGAGACTCCGATACCTGATTGGAACAACAACTTTACTATTCGGTCAGGGCAGGAAGAGGTTGGCTCTGAGGAGTCAGGACGAGGGGAGTGAGAACACACAGGGTGATGATGAGGTTGGAGACTCCACTTACTGTCAAACCACAGTCAGCCAGTGGAGGAGGATATGCTACTGACGACGAGGTTACTTTGCGTCTTCCTGGACAGAGACAAAGTACTGGAAGCACGTCAACAACTGCATCTTCAGCCACAACCCTACCTCTGAGCAGAAGTAATGGTGGCTCTGTAGGTCGCATGGGCTGTAAGCCTTGCCTAGCCTGGGCCTTTTTTGACATTGCAAAGGCTCACCCAACTCATGTCATCTGTAAGATTTGTCACCAATCTGTAAGTAGAGGCCAAAAATTCACTAGTTTGAGTACTTCGTCCATGAACCGTCACATGGATATGATGTGATAGGGTGAGGGTGCATTGATGACCTTTATCCTCTGTGAATGGAAGATGCTTATTTGCCGTTCATTGTATGCATTATTATTCACATGTAAAAAGGTAACAGTGCATAAATGACCTTTATTCACTGTAAATGCAAAAGGCTTATTTACTGTCTATAGCATGCCTTGTTGCTGACCACCCACAAGGGGCCGCTGTTTTGAATCTGCCTTTGACTGTTTGGTCACTATAGCAACAGCAAAACTGTCTTCGGCTGTGGACTTGGAGACCGGAGGTGGTGCTGTCTGTGAAGTGAAGGAAAAGGTGTGCATAACAGAATGGAGCCGCCGCAGAAACACTTAGGTGGATTGTGAGGAGACTCATGTTGGAGTGTGGTGAGGAGTACCGTAATGCATGTGAGTAGCCTCCTGTGCCAGAGAACGCCATTCTTCAGTTGCTGGCTATACTGATTACCGTGAAAGGATCGTCAAGTCTGTATTTATGGCAGCTGGACACCACAGTACCCGGGTACGGTAGGCTGGGCCCAGCCAGGACTGCGTGCACGCAACACTTTGTTTTGGTAACAAAACACATATCTGTTGTGCTTAGGCCGACTATATAGACAATAAGAGTTGCTGCCTCTGCTCTGTCAGTTTGTCAGTTACAGTTAAAATCTTAAAGGGACAGCGACACATGTTTGCATTGACTGTTGCTTTACAAGATTTCCAGGACTGTGTTGCTGAGCTGTGTGGTTTGCCTTACAACTTTTATCATCAGCAAACAAGGGTATTCAGGGGGGTAAAGGGTTTTGTCTGTTTTAGGTAGATAAGTTGTAAGCTCTTGTGCTGCACCACTGGTAGGTCGTGTTCACACTCACGCACGCACACTTACTCCTGCTACCCAGAGGGATTACCAGGTATTAGGCGAATGTTTAGACAGTCCCTTGGTTATGCAAAGGTTGGTGAGCTGGCGGTATAAATCGCCATTACGAGTGGCACAGCATAGGGGTGTAGGCTTTTGGACTTGTGAATAGATTATTCTATTTTTTCAGTTTTATGCATGTTTTTTTTGTTTTTTTGTTTTGGTAAAGTTAAACAACCATTTATCAACCCAACTGCCTAGAGTCCTTTTCCTGTTGGGTGGTTTTGCTGTATACTGGGGAGCCCACCTTGTACATGACTTTACATAAAGCATAAGTCGCAGTGGGAAGGTCACTGTGCTACATTGTGGCATAGCGGGGCTGTGCAACAACCGCCTGCCCCATCAATGGCATCTGCGTGCTCTTCATCCGCTGTGACTGTGGGGACACCAGTCACACAGGCTTTTTGACGCAGACCTTCCACCTCTTTACCTGCAACAGGCAGTGTGATTGGCAGGTCGTCAGTTGTTTTGGAAGTGGAAACAGCTGCTGGTGTTGAGCTCTCTCAGACATCAAGAGCTCCACCTTTGGATGAAGGCAACATTATATCTACGCCTGCACCTTCATCACAGATTGGCTGGACTACCTGCAGTTACAAATTGGCTACTAGAAATGGAGAGGTGGTGTAGAATGGAGAGATGGTGTAGCTTTCTTGTCAGTAGAGGAACGTCACTGACTATCACAGACAATGATACTATGCCCCAAGGAATTGCCTGAGCTGATTTAGACAGACGCTGTGAAAAACCCTGGCACAGCGCTGGCACAGACCTGCCTAGCAAAAATGGCTATGAACTGCTCTAATCTAGCCCTGAAAAGGGCTGAAATTACAAGTAGTCCCTAATCCCTAACCAATGTGTAGATTCACTGTATAAGTGTATAGCGCCCACAGCAGCAGCCGGAGCGGTTACTGACACACACCCGCAGCACTGAGATAATGGTGGCGATGGGGAAAATGGCCCGGTCTTATAGGGCAAGGACATGTGACATGCACAGCCAATGAAACATGCCCTTGCTTGTCTGGCAAAAATCCACTTTGCTGTGTGTGTGTCTGTGATTGGCTGACAGCCTGGCCCGCCCCACTGTACGCGCGGTTAGGAAAACAAAAATGGCGATCGCCATTCTTTCAGCACTCAGCAGCACTGATCTAAACCCCGTCCCCCCCGCACACTACAGTCATGGCCAAAAGTTTTGAGAATGCTACAAATATTAATTTTTACAAAGTCTACTGCTTAAGTTTTTCTAATGGCAATTTGCATACACTCCAGAATGTCATAAAGAGTGATCAGCTTAACAGCAATTACTTGAAAAGTCAATATTGGCTAAAAAAATGAACTTCAACCCCCAAAACTCATTTCAACATCATTGCATTCCAGCCTTAAAAGGAGCAGCTAACATTGTTTTAGTGATTGTTCCAGTAACACAGGTGTGGGTGTTGATGAGGACAGGGCTGGCGATCAATTAGTCATGATTAAGTAAGAATGACACCACTGGACACTTTAAAAGGAGGCTGGTGCTTGGTATCATTGTTTCTCTTCAGTTAACCATGGTTATCTCTAAAGAAACACGTGCAGCCATCATTGCTCTGCACAAAAATGGCCTAACAGGGAAGAGTATCGCAGCTACAAAGATTGCACCTCAGTCAACAATCTATCGCATCATCAAGAACTTCAAGGAGATAGCTTCCATTGTTGCCAAAAAGGCTCCAGGGCGCCCAAGAAGGACCAGCAAACGCCAGGACCGTATCTTAAAACTGTTTCAGCTGCAGGATGGGACTACCAGCAGTGCCGAGCTAGCGCAGCAATGGCAGCAGGCTGGTGTGAGTGCTTCAGCACGCACTGTGAGGCGGAGACTGCTGGAGCAAGGCCTGGTTTCAAGGAGGGCAGCAAAGAAGCCACTTCTCTCCAGAAAAAACATCAGGGACCGACTGATATTCTGCAGAAGGTACAGGGAGTGACCGCTGAGGACTGTTTGGGACATCTGGAAAACAGCTTATTAGAAGAAGAGGTGAGCGCTACCACCAGTCTTGTCTCATGCCAACTGCTAAGCATCCGGAAACCATTCATGTGTGGGGTTACTTCTCAGCCAAGGGAATCGCACCACTCACAGTCTTGCCTAAAAACACAGCCATGAATAAAGAATGGCACCAGAATGTCCTCCAAGAGCAGCTTCTCCAACTGTCCAAGAGCAGTTTGGCGCCCAACAATGCCTTTTCCAGCATGATGGAGCACCGTGCCATAAAGCAAAGGTGATCACTAAATGGCTCATGGAACAAAACATAGAGATTTTGGGTCCATGGCCTGGAAACTCCCCAGATCTTAATCCCATTGAAAACTTGTGGGCAATCATCAAGAGACGGGTGTACAAACAAAAAACAACAAATTCTGGCAAAATGCAAGCATTGCTTATGCAAGAATGGACCGCGATCAGTCAGGATTTGCTCCAGAAGTTGATTGAGAGCTGCCAGGGAGAATTGCAGAGGTCCTGAAGAAGAAGGGGCAACGCTGCAAATAATGACTTGCTGCATTAACTCATTCTACTGTCAATAGAAGCTTCTGGTCTCATAATATGATTGCAATTATATTTCTGTATGTGATGTAAACATCAGACAAACACAATTAAAAACCAGAGGGAACAGATCATGTGAAAATAGCATTTTGGTGTCATTCTCAAAACTTTTGGCCATGACTGTATACGCTGAATTTTGATAATATCATTCGTAACAGTGACTGACAGTATTACAGTGAAAAGCCAGCTGGTAACTAGCTACGCTTGTGGTGATCGAACCGTTATCGAACGTAACTCGAACGGTTGAACGTGAAGCAAATCGAACATCGCCCAAAACAACTCAAATTTGAAATTGGCGAATGGTTCGATTCGAACATCGCTCAACTCTAGTTACAGCTCAACAGCTCAATACTTTTATGAGAGCCTCCCCGGGCCCCGCTTTCTGCCCCCCCCCCCCGGGCCCCGCTTTCTGCCCCGCTCCGCCCTCTGCCCCGCTGCTCTGCCCGGCTCCGCCCTCTCTCCCTCCATGAGGTCAGAGAGGCACGTGGCAGCAGTAGTCCATGAGGACAGACCAGTGACTGGGATGTTTTCTCTTCCAGGCTTTGTCGGCCTCTTCAGCCTCCTCCTCCTCTGGCCCGGCTTCTTTCTGTTGCATTACACCAAGTTTGAAGCTTTTGAATTCCCAAATAAACTGGTCTGGATTTATCTGGTGATCAACGGCCTCGTGGGAACCGTCCTGTCTGAGTTCCTGTGGCTGTGGTGAGTGTCACCCTGGTGAATGAGACAGAAAATACCCCCCTTGTAGTGCTGACGGACCCTGTGCTGTGTGATACCCCCCATATAGTGTTGATGGATATTGTGCTGTAAGCCCACCCCCCATATATACTGCTGACGGATCCTGTACTGTGAGCCCACCCCCCCATATAGTGCTGACGGATCCTGCGCTGTGAGCCCCCCCCCATATAGTGCTGACGGATCCTGTGCTGTGAGCCCCCCCCATATAGTGCTGACGGATCCTGTGCTGTGAGCCCACCCCCCCATATAGTGCTGATGGATCCTGTGCTGTGTGATAACCCTCCATATAGTGCTGACGGATCCTGTGCTGTCAGCCCACCCCCCCATATAGTGCTGACGAGCCCTGTGCTGTGTGATACCCTCCCATATAGTGCTGACGGATCCTGTGGTTTGAGCCCACCCCCCATGTAGTGCTGGCGGATCCTGTGCTGTGTGATTACCCCCCCATATAGTGCTGACGGATCCTGTGCTGTGATACCCACCCCCCCTATATAGTGTTGACGGATCCTGTGCGGTGTAATATCTCCCTGTATAGAGACGGATCCTGTGCGGTGTAATATCTCCCTGTATAGAGACGGATCCTGTGCTGTGTGATATCTCCCCGTATAGAGACAGATCCTGTGCTGTGTCCTGTATCTCCCCGTATAGAGACGGATCCTGTGCTGTATGATATCTCCCCGTATAGAGACGGATCCTGTGCTGTATGATATCTCCCCGTATAGAGACGGATCCTGTGCTGTGTAATATCTCCCCGTATAGAGACTGATCCTGTGCTGTGTAATATCTCCCCGTATAGAGACGGATCCTGTGCTGTGTAATATCTCCCCGTATAGAGACTGATCCTGTGCTGTGTCCTGTATCTCCCCGTATAGAGACGGATCCTGTGCTGTATGATATCTCCCCGTATAGAGACAGATCCTGTGCTGTGTAATATCTCCCCGTATAGAGACGGATCCTGTGCTGTGTAATATCTCCCCGTATAGAGACGGATCCTGTGCTGTGTCCTGTATCTCCCCGTATAGAGACGGATCCTGTGCTGTATGATATCTCTCCGTATAGAGACGGAACCTGTGCTGTATGATATCTCCCCGTATAGAGACGGATCCTTTGCTGTGTAATATCTCCCTGTGTAGAGACGGATCCTGTGCTGTGTAATATCTCCCCGTATAGAGACGGATCCTGTGCTGTGTGATATCTCCCCGTATAGAGACGGATCCTGTGCTGTGTCCTGTATCTCCCCGTATACAGACTGATCCTGTGCTGTGTAATATCTCCCCGTATAGAGACGTATCCTGTGCTGTATGATATCTCCCTGTATAGAGACGGATCCTGTGCTGTATGATATCTCCCCGTATAGAGACGGATCCTTTGCTGTATGATATCTCCCCGTATAGATATGGATCCTGTGCTGTGTAATATCTCCCTGTATAGAGATGGATCCTGTGCTGTGTAATATCTCCCCGTACAGAGACGGATCCTGTGCTGTATGATATCTCCCCGTATAGAGACGGATCCTGTGCTGTATGATATCTCCCCGTATAGAGACGGATCCTGTGCTGTATGATATCTGCCCGTATAGAGACGGATCCTGTGCTGTGTAATATCTCCCCATATAGAGACGGATCCTGTGCTGTGTAATATCTCCCCGTATAGAGACGGATCCTGTGTTGTGTCCTGTATCTCCCTGTATAGAGACGGATCCTGTGCTGTATGATATCTCCCCGTATAGAGACGGATCCTGTGCTGTATGATATCTCCCCGTATAGAGACGGATCCTGTGCTGTATGATATCTCCCCGTATAGAGACGGATCCTGTGCTGTATGATATCTCCCCGTATAGAGACGGATCCTGTGTTGTGTCCTGTATCTCCCTGTATAGAGACGGATCCTGTGCTGTATGATATCTCCCCGTATAGAGACGGATCCTGTGCTGTATGATATCTCCCCGTATAGAGACGGATCCTGTGCTGTATGATATCTCCCTGTATAGAGACGGATCCTGTGCTGTATGATATCTCCCCGTATAGAGACGGATCCTGTGCTGTGTAATATCTCCCCATATAGAGACGGATCCTGTGCTGTGTAATATCTCCCTGTATAGAGACGGATGCTGTGCTGTGTGATATCTACCCGTATAGAGACGGATCCTTTGCTGTATGATATCTCCCCGTATAGAGACGGATCCTGTGTTGTGTAATATCTCCCCGTATAGAGACGGATCCTTTGCTGTATGATATCTCCCTGTATAGAGACGGATCCTGTGCTGTATGATATCTCCCCGTATAGAGAAGGATCATGTGCTGTGTAATATCTCTCTGTGTAGAGACGGATCCTGTGCTGTATGATATCTCCCCGTATAGAGACGGATCCTTTGCTGTGTAATATCTCCCCATATAGAGACGGATCCTGTGCTGTATGATATCTCCCCATATAGAGACGGATCCTGTGCTGTGTAATATCTCCCCATATAGAGATGGATCCTTTGCTGTGTGATATCTCCCCGTATAGAGACGGATCCTGTGCTGTATGATATCTCCCTGTATAGAGACGGATCCTGTGCTGTATGATATCTCCCCGTATAGAGACGGATCCTTTGCTGTATGATATCTCCCCGTATAGAGACGGATCCTGTGTTGTGTAATATCTCCCTGTATAGAGACTGATCCTGTGCTGTATGATATCTCCCCGTATAGAGACGGATCCTGTGCTGTGTAATATCTCCCCGTATAGAGACGGATCCTGTGCTGTGTAATATCTCCCCGTATAGAGACGGATCCTGTGTTGTGTAATATCTCCCTGTATAGAGACGGATCCTGTGCTGTGTAATATCTCTCCGTATAGAGACAGAACCTGTGCTGTATGATATCTCCCCGTATAGAGACGGATCCTGTGTTGTGTAATATCTCCCTGTATAGAGACGGATCCTGTGCTGTGTAATATCTCTCCGTATAGAGACGGATCCTGTGCTGTATGATATCTCCCCATATAGAGACGGATCCTGTGCTGTGTAATATCTCCCCGTATAGAGACGGATCCTGTGCTGTATGATATCTCCCTGTATAGAGACGGATCCTGTGCTGTATGATATCTCCCCGTATAGAGACGGATCCTGTGTTGTGTAATATCTCTCCGTATAGAGACGGAACCTGTGCTGTATGATATCTCCCCGTATAGAGACGGATCCTTTGCTGTGTAATATCTCCCTGTGTAGAGACGGATCCTGTGCTGTGTAATATCTCCCCGTATAGAGACGGATCCTGTGCTGTGTGATATCTCCCCGTATAGAGACGGATCCTGTGCTGTGTAATATCTCCCCATATAGAGACGGATCCTTTGCTGTGTGATATCTCCCCGTATAGAGACGGATCCTGTGCTGTGTGATATCTCCCCATATAGAGACGGATCCTGTGCTGTGTAATATCTCCCTGTATAGAGACGGATCCTGTGTTGTGTAATATCTCCCTGTATAGAGACGGATCCTGTGCTGTGTAATATCTCTCCGTATAGAGACGGATCCTGTGCTGTATGATATCTCCCCGTATAGAGACAGAACCTGTGCTGTATGATATCTCCCCGTATAGAGACGGATCCTGTGCTGTGTGATATCTCCCCATATAGAGACGGATCCTGTGCTGTGTAATATCTCCCTGTATAGAGACGGATCCTGTGCTGTGTAATATCTCCCTGTATAGAGACGGATCCTGTGTTGTGTAATATCTCCCTGTATAGAGACGGATCCTGTGCTGTGTAATATCTCTCCGTATAGAGACAGAACCTGTGCTGTATGATATCTCCCCGTATAGAGACGGATCCTGTGTTGTGTAATATCTCCCTGTATAGAGACGGATCCTGTGCTGTGTAATATCTCTCCGTATAGAGACAGAACCTGTGCTGTATGATATCTCCCCATATAGAGACGGATCCTGTGCTGTGTAATATCTCCCCGTATAGAGACGGATCCTGTGCTGTATGATATCTCCCTGTATAGAGACGGATCCTGTGCTGTATGATATCTCCCCGTATAGAGACTGATCCTGTGCTGTGTAATATCTCCCCGTATAGAGACGGATCCTGTGCTGTATGATATCTCCCCGTATAGAGACGGATCCTGTGCTGTATGATATCTCCCCGTATAGAGACGGATCCTTTGCTGTATGATATCTCCCCGTATAGAGACGGATCCTGTGCTGTGTAATATCTCCCCGTATAGAGACGGATCCTGTGCTGTATGATATCTCCCTGTATAGAGACGGATCCTGTGCTGTATGATATCTCCCCGTATAGAGACGGATCCTTTGCTGTGTAATATCTCCCCATATAGAGACGGATCCTGTGCTGTGTAATATCTCCCCGTATAGAGACGGGTCCTGTGTTGTGTCCTGTATCTCCCTGTATAGAGACGGATCCTGTGCTGTGTAATATCTCCCCGTATAGAGACTGATCCTGTGCTGTGTAATATCTCCCTGTACAGAGACGGATTCTGTGCTGTGTAATATCTCCCTGTATAGAGATGTATCCTGTGCTGTGTAATATCTCCCTGTGTAGAGACGGATCCTGTGCTGTGTAATATCTCTCCGTATAGAGACGGATCCTGTGCTGTATGATATCTCCCCGTATAGAGACGGATCCTGTGCTGTGTAATATCTCCCCGTATAGAGACGGATCCTGTGCTTTGTAATATTTCCCTGTATAGAGACGGATCCTGTGTTGTGTCCTGTATCTCCCTGTATAGAGACGGATCCTGTGCTGTATGATATCTCCCCGTATAGAGACGGATCCTTTGCTGTGTCCTGTATCTCTCCATATAGAGACGGATCCTGTGCTGTGTAATATCTCCCCGTATAGAGACGGATCCTGTGCTGTATGATATCTCCCCGTATAGAGACTGATCCTGTGCTGTGTAATATCTCCCCGTATAGAGACGGATCCTGTGCTGTGTAATATCTCCCTGTATAGAGACGGATCCTGTGCTGTATGATATCTCCCCGTATAGAGACGGATCCTGTGCTGTGTGATATCTCCCCGTATAGAGACGGATCCTGTGCTGTGTAATATCTCCCTGTATAGAGACGGATCCTGTGCTGTGTAATATCTCCCCGTATAGAGACGGATCCTGTGTTGTGTCCTGTATCTCCCCGTATAGAGACGGATCCTTTGCTGTGTCCTGTATCTCCCCGTATAGAGACGGATCCTGTGCTGTATGATATCTCCCCGTATACAGACGGATCCTGTGCTGTATGATATCTCCCCGTATAGAGACGGATCCTGTGCTGTATGATATCTCCCCGTATAGAGACGGATCCTGTGCTGTATGATATCTCCCCGTATAGAGACGGATCCTTTGCTGTGTCCTGTATTTCCCTGTATAGAGACGGATCCTGTGCTGTGTAATATCTCCCCGTATAGAGACGGATCCTGTGCTGTGTAATATCTCCCCGTATAGAGACGGATCCTGTGTTGTGTCCTGTATCTCCCTGTATAGAGACGGATCCTGTGCTGTATGATATCTCCCCGTATAGAGACGGATCCTGTGCTGTATGATATCTCCCTGAATAGAGACGGATCCTGTGCTGTATGATATCTCCCCGTATAGAGACGGATCCTGTGCTGTATGATATCTCCCCGTATAGAGACGGATCCTGTGCTGTGTAATATCTCCCCGTATAGAGACGGATCCTGTGCTGTGTAATATCTCCCCGTATAGAGACGGATCCTGTGCTGTATGATATCTCCCCGTATAGAGACGGATCCTTTGCTGTATGATATCTCCCCGTATAGAGACGGATCCTGTGTTGTGTCCTGTATCTCCCCGTATAGAGACGGATCCTGTGCTGTATGATATCTCCCCGTATAGAGACGGATCCTGTGCTGTGTAATATCTCCCCGTATAGAGACGGATCCTTTGCTGTGTCCTGTATCTCCCTGTATAGAGACGGATCCTGTGCTGTGTAATATCTCCCCGTATAGAGACGGATCCTGTGCTGTGTCCTGTATCTCCCCGTATAGAGACGGATCCTGTGCTGTATAATATCTCCCCGTATAGAGACGGATCCTGTGCTGTGTAATATCTCCCCGTATAGAGACGGATCCTGTGCTGTATGATATCTCCCCGTATAGAGACGGATCCTTTGCTGTATGATATCTCCCCGTATAGAGACGGATCCTGTGTTGTGTCCTGTATCTCCCCGTATAGAGACGGATCCTGTGCTGTATGATATCTCCCCGTATAGAGACGGATCCTGTGCTGTGTAATATCTCCCCGTATAGAGACGGATCCTTTGCTGTGTCCTGTATCTCCCTGTATAGAGACGGATCCTGTGCTGTGTAATATCTCCCCGTATAGAGACGGATCCTGTGCTGTGTCCTGTATCTCCCTGTATAGAGACGGATCCTGTGCTGTATGATATCTCCCTGTATAGAGACGGATCCTGTGCTGTGTAATATCTCCCCGTATAGAGACGGATCCTGTGCTGTGTCCTGTATCTCCCTGTATAGAGACGGATCCTGTGCTGTGTGATATCTCCCCGTATAGAGACGGATCCTGTGTTGTGTCCTGTATCTCCCCGTATAGAGACGGATCCTTTGCTGTGTCCTGTATCTCCCCGTATATAGACGGATCCTGTGTTGTGTCCTGTATCTCCCTGTATAGAGACGGATCCTGTGCTGTATGATATCTCCCCGTATAGAGACGGATCCTGTGCTGTATGATATCTCCCCGTATAGAGACGGATCCTGTGCTGTGTAATATCTCCCCGTATAGAGACGGATCCTGTGCTGTGTCCTGTATCTCCCCGTATAGAGACGGATCCTGTGCTGTATATCTCCCCGTATAGAGACGGATCCTGTGCTGTATGATATCTCCCCGTATAGAGACGGATCCTGTGCTGTATGATATCTCCCCGTATAGAGACGGATCCTGTGCTGTATGATATCTCCCCGTATAGAGACGGATCCTGTGCTGTGTAATATCTCCCCGTATAGAGACGGATCCTGTGTGTCCTGTATCTCCCCGTATAGAGACGGATCCTGTGCTGTATATCTCCCCGTATAGAGACGGATCCTGTGCTGTGTAATATCTCCCCGTATAGAGATGGATCCTGTGCTGTGTCCTGTATCTCCCTGTATAGAGACGGATCCTGTGCTGTGTAATATCTCCCCGTATAGAGACGGATCCTGTGCTGTGTCCTGTATCTCCCCGTATAGAGACGGATCCTGTGCTGTGTAATATCTCCCCATATAGAGACGGATCCTGTGTTGTGTCCTGTATCTCCCCGTATAGAAGACGGATCCTGTGCTGTATGATATCTCCCCGTATAGAGACGGATCCTGTGCTGTATGATATCTCCCCGTATAGAGACGGATCCTGTGCTGTGTAATATCTCCCCGTATAGAGACGGATCCTGTGCTGTGTCCTGTATCTCCCCGTATAGAGACGGATCCTGTGCTGTGTAATATCTCCCCGTATAGAGACGGATCCTGTGCTGTGTAATATCTCCCCGTATAGAGACTGATCCTGTGTTGTGTCCTGTATCTCCCCGTATAGAGACGGATCCTGTGCTGTATGATATCTCCCCGTATAGAGATGGATCCTGTGCTGTGTCCTGTATCTCCCTGTATAGAGACGGATCCTGTGCTGTATGATATCTCCCCGTATAGAGACGGATCCTGTGCTGTATGATATCTCCCTGTATAGAGACGGATCCTGTGCTGTATGATATCTCCCTGTATAGAGACGGATCCTGTGCTGTATGATATCTCCCCGTATAGAGACGGATCCTGTGCTGTGTGATATCTCCCCGTATAGAGACGGATCCTGTGCTGTGTAATATCTCCCCGTATAGAGACTGATCCTGTGTTGTGTCCTGTATCTCCCTGTATAGAGACGGATCCTGTGCTGTATGATATCTCCCCGTATAGAGACTGATCCTGTGCTGTATGATATCTCCCCGTATAGAGACTGATCCTGTGCTGTGTAATATCTCCCCGTATAGAGACTGATCCTGTGCTGTGTGATATCTCCCCGTATAGAGACTGATCCTGTGCTGTGTAATATCTCCCCGTATAGAGACTGATCCTGTGCTGTGTAATATCTCCCCGTATAGAGACTGATCCTGTGTTGTGTCCTGTATCTCCCCGTATAGAGACTGATCCTGTGCTGTGTAATATCTCCCCGTATAGAGACTGATCCTGTGCTGTGTGATATCTCCCCGTATAGAGACTGATCCTGTGCTGTGTAATATCTCCCCGTATAGAGACTGATCCTGTGCTGTGTAATATCTCCCCGTATAGAGACTGATCCTGTGTTGTGTCCTGTATCTCCCCGTATAGAGACGGATCCTGTGCTGTGTCCTGTATCTCCCCGTATAGAGACGGATCCTGTGCTGTGTAATATCTCCCCGTATAGAGACGGATCCTGTGCTGTGTCCTGTATCTCCCCGTATAGAGACTGATCCTGTGCTGTGTCCTGTATCTCCCCGTATAGAGACGGATCCTGTGCTGTGTCCTGTATCTCCCCGTATATAGACTGATCCTGTGTTGTGTCCTGTATCTCCCCGTATAGAGACGGATCCTGTGTTGTGTCCTGTATCTCCTCTACAGTCACTGTCACTTCCACCACATTACTGCTGATATTCTTCGGGACCTGCAGATATGGTCGGTACCAGACTCGGCCATTAGATGGCACTGCGGTCCTTTACTGCACTGTTCATATATGCGCTGATGTCCTTATTGTCCAGCTGTTTGTCTCTCTTATTTTACCATTTTGCTGTTTTTCAGGGGCTGCTTCTTAACCTCCTCTCTGGTCGGCACTCTGGCCCTCAGCCTCACCATCCCGCTCTCCATCATTGCCGACATCTGCATGCAGAAGGTACATAAGTGTCTGTATGCCCCTCATCATCAGTTGTGCTTTATACTCCGCTTAGGTCTATAGATTGTCAAAGGGCTTGTGGAAGTGACCTATAGGAATATCCCGCCATCGTCCTCTCACTATCTGGTCTGTGGGAACATCCCGCTATCGTCCTCTCACTATCTGGTCTGTGGGAACATCCCGCTATCGTCTTCTCACTATCTGATCTGTGGGACCATCCCGCTATCATCCTTTCACTATCTGGTCTGTGGGAACATCCCGCTATCATCCTCTCACTATCTGGTCTGTGGGAACATCCCGCTATCGTCCTCTCACTATCTGGTCTGTGGGAACATCCCGCTATCATCCTCTCACTATCTGGTCTGTGGGACCATCCCGCTATCATCCTCTCACTATCTGGTCTGTGGGAACATCCCGCTATCGTCCTCTCACTATCTGGTCTGTGGGAACATCCCGCTATCGTCCTCTCACTATCTGGTCTGTGGGAACATCCCGCTATCGTCCTCTCACTATCTGGTCTGTGGGAACATCCCGCTATCGTCCTCTCACTATCTGGTCTGTGGGAACATCCCGCTATCGTCCTCTCACTATCTGGTCTGTGGGAACATCCTGCTATCGTCCTGTCACTATCTGATCTGTGGGAACATCCCGCTATCGTCCTGTCATCTGGTCTGTGGGAACATCCCCCTATCATCCTTTCACTATCTGATCTGTGGGAACATCCCGCTATCGTCCTCTCACTATCTGATCTACTATCTGATGATATCGGGGCTACAAGGACACTAAACTTCAGGAAAGCAAATTTTAAACGGTTGAGAGATGATCTTAGTGCAATAAACTGGGATGATGTACTAAGTAATAAAAGTACACAAAGCAAATGGGAGACTTTTATGAGCATCCTGAATAGGGCTTGTGCAGAAAATATACCCTATGGGAACAAACATGCTAGAAATAGGAGGAAACCCCTATGGCTAAATAGAGCTGTAAGGGAAGCAATAAAAGAAAAACAGAAAGCCTTAAAAGAATTAAAGAGGGTAGGTAGTGATGAGGCATTATATAATTATAGAAAATTAAATAAAATATGTAAAAAGCAAATTAAGTTAGCTAAGTTTGAGACAGAGAGACTCATTGCGAGAGAAAGTAAAAATAATCCTAAAATATTCTTTAACTACATAAACAGTAAAAAACTGAAAAGCGCTAGTGTTGGCCCCCTTAAAAATAGTCTTGGTGAAATGGTGGAAGGGGATGAGGGTAAAGCCAACCTGCTGAATGACTTTTTTTTCTACGGTTTTTATACAAGAAAATGCCATGGCAGATGACATGACCAGTGATACCATAAATTCACCCTTGAATATTACCTGCTTAACCCAGCAGGAAGTACCCCGCCGCCTCGAAATCACTAAGGGTGACAAATCTCCGGGCCCGGATGGCTACACCCCAGAGTACTACAGGAATTGAGTTCTGTGATAGATAGACCATTATTTTTAATCTTCTCAGATTCCTTAATAACAGGGTCGGTACCGCAGGACTGGCGCATAGCAAATGTGGTGCCAATATTCAAAAAGGGGACAAAAACTGAGCCGGGAAATTATAGGCCGGTAAGTTTAACCTCTACGGTTGGTAAAATCCTTGAGGGTTTCTTGAGAGATGCTATACTGGAGTATCTCAAGAAAAATAACCTTATGACAGAGTATCAACATGGGTTTATGAGGGATCGATCCTGTCAAACTAATTTGATCAGCTTCTATGAAGAGGTAAGTTCAAGCCTGGACCAGGGAAATGCAGTGGATGTTGTGTATATGGACTTTTCAAAAGCTTTTGATACGGTGCCACACAAAAGGCTGGTACATAAAATGAGAATAATGGGGATAGGGGAAAATATGTGTAACTGGGTTAAAAACTGGCTCAGTGATAGGAAACAAAGGGTGGTTATTAATGGTACGTACTCGGACTGGGTCTCAGTTCATAGTGGGGTACCACAGGGGTCAGTATTGGGCCCGCTTCTTTTCAACATATTTATAAATGACCTTGTTGGGGGCATGCGGAGTAGAATTTCAATATTTGCAGATGATACTAAACTCTGCAGGGTAATCAATACAGAGGAGGATAATTTTATATTACAGGGAGATTTATGTAAATTGGAGGATTGGGCTGAGAAGTGGCAATTGAAGTTTAATGTAGATAAATGTAGGGTCATGCACTTGGGTAGAGGAAATAACATTTATGATTATGTACTTAATTGTAGAACACTGGGTAAAACAGACACAGAAAAGACTTGGGTGTATGGGGGGATGGTAAACTTCACTTTAGTGGCCAGTGTCAGGCAGCTGCTGCCAAGGCTAATAAAATAATGGGATGTATTGAAAGAGGTATAAGTGTTCATGAAAAAAATATAGTTCTACCTCTGTACAAGTCACTAGTGCGACCGCACTTATATACTGTGTACAATTCTGGTCACCGATATATAAGAAGGACATAGCTGAACTGGAGAGGGTGCAGAGAAGAGCCACCAAGATTATTAGAGGAATGGGGGGGCTGCAATACCAAGTCAGGAAAAACGAAGGCTTAGGGGGGATCTAATCACAATGTATAAATATATGAGGGGACAGTACAGAGACCTTTCCAAAGATCTTTTTACACCTAGGCCTGCGACTGGAACACGGGGGCATCCGCTACATCTTGAGGAAAGAAGGTTTAATCATAATCACAGACGAGGATTCTTTACTGTACGAGCAGTGAGACTATGGAGCTCTCTGCCGCATGATGTTGTAATGAGTGATTCACTACTAACATTTAAGCAGAGCCTGGACGCCTTTCTTGAAAAATGTAATATTACCAGTTATGTATATTAGATTTTATTTCAAATCTGTTTTATTGATGAAACTGTTGTCAACATACAAACATATCATTTGTGCAATTACAATACATAAACATCATTTTCTCAATGCCGGGATAATATCCAGAAATTGTTACATTACTAAATTTCTTGGAATTCTTCAAATTATCTTTGTGCTATTACCATACAACCACTTATAAATTATAGGTCAGAATTCCCACTTCTCTTGACTTCCCGTATCCTAATATACTCATTCTCCTTGTATGTCTATTGTCTTATGAATTATTGATAAATCTTTTCATATAAAAAATGAAACTAGAAAAATGCAGATTAATGTTCAGAAATGAAAGAAAGAAGAGGAAAGATACAAGCATAAAGAAGAGGAAATTAGAGAGAAGGGGGGAGAGGGGGGAAAGCAAGAAAAGAAAAGAAAAAAGGGGGGGGAAGGAATGAGACTCCCCACCGTTTCTCAGTTCAAAAAGCTCGCCAAACTCTCCACAAACTCTGGGGACTCCATGAACATAATCCATGGTCTCCAAACTGTAGTAAATTTTTCTGTGTTCCCATTTAGCTCTGCTGTCAGCTCCTCCATTCTCTGGAGGTTTGTCATTTCCTCCAACCAATCCAGCACCGTAGGGCATCTAGTCTGTTTCCAAAATCGTGGGATAATCATACGGGCAGCCGCCAGGCAAAATCGCAACATGTCCCTTTTTTGTGTTTTAATAGCTCCTGGGAGCATAGAAAGAAGAGCAACCTGGGGGGATTTTTCTACTTCACCTCCGCTCATCTTTTTGTACAGGTAGAACACTGAGTCCCAAAAGGGTTGCAGCTTAGTACAGCTCCACCATATGTGTAGCATTGTACCTGTGTCTGTGCCACACCTCCAGCACACATCAGACACAGAGGGAAATATAGCATGTAATTTAGTCGGGTAATGGTACCACCTTGTGAGAATTTTATAACTTTTCTCTTGAGCGGCGCACGCCAAGGAAAGCTTGTGGGTCCACAGGTACGCTCTGCTCCAATCGTCCTCTGGAATATCCTCTCCCAGTTCCTCTCCCCACCTACAGACAAAGTGAGGTTTATCCACCCTATTTCTCTGGTTCAGCATTTTATAGATGAGTGAGATGCCATGTCCAGGTGATGAGCCCTGTAAAAATATTTTCTCAAAAGGAGTAGGGGGTGTCCTCATCCTTCTCTCCCTGTCCTGGTACGAGAGGAAAGATTTCAACTGCATATATTCCATCCAGGAAATCTCTTTCCCTGTGGCCTGCATGGAAGTATAAGTTGGTAGGGTGTGTCCCTTGAGCACGTGACAAAAACGAGTATCATCCGCCCGAGTAAATCCCCCGAATCTATGGGAGTGGAGTCCTGGGGGGAACTTCTTATTACCGAATACGGGGGTAAGTGGGCCCTGCTCCTGAGAGAGAGATCCCTTTTTTATCTCTCCATCCCACATCCCCATCGCTGTCCGCGTGAACTCCATTCCTTTCGCTATCTGGATCCTACTTTCTTTCTCTAACCATGGAAGTAAATGTAAGGGAGTTCCCAGCACATCCTGTTCAATCACCACCCATTGTTTCGAATTACCATGAAAATGCCAGTCCAGTAATCTCGTTAGGATAGCTGCCTTGTAATATAATTGAAAATTTGGGAGCCCCGCCCCCCGTCACTTTTGTGTCTGGTCAGAGTTTTAATTCCTGTTCGGGGTCTCCTGTTCCCCCAGACAAACCCAGACAAGGCTGTCCGGATCTTGGAGAAGTAACTTAGCGGTAGCTGTATGGGTATTGTCTGAAACAGGAACAGGAACCTCGGTAACACATCCATTTTTATCGCGTTTATACGCCCAAACCACGTCAATCTCTTTTTGTCATATTTCTTTAAGTCCCTGATTGTCCTTTCTAATAAGGGGAAAAAATTGTGATGTACAATTTTTGCTGGATCCCTAGGTACCATAACTCCCAGATATTTTAAAACTGACGGTTGCCACTTAAAAGGGAAGTTTTGTGATACTCTCGCAAGGTCTTCTGCCGATAAAGTCACGTTCATGGCCTCTGATTTGGAAAAATTTACTTTGAAGTTGCTTAAGTTGCCAAACTCTTCGAACTCCTTGAGCAAGGACGGGAAGGATATGTGTGGTTGGGAAATGAACATGAGAAGGTCATCCGCGAATAGAGCCAGCTTACGGTTCTCCCCACCCGCCTCTATCCCGTGGATGCTTGTGTTGTTTCTCAGGGCGACCGCAAGGTGCTCCATGACTATGACGTATAAGAGGGGCGACAGTGGACATCCCTGTCTCGTTCCATTGTGGACCAGAAAGGATGATGATAGAAACCCATTTGTCCTCACTTTTGCTGAGGGTCTCGAATACAGGGACGCAATTCTGCCCAAAAATTTCTGACCCAAACCCACCTGTCTCAAGGCTGCCATCATAAAGCTCCAACTGACCCGGTCGAAGGCCTTCTCCGCGTCCACTGAAAGTAAACACATGGGGAGAGACTGAGCCCTCGACCGAGCCATCAGGAGGAACAATTTGTTGGTGTTGTCCCGTGCCTCCCGGCCTTTTACAAATCCCACCTGGTCCGTATGTATTATCCCAGGCAGGGACAGGGCAAGTCTGTTGGCAAGTGCTTTAGAGAAAAATTTCAAATCTAAATTAATCAGTGAGATGGGTCTGTAATTTGTAACCAGCAAGTGGTCCTTTCCCGGTTTGGGGATAACACATATGTGTGCTTCAAGAGACTGCGCTACCCACTGGGAGTTTTCAGATATGGAGTTAAATACTTTGGTCATGAACGGGGATAACTGAGTCTGAAAAATTTTATAGAACTTGGGGGTAAACCCGTCCGGACCTGGGCTTTTGCCTGAGGGAGAATCCCTGATAATAGATGCCACTTCTGTCTCTGTAAAGTCTGCTTCTAGGTTTTCAACCTCAGTATTGGGTATAGTCGGCAGGGCTGTTTTAAGTATGTAATCATTTATTTTAGTCTCCAAAGCTTCTTGTGGCATATCCCCAAATTTGCCCCTTATGTTGTAAAGGTCACTATAATATTTTTGAAACTGGTCCGCTATGTGGATTGGGTTCTGAGTCAAAAGGCCGTCCGATTTTTTGATCGTAGGGATGTGACTGGGGTCCCCCCTCGGATGTAATAACCTAGCTAGTGGTCTGCCACATTTGTCCGCATATTCATACATAAATCTTTTTAGTCTATTCCTGTGGCGCTCGTATTGTCGGTCCAGAATGGATTTAAGTTCCTCTCTGTTTTTAACTAGCTCTGTCAGTGTCACCGGGGATAATGTCTGCTTATGGATCTTCTCTAGGTCTGAAATATTCTGAAGTAGAGACAGAATGGTTTGGGCTCTCTCCCTCTTAATCCTAGCCCCATGTTTGATCAGAATCCCTCTCAACACACACTTTAGTGTCTCCCATTGAACAGGTAGGGTAGTAGTGTCTCCTGAGTGTATCTCCAAGAATTCATCTATTGTGTTCTGCAGGTCTTTCAAGCATCCCTGGTCCCTCAGCAGACTATCATTCAACCGCCAAGACCATGGCCTCCCAGGCCCATCCGGCATAGTGAGGCTCAAAAATATGGGGGCATGATCTGACCAAGAGATACTGCCTATAGAGGCCTGTATCTGCCATGTCAGGGCCTTCTGACTTACAAGGAATAGGTCTATGCGGCTGTACGAAGAGTGAGCCGGGGAAAAATATGTGTAGTCACGGTCTACTGTGTGTATTGTTCTCCATGCATCCACTAATCTGAGTTCCTGTATACAACGTTTAACCTTCGTTAGTTTCCTTATTGAGAGAAAGTTATGTCCCGACGTTGTGTCTACCTTAGGGTCCAAAGTGAAGTTTAAATCACCGCCCACGATCACGGTCCCTTCTGCGAATTCATCCAGTGATGACAGGAGAGAGGAGCAGGTCGTCGCCGGATCTCTATTCGGTAGATACCAATTGACAATGGTAAAGATGGATGAGTTAACATTAATTTTCAGGAATATAAATCTTCCCTCCGTGTCCACCCGTGTATCTAGAACTGTGTGCACTAGGGACTTATGGATGCCTATGGACACTCCCTTGGATTTTGACTCTGGGTTGGAACTGTGGACCCAGTTAGTGTAATATCTGTCTCTAAAGATGGGGAGGTGGCCCGTTTTAAAATGTGTTTCTTGGATCAATAGTATATGGACTCTTTTTTTGTGCATGTCAAAAAATATCTGGGAGCGTTTTTGCGGGACATTAAGTCCCCTCACATTTAGTGAACCCCAATTAATCTGCGTCATTCCAATGCGGAGGAACGGTGGGGACTCTAGGGATAGGTTCGGGGATTAGGGAGAGAGAGATGTGCAGGCAAGTAGGATAGGAAGAGCAGGGAAAGAGAAGAGGAAATAAAAGAGAAGAGGTAAGAAGGTCGAGAATACAAAAGAAACTACCAACAAAGCAGTAGAAACCAAAGGCAAGGAGGTCAGAGTGCCTCCCACCTGCAAGGTCACAACAAGACCCTAACGTCGGGTCTAAAAAGACTAAAAGTAACTGTATAGGTATGAGAATACCAAACTGTCTAACCTAGGGATGGTGAGACTACGCCACTCCTTTATGGCGTGTTATCCCAATCAGGGAGGGAACTTTCTACAAAGGAGCCCCCTGCCCCGGACTAACAATAAGCAATTATTCAACTTAGTTTGTCAGCCAGAGCCCTATATAATGTGAGGACACAAGGTCTAGAGAGAATAATGTGCTATACACAGTACGGGGGTGCCCCCCGCCCCCTCTTCCAGGAAGGCGGGAGGGAACCCCCCCCCCTCATAATCAGAAAGACTTAATCCCCCTGGCAAAAAAATTATAGCAAAACTGGGAGGTACATTCTATTGAGAAACAACCCAATGAATTTTTGTTTAATGAGAAGAGACCTGAGTAGTCTCGAAAGCTTGCAATTATTACCATCTTTTCAGTTAGCCATTAAAAGGTATCAACCACTGAGGACTCTCTGTTCTTTTAAACAATTTTTTTGTTTATAAACCAATAACTCCTTAAACATCAGACTGGTCTTCCTCTTCGAGGGCCACGCATCCGATCACCATCTGGGGCAGCACCCCATACCCCCATTGGAAACACCGGCCATTCCTCTATAGGCACCAATGGAATGTCCAGGGCTGCAGCAAACGATGGCATATCAGTCGGGTTCCTAAGAACATGCATTCTTCCCGCGTGTCGGACCTGCAGGCGGAAGGGAAATCCCCAGCTGTATTTATACTCATACGAACGGAGCATGTCCAGGAGAGGTTTCAGTGCTCTCCTTCTTTGTAAAGTGAAACGGGATAAGTCCTGCAGAATCTGGACTTGGCTCCCCTCGTATGATGGTGAAACTCCACTGCGCAACTTAAACAGGATGGCCTCTTTAAGGACATAACGGTGGACCCTACAAATCACATCTCGAGGTCTGTCATTCTGTGTAGGTCTAGGGCCAAGCGCTCTATGCACTCTGTCTAGCTCCAGGGGTTGGCTTGATGGTTCACCCAGGATCTCATTAAACATCACTTGGAGGGCTCTCTGGAGATCCTTAGGTTCAACAGACTCTGGTAAACCCCGGACCCTTAAATTGTTTCTCCGGCCCCGTATATTAGATTTTATGACAGGGTATTGATCCAGGGAACTAGTCTGATTGCCGGATGTGGACGAAGGAAGGACATTTTTTCCCCATTGGAACTTGTTTGCCACATTGGGGTTTTTTTTGCCTTCCTCTGGATCAACAGGTTAGGCTACGGGTTGAACTAGATGGACTTAGAGTCTCCCTTCAACCTTAAAAACTATGATATGATATGATACTATGATATGATCTCTGGGAACGTCCCGCTATCGTCCTGTCCATTATCTGATCTGTGGGAACATCCCGCTATCGTCCTGTCATTATCTATGGAGAATGTAAGCTGTACATGGGGGAGGGGAGCAGAGAGGGACAGATATGGATGGAGAATGTGAGCTGTACATGGGGAGGGGAGGAGAGAGGGACTGATATGGATGGAGAATGTGAGCTGTACATGGGGAGGGGAGGAGAGAGGGACTGATATGGATGGAGAATATGAGCTGTACATGGGGAGGGGAGGAGAGAGGGACTGATATAGATGGAGAATGTGAGCTGTACATGGGGAGGGGAGGAGAGAGGGACTGATATGGATGGAGAATGTGAGCTGTACATGGGGGAGGGGAGGAGAGAGGGACAGATATGGATGGAGAATGTGAGCTGTACATGGGGAGGGGAGGAGAGAGGGACTGATATGGATTGAGAATGTGATCTGGACATGGGGAGGGGAGGAGAGAGGGACTGATATGGATGGAGAATGTGAGCTGTACATGGGGGAGGGGAGGAGAGAGGGACAGATATGGATGGAGAATGTGAGATGTACATGGGGAGGGGAGGAGAGAGGGACTGATATGGATGGAGAATGTGATCTGTACATGGGGGAGGGGAGGAGAGAGGGACAGATATGGATGGAGAATGTGAGATGTACATGGGGAGGGGAGGAGAGAGGGACTGATATGGATGGAGAATGTGAGCTGTACATGGGGGAGGGGAGGAGAGAGGGACAGATATGGATGGAGAATGTGAGCTGTACATGGGGAGGGGAGGAGAGAGGGACTGATATGGATTGAGAATGTGATCTGGACATGGGGAGGGGAGGAGAGAGGGACTGATATGGATGGAGAATGTGAGCTGTACATGGGGGAGGGGAGGAGAGAGGGACAGATATGGATGGAGAATGTGAGATGTACATGGGGAGGGGAGGAGAGAGGGACTGATATGGATGGAGAATGTGATCTGTACATGGGGAGGGGAGGAGAGAGGGACTGATATGGATGGAGAATGTAAGCTATACATGGGGGAGGGGAGGAGAGAGGGGCTGATATGGATGGAGAATGTGAGCTGTACATGGGGTGGGGAGGAGAGGGACTGATATGGATGGAGAATGTGAGCTATACATGGGGGAGGGGAGGAGAGAGGGGCTGATATGGATGGAGAATGTGAGCTGTACATGGGGGAGGGAAGGAGAGAGGGACTGATATGGATGGAGAATGTGAGATGTACATGGGGGAGGGGTGGAGAAAGGGACTGATATGGATGGAGAATGTGAGCTGTACATGGGGGAGGGGAGGTGAGAGGGACTGATATGGATTGAGAATGTGATATGCACATGGGGAGGGGAGGAGAGAGGGGCTGATATGGATGGAGAATGTGATATGCACATGGGGAGGGGAGGAGAGAGGGACTGATATGGATGGAGAATGTGAGATGTACATGGGGGAGGTGAGGAGAGAGGGACTGATATGGATTGAGAATGTGATATGCACATGGGGAGGGGAGGAGAGAGGGACTGATATGGATGGAGAATGTGAGCTGTACATGGGGGAGGGGAGGAGAGAGGGACAGATATGGATGGAGAATGTAAGCTGTACATGGAGGAGGGGAGGAGAGAGGGACTGATATGGATGGAGAATGTGAGATGCACATGGGGAGGGGAGGAGAGAGGGACTGATATGGATGGAGAATGTGAGCTGTACATGGGGGAGGGGAGGAGAGAGGGACAGATATGGATGGAGAATGTGAGATGTACATGGGGGAGGTGAGGAGAGAGGGACAGATATGGATGGAGAATGTGAGATGTACATGGGGAGGGGAGGAGAGAGGGACTGATATGGATGGAGAATGTGAGATGCACATGGGGGAGGGGGGAGAGAGGGACTGATATGGATGGAGAATGTGAGCTGTACATGGGGGAGGGGGGAGAGAGGGACTGATATGGATGGAGAATGTGAGATGCACATGGGGGAGGGGAGGAGAGAGGGACTGATATGGATGGAGAATGTGAGATGCACATGGGGGAGGGGAGGAGAGAGGGACTGATATGGATGGAGAATGTGAGCTGTACATGGGGGAGGGGAGGAGAGAGGGACTGATATGGATGGAGAATGTGAGCTGTACATGGAGGAGGGGAGGAGAGAGGGACTGATATGGATGGAGAATGTGAGCTGTACATGGAGGAGGGGAGGAGAGAGGGACTGATATAGATGGAGAATGTGAGCTGTACATGGGGGAGGGGAGGAGAGAGGGACTGATAGATGGAGAATGTGACCTGTACATGGGGAGGGGAGGAGAGAGGGACTGATATAGATGGAGAATGTGAGCTGTACATGGGGAGTGGAGGAGAGAGGGACTGATAGATGGAGAATGTGAGCTGTACATGGGGGAGGGGAGGAGAGAGGGACTGATATGGAGAATGTGAGATGCACATAGGGGAGGGGAGGAGAGAGGGACAGATATGGATGGAGAATGTGAGCTGTACATGGAGGAGGGGAGGAGAGAGGGACTGATATGGATGGAGAATGTGAGCTGTACATGGAGGAGGGGAGGAGAGAGGGACTGATATAGATGGAGAATGTGAGCTGTACATGGGGGAGGGGAGGAGAGAGGGACTGATAGATGGAGAATGTGAGCTGTACATGGGGGAGGGGAGGAGAGAGGGACTGATAGATGGAGAATGTGAGATGCACATGGGGGAGTGGAGGAGAGAGGGACTGATAGATGGAGAATGTGAGCTGTACATGGGGGAGGGGAGGAGAGAGGGACTGATAGATGGAGAATGTGAGCTGTACATGGGGGAGGCGAGGAGAGAGGGACTGATATGGAGAATGTGAGATGCACATAGGGGAGAGGAGGAGAGAGGAACAGATATGGATGGAGAATGTGAGCTGTACATGGGGGAGGGGAGGAGAGAGGGACTGATAGATGGAGAATGTGAGCTGTACATGGGGGAGGGGAGGAGAGAGAGACTGATATGGAGAATGTGAGATGCACATGGGGGAGGGGAGGAGAGAGACCTCTGTGGCTAGCACATTTGACTGCTACATTGTAGAGGATTGAGGCCCATAGACTCCTTTGATCATGGATCAGAGGAATGACTGATAATAGAGTAGATTGGCGCCTTGTTGGAGTTGCGGCAGTCTGTGTTGCTGCGGGTGGGAGATTACGCCCTTGGGTAACGTGCTTGCCCTTGTTGCAGGTGCGCTTCTCGTGGCTCTTCTTTGCTGGAGCTCTCCCGGTTTTCATCTCTTTCTTCATTGTGACTCTCCTGTGTCATTATAATAACTGGGATCCTGTGATGGTGGCTGTGCGCAGAGTCTTTGCCTTTATATGCAGGAAGCATCGGCCGGTGAGGTACGTCCCAAACGCTGCAACACTGTGTGTATTACATGAACCACATGCATTGTGAGATTAACCAATGTCGCACCCTCTCCAACTGCAGGACTTCAGAGGACGAGGAGCAGAGCGAGAGTCTGATTTCACTGTACAGCCTCTCCCCAGAGGACCGACCCCCCAACTGCTCCTAGCACAGGGTACGTACAGGTCCTACCATACACCCACACACCATCACAGTATCTGCGACTGGAGAGGACATGCGTAATCTCTGCCCTAATCTCCCGATACCTCCTCACACATAACCTCTACTATGTATAACCCGTCCTCTCCATACATCTCTCCCTAATCTCCAGTATATAACCCGTCCTCTCCATACATCTCTCCCTGATCTCCTGATACCTACCCACACATAATCTCCAGTATATAACCTGTCCTCTCCATACATCTCTCCCTAATCTCCTGATACCTCCCCACACATAATCTCCAGTATATAGCCTGTCCTCTCCATACATCTCTCCCTAATCTCCTGATACCTCCCCACACATAATCTCCAGTATATAACCTGTCCTCTCCATACATCTCCACCTAATCTCCTGATACCTCCCCACACATAATCTCCAGTATATAACCCGTCCTCTCCATACATCTCTCCCTGATCTCCTGATACCTCCCCACACATAATCTCCAGTATATAACCTGTCCGCTCCATACATCTCTCCCTAATCTCCTGATACCTCCCCACACATAATCTCCAGTATATAACCTGTCCTCTCCATACATCTCTCCCTGATCTCCTGATACCTCCCCACACATAATCTCCAGTATATAACCTGTCCTCTCCATACATCTCCACCTAATCTCCTGATACCTCCCCACACATAATCTCCAGTATATAACCCGTCCTCTCCATACATCTCTCCCTGATCTCCTGATACCTCCCCACACATAATCTCCAGTATATAACCTGTCCGCTCCATACATCTCTCCCTGATCTCCTGATACCTCCCCACACATAATCTCCAGTATATAGCCTGTCCTCTCCATACATCTCTCCCTAATCTCCCGATACCTCCCCACACATAATCTCCAGTATATAGCCTGTCCTCTCCATACATCTCTCCCTAATCTCCTGATACCTCCCCACACATAATCTCCAGTATATAGCCTGTCCTCTCCATAAATCTCTCCATAATCTCCTGATACCTCCCCACACATAATCTCCAGTATATAACCCCTCCTCTCCATACATCTCTCCCTAATCTCCCGATACCTCCCCACACATAATCTCCAGTATATAACCTGTCCTCTCCATACATCTCTCCCTAATCTCCAGTATATAACCTGTCCTCTCCATACATCTCCACCTAATCTCCTGATACCTCCCCACACATAATCTCCAGTATATAACCTGTCCTCTCCATACATCTCCACCTAATCTCCTGATACCTCCCCACACATAATCTCCAGTATATAGCCTGTCCTCTCCATACATCTCTCCCTAATCTCCTGATACCTCCCCACACATAATCTCCAGTATATAACCTGTCCTCTCCATACATCTCTCCCTAATCTCCTGATACCTCCCCACACATAATCTCCAGTATATAACCTGTCCTCTCCATACATCTCTCCCTAATCTCCTGATACCTCCCCACACATAATCTCCAGTATATAGCCTGTCCTCTCCATACATCTCTCCCTAATCTCCTGATACCTCCTCACACATAATCTCCAGTATATAACCTGTCCTCTCCATACATCTCTCCCTAATCTCCAGTATATAACCCGTCCTCTCCATACATCTCTCCCTAATCTCCCGATACCTCCCCACACATAATCTTCAGTATATAACCTGTCCTCTCCATACATCTCTCCCTAATCTCCTGATACCTCCCCACACATAATCTCCAGTATATAACCCATCCTCTCCATACATCTCTCCCTAATCTCCCGATACCTCCCCACACATAATCTCCAGTATATAGCCTGTCCTCTCCATACATCTCTCCCTAATCTCCTGATACCTCCCCACACATAATCTCCAGTATATAACCCGTCCTCTCCATACATCTCTCCCTAATCTCCCAATACCTCCCCACACATAATCTCCAGTATATAACCTGTCCTCTCCATACATCTCTCCCTAATCTCCAGTATATAACCTGTCCTCTCCATACATCTCTCCCTAATCTCCAGTATATAACCTGTCCTCTCCATACATCTCCACCTAATCTCCTGATACCTCCCCACACATAATCTCCAGTATATAACCTGTCCTCTCCATACATCTCTCCCTAATCTCCTGATACCTCCCCACACATAATCTCCAGTATATAACCTGTCCTCTCCATACATCTCTCCCTAATCTCCAGTATATAACCTGTCCTCTCCATACATCTCCACCTAATCTCCTGATACCTCCCCACACATAATCTCCAGTATATAACCTGTCCTCTCCATACATCTCTCCCTAATCTCCTGATACCTCCCCACACATAATCTCCAGTATATAACCTGTCCTCTCCATACATCTCCCCCTAATCTCCTGATACCTCCCCACACATAATCTCCAGTATATAACCTGTCCTCTCCATACATCTCTCCCTAATCTCCTGATACCTCCCCACACATAATCTCCAGTATATAGCCTGTCCTCTCCATACATCTCTCCCTAATCTCCTGATACCTCCCCACACATAATCTCCAGTATATAACCCATCCTCTCCATACATCTCTCCCTAATCTCCCGATACCTCCCCACACATAATCTCCAGTATATAACATGTCCTCTCCATACATCTCTCCCTAATCTCCCGATACCTCCCCACACATAATCTCCAGTATATAACCTGTCCTCTCCATACATCTCTCCCTAATCTCCTGATACCTCCCCACACATAATCTCCAGTATATAGCCTGTCCTCTCCATACATCTCTCCCTAATCTCCTGATACCTCCCCACACATAATCTCCAGTATATAACCCGTCCTCTCCATACATCTCTCCCTAATCTCCCAATACCTCCCCACACATAATCTCCAGTATATAACCTGTCCTCTCCATACATCTCTCCCTAATCTCCAGTATATAACCTGTCCTCTCCATACATCTCTCCCTAATCTCCAGTATATAACCTGTCCTCTCCATACATCTCCACCTAATCTCCTGATACCTCCCCACACATAATCTCCAGTATATAACCTGTCCTCTCCATACATCTCTCCCTAATCTCCTGATACCTCCCCACACATAATCTCCAGTATATAACCTGTCCTCTCCATACATCTCTCCCTAATCTCCAGTATATAACCTGTCCTCTCCATACATCTCCACCTAATCTCCTGATACCTCCCCACACATAATCTCCAGTATATAACCTGTCCTCTCCATACATCTCTCCCTAATCTCCTGATACCTCCCCACACATAATCTCCAGTATATAACCTGTCCTCTCCATACATCTCCCCCTAATCTCCTGATACCTCCCCACACATAATCTCCAGTATATAACCTGTCCTCTCCATACATCTCTCCCTAATCTCCTGATACCTCCCCACACATAATCTCCAGTATATAGCCTGTCCTCTCCATACATCTCTCCCTAATCTCCTGATACCTCCCCACACATAATCTCCAGTATATAACCCATCCTCTCCATACATCTCTCCCTAATCTCCCGATACCTCCCCACACATAATCTCCAGTATATAACATGTCCTCTCCATACATCTCTCCCTGATCTCCTGATACCTACCCACACATAATCTCCAGTATATAACCTGTCCTCTCCATACATCTCTCCCTGATCTCCTGATACCTCCCCACACATAATCTCCAGTATATAACCCATCCTCTCCATACATCTCTCCCTAATCTCCCGATACCTCCCCACACATAATCTCCAGTATATAACCTGTCCTCTCCATACATCTCCACCTAATCTCCCGATACCTCCCCACACATAATCTCCAGTATATAACCTGTCCTCTCCATACATCTCTCCCTAATCTCCTGATACCTCCCCACACATAATCTCCAGTATATAACCTGTCCTCTCCATACATCTCTCCCTAATCTCCAGTATATAACCTGTCCTCTCCATACATCTCTCCCTAATCTCCAGTATATAACCCGTCCTCTCCATACATCTCTCCCTGATCTCCTGATACCTCCCCACACATAATCTCCAGTATATAACCTGTCCGCTCCATACATCTCTCCCTAATCTCCTGATACCTCCCCACACATAATCTCCAGTATATAACCCGTCCTCTCCATACATCTCTCCCTAATCTCCTGATACCTCCCCACACATAATCTCCAGTATATAACCCGTCCTCTCCATACATCTCTCCCTGATCTCCTGATACCTACCCACACATAATCTCCAGTATATAACCTGTCCTCTCCATACATCTCTCCCTAATCTCCTGATACCTCCCCACACATAATCTCCAGTATATAACCTGTCCTCTCCATACATCTCTCCCTAATCTCCAGTATATAACCTGTCCTCTCCATACATCTCTCCCTGATCTCCTGATACCTCCCCACACATAATCTCCAGTATATAACCTGTCCGCTCCATACATCTCTCCCTAATCTCCTGATACCTCCCCACACATAATCTCCAGTATATAACCTGTCCTCTCCATACATCTCTCCCTAATCTCCTGATACCTCCCCACACATAATCTCCAGTATATAACCTGTCCTCTCCATACATCTCTCCCTAATCTCCTGATACCTCCCCACACATAATCTCCAGTATATCACCTGTCCTCTCCATACATCTCCACCTAATCTCCTGATACCTCCCCACACATAATCTCCAGTATATAACCCGTCCTCTCCATACATCTCTCCCTGATCTCCTGATACCTCCCCACACATAATCTCCAGTATATAACCTGTCCGCTCCATACATCTCTCCCTAATCTCCTGATACCTCCCCACACATAATCTCCAGTATATAACCTGTCCTCTCCATACATCTCTCCCTAATCTCCTGATACCTCCCCACACATAATCTCCAGTATATAACCCATCCTCTCCATACATCTCTCCCTAATCTCCCGATACCTCCCCACACATAATCTCCAGTATATAGCCTGTCCTCTCCATACATCTCTCCCTAATCTCCCGATACCTCCCCACACATAATCTTCAGTATATAGCCTGTCCTCTCCATACATCTCTCCCTAATCTCCTGATACCTCCCCACACATAATCTCCAGTATATAGCCTGTCCTCTCCATACATCTCTCCCTAATCTCCTGATACCTCCCCACACATAATCTCCAGTATATAACCCGTCCTCTCCATACATCTCTCCCTAATCTCCCGATACCTCCCCACACATAATCTCCAGTATATAACCTGTCCTCTCCATACATCTCTCCCTAATCTCCAGTATATAACCTGTCCTCTCCATACATCTCCACCTAATCTCCTGATACCTCCCCACACATAATCTCCAGTATATAACCTGTCCTCTCCATACATCTCTCCCTAATCTCCTGATACCTCCCCACACATAATCTCCAGTATATAACCTGTCCTCTCCATACATCTCCACCTAATCTCCTGATACCTCCCCACACATAATCTCCAGTATATAACCTGTCCTCTCCATACATCTCCACCTAATCTCCTGATACCTCCCCACACATAATCTCCAGTATATAGCCCGTCCTCTCCGTACATCTCTCCCTAATCTCCTGATACCTCCCCACACATAATCTCCAGTATATAACCCGTCCTCTCCATACATCTCTCCCTAATCTCCCGATACCTCCCCACACATAATCTCCAGTATATAACCTGTCCTCTCCATACATCTCTCCCTAATCTCCAGTATATAACCTGTCCTCTCCATACATCTCCACCTAATCTCCTGATACCTCCCCACACATAATCTCCAGTATATAACCTGTCCTCTCCATACATCTCCACCTAATCTCCTGATACCTCCCCACACATAATCTCCAGTATATAGCCTGTCCTCTCCATACATCTCTCCCTAATCTCCTGATACCTCCCCACACATAATCTCCAGTATATAACCTGTCCTCTCCATACATCTCTCCCTAATCTCCTGATACCTCCTCACACATAATCTCCAGTATATAACCTGTCCTCTCCATACATCTCTCCCTAATCTCCTGATACCTCCCCACACATAATCTCCAGTATATAGCCTGTCCTCTCATACATCTCTCCCTAATCTCCTGATACCTCCTCACACATAATCTCCAGTATATAACCTGTCCTCTCCATACATCTCTCCCTAATCTCCAGTATATAACCCGTCCTCTCCATACATCTCTCCCTAATCTCCCGATACCTCCCCACACATAATCTCCAGTATATAACCTGTCCTCTCCATACATCTCTCCCTAATCTCCTGATACCTCCCCACACATAATCTCCAGTATATAGCCTGTCCTCTCCATACATCTCTCCCTAATCTCCTGATACCTCCCCACACATAATCTCCAGTATATAGCCTGTCCTCTCCATACATCTCTCCCTAATCTCCTGATACCTCCCCACACATAATCTCCAGTATATAACCCGTCCTCTCCATACATCTCTCCCTAATCTCCCGATACCTCCCCACACATAATCTCCAGTATATAACCTGTCCTCTCCATACATCTCTCCCTAATCTCCAGTATATAACCTGTCCTCTCCATACATCTCCACCTAATCTCCTGATACCTCCCCACACATAATCTCCAGTATATAACCTGTCCTCTCCATACATCTCTCCCTAATCTCCTGATACCTCCCCACACATAATCTCCAGTATATAACCTGTCCTCTCCATACATCTCCACCTAATCTCCTGATACCTCCCCACACATAATCTCCAGTATATAACCTGTCCTCTCCATACATCTCCACCTAATCTCCTGATACCTCCCCACACATAATCTCCAGTATATAGCCTGTCCTCTCCATACATCTCTCCCTAATCTCCTGATACCTCCCCACACATAATCTCCAGTATATAACCTGTCCTCTCCATACATCTCTCCCTAATCTCCTGATACCTCCCCACACATAATCTCCAGTATATAACCTGTCCTCTCCATACATCTCTCCCTAATCTCCTGATACCTCCCCACACATAATCTCCAGTATATAGCCTGTCCTCTCCATACATCTCTCCCTAATCTCCTGATACCTCCTCACACATAATCTCCAGTATATAACCTGTCCTCTCCATACATCTCTCCCTAATCTCCAGTATATAACCCGTCCTCTCCATACATCTCTCCCTAATCTCCCGATACCTCCCCACACATAATCTCCAGTATATAACCTGTCCTCTCCATACATCTCTCCCTAATCTCCTGATACCTCCCCACACATAATCTCCAGTATATAACCCATCCTCTCCATACATCTCTCCCTAATCTCCCGATACCTCCCCACACATAATCTCCAGTATATAGCCTGTCCTCTCCATACATCTCTCCCTAATCTCCTGATACCTCCCCACACATAATCTCCAGTATATAACCCGTCCTCTCCATACATCTCTCCCTAATCTCCCAATACCTCCCCACACATAATCTCCAGTATATAACCTGTCCTCTCCATACATCTCTCCCTAATCTCCAGTATATAACCTGTCCTCTCCATACATCTCTCCCTAATCTCCAGTATATAACCTGTCCTCTCCATACATCTCCACCTAATCTCCTGATACCTCCCCACACATAATCTCCAGTATATAACCTGTCCTCTCCATACATCTCTCCCTAATCTCCTGATACCTCCCCACACATAATCTCCAGTATATAACCTGTCCTCTCCATACATCTCTCCCTAATCTCCAGTATATAACCTGTCCTCTCCATACATCTCCACCTAATCTCCTGATACCTCCCCACACATAATCTCCAGTATATAACCTGTCCTCTCCATACATCTCTCCCTAATCTCCTGATACCTCCCCACACATAATCTCCAGTATATAACCTGTCCTCTCCATACATCTCCCCCTAATCTCCTGATACCTCCCCACACATAATCTCCAGTATATAACCTGTCCTCTCCATACATCTCTCCCTAATCTCCTGATACCTCCCCACACATAATCTCCAGTATATAGCCTGTCCTCTCCATACATCTCTCCCTAATCTCCTGATACCTCCCCACACATAATCTCCAGTATATAACCTGTCCTCTCCATACATCTCCACCTAATCTCCTGATACCTCCCCACACATAATCTCCAGTATATAACCTGTCCTCTCCATACATCTCTCCCTAATCTCCTGATACCTCCCCACACATAATCTCCAGTATATAGCCTGTCCTCTCCATACATCTCTCCCTAATCTCCTGATACCTCCCCACACATAATCTCCAGTATATAACCTGTCCTCTCCATACATCTCCACCTAATCTCCTGATACCTCCCCACACATAATCTCCAGTATATAACCTGTCCTCTCCATACATCTCTCCCTAATCTCCTGATACCTCCCCACACATAATCTCCAGTATATAACCTGTCCTCTCCATACATCTCTCCCTAATCTCCAGTATATAACCTGTCCTCTCCATACATCTCCACCTAATCTCCTGATACCTCCCCACACATAATCTCCAGTATATAACCTGTCCTCTCCATACATCTCTCCCTAATCTCCTGATACCTCCCCACACATAATCTCCAGTATATAACCTGTCCTCTCCATACATCTCCCCCTAATCTCCTGATACCTCCCCACACATAATCTCCAGTATATAACCTGTCCTCTCCATACATCTCTCCCTAATCTCCTGATACCTCCCCACACATAATCTCCAGTATATAGCCTGTCCTCTCCATACATCTCTCCCTAATCTCCTGATACCTCCCCACACATAATCTCCAGTATATAACCTGTCCTCTCCATACATCTCCACCTAATCTCCTGATACCTCCCCACACATAATCTCCAGTATATAACCTGTCCTCTCCATACATCTCTCCCTAATCTCCTGATACCTCCCCACACATAATCTCCAGTATATAGCCTGTCCTCTCCATACATCTCTCCCTAATTTCCTGATACCTCCTCACACATAATCTCCAGTATATAACCTGTCCTCTCCATACATCTCTCCCTAATCTCCTGCTACCTCCCCACACATAATCTCCAGTATATAACCTGTCCTCTCCATACATCTCTCCCTTATCTCCAATATATAACCTGTCCTCTCCATACATCTCCCCCTAATCTCCTCATACCTCCCCACACATAATCTCCAGTATATAACCTGTCCTCTCCATACATCTCTCCCTTATCTCCAGTATATAACCTGTCCTCTCCATACATCTCCCCCTAATCTCCTGCTACCTCCTCACACATAATCTCCAGTATATAACCTGTCCTCTCCATACATCTCTCCCTAATCTCCTGATATCTCCCCACACATAATCTCCAGTATATAACCTGTCCTCTCCATACATCTCTCCCTAATCTCCAGTATATAACCTGTCCTCTCCATACATCTCTCCCTAATCCCCAGTATATAACCTGTCCTCTCCATACATCTCTCCCTAATCTCCAGTATATAACCTGTCCTCTCCATACATCTCTCTCTAATCTCCAGTATATAACCTGTCCTCTACATACATCTCTCCCTAATCTCCAGTATATAACCTGTCCTCTCCATACATCTCTCCCTAATCTCCAGTATATAACCTGTCCTCTCCATACATCTCTCCCTAATCTCCAGTATATAACCTGTCCTCTCCATACATCTCCCCCTAATCTCCAGTATATAACCTGCCCTCTCCATACATCTCTCCCTAATCTCCCGATACCTCCCCACTCATAATCTCCAGTATATAACCTGTCCTCTCCATACATCTCTCTCTAATCTCCTGATATCTCCCCACACATAATCCCCAGTATATAACCTGTCCTCTACATACATCTCTCTAATATCCAGTATATAACCTGTCCTCTCCATACATCTCTCCCTAATCTCCAGTATATAACCTGTCCTCTCCATACATCTCTCTCTAATCTCCTGATATCTCCCCACACATAATCCCCAGTATATAACCTGTCCTCTCCATATATCTCTCTCTAATCTCCAGTATATAACCTGTCCTCTCCATACATCTCTCCCTAATCTCCAGTATATAACCTGTCCTCTCCATACATCTCCCCCTAATCTCCTGATATCTCCCCACACATAATCTCTAGTATATAACCTGTCCTCTCCATACATCTCCCCCTAATCTCTAGTATATAACCTGTCCTCTCCATACATCTCCCCCTAATCTCCAGTATATAACCTGTCCTCTCCATACATCTCCCCCTAATCTCCAGTATATAACCTGTCCTCTCCATACATCTCTCCCTAATCTCCAGTATATAACCTGTCCTCTCCATACATCTCTCCCTAATCTCCAGTATATAACCTGTCCTCTCCATACATCTCCCCCTAATCTCCTGATACCTCTCCACACATAATCTCCAGTATATAACCTGTCCTCTCCATACATCTCTCCCTAATCTCCAGTATATAACCTGTCCTCTCCATACATCTCTCTCTAATCTCCTGATATCTCCCCACACATAATCCCCAGTATATAACCTGTCCTCTCCATACATCTCTCTCTAATCTCCAGTATATAACCTGTCCTCTCCATACATCTCTCTAATCTCCAGTATATAACCTGTCCTCTCCATACATCGCCCCCTAATCTCCAGTATATAACCTGTCCTCTCCATACATCTCTCCCTAATCTCCAGTATATAACCTGTCCTCTCCATACATCGCCCCCTAATCTCCAGTATATAACCTGTCCTCTCCATACATCTCTCCCTAATCTCCAGTATATAACCTGTCCTCTCCATACATCTCTCCCTAATCTCCTGATATCTCCCCACACATAATCCCCAGTATATAACCTGTCCTCTCCATACATCTCTCCCTGATCTCCAGTTTATAACCCGTCCTCTCCATACATCTCTCCCTAATCTCCTGATATCTCCCCACACATAATCTCCAGTATATAACCTGTCCTCTCCATACATCTCTCCCTAATCTCCAGTATATAACCTGTCCTCTCCATACATCTCTCCCTAATCTCCAGTATATAACCTGTCCTCTCCATACATCTCTCCCTAATCTCCAGTATATAACCTGTCCTCTCCATACATCTCTCCCTAATCTCCAGTATATAACCTGTCCTCTCCATACATCTCTCCCTAATCTCCTGATATCTCCCCACACATAATCTCCAGTATATAACCTGTCCTCTCCATAAATCTCTCCCTAATCTCCTGATACCTCCCCACACATAATCTCCAGTATATAACCTGTCCTCTCCATACATCTCTCCCTAATCTCCTGATACCTCCCCACACATAATCTCCAGTATATAACCTGTCCTCTCCATACATCTCTCCCTAATCTCCTGATACCTCCCCACACATAATCTCCAGTATATAACCTGTCCTCTCCATACATCTCTCCCTAATCTCCTGATACCTCCCCACACATAATCTCCAGTATATAACCTGTCCTCTCCATACATCTCTCCCTAATCTCCCGATACCTCCCCACACATAATCTCCAGTATATAACCTGTCCTCTCCATACATCTCTCCCTAATCTCCTGATACCTCCCCACACATAATCTCCAGTATATAACCTGTCCTCTCCATACATCTCTCCCTAATCTCCCGATACCTCCCCACACATAATCTCCAGTATATAACCTGTCCTCTCCATACATCTCTCCCTAATCTCCTGATACCTCCCCACACATAATCTCCAGTACATAACCTGTCCTCTCCATACATCTCTCCCTAATCTCCTGATACCTCCCCACACATAATCTCCAGTATATATCCTCACCCTCCTTTGTGTGTATTTCCACCACTCGGGAGGTCTTACCCTTCATACCTCTGGTGATATCATGGATGTTGGGGTGATATAGTGATGTCTTGTCTTCTTGGTATGTTCTCCACTCCCCAGGTCTTAGGGTTCTGTGGGGTGTCGGACAGTCCCGATCTCCTGATATCTCCCCACACATAATCTCCAGTATATAACCTGTCCTCTCCATACATCTCTCCCTAATCTCCTGATACCTCCCCACACATAATCTCCAGTATATAACCTGTCCTCTCCATACATCTCTCCCTAATCTCCTGATACCTCCCCACACATAATCTCCAGTATATAACCTGTCCTCTCCATACATCTCTCCCTAATCTCCTGATACCTCCCCACACATAATCTCCAGTATATAACCTGTCCTCTCCATACATCTCTCCCTAATCTTCCGATACCTCCCCACACATAATCTCCAGTATATAACCCGTCCTCTCCATACATCTCTCCCTAATCTCCCGATACCTCCCCACACATAATCTCCAGTATATATGCTTACCCTCCTTTGTGTGTATTTCCACCACTCGGGAGGTCTTACCCTTCATACCTCTGGTGATATCATGGATGTTGGGGTGATATAGTGATGTCTTGTCTTCTTGGTATGTTCTCTACTCCCCAGGTCTTAGGGTTCTGTGGGGTGTCGGACAGTCCCGATCTCCTGTTGGTGCCACAGTCGTGGGACTTCCTCCTCTGGTATCTCCAGCGCTGTGCATAGCCATGAACATGAAGCTTCTGAGCCCTCTCTGGACATTCTCCGCGACTTGTTTATCTTCTTGTGGAGACTTTGGAATTTGGTCTTCGTTGTGTCTTTTTGCGATGAAGTAAAAGTGGAAATCTATTAATGGGAACATAAAAGTGGTAACGAAAATGTCAGAGGATGTTATGTGCCTGACAGAGCCGCGCATAGCCCACCCTCCTTTCAGTGGCATTTCCATATTGGATGGATCCTGCTGACTGTGTTGTTGTTGTTGTTTTATTTTTTTGGTTTTTTTTTTTGTTGGCAGCAAATATTTGCTTCAGCCTCAAATAGGACAACGTCGCGTGGAGCGCCTTACTGTTGACAACACTGACATCCACAGCAGTGAGATCACTCCAGGGGACTTTCATATGATGTGTGATGATGTGGTGGCTAACGTGCTCAAGGTGAAGGACTTGTAGGGCGAGTGCGGGCCGGCCGACAAACTTGTAGGGGCCAGTGAGTGCCGGCCAACAGACTTGTAGGGGCAAGCGAGGTCCAGCTGACTGACTTGTAGGGTCCAGTGAATGCCGGCTGATGGACTTGTAGCGGCGAGCGTGGGCCGGCTGACTTACTTGTAGGGGCCAGTGAATGCCGGCTGACGGACTTGTAGCGGCGAGCGAGGTCCAGCTGACTGACTTGTAGCGGCGAGCAAGGGCCGGCTGACTGACTTGTAGGGGCCAGTGAATGCCGGCTGACGGACTTGTAGCGGCGAGCAAGGGCCGGCTGACTGACTTGTAGTGGCGAGCGTGGGCCGGCTGACGAACTTGTAGGGGCCAGTGAGTGCCGGCCGACGGACTTGTAGGGGCGAGCGAGGGCCAGCCGACGGACTTGTAGGGGTGGGCCAGCTGATGGATGTGCAGGGCAAGTGCTGGCCGGCCAACAAACGTGTGGGGGCAAGCGCTGGTCGGCAGACGGACTTGTAGGGACAAGCGCGTGCCGACCTACTGACTTGTAGGGGTGAGTGAGGGCTGGCCTACAGACATGTACTAGTGGACCACTTATGGTTTCCAGCGTTCAGCCTGCATTCACATACAGGCAGACCTTCCTCCTGTCCTTGTCAGCTGTGTGGCTTTACCCCTTAAGACTGACAGCAGGCAATGTTTGCTCTGAGATGACCCGGCTGCCTGCGTTGTTTTGCACTAAATAATCTTCATGGTGATGGATTTCCCATAAAGCAGCTGAGGCAGGAAACCGAGGAAAGCCATGAGATGCCGAGAGGGGGAAAAAATGATTGCATTGTTACCCTAGAGAATAGCCGACCCCAGTTGGAGCCCTGGGCAACTAATAGCCAACCCCAGCTGGAGCCCTTAGCGGGAGAATAGCCGACCCCAGCTGTAGCCCTTAGCGGGAGAATAGCTGACCCCAGCTGGAGCCCTGTGCGTGAGAATAGCCAACCCCAGCAGCTGGAGCCCTGGGCAGGGTAATAGCCGACCCCAGCTGGAGCCTTGCGCAGGAGAATAGCCGACCCCAGCTGGAGCCCTGGGCGGGGTAATAGCCGACCCCAGCTGGAGCCCTGGGCGGGGTAATAGCCGACCCCAGCTGGAGCCCTGGGCAGGATAATAGTCGACTCCAGCTGGAGCCCTTAGCGGGAGAATAGCCAACGCCAGCTGGAGCCCTGTGCGGGAGAAAAGCCGACCCCAGCTGGAGCCCTGGGCGGGGTAATAGCCGACCCCAGCTGGAGCCCTTAGCGGCAGAATAGCCGACCCCAGCTGGAGCCGTGGGGCAGGGTAATAGCGGACCCCAGCTGGAGCCGTGGGGCGGGAGAATAACCGACCCCAGCTGGAATCCTGGGTGAGGTAATAGCCGACCCCAGCTGGAGTCCTGGGCGGGGTAATAGCTGACCCCAGCTGGAATCCTGGGCGGGGTAATAGTTGACCCCAGCTGGAGCCGTGGGGCGGGAGAATAACCAACCCCAGCTGGAATCCTGGGCGGGGTAATAGCTGACCAGAGCTGGAATCCTGGGCGGGGTAATAGTTGATCCCAGCTGGAGCCGTGGGGCGGGAGAATAACCGACCCCATCTGGAATCCTGGGCGGGGTAATAGCTGACCCCAGCTGGAATCCTGGGGGGGGTAATAGTTGACCCCAGCTGGAATCCTGGGCAGGGTAATAGTTGACCCCAGCTGGAGCCCTGCACGTGAGAATAGCTGACCCCAGGTGGAGCTGTAGGGCGGGAGAATAACCGACCCCAGCTGGAATCCTCGGCAGGGTAATAGCCGACCCCAGCTGGAGCCGTGGGGCGGGGGAATAGTTGACCCCAGCTGGAGCCACGGGGCGGGGGAATAGTTGACCCCAGCTGGAGCCATGGGGCAGGAGAATAACCGACCCCAGCTGGAATCCTGGGTGAGGTAATAGCCGACCCCAGCTGGAGTCCTGGGCGGGGTAATAGCTGACCCCAGCTGGAATAATGGGCGGGGTAATAGCCGACCCCAGCTGGAATCCTGGGCGGGGGAATAGTTGACCCCAGCTGGAGCCGTGGGGCGGGAGAATAACCGACCCCAGCAGGAATCCTGGGCGGGGTAATAGCTGACCCCAGCTGGAATCCTGGGCGGGGTAATAGTTGATCCCAGCTGGAATCCTGGGCGGGGTAATAGTTGACCCCATCTGGAGTCCTGGGTGGGGGAATAGCTGACCCCAGCTGGAGCCCTGTGCGTGAGAATAGCTGACCCCAGGAGGAGCCGTGGGGCGGGAGAATAACCGACCCCAGCTGGAATCCTCGGCAGGGTAATAGCCGACCCCAGCTGGAGCCGTGGGGCGGGGGAATAGTTGACCCCAGCTGGAGCCGTGGGGCAGGAGAATAGTTGACCCCAGCTGGAGCCGTGGGGCAGGAGAATAACCGACCCCAGCTGGAATCCTGGGCGGGGTAATAGCTGACCCCAGCTGGAGTCCTGGGCGGGGTAATAGCTGACCCCAGCTGGAGTCCTGGGTGGGGTAATAGCTGACCCCAGCTGGAGTCCTGGGCAGGGTAATAGTTTACCCCAGCTGGAGTCCTGGGCGGGGTAATAGCTGACCCCAGCTGGAGTCCTGGGCGGGGTAATAGCTGACCCCAGCTGGAGTCCTGGGCGGGGGAATAGCTGACCCCATCTGGAGTCCTGGGCGGGGTAATAGCTGACCCCATCTGGAGTCCTGGGCGGGGTAATAGTTGACCCCAGCTGGAGTCCTGGGCGGGGTAATAGTTGACCCCATCTGGAGTCTTGGGCGGGGTAATAGCTGACCCCAGCTGGAGTCCTGGGCGGGGGAATAGCCGACCCCAGCTTGGAATCCTGGGCGGTTTAATAGCTGACCCCAGCTTGGAATCCTGGGCGGGGTAATAGTTGACCCCAGCTGGAGTCCTGGGCGGGGTAATAGCTGACCCCAGCTGGAGTCCTGGGCGGGGTAATAGCTGACCCCGGCTGGAGTCCTGGGCGGGGTAATAGCTGACCCCAGCTGGAGTCCTGGGCGGGGTAATAGCTGACCCCAGCTTGGAATCCTGGGCGGGGTAATAGCTGACCCCAGCTGGAGTCCTGAGCGGGGTAATAGCTGACCCCAGCTTGGAATCCTGGGCGGCGGAATAGCCGACCCCAGCTTGGAATCCTGGGCGGGGGAATAGCCGACCCCAGCTGGAATCCTGGGCGGGGGAATAGCCGACCCCAGCTTGGAATCCTGGGCGGGGGAATAGCCGACCCCAGCTTGGAATCCTGGGCGGGGGAATAGCTGACCCCAGCTGGAATCCTGGGCGGGGGAATAGCCGACCCCAGCTTGGAATCCTGGGCGGGGGAATAGCTGACCCCAGCTGGAATCCTGGGCGGGGGAATAGCCGACCCCAGCTTGGAATCCTGGGCGGGGGAATAGCCGACCCCAGCTTGGAATCCTGGGCGGGGGAATAGCCGACCCCAGCTGGAGCCGTGGGTGGGGAATACTTTTGTGGCAGTCTTGCTTTCCTGAATTTGTGGGAAATGAGGTAAATGCTTCTGAGACAGACACACTTTTGTGGAAACGTGAGGATCGTGGATGAAGACTTCTGGACTCTCGCCATATTGCCTCCACTGATCCCCCTTCACTCCCTGCAGGGGCCACACACAAATCAGCTTTTAATCTCAGGTTATTTTCTTTGTGTTGATTTTTTCTTTTTAAGAAACTGTAGATTTATTGAAATAAATATTCAGTTTTGTGAATGGAAATGATTGAAGTTTCCTTGTTAAAAAATATTTAAGAAAACAGAAGTTTATCTGGAGCACGTTCCAAATGTCATTTTTCTCTGATTTTTCCTAAATTGATGATTCAGATGAGTCGCTGTAATGTTCCCATCATTATCCGGTAGAGGAAAAATCACCTTATTGGTCAGACCTCCCAATGATAACGTAATATGGCCATTTTGTGGAATTTGTTAAGAAGTCGTATTTTACTGAAATAAAAAGCTTTTCCATTCAGAAACATCTCAACCGGTCAAGTTACGTGGTAACATAGGATGAGAGAGGAGCCATCATGAGAAGTCTGCTGTTCGTGCGGAGCGTAGACTTTACTAAAAAATCAGTGTTGGAGTTTTGATGCTTTACGTTTGGTGAGCACTCGAGAGAGAGCAGCCCTGTGCTTGGGTACACTTGGTGCTCGGGTACACTCGGTGCTCAGCCCAGTGTGAAGCGCTTGCAGTGTTTGAACGGCTCTCATTGGGGTAATAGTGGGATCGGATGTAGTGTGCAACTCAAAAAAAAGGAAAGCCCCTGTTCTGTACACGGCTGGCTGCATGTGAGCGGAGGCCCAAACTGCCCAATTAGTGACTTCGATTAGGGTTAAAGTCAAGTCCATGTCCAAAACTGAACGTTCGGCTGAACCGTACTTCCAGGGGTCCGCTCATCTTTACATAGGACCTTTCTTCTTGCATCCAATTAACTTGTGAGTTTTTGGAGAGCTATTGCTTGCATTTCTTTGCAGAATGTCAGATCCTCCCAGAGCTGCTAATTGGATGTGATCGACTAACCACCTTCTTAGATTGTCTTGAGGATACTACAAGGGTTCTCAATAGGGTTGAGGTCAGGTGGCTGTGCCATGAGTTTCTCTCCTCTTATGCCAATAGCAGCCAATGACTCCTAGGTTTTCTTTGCCACATGAGATGGTGCATTGCCGCATGAAGATGATTTTGCTATGCATGGCACTGTTCTTCATTTTGTAGCATGGAAGAAAGTGGTCAGTCAGAAACTCCTATATATTTTGCCAGCCTCATGTTCACACCTTCAGATACTCTAGAGGGGCTACCAGGTCTCTCCCCAAGACTCCTCCGCTTCTCTGCAGACGTCATTGTTGCAACATAGTGGCCATCTACCATTCCATCCATCTGGACCATTCCAGGCTTGCATGACGCTAATCAGTATAGAAGACTGTTTTATGATGAGCCTTCATGCATGTCTGGTCCCACTGCAGCCATTTCTGCTTGCGAGCGCTCTTTAGGAGCGGCAGAACAAATAACTGCGTCCTCTGGAGGTTCCTGGACCTGAAGGTTCACAGGTCTTTAGAGGAACCAGCAGCTTCAAATACCTGTTTATTGCTCTGTAATAGGATTTTTGCAGCTGTTCTTAAAGGGGTTTTCCACTACTTTTTCATCACCTTGCCATATATCCTGGTTCTTCAAAACAATACCTATTGTAATATACTTGATTTGGATGTCTAGCTTCTATGAGCGCATCTCAGCAGGTATCGCATAGTACGGGATTGTTATGCAGATCCTTCTTCCTTCTCTTATGTCCCATACTCCCTTTTCCAGCAGAGATCAGACAAAATGAAAGGAAGTTGTCACTTGGCTCCTGCTGGTGGGTGTGAGCATTTACCAGCTGAGCCGACTTTTATTCTGCAGGGGCTGACACCTGGTCAAGTGCTGCAATCCACATTTCAAAAGCAAATGGTTTAGGTCATTCAATCCCTGATGTGGACAGCTGAAAAGTGCTGAGATTTTCATAACAAACGCAGTGGCAGGGCTGTACTGGCCATCTGGCAATTGTCCGATGTGCTGGCTCCTCAGTGGGCTGCTCCGACACTTGATATCCACCAGTAACTATCTGCAGCACAGGATGGAGAAGGAAGGGGGAGCTACGTGCTTGCAAACAGGCTGCAGCAATGCATGATGGACCTGGTAATATTAGCACACCGTAAACATCAGAGCTGCTGCTGGGAGACACCAAGTGAAAATAAGTGGAAAATCCTGCGAGTTTCCTCATGTTAGGATATAATCACACAGGACGACATAATGACCTCTACATTAAGGAAATTGTGTTGTTCTCTAATTTTCATCTCCAGTGTGTGTGTGTGTGTGTGTGTATGTGTGTGTGTGTGTGTATATGTATATATGTATATATGTATATATATATATATATATATATATATATATATATATATATATAATATACATACATATACACACACATACATACGCACACACGTTTCCTGATATATACATACATACACATACACACAAGTTTCCAGAGAGATATATATATATATATATATACACACACACACACACACGTTTCCTGATAGATATAGATATATATATATAATCTATATCTATCAGGAAACGTGTATGATGTGTGTGTACGTATGTATATATATATCAGGAAACGTGTATGATGTGTGTGTGTGTATGTATATATATATCAGGAAACAGGTGTGTGTGTGTATGATATATACCTAGGCAATGTATACAATCCCTGTCGTTTTCAGGCAAGGTGTGAAGTATCTGCGTTGTTCTATACTTTTCCTAGGCATTACATAAAATGTCTAGGTATTATAAAGAATGACAAGAACTGCTCAGGGCAAAGTCTGATATAATGCCCAGATTGGAAAAGTCTTTAGTAACAAACAGTCAAAAAACTAATGAAAGAAGAAATGCAAAATGAACAACGGGATATCTTTGCTGGGAAAAAAACCCAAGAAACAGAAGTGTCATTCCTGACTATTAGTCTTTAGTAACAAACAGTCAAAATACATGAAAGAAGAAATGCAAAATGAACAGGATATCTTTGCTGGGAAACAAAAAAAAAACAAAACCAAGGAATCAGAAGTGTCATTCCTGACTATTTGTTGCAGCACGGGAGGCTTGAATGGCATTTTGAATTGCACTTCGTTATTTTTTTTTGACGCACAGGCATTTGTTAGTTTGGCACTTAGGCTTGCACATACACCTCAAAAATTCCTTGGCCACTTCCTGTGGACTGAGCAGTAGCAGCAGATCGAAGAGGTATTTTGTGGTCAGGAACAACATCTTGAACCTTGAGCAAGCCCTTTTGACAAACGCTGAATTGTGATCTTGCATAGAGTTGGTTCAACATTCCTCGCACCGTTCCGAGTCAGTAAAGGCCGTCTTCTGTCACATCCATATCAACTGCTAGCAGATTTCACGGATCACCGCGTCCCTTGTCTACGTCAGGGATAGGAACCCGCACAGTGTCCCCCAAAGATGCAGGAGGAAAGTTTTGGTCAGTGTCCATTTTCACTCCGTCCACCTACTTTTGAATGCTAAGGGAAACTGAGCCATTTTCACAGATCTGATGCTGCCTGCTCTTTCCACCTACTACTTTTGGACGGACCACCCCTGTAGTATTCTACACTCCACTTGCTTGTCATTTAGGTATTCTATAGAATGACTAAGAAGTGTATGAACATCTGATATATTTCATACTTTGACGACCCATTCCTGGCATTGTATACATTGCCTAGGTATTCTATAGAAAGCCTGTTTTCTTTGTCGCTCTATTGGGAAACCCAGACAATTGGGTGTATAGGCTATGCCTCCGGAGGCCGCACAAAGTATTACACTTAAAAGTGTTAAGCCCCTCCCCTTCTGCCTATACACCCCCCGTGCTCCCACGGGCTCCTCAGTTTTTTGCTTTGTGCGAAGGAGGTCAGACACGCACGCACAGCTCCATAGATGGGTCAGCAGCAGCTGCTGACCATGTCGGATGGAAGAAAAGTGGGCCCATATAGGGCCCCCAGCATGCTCCCTTCTCACCCCACTCTTGTCGGCGGTGTTGTTAAGGTTGAGGTATCCATTGCGGGTATGGAGGCTGGAGCCCACATGCTGTTTTCCTTCCCCATCCCCCTCAGGGCTCTGGGTGAAGTGGGATCTTACCGGTCTCCAGGCACTGAGACCGTGCTCCATCCACAGCTCCTAAGACTCTGCTGGATAGGAGCCGGGTATCGTTCAGGGACATGGCCCTGCTACTTGAAGGTACTCTGTGTCCCTGTGGGGACCGCGCACAGCAACACTCCAGCATTGCTGGGTGTGCTAGTGCACCGGGGACCGCGGCGCTGACCGGGTTAATGTGCCATTACACACTCAGCGTCGCTGAGTGTGTTTATGTAGGGGGACTACCGTACTACCGCCGCCGCCATGTTTTTAACACTGAGGCGCGGCTGGGACTTGTAGTGCGCCGGGGACTTCCGCGCGGCCGCGCTTTTATGGCAGCCGCGCTCATTACTTGAGTCCCCGGCTTGTACGGCCTAGTGTTTCCTCCTCCCGCCCACAGCCCTGACAGGCAGGGGAAGGGCGGGACGCTTTACAGACGAGCTGCAGTGAGGGCTGGAGCATGCTTTGCATACTCCACTCCCCTCACTGCACTGTGAGGCACCAGTTCCCGCACTTTCTAAGGGTCACGCCCACGGCTTCCTCCTCTCTCAGGACGCCGGCAGCCGTGCCATTACACACTCAGCATCGCTGAGTGTGTTTATGTAGGGAGACTACCGCGCTGACCGCCGCCGCCATGTTTTGACACTGAGGCGCGGCTGGGACTTGTAGTGCGCCGGGGACTTCCGCGCGGCCGCGCTTTTACGGCGGCCGCGTTTATTACTCGAGTCCCCGGCTTTTGCGGCCTAGTCTTTCTTCCTCCCGCCCACAGCCCTGACAAGCAGGGGAAGGGCGGGACGCTGCACAGGATGAGCAGCACTGAGGGCTGGAGCATGCTTTGCATACTCCACCCCCCTCACTGTCCTCTCCTCAGAAGCCGGCAGCCATTCCTGTCAGCTCCTTGAATGCTGCAGAGGGGGACAAATTCTGACAGACCCAGGCAGGGACCCTGGTGGCCTCACAACCGCTTTATGCGGGGGGTATGCAGCATCTGTGGTGCTAGCCACATTTGTGCAGGAGTGTAATTTTAAATCATATGTTTATAAGATATGCTTTACACTGTATGGTGCACAGTTGATTCTGTATATATATTGTGTTGCTCAGGGAAGTCAACAGCATGGCGCCCATAAAAGGCAGGAGCGCCAAACCACAGGCTTACTATGCTGCCTGCGCCGCATGTACGACCCCTCTGCCGGCAGGATCCACTGAGCAATCCAGACCGGTATCTCAGCACAGGGGCACTGTTGAATCATTGCTCCCTGGCCCACCTCAGTTGGACCAGAGGTCTCCCCGGGGTGTCTCAGATCCCAGAGTGAGGTCTCTGATACAGACCCCAGCCCCTGACCGTCTAAGCGAGCTCGCTGGGAAATTCCCTCGACATCTTCATATTGGTCAGGGTCTCAGCGGGGGGAATCCCTGGATGATGAAGCGGAGACAGCTGATCAGGATTCTGATCCTGAGGCCGCTCTCAATCTTGATAAGCCTGACGGGGACGCCATAGTGAACGATCTTATAGCGTCTATCAATCAAAGATGCCACTCACAGGCAGATGGAGCTCTGGTTGAAATCTATCTATGAAGCTATCAGCGCTTCTTTTACACCAGCATTTGCAGCCGTATGGGTGCTACAAGCTATCTCAGCAGGTCAAGCGCAAATTGACGCAGCCACACAGACGTCGGCATTTGCGTCTTACGCTATTAATGCTGTCCTGGACTCTGCGAGCCGTATGGCGGTTGCTTCCGCCAATTCGGTGGTACTCTGCAGGGCCTTGTGGCTACGGAACTGGAAGGCAGATTCTGCTTCCAAAAAAGCGTTTAACCAGTTTGCCAATTTCTGGCGACCGACTGTTTGGCGAACGTTTGGATGAAATCATCAAACAATACAAGGGAAAGGATACATCTTTACCCCAGCCCAAACCGAACATACCCCAACAGAGGATGGGGCAGTCGAGGTTTCGGTTCTTTCGGGGCACGGGCAGGTCCCAATTCTCCTCGTCCAAAAGGCCTCTGAATAGATCAAGGGCTCTCCGATTCATGGCGGTCTAAGTCAAAAAGACCACCGGAGGTGCCGCTACCAAAGCGGCTTCTTGATGGCTTTCGGTCTCCTCAATCCGCATCCTCGGTTGGTGGCAGGCTTTCCCGCCTTTGCGACTCCTGGCTGCCAAGGGTAAAAGACCGTTGGGCGAGAGACATTCTGTCTCACGGTTACAAGTTAGAGTTCGCCTCTCGTCCCCCGACTCGATTCTTCAGGTTATCCCCGCCTCCCGAGCGAGCCGAGGCTCTTCTGCAGGCGCTGGGCACCCTGAGGGCAGAAGGAGTGGTGGTCCCTGTTCCTCTTCAGCAACAGGGTCACGGGTTTTTCTCCAACCTGTTTGTGGTTACAAAGAAGGACGGGTCTTTCCGTCCTGTCCTGGACCCGTAACTGCTCAACAAACACGTATAGACCAGACGGTTCCGGATGGAAACCCTCCGCTCCGTCATCGACTCAATGTCCCCAGAAGATTTCCTTGCATCGATCGATATCAAAGATGCTTTTCTCCACGTACCGGTGGCTCCAGAGCACCAACGCTTCTTGCGCTTCACCATAGGAGACGAACACCTGCAGTTCGTGGCACTGCAGTTCGGCCTGGCTACAGCCCCACGGGTTTTCACCAAGGTCAGGGCTACAGTAGTTGCGGTCCTCCACTCTCAGGGTCACTCGGTGATCCCTTACTTGGACGATCTGCTGATCAAGGCACCCTCTCAAGAGGCATGCCAACACAGCCCCGACGCTTCTCTGGGGGCTCTCCAGAGTTTCGGGTGGATCATCAATTTTCCAAAGTCAAATCTGACACCAGCCCAATCGCTGACATATCTTGGCATGGAGTTTCATACCCTATCGGCGATAGTGAAGCTTCCGCTGATCAACAAGCGTTCACTACAGAAAGGGGTGCAATCTCTCCTTCAAGGTCAAGCACACCCCTTGAAGGGCCTTATGCACTTCCTGGGGAAGATGGTGGCAGCAATGGAGGCAGTTCCTTTCGCGCAGTTTCACCTGCGTCCTCTTCATTGGGACATCCTACGCAAATAGGACAGGAAACCGACGTCCCTCGACAGGAACGTCTCCCTCTCTCAGGCAACCAAAGCTTCCCTTAGGGGGTGGCTTTCTTCCCACTTCATTATCGCATGGGAAATCCTTCCTACCCCCATCCTGGGAGGTGGTCACGACGGACGCGAGTCTGTCAGGGTGGGGAGCAGTCTTTCTCCACCACAGGGCTCAGGGTACGTGGACTCAGCAAGAGTCCTCGCTTCAGATCAATGTTCTGAAGATCAGGGCAGTGTATCTTGCCCTAAAAAGTGTTCCAGCAGTGGCTGGAAGGCAAGCAGATCCGAATTCAGTCGGACAACTCCACAGTGGTGGCTTACATCAACCACCAAGGCGGAACACACAGTCGGCAAGCCTTCCAGGAAGTCCGGCGGATTTTGATGTGGGTGGAAGCCACGGCCTCCACCATCTCCGCAGTTCACATCCCGGGCGTCGAAAACTGGGAAGCAGACTTTCTCAGTCGCCAGGGCATGGACGCAGGGGAATGGTCTCTTCACCCGGGCGTGTTTCAGGAGATCTGTTGCCGCTGAGGGAGGCCGGACGTCGACCTAATGGCGTCCCGGCACAACAACAAGGTCATGGCATTCATGGCACGCTCTCACGATCACAGAGCTATGGCGGCAGACGCCTTAGTTCGGAATTGGTCGCAGTTTCAACTCCCTTATGTGTTTCCTCCGCTGGCACTGTTGCCCAGAGTGTTACGCACGATCAGGGCCGACTGCCGCCGCGCCATCCTCGTCACTCCAGACTGGCCGAGGAGGTCGTGGTACCCGGATCTGTGGCATCTCACGGTAGGCCAAACGTGGGCACTACCAGTCCGACCAGACTTGCTGTCTCAAGGGCCGTTTTTCCATTTGAATTCTGCGGCCCTCAACCTGACACTGTGGCCATTGAGTCCTAGATCTAGCGTCTTCAGGATTATCTCAAGAGGTCATTGCCACTATGAGACAGGTTAGGAAACCAACGTCCGCCAAGATCTACCACAGGACGTGGAAAAATTTCCTGTCGTGGTGCTCTGCTCGGGGTTTTTCTCCCTGGCCTTTTGCCTTGCCCATTTTTCTGTCCTTCCTTCAATCTGGACTGGAAAAGGGTTTGTCGCTCGGCTCCCTTAAGGGACAAGTCTCAGCGCTCTCTGTGTTTTTTCCAGTAGCGCCTAGCCAGACTTCCACAGGTATGCACGTTCCTGCAGGGGGTTGTCACATCGTTCATCCTTACAAGCGGCCGATAGAACCCTGGGATCTGAACGGGGTGCTGATGGTTCTTCAGAAACCACCATTCGATCCAATAAGGGATATTTCTTTCTCACGCCTTTCGCAGAAAGTGATTTTCCTAGTAGCAGTCACTTCACTTCGGAGAGTGTCTGAGCTAGCAATGTTGTCGTGCAAAGCCCCTTTCCTGGTGTTCACCAGGACAAGGTGGTTCTGCGTCCGGTTCTGGAATTTCTCCCAAGGGTGGTACCCCCCTTTCATCTCAATCAGGATATCTCCTTACCCTCTTTTTGTCATCATCCAGTTCACCAATGTGAAAAGGATTTGCACTGGTTAGATCTGGTGAGAGCACTCAGGCTCTACATTTCTCGTACGGCGCCCCTGCGCCGCTCGGATGCACTCTTTGTCCTTGTCGCTGGCCAGCGTAAAGGGTCACAGGCTTCCAAATCAACCCTGGCCCGGTGGATCAAGGAACCAATTCTCGAAGTTTACCGGGCTGCCGGTTCCCTCAGGGCTCTAGGCCCATTCTACCAGAGCTGGGGGCGCGTCCTGGGCTTTGAGGCACCAGGCTACGGGTCAGCAGGTGTGTCAGGCGGCTACCTGGTCGAGCCTGCACACTTTCACAAAACACTATCAGGTGCATACCTATGCTTCGGCGGATGCCAGCCTAGGTAGACGAGTCCTTCAGGCGGCGGTTGCCCACCTGTAGGAAGAGGCCGTTTTACGGCTCTATTATGAGGTATTATTTTACCCACCCAGGGATTGCTTTTGGACATCCCAATTGTCTGGGTCTCCCAATAGAGCGACAAAGAAGAAGGGAATTTTGTTTACTTACCGTAAATTCCTTTTCTTCTAGCTCTAATTGGGAGACCCAGCACCCGCCCCTGTTTTTTTGTGTACACATGTTCATGTTGTTTGGTTTCAGTTCTCCGATATTCCTTCGGATTGAATCTACTTTACACCAGTTTATAATCTTTTCCTCCTTCTTGCTTTTGCACCAAAACTGAGGAGCCCGTGGGAGCACGGGGGGTGTATAGGCAGAAGGGGAGGGGCTTAACACTTTTAAGTGTAATACTTTGTGCGGCCTCCGGAGGCATAGCCTATACACCCAATTGTCTGGGTCTCCCAATTAGAGCTAGAAGAAAAGGAATTTTCGGTAAGTAAACAAAATTCCCTTCTTTACACATTGCCGGCGTGTGTGTGTGTGTGTGTGTGTGTGTGTGTGTGTGTGTGTGTGTGTGTGTGTGTGTGTGTGTGTGTGTATATATATATATATATATATATATATATATATATATATATATATATATATATATATATATATATATATATATATAATGTGTGTGTATGTATGTGTGTGTATATACAGTACAGACTAAAAGTTTGGACACACCTCATTCAAAGAGTTTTCTTTATTTTCAGGACTCTGAAAATTGTACATTCACATTGAAGGCATCAAAACTATGAATTAAAACATGTGGAATGAAATACTTAAGTGTGAAACAACTGAAAATGTGTCTTATATTCTAGGTTCTTCAAAGTAGCCACCTTTTGCTTTGATTACTGCTTTGCACACTCTTGGCATTCTCTTGATGAGCTACAAGAGGTAGTTACCGGAAATGGTTTTCCAACAGTCTTGAAGGAGTTCCCAGAGATGCTTAGCACTTGTTGGCCCTTTTGCCTTCACTCTGCGGTCCATCTCACCCCAAACCATCTCGATTTGGTCAAATAGCCCTTATACAGCCTGGAGGAGTGTTTGGGGTCATTGTCCTGTTGAAAAATAAATGATGGTCCAACTAAACGCAAACCGGATGGAATAGCACGCCGCTGCAAGATGCTGTGGTAGCCATGCTGGTTCTGTATGCCTTCAATTTTGAATACATCCCCAACAGTGTCACCAGCAAAGCACCCCCACACCATCACACCTCCTCCTCCATGCTTCATGGTGGGAACCAGCCATGTAGAGTCCATCCGTTCACCTTTTCTACAAAGACACGGTGGTTGGATCCAAAAATCTCAAATTTGGACTCCTCAGACCAAAGCACAGATTTCCACTGGTCTAATGTCCATTCCTTGTGTTCTTTAGCCCAAACAAGTCTCTTCTGCTTGTTGCCTGTCCTTAGCAGTGGTTTCCTAGCAGCTATTTTACCATGAAAGCCTACTGCACAAAGTCTCCTCTTAACAGTTTTAGAGATGAGAAGGTGTGTCCAAACTTTTGGTCTGTACTGTATATACACAGTTGGGCTCAAGAGTTTATATGCTCAGATTGGCCTTTTCTCACAGATCATGAATGATCACACACAATCTTTTTTCCGCTCATGGTTCGTGGTCGGGTGAAGCCATTTATTGTCATCTACTGTGTTTTCTCCTTTTAAATCATAATGAAGACCAAAAACATCCAAATGACCCTGATGAAAAGTTCTCACACCCTGGAGATTTTGGCTTGATAACATGCACAGAAGTTGAGACAAATGGATGTGAATGGCTAATAAAGGTAACATCTCCACCTGTGACCTGTTTGCTTGTAATCAGTGTGTGCATAAAAGCTGAGTGATTTCTGGGATCCAGACACACTCTTGCATCTTTCATTCAGCCACTGACCGTTCTGGATTGTGAGTCATGGGGAAGGCAAAAGAATTGTCAACGGATCTACGGGTAAAGATAGTTGAACTGTATAAAATAGGAAAGGGATACAAAAAGATATCCAAGGAATTGATAATGCCAGTCAGCAGCGTTCAATCTGTGATTAACAAATGGAAAATCAGGGGCTCTGTAAAAACTAAACCACGATCAGGTAGACCAACAAAAATTTCGTCCACAACTGCCAGGAAAATCGTTCGGGATGCAAAGAAAACCCCACAAATAACATCATCTGAAATACAGGAGTCACTGAAAACTAGCAGTGTGGCTGCTTCAAGAAGCACAATAAGGAGACCCTTGAAGAAAAATGGGCTGCATGGTAGAGTCGCCAGAAGGAAGCCATTACTGCGCAAATGCCACAAAGTATCTCGCCTACAATATGCCAAACAGCACAGAGACAAGCCCCCAAACAGCCCAGAGACAAGCCTCCAAACTTCTGGAGCAACTTAATTTGGAGTGATGTGACCAAAATCAAACTTTTTGGCCACAACCATAATCAATACATTTGGAGAGGTGACAACAAGGCCTATGATGAAAGGAACACCATTCCTACAGTAAAGCACAGAGGTGGATCACTGATGATGTGGGGATGTGTGAGATACAAAGGCACAAGAAATTTGGTCAAAGGAAAGATGAATGCAGCACGTTATCAGCAAATACTGAAGGCAAATTTGCATTCATCAGTCTGGAAGCTGCACAGGGGAAAATACTTGGATGTTCCCACATGACAACAATCCAAAACACAAGGCCAAGTCGACCTGTCACTAGCAACAGCAGAACAAAGTGAAGGTTCTAGAGTGGCCATCTCAGTCTCCTGACCTCAATATCATTGATCCAGTCTGGGGAGAACTCAAGTGTGCAGTTCATGCAAGAAAGCCCAGGAATTTGCAGGAACTGGAGGTGCCAAGAAGAATGGGCAACTTTTACCATCTGACCAAGAAGAATGGGCAGCTTTACCATCTGGGAAAATAAACAGCCTCATCCACAACTACCACAAAAGACTTCAAGCTGTCATTGATATTAGAGGGGGCAATACACAGGTGTTATGATTCAGGGACCGAGGAGGATTAAAAAATGCGAAAACCCAAAAAGGTAACAGAGTGGCTGGAACCTTAACTGACTGCAGACCTAATCCTGACACACAACTAGAAGTAGCCGTGGGACAAGCCTACGATGACCTAGTCGTCTTGACACAGCCGGAGAACTAAATATTCTTACAGAAAGCTAATCTGCCTCAGAGCAATCCCCAAAGATATAGATAGCCCCCCACATGTAAAGACTACGGTGATATAGAAAAACACAATACAAAGCTAGAAAAACAGATTCAGCAAAGGTGAGGCCCAAACTATTTTTATAGGAAAGGATAGGAAGGAGCACTGACTGCAGCTTTAAAAACCCTAATAAATACCAGCACACCTGATATGGAAAAACCCTGAGGCCACACGGCCTCTCCCCCACTATAACAGCACTCTGATGTTACTGGGATCCATAAACACTAATATAGATGATGGACAGAATTAATACCAAGCATGACAAAACACATTGCAGAATCATGGAGCTAAGTATACAGACACTCGCAGCAAGGAATGTTCCAATTCCACCAAGAACTCCACATAGCCAAAATAGGAATCAAGCATTAGTATCAAAGCAGAAAAAACAATTAGAAAGTGGAAACAATAAGCAGAGACACAAAACCAACTTATCTGAGAGGAGTTCTGATAGAGACCAGGGCTGGATTCAGAATGTCTTTAACACACAGGATATCTAGTGAGCACCGGCAAGTAACAGGAAAAAACTGCTCAGCTATGTAGTCCAATCTGAAATACCTGATTGCCAGTCCTCCATAGGTGTGTGGCTTTCATTCCACAAATCAACTGCACCACCAGCACTGACCACAAGAGCGAGCCCCAAACTGGAAAACGTATTCACAACACATGGGATTATGAACTGGGGGATGGGAAATTTTCATCGGGGTCATTTGGATGTTTTTTGTTGTCACTATGATTTAAAAAGAGAAAACGCAGTAGTTTGACAATAAATGGCTTCACCTGACCATGAGTGGAAAAAAGATTTTGTGTTCTCATTCATATTCTCTGGAAAAAGTCCAAGAAAGCAAAAAATGTGCTAAGGTGTGTAAACTTTAGAGCACAACTGTGATATAGATATATAATGTGGGTGTGCACAGGCTGAGTGAGTTTGGAGTGTGCAGGTGGCTGTGGGCACTATATATTATATATGTGTGTGTGTATATCAATTTGCAGGTTTATCAGTCACGTTAGTTATCTGTGGCCACTGGACAGGAGCCCTGAGAACGTCTCTTATCTGCATCCATGGCTCCTCTCTAGCTGGCCTGGCTGGATGTTCTCATTGTGGTGTGCCGCAGTTCTGATGTCGCCCCGGGTCGTTTGGATGGTAGGTGGTTCGCAGGGCTTCAGTGCACCCGCTGTAATTTCGGTTTGTGTAGAAGTCCATCTATATATTTTTTGAATATACTTTTTTTTTTCTCTTTGTTAGTAAATGCAGGGACATCAGATCTCAATGTAGATAAATGAACGCATATCAGACGGAATGACAGGGACCACACTGCAGCCAGTTGTCCACAACTGGAGTAGCCAGGGCTGATGCTTCTGCGGTGATGAAAATGTCAGCGGTTGCGATGGATGCAGTCATAAGACCACAGACATCTGTGTACACAGGAGGAACGAGTCCCCTGGGCATCCTGCAGAGTCGAGAACAAGATCACTAACCTGAAGATTACTTCAGGGGTCACATAGAGAAGAAATTTGACACAATTCCAGTAATTTAATCTAATCCGCAGCACGCTGCCTGGAAATCTCCAGTGTTCTCCTGGAGCGGGCTTCTTGTGTGTCTGAGATGTTTTATTATGCACATGTCTGAGGATTTTGGCCATTCCTTACAATAAATGACTTTCTTGGGAATGGTTTGGCATCTTCCCTGCTGCAGCATCTAGCTGTCCGTCCATAAGACTTTCTTGGGAATGGTTTGGCATCTTCCCTGCTGTAGCATCTAGCTGTCCGTCCATAAGACTTTCTTGGGAATGGTTTGCCATCTTCCCTGCTGTAGCATCTAGCTGTCAGTCCATAAGACTTTCTTGGGAATGGTTTGGCATCTTCCCTGCTGCAGCATCTAGCTGTCCGTCCATAAGACTTTCTTGGGAATGGTTTGGCATCTTCCCTGCTGCAGCATCTAGCTGTCCGTCCATAAGACTTTCTTGGGAATGGTTTGGCATCTTCCCTGCTGTAGCATCTAGCTGTCCGTCCATAAGACTTTCTTGGGAATGGTTTGCCATCTTCCCTGCTGTAGCATCTAGCTGTCCGTCCATAAGACTTTCTTGGGAATGGTTTGGCATCTTCCCTGCTGCAGCATCTAGCTGTCCGTCCATAAGACTGCATTGGGAATGGTTTGTTATCTTGCCTGCTGCAGCATCTAGCTGTCCGTCCATAAGACTTTCTTGGGAATGGTTTGGCATCTTCCCTAATGCAGCATCTAGCTGTCCGTCCATAAGACTGCATTGGGAATGGTTTGTTATCTTGCCTGCTGCAGCATCTAGCTGTCCGTCCATAAGACTGCATTGGGAATGGTTTGTTATCTTGCCTGCTGCAGCATCTAGCTGTCCGTCCATAAGACTGCATTGGGAATGGTTTGTTATCTTGCCTGCTGCAGCATCTAGCTGTCCGTCCATAAGACTGCATTGGGAATGGTTTGTTATCTTGCCTGCTGCAGCATCTAGCTGTCCGTCCATAAGACTGCATTGGGAATGGTTTGTTATCTTGCCTGCTGCAGCATCTAGCTGTCCGTCCATAAGACTGCATTGGGAATGGTTTGTTATCTTGCCTGCTGCAGCATCTAGCTGTTGGTCCATAAGACTTTCTTGGGAATGGGAATCCTAAACAACTCTCTGATACTTTCCATTCTTTCCTCGGACCAAGAGTTCTGGCCCCAACCACCAACCTCAGCGCAGACGACCTGGCCAATTATTTTAAAGAAAAAATTGGCCATGTATGCCAGTAAATTTCCTCACAGCCTCATAGCACCACACATTGTCTGCCCTCCTACACTTCATCTAGCTCACTTTCACTCTTTATCTCCCAGTGCAGGGCTCAACCCCCATGGTTCTGGGTTCCCAACTTGCAGTACTGACTCCACCAGCTAAGAGTATATGGTGTGCACTCTGCCAGCATAGGGGGAACTGAGGTGCTAGTGAGGGGACCGAAGTTCAGACTACAGTATAAGCAAGACACTGCACTCTCATAGAAATAGGAAAGTAAAAAATATCAACAGATTCGTTTTTTTTTTGCCAAAAAATATTTTTATATTTTATTAGTAGATAGACTGAGTGAAAGGGGACGTTTCGGCCCAAATATAAGCCTTCTTCACGCCAATTTACACTAGGAAAAGGTGAAAACAAACAACAATCAATATTTTACAATATGATACAATATCAACATATATACAAAGAACTTACCAATAAAAATAAAAGATTTAGGTTTCATGTCAGCATTGAACATATGTGAAAGACAGTAACATATACCAGCAGTTTGTCATGGAGATAGTCTCATAGGAGAAATTGAGAACAGCGACAGTATGGTATGTATGGAGGATGTAACATACCTCAGGTGGTGAAAGGTGATTTCTCAGGTTCTGTACGTGCAGAGAAAGAGGGGGGGGTTTGTTCTAGAGGTACACCACTTAAATTATTTTTTCCTTTATTGATAGTCACAGTGGACAAGTCCTACGGGAAAGGAGTATAAGTAAGAAGTAGTGTATGTATGTACATTTATAGTACAGCGCTATGCAAGTAATTTTACCTTGTTAGTGTTTATATAAAATTTCTCAAAGCCAGTAATTTGGGGCTTTTTTTCACGGGTTACCAAGAATTTTTCTACTTGTGGTCCCTTAATAGAATTGAGAGTCTGAATTTAGAACTATAAGAAATTCTGTCAATGGGTATTCACATAGTGTAAATATATGTCAATAATACCTTGAATATTAGTATGGTCAATTCTGCAGGTGCCGGGGTAGTACAGAAGTCCATGCAGGTTGTATCGTTAAGGATAATCATAAAATGTGAGTTCTACAAACACAAGAGGGATAGGGGTAACCCTAAGTAGCTTATGACTATATGACAAGATTCTGGTTGACATAGAGAGTAAAATACCTTGTTAGTGTTATCATGGACTCTTACTGTGTCCTTGTTTGTGAACACCAAAAGTAGTTTTATAGCTTGCAGACCCTTAGGAGTTAAAGGTAAGGGATCAGGTGATCTGAGGATTATAAATGCATATATTTCTCCCCACTGTGTAACATAATGTTGTTACCTTGGGACTGTGGTGCACAACTAGAGTCACGCTTTGTAAAAGGTTATAAACCACTGTGGAGCTTGCAGTCTTCTGCAATGACGACAGTCACAGTTACAATAGGTAGAATACATGTGAAGATGAGGGTAAATTCTCATGGAGTACTACATATTACCTGTATATTCTTTGTTCAGTATAAGTACATAGCAGTGGATAGTGAGTTCCTCTAGGATAGAAGGAGCTAGTATATGGTTACCAAAAGTGTAAGCAGAGGGATGATGTGCAGGGAGGATATGGTTTGTCACATACCTGATCGGCTGTCTTCCCAGACTGTGGCTGAATGCGCTGTGTCACCCGGTTTGCAGGCTATTTAGCACCGCAACCCGGAAGTAACGTAAGACGCCCGCGCATGCGCAGTAGCGATCTGTGCTTGTATTAGAAAATATAAGGTACCGTTCAGTGTGTGATAGAGGCGCCCGCGCATGCGCAGTGGGTGATTCTCCATACATAGGCAAAAAAACAGTACTGGGAAGACGTACAATGTGGTTGTGGATGGTTGCCTGTGTTGCTGTAATACAGCGAGTGGTAGAGTGGTCAGATAGACTCAGGGAAGGAATGGGAGACGTACATAAGGGGTTCTAGGAGATATATAGCAAGATTAGAAACATTTCTTTAGGGGAACATAATAGTAATGTAGAGTTGATATAGTGCCTGTATAAGCATAGGGTTATATACATGAGATAAGAACATAGAGTGGTAGACACATACCCTCATTGGTAATACATTATAACATCTAGTTAGTCTTATGTGATTTAAAGCTTTATAAGAGGATATGTCCTAGAAAAAAATTGTTTGGTTAATGAAAACACAGCAAGGGTCCCAATATGCTAAACAGGAACATGACTACATCGATAAGACTATATAGAGAGTGTCGATTTATACATTACCAACTACCAGTGGGTGCACGATGGAAGAGGAAAAGGTGAAGTTGATATTTCTTATGTTTTCTGGAAGGAATATCAAAATGGTTAGTATAGTCCCAAGTACAACCTATGGACTTGGGTAGAAATATACTTATGTTGATGGCCAATCCATTTCTCTATTTAAACCTTTCGGTGTCAGAGTTTGCAATTTATGAATCCAAAAACTTTCCCGTTTTTTTAGGAGCTCTATGTGGTTACCTCCACGTCTCGGTCTATGTACCTTGTCGATGACCTGATAGCGTAATTGCGCTACATTGTGTTTAGCCTCGTGAAAATGGTGGGGGATGGGGAGACATAGTTTCCCGCATCTAATGGTAGATTTATGGCTTGCTATTCTATCACCCACATGTTGGATAGTTTCTCCTACATACAGTAGGCCACAAGGGCATTTGATTATGTATATAACGAAGTTACTCTCGCATGTGAAATATTCCTTGAATGGAAAGCTTTTCCCCGATCTGGGGTGTGTAAAATGGTCACCCTTTATCACATTAGAGCATGACGGGCAACTGAGGCAGGGGAAAGTGCCAGTGCGTCTTGGTGCTAGAAGTGTTTGTGTGGTCCTCTTGTCGCTACCAATATCTGCCTTAACTAAAGAGTCTTTAATGTTCTGGGGTCTTCTTTTGCACATCAGAGGGGGGAGTAGAAATGACCCTACCTCTGGATATGCTTTCTTGAGTAGTGGCCAATAGCGGTTAATTATATTGTAAATCTTTGCCATGGAAGGATGGGGAGTATGTACAAATGGTATCCTCTCTAGTGTTGTTAGGTCTTTTTCTGAGGGAATGGATGCCTTTTCTTTCTCGGCTTGTCTGCCCTCCTACACTTCATCTAGCTCACTTTCACTCTTTGATCCAGTCACCCTCTTTATCTCCCAGTACAGGGCTCAACCCCCATGGTTCTGGGTTCCCAACTTGCAGTACTGCCTCCACCAGCATCTAAAAATCCTAATCACACCTCGCATCACACCCTGTCAGGCACACCAGGGGGATGCTAAGCTGGAATAAGGCCGCCCACCTAGGGGTCAGGCAGGGAGGTGGGAGGTGACAAGTCAGTTGGCTCCAGGGGAGCAAAGTGTTTGGAAGCTGGGAGTTGGAGCTCCCAGAGGAAAACATAGATTGGGTTGCAGACGGTGGTCTGGACCCGGAGGAGTCAGAGACCCGGTTGCGGGAGATTGGGACTGGGTACTGACTGAGTGTAGGAGGACGGTCGGCAGCTGCTGTCCAATAGCCGAGCTGTGGCCGAAAGCACGTCGGGGTACTGGACCCTAGGTCGGGGAGAAGCTTCAAGCAGCCCGGCAATTAACCTGCAGAGGACAGGGCCTTCATGGACTGTTCCCATGAAGCTCAGAGATCGGGGGCACTAGCGGAACGAGGGGGATAGGGCTTTCCAAGCAAAGCACCCACTGAAATCCCATGCGTGAGCTCCTGAGAGCAAGCTCTTCTGCTACCCATAGTAGGGAGCGGGGCCCAGACAGCTCCAAGCTTACGGGCAACTTGAACACTTTCAAATTGTGTGCACAAAGGCAGGTTACAGACCACCAGGCAGTGCTGCAGGGGATGGAACCTGGACGAGCTCCCCAAGAGGGTAGCGGCACCCAGAGACTTGGTTTACTACATTGTCAGTGTTTGCTTTCCTTCTGAGTGAGTACCCGATTAACCCCTGCTACCAGCAAGCCTGCGCTCCCCCTGCATCCATACCACCATTCGGAATCCCGGGGCCTTTCCCTACATGTGGAGGGTAACGTCATCTGGCTGCCCCACTCCATCACCCCGGGTACTCCCAGCGGCAGCCCCTATTACCTCAGACCACGGGTGGAGTCACAAACTATCTAACTCCCCTGTAAATACCCCCCTATCGCGTTTCAGAGTAACCCCAAGCCCCCGGGTCCGGAGCCACGAGTAGCACCCCCAGATCCGAGCGGTTCGACTGCTGCTGGAGCGGGACTGGTCCAAAACACATACACCCATTACTTAAAAAAACATCCCTGGACCAAAATTGTGCCGCTAACTACAGACCTGTCTCTAATCTCCCCTTCATCTCCAAACTCCTGGAACGCCTGGTCCACTCCCGTTTAATTCGCTATCAGTCAGATAACTCTCTCCTTGACCCTCTACAATCCGGTTTCCGCTCCTTGCACTCTACTGAAACTGCTCTTACTAACTTCTCTAATGATCTACTAACAGCTAAATCTAATGGTCCCTACTCCCTGCTGATCATCTTGGATCTTTCTACTGCATTCAATACTGTGGATCATCAGTGTGATGAAATGGACACCCAATGCCTAGCATGGGTTAAAGTTTCTTAAAATTCATCCAGACGTATTGTTCTACTGTGTGCTAACTCATGTTTGCTAACCATTGTGTCTGCCAGGCCCCTCTGAGCATTCATTGTAATGTAGTTGTGTATTGCTAATCTAATGTAAATTACCTTAGTAGCCATTATCTAGTCTGTGACTTGCAGACTACATGTAAATATCCTCAGTCTTTCTATCCACATCATTTAAATGAACATTATCCATGCAGCTTGAAATTCATCCAATAAGAGAAGCAACCTTAGGCTATGTGTGTACAGTGCGTTTTTCGCGGTGTTTTTGCGCGTTTTTCGGGTGCGTTTTTGGCCTTAAAACTGCAGGACTTTGCTTCCCCAGCAAAGTCTATGAGTTTTCATTTTTGCTGTCCGCACACATCTGTTTTTTTTACCTGCGTTTTTGAGTTAAAAAAAAAAAATGGACATGTCAGTTCTTTCCTGCGTTTTTCTGCGTTTTCCCCTCATGCAATGCATTGGAAAAACGCAGCAAAACGCAGAGATAAAAAATGCAGCAAAACGCAGCCAAAAACGCACCAAATCGCGGCAAAAACGCATGCGTTTTTTATGCATTTTTCGACGCAGGTGCGTTTTTGTGCGTTTTTAGCGGCCAAAAACGCACAAACGCAGCGTCAAAAAGATGCAGTGTGCGAACCTAGCCTTATACAATCCAGTCACCTGGCTACAGACTTTAAGGACCTCAGCCAGCTTCCTAAATCTGGCGTTATTCCTTTCTCGGTGGGTGCTCGCCGAAAGCGGGGTGCTGCTGGATTTGAGTAAGTAGCCCTGGAACCTCTGAGGCATGGACATTCTAATCCCTGGTGAGCCAGCGGAAGGGTGAGACTCTGTTACTATTACATTTGTGTGTTTTGCTGGTTATGTGTTATGTGCCGTTAATATTTTGGGGATCCAATAAAGTCTTAATATTGTGATTCCCTCACCCTGTGTTGTCTGAGTTGTGTTCCGCCCACGGTTAAGGAGGCCGGCGTTCAGTTGGGATGAGCCCTGAGCCACGCTGTCTTTCTAAAGGGGGCTGGGCCAGCGGACAAGAGCACCCACTGAGCCCCGTGTCTCCAGAATTGGCATCAGCTCCTCCTCACTATGCTCCGCTCTATCAGGCTCAAGGACACCGTTCTTTCTTGGTTCTCCTCTTACCTCTCTGACCGCTCATTCACTGTATCCTTTGCCGCCTCCTCTTCCTCTCCGCTTCCCATTACGGTCGGGGTTCCTCAGGGTTCAGTCCTAGGGCCCCCTCCTTTTCTCTCTATACACTGCTCCTATTGGACAAACTATCAGCAAATTTAGTTTCCAGTACCATCTCTATGTTGATGACATCCAACTGTACACATCTTCTCCTGACCTCACCCCTGCACTATTACAAAATACTACCGATTGTCTGTCCGCTGTCTCCAACATCATTTCCTCCCTCTATCTAAAACTGTACCTGTCAAAAACTGAACTTCTCCTGTTTCCTCCCTCTCCTAACCTTCCGAAACCCAATATTACCATTTCTGTTTGTGGCTCTGCCATTACGCCCCAGCAGCACGCCCGGTGTCTTGGGGTTATATTTGACTCCCATCTCTCCTTCACTCCCCATATTCGTTCACTCACTCGTTCATGTCAATTCCACCTCAAAAACAAATCTAGAATTTGTCCTTTTTCTATCGTTGACTTTAAAAACTCTTACTGTCGCTCTCATTCATTCTCACCTGGATTACTGTAATTCTTTACTAATTGGTCTCCCTGTTACTAAATGCTCCCCTCTCCAATCCATTCTGAATGCCGCAGCCAGGATCATTTTCCTCTCCAACCGCTTCAGTGATGTCTCTGCTCTGTGCCAGTCATTGCACTGGTTGCCTATCCACTACAAAATCCAACATAAACTTATCATTCTCACCCACAAAGCTCTCCACGGTTCCGCACCACCCTACATCACCTACCTCATCTATGTCTATCACCCCACCCGTGCCCTCCGGTCTGCTAATGACTTAAGACTGACATCCTCAACAATTCGAACCTCCAACTGCCGTCTTCAAGATTTCTCACAAGCTGCTCCTATGCTCTGGAACACACTACCAAGAACAATCCGATTAATTCCCAACATCCACACCTTTTAAGCGGGCCCTAAAAACGCATTTGTTTAGACTAGCCTATCCCCTCACTGCCCTGATCTAATCTAGACCCTTTCTGCCCTTCATAAAATTTACATCCAATTCTTGTCCCCTGTATCTTCTGGTTCCTTCATTTTCATGTACTTTTTTACACTCTGTACCTGTATAAATTCTGGGTAGCGACCGGTCCACGCAGCTGGTTTTGAATCCCCTATTAAATCAATTGCTGGACCATTTGACAAGCTTTTCTCCCCCCATTTCCCTATGTCCTCATAGACTGTAAGCTTACGAGCAGGGCCCTCACTCCTCTTGGTATCTTAATTTTGTTATTTTGTATTGTCTCATATTGTCTGTACATGCCCCCTCTGTATTGTAAAGCGCTGCAGAATATGTTGGCGCTATAGAAATAAAACATTATTATTATTATTATTATTATTATTAGGAATGGTTTGACATCTTCCCTGCTGCAGCATCTACTGTAGCTGTCCATTCATAAGACTTTCTTGGGAATGGTTTGGCATCTTCCCTGCTGCAGCATCTAGCTGTCCATTCATAAGACTTTATTGCGAATGGTTTGGCATATTCCCTGCTGCAGCATCTAGCTGTCCATTCAAAAGACTTTATTGGGAATGGTTTGGCGTCTTCCCTGCTACAGCTTCTAGCTGTCCGTAAATACTTTATTAGGAATGGTTTGGTGTCTTCTCTGCTGCAGCATTTAGCTGTCCGTCCATAAGACTTTCTTTGGAATGGTTTGGCGTCTTTTCTGCTGCAGCATATAGCTGTCTGTCCATAAAACTTTCTCGGGACTGGTTTGGCATCTTCCCTGCTGCAGCATCTAGCTCTCTGTCCATAAGACTTTCTTGTGAATGGTTTGGCGTCTTCTCTGCTGCAGCATCTAGCTGTCCATTCATAAGACTTTATTGGGAATGGTTTGGCGTCTTCTCTGCTGCAGCATCTAGCTGTCAATCTATAAGACTTTATTTGGAAAGGTTTGGCGTCTTCCCTGCTGCAGCATCTAGTTGTCCATCCATAAGACTTTCCTGAGAATGGTTTGGCGTCTTCTGTGCTGCAGCATCTAGATGACCATACATAAGACTGTATTGGGAATGGTTTGGTGTCTTCTGTGCTGCAGCTTCTAGCTGTCCATCCATAAGACTTCATTGGGAATGGTTTGGTGTGTTCCCTGCTGCAGCATCTAGCTGTCCATCTATAAGACTTTCTTGGGAATGGTTTGGTGTCTTCTGTGCTCCGCTTCTAGCTGTCCATCCATAAGACTTTTTATTGGGAATGGTTTGGTGTCTTCTGTGCTGCAGCATCTAGCTGTCTGTCCAGAAGACTTGGTCATTGTTGGGCAATCTGTACATAAGCAGAGCTTTGATTTCCTGTGTGCTGGAGTTTCAGGCCTCCTCCCTCAGCTGAAACAGTATCTCAGTTACATCTGAACCTACTATGGTTCAGTCTGGTTAATGTATAACCCTGAGTGACTTGTGGAGACGCCTCGTGTACAGCACAAGTTTCACTTGGCCATCACTATGTGCTCATACCTGGGATCCCCGCTCTGATTGCTCAGGTGTCTTATACAGTGACACAGCTCTACCCATGCTGTAAGACCAAAGACATGATCATGGCCGAGGAGGATTCCTGTGGGCACTTTATTGACCATTCCCACATTCCTGACTTTGAAGTCCGGCTGGTAGTGAAAGTCTCACTGACTGTAATCTATGGGATTATCCTCTTGGCTGGGATTGTGGGGAACAGTGTGACAATCCAGACCACTAAAGTTCTACGAGACAAGGGCTATCTCCAGAAGGGGGTGACGGATCACATGATTAGCCTGGCCTGTTCCGACCTTCTGGTTATTCTGCTGGGAATGCCTGTGGAGTTGTACTCTGTCATTTGGTTTCCCTTTTCCTCTACACATGGAAACATCACCTGTAAAGTTTATTGCTTCCTGTTCGAGGCCTGCAGCTATGCCACCATTTTCCATGTGGCCACTCTCAGTTTTGAGCGATACATGGCAATCTGCCATCCCTTTCGCTTCAAGGCTGTTTCTGGCACACGGATCGTGAAGCTGATGATTTGTTTTGCTTGGTTGACGTCTGTTTGTGTGGCGCTGCCCTTGATTTTCGCCATGGGGGCAGAATATCCACTGAGCCCTATGTCTGGCCGGCGCTCACAGTGCAATACTTCCACATCTTATCGTTGGAGTGGCAACTTCACCCTGTGCACTAACCTCCATTCCAAGTGGACTGCGTTCCAGGCCAGCATCTTCACTGCGTTTGCATTCTACATCGTGGTGCTGGCCTCTGTGGCTTTCATGTGTCGGAAGATGATGGTTATTTTAATGGTGGCAAAGAAAGAAACAATCACCTTGAAGGGTCGGCCAGGAGCAACTGTGACCAATGAAATGACCAAAAGTAGCAGCACTGAGGCCAGATCCGCACGAAAACAGACTATTGTTTTCTTAGGTAAGAACCATCGCTGTAAACTGTGTGCGCTGCAAACTGGGGGCAGGAGTCTGCTCTTATACTGTGACATACTGGTCTTTACTGGTCACTGGGTGAGGGAAATGGGGGCAAACTGGGGGCAGGAGTCTGCTCTTATACTGTGACATACTGGTCTTTACTGGTCACTGGGTGAGAGAAATGGGGGCAAACTGGGAGCAGGAGTCTGCCCTTATACTGTGACATACTGGTCTTTACTGGTCACTGGGTGAGGGAAATGGGGGTAAACTGGGGGCAGGAGTCTGCTCTTATACTGTGACATACTGGTCTTTACTGGTCACTGGGTGAGGGAAATGGGGGTAAACTGGGGGCAGGAGTCTGCTCTTATACTGTGACATACTGGTCTTTACTGGTCACTGGGTGAGAGAAATGGGGGCAAACTGGGGGCAGGAGTCTGCTCTTATACTGTGACATACTGGTCTTTACTGGTCACTGGGTGAGGGAAATGGGGGTAAACTGGGGGCAGGAGTCTGCTCTTATACTGTGACATACTGGTCTTTACTGGTCACTGGGTGAGGGAAATGGGGGTAAACTGGGTGCAGGAGTCTGCTCTTATACTGTGACATACTGGTCTTTACTGGTCACTGGGTGAGGGAAATGGGGCAAACTGGGGGCAGGAGTCTCCTCTTATACTGTGACATACTGGTCTTTACTGGTCACTGGGTGAGGGAAATGGGGGTAAACTGGGGGCAGGAGTCTGCTCTTATACTGTGACATACTGGTCTTTACTGGTCACTGGGTGAGGGAAATGGGGGCAAACTGGGGGCAGGAGTCTGCTCTTATACTGTGACATACTGGTCTTTACTGGTCGTGGGTGAGAGAAATGGGGGCAAACTGGGGGCAGGAGTCTGCTCTTATACTGTGACATACTGGTCTTTACTGGTCACTGGGTGAGGGAAATGGGGGCAAACTGGGGGCAGGAGTCTGCCCTTATACTGTGACATACTGGTCTTTACTGGTCGTGGGTGAGAGAAATGGGGGCAAACTGGGGGCAGGAGTCTGCTCTTATACTGTGACATACTGGTCTTTACTGGTCACTGGGTGAGGGAAATGGGGGCAAACTGGGGTCAGGAGTCTGCTCTTATACTGTGACATACTGGTCTTTACTGGTCACTGGGTGAGGGAAATGGGGCAAACTGGGGGCAGGAGTCTGCCCTTATACTGTGACATACTGGTCTTTACTGGTCACTGGGTGAGGGAAATGGGGGTAAACTGGGGGCAGGAGTCTGCTCTTATACTGTGACATTCTGGTCTTTACTGGTCCTGGGTGAGGGAAATGGGGGTAAACTGGGGGCAGGAGTCTGCTCTTATACTGTGACATACTGGTCTTTACTGGTCACTGGGTGAGGGAAATGGGGGTAAACTGGGGGCAGGAGTCTGCTCTTATACTGTGACAGACTGGTCTTTACTGGTCACTGGGTGAGGGAAATGGGGGTAAACTGGGGGCAGGAGTCTGCTCTTATACTGTGACATACTGGTCTTTACTGGTCACTGGGTGAGGGAAATGGGGGTAAACTGGGGGCAGGAGTCTGCTCTTATACTGTGACAGACTGGTCTTTACTGGTCACTGGGTGAGGGAAATGGGGGTAAACTGGGGGCAGGAGTCTGCCCTTATACTGTGACATACTGGTCTTTACTGGTCACTGGGTGAGGGAAATGGGGGCAAACTGGGGGCAGGAGTCTGCTCTTATACTGTGACATACTGGTCTTTACTGGTCACTGGGTGAGAGAAATGGGGGCAAACTGGGGGCAGGAGTCTGCCCTTATACTGTGACATACTGGTCTTTACTGGTCACTGGGTGAGGGAAATGGGGGTAAACTGGGGGCAGGAGTCTGCTCTTATACTGTGACATACTGGTCTTTACTGGTCACTGGGTGAGGGAAATGGGGGTAAACTGGGGGCAGGAGTCTGCCCTTATACTGAGACATACTGGTCTTTACTGGTCACTGGGTGAGGGAAATGGGGGTAAACTGGGGGCAGGAGTCTGCTCTTATACTGTGACATACTGGTCTTTACTGGTCCTGGGTGAGGGAAATGGGGGTAAACTGGGGGCAGGAGTCTGCCCTTATACTGTGACATACTGGTCTTTACTGGTCCTGGGTGAGGGAAATGGGGGTAAACTGGGGGCAGGAGACTGCTCTTATACTGTGACATACTGGTCTTTACTGGTCACTGGGTGAGGGAAATGGGGGTAAACTGGGGGCAGGAGTCTGCCCTTATACTGTGACATACTGGTCTTTACTGGTCACTGGGTGAGGGAAATGGGGGTAAACTGGGGGCAGGAGTCTGCTCTTATACTGTGACATACTGGTCTTTACTGGTCACTGGGTGAGGGAAATGGGGGCAAACTGGGGGCAGGAGTCTGCTCTTATACTGTGACATACTGGTCTTTACTGGTCACTGGGTGAGGGAAATGGGGGTAAACTGGGGGCAGGAGTCTGCCCTTATACTGTGACATACTGGTCTTTACTGGTCACTGGGTGAGGGAAATGGGGGCAAACTGGGGGCAGGAGTCTGCTCTTATACTGTGACATACTGGTCTTTACTGGTCCTGGGTGAGAGAAATGGGGGCAAACTGGGGGCAGGAGTCTGCTCTTATACTGTGATATACTGGTCTTTACTGGTCACTGGGTGAGGGAAATGGGGGCAAACTGGGGGCAGGAGTCTGCTCTTATACTGTGACATACTGGTCTTTACTGGTCCTGGGTGAGAGAAATGGGGGCAAACTGGGGGCAGGAGTCTGCTCTTATACTGTGACATACTGGTCTTTACTGGTCGTGGGTGAGAGAAATGGGGGCAAACTGGGGGCAGGAGTCTGCCCTTATACTGTGACATACTGGTCTTTACTGGTCACTGGGTGAGGGAAATGGGAGTAAACTGGGGGCAGGAGTCTGCTCTTATACTGTGACATACTGGTCTTTACTGGTCACTGGGTGAGGGAAATGGGGGCAAACTGGGGGCAGGAGTCTGCTCTTATACTGTGACATACTGGTCTTTACTGGTCCTGGGTGAGAGAAATGGGGGCAAACTGGGGGCAGGAGTCTGCTCTTATACTGTGATATACTGGTCTTTACTGGTCCTGGGTGAGAGAAATGGGGGCAAACTGGGGGCAGGAGTCTGCTCTTATACTGTGATATACTGGTCTTTACTGGTCCTGGGTGAGAGAAATGGGGGCAAACTGGGGGCAGGAGTCTGCTCTTATACTGTGATATACTGGTCTTTACTGGTCACTGGGTGAGGGAAATGGGAGTAAACTGGGGGCAGGAGTCTGCTCTTATACTGTGATATACTGGTCTTTACTGGTCCTGGGTGAGAGAAATGGGGGCAAACTGGGGGCAGGAGTCTGCTCTTATACTGTGATATACTGGTCTTTACTGGTCCTGGGTGAGAGAAATGGGGGCAAACTGGGGGCAGGAGTCTGCTCTTATACTGTGATATACTGGTCTTTACTGGTCCTGGGTGAGAGAAATGGGGGCAAACTGGGGGCAGGAGTCTGCTCTTATACTGTGACATACTGGTCTTTACTGGTCACTGGGTGAGGGAAATGGGGGTAAACTGGGTGCAGGAGTCTGCTCTTATACTGTGACATACTGGTCTTTACTGGTCACTGGGTGAGGGAAATGGGGGTAAACTGGGGGCAGGAGTCTGCTCTTATACTGTGACATACTGGTCTTTACTGGTCACTGGGTGAGAGAAATGGGGGTAAACTGGGGGCAGGAGTCTGCTCTTATACTGTGACATACTGGTCTTTACTGGTCACTGGGTGAGGGAAATGGGGGCAAACTGGGGGCAGGAGTCTGCTCTTATACTATGACATACTGGTCTTTACTGGTCCTGGGTGAGAGAAATGGGGGCAAACTGGGGGCAGGAGTCTGCTCTTATACTGTGATATACTGGTCTTTACTGGTCCTGGGTGAGAGAAATGGGGGCAAACTGGGGGCAGGAGTCTGCTCTTATACTGTGATATACTGGTCTTTACTGGTCCTGGGTGAGAGAAATGGGGGCAAACTGGGGTCAGGAGTCTGCTCTTATACTGTGACATACTGGTCTTTACTGGTCACTGGGTGAGGGAAATGGGGCAAACTGGGGGCAGGAGTCTGCTCTTATACTGTGACATACTGGTCTTTACTGGTCACTGGGTGAGGGAAATGGGGGTAAACTGGGGGCAGGAGTCTGCTCTTATACTGTGACATACTGGTCTTTACTGGTCCTGGGTGAGGGAAATGGGGGCAAACTGGGGGCAGGAGTCTGCTCTTATACTGTGACATACTGGTCTTTACTGGTCACTAGGTGAGGGAAATGGGGGCAATCTGGGGGCAGGAGTCTGCTCTTATACTGTGACATACTGGTCTTTACTGGTCACTGGGTGAGGGAAATGGGGGTAAACTGGGGGCAGGAGTCTGCTCTTATACTGTGACATACTGGTCTTTACTGGTCACTGGGTGAGGAAAATGGGGGTAAACTGGGGGCAGGAGTCTGCTCTTATACTGTGACAGACTGGTCTTTACTGGTCACTGGGTGAGGGAAATGGGGGTAAACTGGGGGCAGGAGTCTGCCCTTATACTGTGACATACTGGTCTTTACTGGTCACTGGGTGAGGGAAATGGGGGCAAACTGGGGGCAGGAGTCTGCCCTTATACTGTGACATACTGGTCTTTACTGGTCACTGGGTGAGAGAAATGGGGGCAAACTGGGGGCAGGAGTCTGCCCTTATACTGTGACATACTGGTCTTTACTGGTCACTGGGTGAGGGAAATGGGGGCAAACTGGGTGCAGGAGTCTGCTCTTATACTGTGACATACTGGTCTTTACTGGTCACTGGGTGAGGGAAATGGGGGCAAACTGGGTGCAGGAGTCTGCTCTTATACTGTGACATACTGGTCTTTACTGGTCACTGGGTGAGGGAAATGGGGGTAAACTGGGGGCAGGAGTCTGCCCTTATACTGAGACATACTGGTCTTTACTGGTCACTGGGTGAGGGAAATGGGGGTAAACTGGGGGCAGGAGTCTGCTCTTATACTGTGACATACTGGTCTTTACTGGTCCTGGGTGAGGGAAATGGGGGTAAACTGGGGGCAGGAGTCTGCCCTTATACTGTGACATACTGGTCTTTACTGGTCCTGGGTGAGGGAAATGGGGGTAAACTGGGGGCAGGAGACTGCTCTTATACTGTGACATACTGGTCTTTACTGGTCACTGGGTGAGGGAAATGGGGGTAAACTGGGGGCAGGAGTCTGCCCTTATACTGTGACATACTGGTCTTTACTGGTCACTGGGTGAGGGAAATGGGGGCAAACTGGGGGCAGGAGTCTGCTCTTATACTGTGACATACTGGTCTTTACTGGTCGTGGGTGAGAGAAATGGGGGCAAACTGGGGGCAGGAGTCTGCCCTTATACTGTGACATACTGGTCTTTACTGGTCACTGGGTGAGGGAAATGGGAGTAAACTGGGGGCAGGAGTCTGCTCTTATACTGTGACATACTGGTCTTTACTGGTCACTGGGTGAGGGAAATGGGGGCAAACTGGGGGCAGGAGTCTGCTCTTATACTGTGACATACTGGTCTTTACTGGTCCTGGGTGAGAGAAATGGGGGCAAACTGGGGGCAGGAGTCTGCTCTTATACTGTGATATACTGGTCTTTACTGGTCCTGGGTGAGAGAAATGGGGGCAAACTGGGGGCAGGAGTCTGCTCTTATACTGTGATATACTGGTCTTTACTGGTCCTGGGTGAGAGAAATGGGGGCAAACTGGGGGCAGGAGTCTGCTCTTATACTGTGATATACTGGTCTTTACTGGTCACTGGGTGAGGGAAATGGGAGTAAACTGGGGGCAGGAGTCTGCTCTTATACTGTGACATACTGGTCTTTACTGGTCACTGGGTGAGGGAAATGGGGGCAAACTGGGGGCAGGAGTCTGCTCTTATACTGTGACATACTGGTCTTTACTGGTCCTGGGTGAGAGAAATGGGGGCAAACTGGGGGCAGGAGTCTGCTCTTATACTGTGATATACTGGTCTTTACTGGTCCTGGGTGAGAGAAATGGGGGCAAACTGGGGGCAGGAGTCTGCTCTTATACTGTGATATACTGGTCTTTACTGGTCCTGGGTGAGAGAAATGGGGGCAAACTGGGGGCAGGAGTCTGCTCTTATACTGTGACATACTGGTCTTTACTGGTCACTGGGTGAGGGAAATGGGGGTAAACTGGGGGCAGGAGTCTGCTCTTATACTGTGATATACTGGTCTTTACTGGTCCTGGGTGAGAGAAATGGGGGCAAACTGGGGGCAGGAGTCTGCTCTTATACTGTGATATACTGGTCTTTACTGGTCCTGGGTGAGAGAAATGGGGGCAAACTGGGGGCAGGAGTCTGCTCTTATACTGTGATATACTGGTCTTTACTGGTCCTGGGTGAGAGAAATGGGGGCAAACTGGGGGCAGGAGTCTGCTCTTATACTGTGACATACTGGTCTTTACTGGTCACTGGGTGAGGGAAATGGGGGCAAACTGGGGGCAGGAGTCTGCTCTTATACTGTGATATACTGGTCTTTACTGGTCCTGGGTGAGAGAAATGGGGGCAAACTGGGGGCAGGAGTCTGCTCTTATACTGTGACATACTGGTCTTTACTGGTCACTGGGTGAGAGAAATGGGGGTAAACTGGGGGCAGGAGTCTGCTCTTATACTGTGACATACTGGTCTTTACTGGTCCTGGGTGAGAGAAATGGGGGCAAACTGGGGGCAGGAGTCTGCTCTTATACTGTGACATACTGGTCTTTACTGGTCACTGGGTGAGGGAAATGGGGGCAAACTGGGGGCAGGAGTCTGCTCTTATACTGTGACATACTGGTCTTTACTGGTCACTGGGTGAGGGAAATGGGGGTAAACTGGGGGCAGGAGTCTCCTCTTATACTGTGACATACTGGTCTTTACTGGTCACTGGGTGAGGGAAATGGGGGCAAACTGGGGGCAGGAGTCTGCTCTTATACTGTGACATACTGGTCTTTACTGGTCACTGGGTGAGGGAAATGGGAGTAAACTGGGGGCAGGAGTCTGCTCTTATACTGTGACATACTGGTCTTTACTGGTCACTGGGTGAGGGAAATGGGGGCAAACTGGGGGCAGGAGTCTGCTCTTATACTGTGACATACTGGTCTTTACTGGTCACTGGGTGAGGGAAATGGGGGTAAACTGGGGGCAGGAGTCTGCTCTTATACTGTGACATACTGGTCTTTACTGGTCACTGGGTGAGGGAAATGGGGGTAAACTGGGGGCAGGAGTCTGCTCTTATACTGTGACATACTGGTCTTTACTGGTCACTGGGTGAGGGAAATGGGGGTAAACTGGGGGCAGGAGTCTGCCCTTATACTGTGACATACTGGTCTTTACTGGTCACTGGGTGAGGGAAATGGGGGCAAACTGGGGGCAGGAGTCTGCCCTTATACTGTGACATACTGGTCTTTACTGGTCACTGGGTGAGGGAAATGGGGGTAAACTGGGGGCAGGAGTCTGCTCTTATACTGTGACATACTGGTCTTTACTGGTCACTGGGTGAGAGAAATGGGGGCAATCTGGGGGCAGGAGTCTGCTCTTATACTGTGACATACTGGTCTTTACTGGTCACTGGGTGAGGGAAATGGGGGTAAACTGGGGGCAGGAGTCTGCTCTTATACTGTGACATACTGGTCTTTACTGGTCACTGGGTGAGGGAAATGGGGGTAAACTGGGGGCAGGAGTCTGCCCTTATACTGTGACATACTGGTCTTTACTGGTCACTGGGTGAGGGAAATGGGGGCAAACTGGGGGCAGGAGTCTGCTCTTATACTGTGATATACTGGTCTTTACTAGTCACTGGGTGAGGGAAATGGGGGCAAACTGGGGGCAGGAGTCTGCTCTTATACTGTGACATACTGGTCTTTACTGGTCACTGGGTGAGGGAAATGGGGGTAAACTGGGGGCAGGAGTCTGCCCTTATACTGTGACATACTGGTCTTTACTGGTCACTGGGTGAGAGAAATGGGGGCAAACTGGGGGCAGGAGTCTGCTCTTATACTGTGACATACTGGTCTTCACTGGTCACTGGGTGAGGGAAATGGGGGCAAACTGGGGGCAGGAGTCTGCTCTTATACTGTGACATACTGGTCTTTACTGGTCACTGGGTGAGGGAAATGGGGGCAAACTGGGGGCAGGAGTCTGCTCTTATACTGTGATATACTGGTCTTTACTGGTCACTGGGTGAGGGAAATGGGGGCAAACTGGGGGCAGGAGTCTGCTCTTATACTGAGACATACTGGTCTTTACTGGTCACTGGGTGAGGGAAATGGGGGCAAACTGGGGGCAGGAGTCTGCTCTTATACTGTGACATACTGGTCTTTACTGGTCCTGGGTGAGGGAAATGGGGGTAAACTGGGGGCAGGAGTCTGCTCTTATACTGTGACATACTGGTCTTTACTGGTCACTGGGTGAGGGAAATGGGGGTAAACTGGGGGCAGGAGTCTGCTCTTATACTGTGACATACTGGTCTTTACTGGTCCTGGGTGAGGGAAATGGGGGCAAACTGGGGGCAGGAGTCTGCTCTTATACTGTGACATACTGGTCTTTACTGGTCACTGGGTGAGGGAAATGGGGGCAAACTGGGGGCAGGAGTCTGCTCTTATACTGTGACATACTGGTCTTTACTGGTCACTGGGTGAGGGAAATGGGGGCAAACTGGGGGCAGGAGTCTGCTCTTATACTGTGACATACTGGTCTTTACTGGTCACTGGGTGAGGGAAATGGGGGCAAACTGGGGGCAGGAGTCTGCTCTTATACTGTGACATACTGGTCTTTACTGGTCACTGGGTGAGGGAAATGGGGGCAAACTGGGGGCAGGAGTCTGCTCTTATACTGTGACATACTGGTCTTTACTGGTCACTGGGTGAGGGAAATGGGGGCAAACTGGGTGCAGGAGTCTGCTCTTATACTGTGAGATACTGGTCTTTACTGGTCACTGGGTGAGGGAAATGGGGGCAAACTGGGGGCAGGAGTCTGCTCTTATACTGTGATATACTGGTCTTTACTGGTCACTGGGTGAGGGAAATGGGGGCAAACTGGGTGCAGGAGTCTGCCCTTATACTGTGACATACTGGTCTTTACTGGTCACTGGGTGAGGGAAATGGGGGCAAACTGGGGGCAGGAGTCTGCTCTTATACTGTGACATACTGGTCTTTACTGGTCACTGGGTGAGGGAAATGGGGGCAAACTGGGTGCAGGAGTCTGCTCTTATACTGTGAGATACTGGTCTTTACTGGTCACTGGGTGAGGGAAATGGGGGCAAACTGGGGGCAGGAGTCTGCTCTTATACTGTGATATACTGGTCTTTACTGGTCACTGGGTGAGGGAAATGGGGGCAAACTGGGTGCAGGAGTCTGCCCTTATACTGTGATATACTGGTCTTTACTGGTCACTGGGTGAGGGAAATGGAGGCAAACTGGGTGCAGGAGTCTGCCCTTATACTGTGATATACTGGTCTTTACTGGTCACTGGGTGAGGGAAATGGAGGCAAACTGGGGGCAGGAGTCTGCTCTTATACTGTGAGATACTGGTCTTTACTGGTCACTAGGTGAGGGAAATGGGGGCAAACTGGGGGCAGGAGTCTGCTCTTATACTGTGACATACTGGTCTTTACTGGTCACTGGGTGAGGGAAATGGGGGTAAACTGGGGGCAGGAGTCTGCTCTTATACTGTGACATTCTGGTCTTTACTGGTCACTGGGTGAGGGAAATGGGGGTAAACTGGGGGCAGGAGTCTGCTCTTATACTGTGACATACTGGTCTTTACTGGTCACTGGGTGAGGGAAATGGGGGTAAACTGGGGGCAGGAGTCTCCTCTTATACTGTGACATACTGGTCTTTACTGGTCACTGGGTGAGGGAAATGGGGGTAAACTGGGGGCAGGAGTCTGCTCTTATACTGTGACATACTGGTCTTTACTGGTCCTGGGTGAGGGAAATGGGGGTAAACTGGGTGCAGGAGTCTGCTCTTATACTGTGACATACTGGTCTTTACTGGTCACTGGGTGAGGGAAATGGGGGTAAACTGGGGGCAGGAGTCTGCTCTTATACTGTGACATACTGGTCTTTACTGGTCACTGGGTGAGGGAAATGGGGGTAAACTGGGGGCAGGAGTCTGCTCTTATACTGTGAGATACTGGTCTTTACTGGTCACTGGGTGAGGGAAATGGGGGTAAACTGGGGGCAGGAGTCTCCTCTTATACTGTGACATACTGGTCTTCACTGGTCACTGGGTGAGGGAAATGGGGGTAAACTGGGGGCAGGAGTCTGCTCTTATACTGTGACATACTGGTCTTTACTGGTCACTGGGTGAGGGAAATGGGGGTAAACTGGGGGCAGGAGTCTGCTCTTATACTGTGACATACTGGTCTTTACTGGTCACTGGGTGAGGGAAATGGGGGTAAACTGGGGGCAGGAGTCTGCTCTTATACTGTGAGATACTGGTCTTTACTGGTCACTGGGTGAGGGAAATGGGGGTAAACTGGGGGCAGGAGTCTGCCCTTATACTGTGACATACTGGTCTTTACTGGTCACTGGGTGAGGGAAATGGGGGCAAACTGGGGGCAGGAGTCTGCTCTTATACTGTGACTTACTGGTCACTGGGTGAGGGAAATGGGGGCAAACTGGGGGCAGGAGTCTGCTCTTATACTGTGACCTACTGGTCTTTACTGGTCACTGGGTGAGGGAAATGGGGGCAAACTGGGGGCAGGAGTCTGCTCTTATACTGTGACTTACTGGTCACTGGGTGAGGGAAATGGGGGCAAACTGGGGGCAGGAGTCTGCTCTTATACTGTGACATACTGGTCTTTACTGGTCACTGGGTGAGGGAAATGGGGGCAAACTGGGTGCAGGAGTCTTCTCTTATACTGTGACATACTGGTCTTTACTGGTCACTGGGTGAGGGAAATGGGGGCAAACTGGGGGCAGGAGTCTGCCCTTATACTGTGACATACTGGTCTTTACTGGTCACTGGGTGAGGGAAATGGGGGCAAACTGGGGGCAGGGGTCTGCTCTTATACTGTGACATACTGGTCTTTACTGGTCACTGGGTGAGGGAAATGGGGGTAAACTGGGGGCAGGAGTCTGCTCTTATACTGTGACATACTGGTCTTTACTGGTCACTGGGTGAGGGAAATGGGGGTAAACTGGGGGCAGGAGTCTGCTCTTATACTGTGACATACTGGTCTTTACTGGTCACTGGGTGAGGGAAATGGGGGCAAACTGGGGGCAGGAGTCTGCTCTTATACTGTGACATACTGGTCTTTACTGGTCACTGGGTGAGGGAAATGGGGGCAAACTGGGGGCAGGGGTCTGCTCTTATACTGTGACATACTGGTCTTTACTGGTCACTGGGTGAGGGAAATGGGGGCAAACTGGGGGCAGGGGTCTGCTCTTATACTGTGACATACTGGTCTTTACTGGTCACTGGGTGAGGGAAATGGGGGTAAACTGGGGGCAGGAGTCTGCTCTTATACTGTGACATACTGGTCTTTACTGGTCACTGGGTGAGGGAAATGGGGGCAAACTGGGGGCAGGAGTCTGCTCTTATACTGTGACATACTGGTCTTTACTGGTCACTGGGTGAGGGAAATGGGGGCAAACTGGGGGCAAGAGTCTGCTCTTATACTGTGACATACTGGTCTTTACTGGTCACTGGGTGAGAGAAATGGGGGTAAACTGGGGGCAGGAGTCTGCTCTTATACTGTGACATACTGGTCTTTACTGGTCACTGGGTGAGGGAAATGGGGGCAAACTGGGGGCAGGAGTCTGCTCTTATACTGTGACATACTGGTCTTTACTGGTCACTGGGTGAGGGAAATGGGGGCAAACTGGGGGCAGGAGTCTGCTCTTATACTGTGACATACTGGTCTTTACTGGTCACTGGGTGAGGGAAATGGGGGTAAACTGGGGGCAGGAGTCTGCTCTTATACTGTGACATACTGGTCTTTACTGGTCACTGGGTGAGAGAAATGGGGGTAAACTGGGGTCAGGAGTCTGCTCTTATACTGTGACATACTGGTCTTTACTGGTCACTGGGTGAGGGAAATGGGGGCAAACTGGGGGCAGGAGTCTGCTCTTATACTGTGACATACTGGTCTTTACTGGTCACTGGATGAGAGAAATGGGGGTAAACTGGGGTCAGGAGTCTGCTCTTATACTGTGACATACTGGTCTTTACTGGTCCTGGGTGAGGGAAATGGGGGTAAACTGGGGGCAGGAGTCTGCTCTTATACTGTGACATACTGGTCTTTACTGGTCCTGGGTGAGGGAAATGGGGGCAAACTGGGGGCAGGAGTCTGCTCTTATACTGTGACATACTGGTCTTTACTGGTCACTGGGTGAGGGAAATGGGGGTAAACTGGGGGCAGGAGTCTGCTCTTATACTGTGACATACTGGTCTTTACTGGTCACTGGGTGAGGGAAATGGGGGTAAACTGGGGGCAGGAGTCTGCTCTTATACTGTGACATACTGGTCTTTACTGGTCCTGGGTGAGGGAAATGGGGGTAAACTGGGGGCAGGAGTCTGCTCTTATACTGTGACATACTGGTCTTTACTGGTCACTGGGTGAGGGAAATGGGGGTAAACTGGGGGCAGGAGTCTGCTCTTATACTGTGACATACTGGTCTTTACTGGTAACTGGGTGAGGGAAATGGGTGTAAACTGGGGGCAGGAGTCTGCTCTTATACTGTGACATACTGGTCTTTACTGGTCACTGGGTGAGGGAAATGGGGGTAAACTGGGGGCAGGAGTCTGCTCTTATACTGTGACATACTGGTCTTTACTGGTCACTGGGTGAGAGAAATGGGGGTAAACTGGGGGCAGGAGTCTGCTCTTATACTGTGACATACTGGTCTTTACTGGTCACTGGGTGAGGGAAATGGGGGTAAACTGGGGGCAGGAGTCTGCTCTTATACTGTGACATACTGGTCTTTACTGGTCACTGGGTGAGGGAAATGGGGGTAAACTGGGGGCAGGAGTCTGCTCTTATACTGTGACATTCTGGTCTTTACTGGTCCTGGGTGAGGGAAATGGGGGCAAACTGGGTGCAGGAGTCTTCTCTTATACTGTGACATACTGGTCTTTACTGGTCACTGGGTGAGAGAAATGGGGGCAAACTGGGGGCAGGAGTCTGCCCTTATACTGTGACATACTGGTCTTTACTGGTCCTGGGTGAGGGAATTGGGGGTAAACTGGGTGCAGGAGTCTGCTCTTATACTGTGACATACTGGTCTTTACTGGTCACTGGGTGAGGGAAATGGGAGTAAACTGGGTGCAGGAGTCTGCTCTTATACTGTGACATACTGGTCTTTACTGGTCACTGGGTGAGGGAAATGGGGGCAAACTGGGGGCAGGAGTCTGCTCTTATACTGTGACATACTGGTCTTTACTAGTCACTGGGTGAGGGAAATGGGGGCAAACTGGGGGCAGGAGTCTGCTCTTATACTGTGACATACTGGTCTTTACTAGTCACTGGGTGAGAGAAATGGGGGCAAACTGGGGGCAGGAGTCTGCTCTTATACTGTGACATACTGGTCTTTACTGGTCACTGGGTGAGGGAAATGGGTGTAAACTGGGGGCAGGAGTCTGCTCTTATACTGTGACATACTGGTCTTTACTGGTCACTGGGTGAGGGAAATGGGTGTAAACTGGGGGCAGGAGTCTGCTCTTATACTGTGACATACTGGTCTTTACTGGTCACTGGGTGAGGGAAATGGGGGCAAACTGGGGGCAGGAGTCTCCTCTTATACTGTGACATACTGGTCTTTACTGGTCACTGGGTGAGAGAAATGGGGGTAAACTGGGGGCAGGAGTCTGCTCTTATACTGTGACATACTGGTCTTTACTGGTCCTGGGTGAGAGAAATGGGGGCAAACTGGGGGCAGGAGTCTGCTCTTATACTGTGACATACTGGTCTTTACTGGTCACTGGGTGAGGGAAATGGGGGTAAACTGGGGGCAGGAGTCTGCTCTTATACTGTGACATACTGGTCTTTACTGGTCACTGGGTGAGGGAAATGGGGCAAACTGGGGGCAGGAGTCTCCTCTTATACTGTGACATACTGGTCTTTACTGGTCACTGGGTGAGGGAAATGGGGGTAAACTGGGGGCAGGAGTCTGCTCTTATACTGTGACATACTGGTCTTTACTGGTCACTGGGTGAGGGAAATGGGTGTAAACTGGGGGCAGGAGTCTGCTCTTATACTGTGACATACTGGTCTTTACTGGTCACTGGGTGAGGGAAATGGGTGTAAACTGGGGGCAGGAGTCTGCTCTTATACTGTGACATACTGGTCTTTACTGGTCACTGGGTGAGGGAAATGGGGGTAAACTGGGGGCAGGAGTCTGCCCTTATACTGTGACATACTGGTCTTTACTGGTCACTGGGTGAGGGAAATGGGGCAAACTGGGGGCAGGAGTCTGCTCTTATACTGTGACATACTGGTCTTTACTGGTCACTGGGTGAGGGAAATGGGGCAAACTGGGGGCAGGAGTCTGCTCTTATACTGTGACATACTGGTTTTTACTGGTCACTGGGTGAGAGAAATGGGGGTAAACTGGGGGCAGGAGTCTGCCCTTATACTGTGACATACTGGTCTTTACTGGTCACTGGGTGAGGGAAATGGGTGTAAACTGGGGGCAGGAGTCTGCTCTTATACTGTGACATACTGGTCTTTACTGGTCACTGGGTGAGGGAAATGGGGGTAAACTGGGGGCAGGAGTCTGCTCTTATACTGTGATATACTGGTCTTTACTGGTCACTGGGTGAGGGAAATGGGGGTAAACTGGGGGCAGGAGTCTGCTCTTATACTGTGACATACTGGTCTTTACTGGTCACTGGGTGAGGGAAATGGGGGCAAACTGGGGGCAGGAGTCTGCTCTTATACTGTGACATACTGGTCTTTACTGGTCACTGGGTGAGGGAAATGGGGGTAAACTGGGGGCAGGAGTCTGCCCTTATACTGTGACATACTGGTCTTTACTGGTCACTGGGTGAGGGAAATGGGGGTAAACTGGGGGCAGGAGTCTGCTCTTATACTGTGACATACTGGTCTTTACTGGTCACTGGGTGAGGGAAATGGGGGCAATCTGGGGGCAGGAGTCTGCCCTTATACTGTGACATACTGGTCTTTACTGGTCACTGGGTGAGGGAAATGGGGGCAAACTGGGGGCAGGAGTCTGCTCTTATACTGTGACATACTGGTCTTTACTGGTCCTGGGTGAGGGAAATGGGGGTAAACTGGGGGCAGGAGTCTGCTCTTATACTGTGACATACTGGTCTTTACTGGTCACTGGGTGAGGGAAATGAGGGTAAACTGGGGGCAGGAGTCTGCTCTTATACTGTGACATACTGGTCTTTACTGGTCGTGGGTGAGGGAAATGGGTGTAAACTGGGGGCAGGAGTCTGCTCTTATACTGTGACATACTGGTCTTTACTGGTCACTGGGTGAGGGAAATGGGGGCAAACTGGGGGCAGGAGTCTGCTCTTATACTGTGACAGACTGGTCTTTACTGGTCACTGGGTGAGGGAAATGGGGGTAAACTGGGGGCAGGAGTCTGCTCTTATACTGTGACATACTGGTCTTTACTGGTCACTGGGTGAGGGAAATGGGGGTAAACTGGGGGCAGGAGTCTGCTCTTATACTGTGACATACTGGTCTTTACTGGTCACTGGGTGAGGGAAATGGGGGTAAACTGGGGGCAGGAGTCTGCCCTTATACTGTGACATACTGGTCTTTACTGGTCACTGGGTGAGGGAAATGGGGGCAAACTGGGGGCAGGAGTCTGCTCTTATACTGTGACATACTGGTCTTTACTGGTCACTGGGTGAGGGAAATGGGGGCAAACTGAGGGCAGGAGTCTGCTCTTATACTGTGACATACTGGTCTTTACTGGTCACTGGGTGAGGGAAATGGGGGCAATCTGGGGGCAGGAGTCTGCTCTTATACTGTGACATACTGGTCTTTACTGGTCACTGGGTGAGAGAAATGGGGGTAAACTGGGGGCAGGAGTCTGCTCTTATACTGTGACATACTGGTCTTTACTGGTCACTGGGTGAGGGAAATGGGGGCAAACTGGGGGCAGGAGTCTGCTCTTATACTGTGACATACTGGTCTTTACTGGTCACTGGGTGAGGGAAATGGGGGCAAACTGAGGGCAGGAGTCTGCTCTTATACTGTGACATACTGGTCTTTACTGGTCACTGGGTGAGAGAAATGGGGGTAAACTGGGGGCAGGAGTCTGCTGTTATACTGTGACATACTGGTCTTTACTGGTCCTGGGTGAGGGAAATGGGGGTAAACTGGGGGCAGGAGTCTGCTCTTATACTGTGACATACTGGTCTTTACTGGTCACTGGGTGAGGGAAATGGGGGTAAACTGGGGGCAGGAGTCTGCTCTTATACTGTGACATACTGGTCTTTACTGGTCACTGGGTGAGGGAAATGGGGGCAAACTGGGGGCAGGAGTCTGCTCTTATACTGTGACAGACTGGTCTTTACTGGTCACTGGGTGAGGGAAATGGGGGTAAACTGGGGGCAGGAGTCTGCTCTTATACTGTGACATACTGGTCTTTACTGGTCACTGGGTGAGGGAAATGGGGGTAAACTGGGGGCAGGAGTCTGCTCTTATACTGTGACATACTGGTCTTTACTGGTCACTGGGTGAGGGAAATGGGGGCAATCTGGGGGCAGGAGTCTGCTCTTATACTGTGACATACTGGTCTTTACTGGTCCTGGGTGAGGGAAATGGGGGCAATCTGGGGGCAGGAGTCTGCTCTTATACTGTGACATACTGGTCTTTACTGGTCCTGGGTGAGGGAAATGGGGGCAAACTGGGGGCAGGAGTCTGCTCTTATACTGTGACATACTGGTCTTTACTGGTCCTGGGTGAGGGAAATGGGGGTAAACTGGGGGCAGGAGTCTGCCCTTATACTGTGACATACTGGTCTTTACTGGTCACTGGGTGAGGGAAATGGGGGCAAACTGGGGGCAGGAGTCTGCTCTTATACTGTGACATACTGGTCTTTACTGGTCACTGGGTGAGGGAAATGGGGGAAACTGGGGGCAGGAGTCTGCTCTTATACTGTGACATACTGGTCTTTACTGGTCACTGGGTGAGGGAAATGGGGGCAAACTGGGGGCAGGAGTCTGCTCTTATACTGTGACATACTGGTCTTTACTGGTCACTGGGTGAGGGAAATGGGGGCAAACTGGGGGCAGGAGTCTGCTCTTATACTGTGACATACTGGTCTTTACTGGTCACTGGGTGAGGGAAATGGGGGCAAACTGGGGGCAGGAGTCTGCTCTTATACTGTGACATACTGGTCTTTACTGGTCACTGGGTGAGGGAAATGGGGGTAAACTGGGGGCAGGAGTCTGCTCTTATACTGTGACATACTGGTCTTTACTGGTCACTGGGTGAGGGAAATGGGGGCAATCTGGGGGCAGGAGTCTGCCCTTATACTGTGACATACTGGTCTTTACTGGTCACTGGGTGAGGGAAATGGGGGCAAACTGGGGGCAGGAGTCTGCTCTTATACTGTGACATACTGGTCTTTACTGGTCCTGGGTGAGGGAAATGGGGGCAAACTGGGGGCAGGAGTCTGCTCTTATACTGTGACATACTGGTCTTTACTGGTCCTGGGTGAGGGAAATGGGGGCAAACTGGGGGCAGGAGTCTGCTCTTATACTGTGACATACTGGTCTTTACTGGTCACTGGGTGAGGGAAATGGGGGTAAACTGGGGGCAGGAGTCTGCTCTTATACTGTGACATACTGGTCTTTACTGGTCACTGGGTGAGGGAAATGGGAGTAAACTGGGGGCAGGAGTCTGCTCTTATACTGTGACATACTGGTCTTTACTGGTCACTGGGTGAGGGAAATGGGGGCAAACTGGGGGCAGGAGTCTGCTCTTATACTGTGACATACTGGTCTTTACTGGTCACTGGGTGAGGGAAATGGGGGAAACTGGGGGCAGGAGTCTGCTCTTATACTGTGACATACTGGTCTTTACTGGTCACTGGGTGAGGGAAATGGGGGCAATCTGGGGGCAGGAGTCTGCCCTTATACTGTGACATACTGGTCTTTACTGGTCACTGGGTGAGGGAAATGGGGGTAAACTGGGGGCAGGAGTCTGCTCTTATACTGTGACATACTGGTCTTTACTGGTCACTGGGTGAGGGAAATGGGGGCAAACTGGGGGCAGGAGTCTGCTCTTATACTGTGACATACTGGTCTTTACTGGTCACTGGGTGAGGGAAATGGGGGCAAACTGGGGGCAGGAGTCTGCTCTTATACTGTGATATACTGGAATTTACTGGTCACTGGGTGAGGGAAATGGGGGCAAACTGGGGGCAGGAGTCTGCCCTTATACTGTGACATACTGGTCTTTACTGGTCACTGGGTGAGGGAAATGGGGGTAAACTGGGGGCAGGAGTCTGCTCTTATACTGTGACATACTGGTCTTTACTGGTCACTAGGTGAGGGAAATGGGGGTAAACTGGGGGCAGGAGTCTGCTCTTATACTGTGACATACTGGTCTTTACTGGTCACTGGGTGAGGGAAATGGGGGTAAACTGGGGGCAGGAGTCTGCCCTTATACTGTGACATACTGGTCTTTACTGGTCACTGGGTGAGGGAAATGGGGGTAAACTGGGGGCAGGAGTCTGCCCTTATACTGTGACATACTGGTCTTTACTGGTCACTGGGTGAGGGAAATGGGGGTAAACTGGGGGCAGGAGTCTGCTCTTATACTGTGACATACTGGTCTTTACTGGTCACTGGGTGAGAGAAATGGGGGTAAACTGGGGGCAGGAGTCTGCTCTTATACTGTGACATACTGGTCTTTACTGGTCACTGGGTGAGGGAAATGGGGGTAAACTGGGGGCAGGAGTCTGCTCTTATACTGTGACATACTGGTCTTTACTGGTCCTGGGTGAGAGAAATGGGGGCAAACTGGGGGCAGGAGTCTGCTCTTATACTGTGACATACTGGTCTTTACTGGTCCTGGGTGAGGGAAATGGGGGCAAACTGGGGGCAGGAGTCTGCTCTTATACTGTGACATACTGGTCTTTACTGGTCCTGGGTGAGAGAAATGGGGGCAAACTGGGGGCAGGAGTCTGCTCTTATACTGTGACATACTGGTCTTTACTGGTCACTGGGTGAGGGAAATGGGGGTAAACTGGGGGCAGGAGTCTCCTCTTATACTGTGACATACTGGTCTTTACTGGTCACTGGGTGAGGGAAATGGGGGTAAACTGGGGGCAGGAGTCTGCTCTTATACTGTGACATACTGGTCTTTACTGGTCACTGGGTGAGGGAAATGGGGGTAAACTGGGGGCAGGAGTCTGCTCTTATACTGTGACATACTGGTCTTTACTGGTCACTGGGTGAGGGAAATGGGGGTAAACTGGGGGCAGGAGTCTGCTCTTATACTGTGATATACTGGTCTTTACTGGTCACTGGGTGAGGGAAATGGGGGTAAACTGGGGGCAGGAGTCTGCTCTTATACTGTGACATACTGGTCTTTACTGGTCACTGGGTGAGGGAAATGGGGGTAAACTGGGGCAGGAGTCTGCTCTTATACTGTGACATACTGGTCTTTACTGGTCACTGGGTGAGAGAAATGGGGGCAAACTGGGGGCAGGAGTCTGCTCTTATACTGTGACATACTGGTCTTTACTGGTCACTGGGTGAGAGAAATGGGGGTAAACTGGGTGCAGGAGTCTGCTCTTATACTGTGACATACTGGTCTTTACTGGTCCTGGGTGAGGGAAATGGGGGTAAACTGGGGGCAGGAGTCTGCTCTTATACTGTGACATACTGGTCTTTACTGGTCACTGGGTGAGGGAAATGGGGGTAAACTGGGGGCAGGAGTCTGCTCTTATACTGTGACATACTGGTCTTTACTGGTCACTGGGTGAGGGAAATGGGAGTAAACTGGGGGCAGGAGTCTGCTCTTATACTGTGACATACTGGTCTTTACTGGTCCTGGGTGAGAGAAATGGGGGCAAACTGGGGGCAGGAGTCTGCTCTTATACTGTGACATACTGGTCTTTACTGGTCCTGGGTGAGAGAAATGGGGGTAAACTGGGGGCAGGAGTCTGCCCTTATACTGTGACATACTGGTCTTTACTGGTCACTGGGTGAGGGAAATGGGGGTAAACTGGGGGCAGGAGTCTGCTCTTATACTGTGACATACTGGTCTTTACTGGTCACTGGGTGAGAGAAATGGGGGCAAACTGGGTGCAGGAGTCTGCTCTTATACTGTGACATACTGGTCTTTACTGGTCACTGGGTGAGGGAAATGGGGGCAAACTGGGGGCAGGAGTCTGCTCTTATACTGTGACATACTGGTCTTTACTGGTCACTGGGTGAGGGAAATGGGGGCAAACTGGGGGCAGGAGTCTGCTCTTATACTGTGACATACTGGTCTTTACTGGTCACTGGGTGAGGGAAATGGGGGCAAACTGGGGGCAGGAGTCTGCTCTTATACTGTGACATACTGGTCTTTACTGGTCACTGGGTGAGGGAAATGGGGGTAAACTGGGGGCAGGAGTCTGCTCTTATACTGTGACATACTGGTCTTTACTGGTCACTGGGTGAGGGAAATGGGGGTAAACTGGGGGCAGGAGTCTGCTCTTATACTGTGACATACTGGTCTTTACTGGTCCTGGGTGAGAGAAATGGGGGTAAACTGGGGGCAGGAGTCTGCTCTTATACTGTGACATACTGGTCTTTACTGGTCACTGGGTGAGGGAAATGGGGGTAAACTGGGGGCAGGAGTCTGCTCTTATACTGTGACATACTGGTCTTTACTGGTCCTGGGTGAGAGAAATGGGGGTAAACTGGGGGCAGGAGTCTGCTCTTATACTGTGACATACTGGTCTTTACTGGTCACTGGGTGAGGGAAATGGGGGTAAACTGGGGGCAGGAGTCTGCTCTTATACTGTGACATACTGGTCTTTACTGGTCACTGGGTGAGGGAAATGGGGGTAAACTGGGGGCAGGAGTCTGCTCTTATACTGTGACATACTGGTCTTTACTGGTCACTGGGTGAGGGAAATGGGGGTAAACTGGGGGCAGGAGTCTGCTCTTATACTGTGACATACTGGTCTTTACTGGTCACTGGGTGAGGGAAATGGGGCAAACTGGGGGCAGGAGTCTGCTCTTATACTGTGACATACTGGTCTTTACTGGTCACTGGGTGAGAGAAATGGGGGTAAACTGGGGGCAGGAGTCTGCTCTTATACTGTGACATACTGGTCTTTACTGGTCACTGGGTGAGGGAAATGGGGGTAAACTGGGGGCAGGAGTCTGCTCTTATACTGTGACATACTGGTCTTTACTGGTCACTGGGTGAGGGAAATGGGGCAAACTGGGGGCAGGAGTCTGCTCTTATACTGTGACATACTGGTCTTTACTGGTCACTGGGTGAGGGAAATGGGGGCAATCTGGGGGCAGGAGTCTGCCCTTATACTGTGACATACTGGTCTTTACTAGTCACTGGGTGAGGGAAATGGGGGCAAACTGGGGGCAGGAGTCTGCCCTTATACTGTGACATACTGGTCTTTACTGGTCACTGGGTGAGGGAAATGGGGGTAAACTGGGGGCAGGAGTCTGCTCTTATACTGTGACATACTGGTCTTTACTGGTCACTGGGTGAGGGAAATGAGGGTAAACTGGGGGCAGGAGTCTGCTCTTATACTGTGATATACTGGTCTTTACTGGTCACTGGGTGAGGGAAATGGGGGTAAACTGGGGGCAGGAGTCTGCTCTTATACTGTGACATACTGGTCTTTACTGGTCACTGGGTGAGGGAAATGGGGGTAAACTGGGGCAGGAGTCTGCTCTTATACTGTGACATACTGGTCTTTACTGGTCACTGGGTGAGAGAAATGGGGGCAAACTGGGGGCAGGAGTCTGCTCTTATACTGTGACATACTGGTCTTTACTGGTCACTGGGTGAGAGAAATGGGGGTAAACTGGGTGCAGGAGTCTGCTCTTATACTGTGACATACTGGTCTTTACTGGTCACTGGGTGAGGGAAATGGGGGTAAACTGGGGGCAGGAGTCTGCTCTTATACTGTGACATACTGGTCTTTACTGGTCACTGGGTGAGAGAAATGGGGGTAAACTGGGGGCAGGAGTCTGCTCTTATACTGTGACATACTGGTCTTTACTGGTCACTGGGTGAGGGAAATGGGGGTAAACTGGGGGCAGGAGTCTGCTCTTATACTGTGACATACTGGTCTTTACTGGTCCTGGGTGAGAGAAATGGGGGTAAACTGGGGGCAGGAGTCTCCTCTTATACTGTGACATACTGGTCTTTACTGGTCACTGGGTGAGGGAAATGGGGGTAAACTGGGGGCAGGAGTCTGCTCTTATACTGTGACATACTGGTCTTTACTGGTCACTGGGTGAGGGAAATGGGGGTAAACTGGGGCAGGAGTCTGCCCTTATACTGTGACATACTGGTCTTTACTGGTCCTGGGTGAGAGAAATGGGGGTAAACTGGGGGCAGGAGTCTGCTCTTATACTGTGATATACTGGTCTTTACTGGTCACTGGGTGAGGGAAATGGGGGTAAACTGGGGGCAGGAGTCTGCTCTTATACTGTGACATACTGGTCTTTACTGGTCACTGGGTGAGGGAAATGGGGGTAAACTGGGGCAGGAGTCTGCTCTTATACTGTGACATACTGGTCTTTACTGGTCACTGGGTGAGAGAAATGGGGGCAAACTGGGGGCAGGAGTCTGCTCTTATACTGTGACATACTGGTCTTTACTGGTCACTGGGTGAGAGAAATGGGGGTAAACTGGGTGCAGGAGTCTGCTCTTATACTGTGACATACTGGTCTTTACTGGTCACTGGGTGAGGGAAATGGGGGCAAACTGGGGGCAGGAGTCTGCTCTTATACTGTGACATACTGGTCTTTACTGGTCCTGGGTGAGAGAAATGGGGGCAAACTGGGGGCAGGAGTCTGCTCTTATACTGTGACATACTGGTCTTTACTGGTCCTGGGTGAGAGAAATGGGGGTAAACTGGGGGCAGGAGTCTGCCCTTATACTGTGACATACTGGTCTTTACTGGTCACTGGGTGAGAGAAATGGGGGCAAACTGGGTGCAGGAGTCTGCTCTTATACTGTGACATACTGGTCTTTACTGGTCACTGGGTGAGGGAAATGGGGGCAAACTGGGGGCAGGAGTCTGCTCTTATACTGTGACATACTGGTCTTTACTGGTCACTGGGTGAGGGAAATGGGGGCAAACTGGGGGCAGGAGTCTGCTCTTATACTGTGACATACTGGTCTTTACTGGTCACTGGGTGAGGGAAATGGGGGCAAACTGGGGGCAGGAGTCTGCTCTTATACTGTGACATACTGGTCTTTACTGGTCACTGGGTGAGGGAAATGGGGGCAAACTGGGGGCAGGAGTCTGCCCTTATACTGTGACATACTGGTCTTTACTGGTCACTGGGTGAGAGAAATGGGGGTAAACTGGGGGCAGGAGTCTGCTCTTATTCTGTGACATACTGGTCTTTACTGGTCACTGGGTGAGGGAAATGGGAGTAAACTGGGGGCAGGAGTCTGCTCTTATACTGTGACATACTGGTCTTTACTGGTCACTGGGTGAGGGAAATGGGGGTAAACTGGGGGCAGGAGTCTGCTCTTATACTGTGACATACTGGTCTTTACTGGTCACTGGGTGAGAGAAATGGGGGCAAACTGGGGGCAGGAGTCTGCTCTTATACTGTGACATACTGGTCTTTACTGGTCACTGGGTGAGGGAAATGGGGGCAAACTGGGGGCAGGAGTCTGCTCTTATACTGTGACATACTGGTCTTTACTGGTCCTGGGTGAGGGAAATGGGGGCAAACTGGGGGCAGGAGTCTGCTCTTATACTGTGACATACTGGTCTTTACTGGTCACTGGGTGAGGGAAATGGGGGCAAACTGGGGGCAGGAGTCTGCTCTTATACTGTGACATACTGGTCTTTACTGGTCACTGGGTGAGGGAAATGGGAGTAAACTGGGGGCAGGAGTCTGCTCTTATACTGTGACATACTGGTCTTTACTGGTCACTGGGTGAGGGAAATGGGGGTAAACTGGGGGCAGGAGTCTGCCCTTATACTGTGACATACTGGTCTTTACTGGTCACTGGGTGAGGGAAATGGGGGCAAACTGGGGGCAGGAGTCTGCTCTTATACTGTGACATACTGGTCTTTACTGGTCACTGGGTGAGGAGGGAAATGGGGGTAAACTGGGGGCAGGAGTCTGCTCTTATACTGTGACATACTGGTCTTTACTGGTCACTGGGTGAGGGAAATGGGAGTAAACTGGGGGCAGGAGTCTGCCCTTATACTGTGACATACTGGTCTTTACTGGTCACTGGGTGAGGGAAATGGGGGTAAACTGGGGGCAGGAGTCTGCTCTTATACTGTGACATACTGGTCTTTACTGGTCACTGGGTGAGGGAAATGGGGGCAAACTGGGGGCAGGAGTCTGCTCTTATACTGTGACATACTGGTCTTTACTGGTCACTGGGTGAGGGAAATGGGGGTAAACTGGGGGCAGGAGTCTGCCCTTATACTGTGACATACTGGTCTTTACTGGTCACTGGGTGAGAGAAATGGGGGTAAACTGGGGGCAGGAGTCTGCTCTTATACTGTGACATACTGGTCTTTACTGGTCACTGGGTGAGGGAAATGGGGGCAAACTGGGGGCAGGAGTCTGCTCTTATACTGTGACATACTGGTCTTTACTGGTCACTGGGTGAGGGAAATGGGGGCAAACTGGGGGCAGGAGTCTGCTCTTATACTGTGACATACTGGTCTTTACTGGTCACTGGGTGAGGGAAATGGGGGTAAACTGGGGGCAGGAGTCTGCTCTTATACTGTGACATACTGGTCTTTACTGGTCACTGGGTGAGGGAAATGGGGGTAAACTGGGGGCAGGAGTCTGCTCTTATACTGTGACATACTGGTCTTTACTGGTCACTGGGTGAGGGAAATGGGGGCAAACTGGGGGCAGGAGTCTGCTCTTATACTGTGACATACTGGTCTTTACTGGTCACTGGGTGAGGGAAATGGGGGTAAACTGGGGGCAGGAGTCTGCTCTTATACTGTGACATACTGGTCTTTACTGGTCACTGGGTGAGGGAAATGAGGGCAAACTGGGGGCAGGAGTCTGCTCTTATACTGTGACATACTGGTCTTTACTGGTCACTGGGTGAGGGAAATGGGGGTAAACTGGGGGCAGGAGTCTGCTCTTATACTGTGACATACTGGTCTTTACTGGTCACTGGGTGAGGGAAATGGGGGTAAACTGGGGGCAGGAGTCTGCTCTTATACTGTGACATACTGGTCTTTACTGGTCACTGGGTGAGAGAAATGGGGGTAAACTGGGGGCAGGAGTCTGCTCTTATACTGTGACATACTGGTCTTTACTGGTCACTGGGTGAGGGAAATGGGGGCAAACTGGGGGCAGGAGTCTGCCCTTATACTGTGACATACTGGTCTTTACTGGTCACTGGGTGAGGGAAATGGGGGTAAACTGGGGGCAGGAGTCTGCTCTTATACTGTGACATACTGGTCTTTACTGGTCACTGGGTGAGAGAAATGGGGGCAAACTGGGGGCAGGAGTCTGCTCTTATACTGTGACATACTGGTCTTTACTGGTCGTGGGTGAGAGAAATGGGGGCAATCTGGGGGCAGGAGTCTGCTCTTATACTGTGACATACTGGTCTTTACTGGTCACTGGGTGAGGGAAATGGGGGTAAACTGGGGGCAGGAGTCTGCTCTTATACTGTGACATACTGGTCTTTACTGGTCACTGGGTGAGGGAAATGGGGGTAAACTGGGGGCAGGAGTCTGCTCTTATACTGTGACATACTGGTCTTTACTGGTCACTGGGTGAGGGAAATGGGAGTAAACTGGGGGCAGGAGTCTGCTCTTATACTGTGACATACTGGTCTTTACTGGTCACTGGGTGAGGGAAATGGGGGTAAACTGGGGGCAGGAGTCTGCTCTTATACTGTGACATACTGGTCTTTACTGGTCACTGGGTGAGGGAAATGGGAGTAAACTGGGGGCAGGAGTCTGCTCTTATACTGTGACATACTGGTCTTTACTGGTCACTGGGTGAGAGAAATGGGGGCAAACTGGGGGCAGGAGTCTGCTCTTATACTGTGACATACTGGTCTTTACTGGTCACTGGGTGAGGGAAATGGGAGTAAACTGGGGGCAGGAGTCTGCTCTTATACTGTGACATACTGGTCTTTACTGGTCACTGGGTGAGAGAAATGGGGGCAAACTGGGGGCAGGAGTCTGCTCTTATACTGTGACATACTGGTCTTTACTGGTCACTGGGTGAGGGAAATGGGGGTAAACTGGGGGCAGGAGTCTGCTCTTATACTGTGACATACTGGTCTTTACTGGTCACTGGGTGAGAGAAATGGGGGTAAACTGGGGGCAGGAGTCTGCTCTTATACTGTGACATACTGGTCTTTACTGGTCACTGGGTGAGGGAAATGGGGGCAAACTGGGGGCAGGAGTCTGCCCTTATACTGTGACATACTGGTCTTTACTGGTCACTGGGTGAGGGAAATGGGGGTAAACTGGGGGCAGGAGTCTGCTCTTATACTGTGACATACTGGTCTTTACTGGTCACTGGGTGAGAGAAATGGGGGCAAACTGGGGGCAGGAGTCTGCTCTTATACTGTGACATACTGGTCTTTACTGGTCGTGGGTGAGAGAAATGGGGGCAATCTGGGGGCAGGAGTCTGCTCTTATACTGTGACATACTGGTCTTTACTGGTCACTGGGTGAGGGAAATGGGGGTAAACTGGGGGCAGGAGTCTGCTCTTATACTGTGACATACTGGTCTTTACTGGTCACTGGGTGAGGGAAATGGGGGTAAACTGGGGGCAGGAGTCTGCTCTTATACTGTGACATACTGGTCTTTACTGGTCACTGGGTGAGGGAAATGGGAGTAAACTGGGGGCAGGAGTCTGCTCTTATACTGTGACATACTGGTCTTTACTGGTCACTGGGTGAGGGAAATGGGAGTAAACTGGGGGCAGGAGTCTGCTCTTATACTGTGATATACTGGTCTTTACTGGTCACTGGGTGAGGGAAATGGGGGTAAACTGGGGGCAGGAGTCTGCTCTTATACTGTGACATACTGGTCTTTACTGGTCACTGGGTAAGAGAAATGGGGGCAAACTGGGGGCAGGAGTCTGCTCTTATACTGTGACATACTGGTCTTTACTGGTCACTGGGTGAGGGAAATGGGAGTAAACTGGGGGCAGGAGTCTGCTCTTATACTGTGACATACTGGTCTTTACTGGTCACTGGGTGAGGGAAATGGGGGTAAACTGGGGGCAGGAGTCTGCTCTTATACTGTGACATACTGGTCTTTACTGGTCACTGGGTGAGGGAAATGGGGGTAAACTGGGGGCAGGAGTCTGCCCTTATACTGTGACATACTGGTCTTTACTGGTCACTGGGTGAGGGAAATGGGGGTAAACTGGGGGCAGGAGTCTGCTCTTATACTGTGACATACTGGTCTTTACTGGTCACTGGGTGAGGGAAATGGGGGTAAACTGGGGGCAGGAGTCTGCTCTTATACTGTGACATACTGGTCTTTACTGGTCACTGGGTGAGGGAAATGGGGGCAAACTGGGGGCAGGAGTCTGCTCTTATACTGTGACATACTGGTCTTTACTGGTCCTGGGTGAGGGAAATGGGGCAAACTGGGGGCAGGAGTCTGCTCTTATACTGTGACATACTGGTCTTTACTGGTCACTGGGTGAGAGAAATGGGGGCAAACTGGGGGCAGGAGTCTGCTCTTATACTGTGACATACTGGTCTTTACTGGTCACTGGGTGAGAGAAATGGGGGTAAACTGGGGGCAGGAGTCTGCTGTTATACTGTGACATACTGGTCTTTACTGGTCACTGGGTGAGGGAAATGGGGGCAATCTGGGGGCAGGAGTCTGCTCTTATACTGTGACATACTGGTCTTTACTGGTCACTGGGTGAGGGAAATGGGGTAAACTGGGGGCAGGAGTCTGCTCTTATACTGTGACATACTGGTCTTTACTGGTCACTGGGTGAGGGAAATGGGGGTAAACTGGGGGCAGGAGTCTGCTCTTATACTGTGACATACTGGTCTTTACTGGTCACTGGGTGAGGGAAATGGGAGTAAACTGGGGGCAGGAGTCTGCTCTTATACTGTGACATACTGGTCTTTACTGGTCACTGGGTGAGGGAAATGGGGGTAAACTGGGGGCAGGAGTCTGCCCTTATACTGTGACATACTGGTCTTTACTGGTCACTGGGTGAGGGAAATGGGGGTAAACTGGGGGCAGGAGTCTGCTCTTATACTGTGACATACTGGTCTTTACTGGTCACTGGGTGAGGGAAATGGGGGCAAACTGGGGGCAGGAGTCTGCTCTTATACTGTGACATACTGGTCTTTACTGGTCCTGGGTGAGGGAAATGGGGTAAACTGGGGGCAGGAGTCTGCTCTTATACTGTGACATACTGGTCTTTACTGGTCACTGGGTGAGGGAAATGGGGGTAAACTGGGGGCAGGAGTCTGCTCTTATACTGTGACATACTGGTCTTTACTGGTCACTGGGTGAGGGAAATGGGGGCAAACTGGGGGCAGGAGTCTGCTCTTATACTGTGACATACTGGTCTTTACTGGTCACTGGGTGAGGGAAATGGGGGTAAACTGGGGGCAGGAGTCTGCTCTTATACTGTGACATACTGGTCTTTACTGGTCACTGGGTGAGGGAAATGGGGGCAAACTGGGGGCAGGAGACTGCTCTTATACTGTGACATACTGGTCTTTACTAGTCACTGGGTAAGGGAAATGGGGGTAAACTGGGGGCAGGAGTCTGCTCTTATACTGTGACATACTGGTCTTTACTGGTCACTGGGTGAGGGAAATGGGGGCAAACTGGGGGCAGGAGTCTGCTCTTATACTGTGACATACTGGTCTTTACTGGTCACTGGGTGAGGGAAATGGGGCAAACTGGGGGCAGGAGTCTGCTCTTATACTGTGACATACTGGTCTTTACTGGTCACTGGGTGAGGGAAATGGGGGCAAACTGGGGGCAGGAGTCTGCTCTTATACTGTGACATACTGGTCTTTACTGGTCACTGGGTGAGGGAAATGGGGGTAATCTGGGGGCAGGAGTCTGCTCTTATACTGTGACATACTGGTCTTTACTGGTCACTGGGTGAGGGAAATGGGGGTAAACTGGGGGCAGGAGTCTGCTCTTATACTGTGACATACTGGTCTTTACTGGTCACTGGGTGAGGGAAATGGGGGCAAACTGGGGGCAGGAGTCTGCTCTTATACTGTGACATACTGGTCTTTACTGGTCACTGGGTGAGGGAAATGGGGGTAAACTGGGGGCAGGAGTCTGCTCTTATACTGTGACATATTGGTCTTTACTGGTCACTGGGTGAGGGAAATGGGGGTAAACTGGGGGCAGGAGTCTGCCCTTATACTGTGACATACTGGTCTTTACTGGTCACTGGGTGAGGGAAATGGGGGTAAACTGGGGGCAGGAGTCTGCTCTTATACTGTGACATACTGGTCTTTACTGGTCCTGGGTGAGGGAAATGGGGGCAAACTGGGGGCAGGAGTCTGCTCTTATACTGTGACATACTGGTCTTTACTGGTCACTGGGTAAGGGAAATGGGGGTAAACTGGGGGCAGGAGTCTGCTCTTATACTGTGACATACTGGTCTTTACTGGTCACTGGGTGAGGGAAATGGGGGCAAACTGGGGGCAGGAGTCTGCTCTTATACTGTGACATACTGGTCTTTACTGGTCACTGGGTGAGGGAAATGGGGTAAACTGGGGGCAGGAGTCTGCTCTTATACTGTGACATACTGGTCTTTACTGGTCACTGGGTGAGGGAAATGGGGTAAACTGGGGGCAGGAGTCTGCTCTTATACTGTGACATACTGGTCTTTACTGGTCACTAGGTGAGGGAAATGGGGGCAAACTGGGGGCAGGAGTCTGCTCTTATACTGTGACATACTGGTCTTTACTGGTCACTGGGTGAGGGAAATGGGGGTAAACTGGGGGCAGGAGTCTGCCCTTATACTGTGACATACTGGTCTTTACTGGTCACTGGGTGAGGGAAATGGGGGCAAACTGGGGGCAGGAGTCTGCCCTTATACTGTGACATACTGGTCTTTACTGGTCACTGGGTGAGGGAAATGGGGGTAAACTGGGGGCAGGAGTCTGCTCTTATACTGTGACATACTGGTCTTTACTAGTCACTGGGTAAGGGAAATGGGGGTAAACTGGGGGCAGGAGTCTGCTCTTATACTGTGACATACTGGTCTTTACTAGTCACTGGGTGAGGGAAATGGGGGCAAACTGGGGGCAGGAGTCTGCTCTTATACTGTGACATACTGGTCTTTACTGGTCACTGGGTGAGGGAAATGGGGGCAAACTGGGGGCAGGAGTCTGCTCTTATACTGTGACATACTGGTCTTTACTGGTCACTGGGTGAGGGAAATGGGGGTAAACTGGGGGCAGGAGTCTGCTCTTATACTGTGACATACTGGTCTTTACTGGTCACTGGGTGAGGGAAATGGGGGCAAACTGGGGGCAGGAGTCTGCTCTTATACTGTGACATACTGGTCTTTACTGGTCACTGGGTGAGGGAAATGGGGGTAAACTGGGGGCAGGAGTCTGCCCTTATACTGTGACATACTGGTCTTTACTGGTCACTGGGTGAGGGAAATGGGGGTAAACTGGGGGCAGGAGTCTGCTCTTATACTGTGACATACTGGTCTTTACTGGTCACTGGGTGAGGGAAATGGGGGTAAACTGGGGGCAGCAGTCTGCTCTTATACTGTGACATACTGGTCTTTACTGGTCACTGGGTGAGGGAAATGGGGCAAACTGGGGGCAGGAGTCTGCTCTTATACTGTGACATACTGGTCTTTACTGGTCACTGGGTGAGGGAAATGGGGGCAAACTGGGGGCAGGAGTCTGCTCTTATACTGTGACATACTGGTCTTTACTGGTCACTGGGTGAGAGAAATGGGGGTAAACTGGGGGCAGGAGTCTGCTCTTATACTGTGACATACTGGTCTTTACTGGTCACTGGGTGAGGGAAATGGGGGTAATCTGGGGGCAGGAGTCTGCTCTTATACTGTGACATACTGGTCTTTACTGGTCACTGGGTGAGAGAAATGGGGGTAAACTGGGGGCAGGAGTCTGCTCTTATACTGTGACATACTGGTCTTTACTGGTCACTGGGTGAGGGAAATGGGGGTAAACTGGGGGCAGGAGTCTGCTCTTATACTGTGACATACTGGTCTTTACTGGTCACTGGGTGAGGGAAATGGGGGCAAACTGGGGGCAGGAGTCTGCTCTTATACTGTGACATACTGGTCTTTACTGGTCACTGGGTGAGGGAAATGGGGGCAATCTGGGGGCAGGAGTCTGCCCTTATACTGTGACATACTGGTCTTTACTGGTCACTGGGTGAGGGAAATGGGGGTAAACTGGGGGCAGGAGTCTGCCCTTATACTGTGACATACTGGTCTTTACTGGTCACTGGGTGAGAGAAATGGGGGCAAACTGGGGGCAGGAGTCTGCTCTTATACTGTGACATACTGGTCTTTACTGGTCACTGGGTGAGGGAAATGGGGGCAAACTGGGGGCAGGAGTCTGCCCTTATACTGTGATATACTGGTCTTTACTGGTCACTGGGTGAGGGAAATGGGGGCAAACTGGGGGCAGGAGTCTGCCCTTATACTGTGATATACTGGTCTTTACTGGTCACTGGGTGAGGGAAATGGGGGCAAACTGGGGGCAGGAGTCTGCTCTTATACTGTGACATACTGGTCTTTACTGGTCACTGGGTGAGGGAAATGGGGGCAAACTGGGGGCAGGAGTCTGCTCTTATACTGTGACATACTGGTCTTTACTGGTCACTGGGTGAGGGAAATGGGGGCAAACTGGGGGCAGGAGTCTGCTCTTATACTGTGACATACTGGTCTTTACTGGTCACTGGGTGAGGGAAATGGGGGCAAACTGGGGGCAGGAGTCTGCTCTTATACTGTGACATACTGGTCTTTACTGGTCACTGGGTGAGAGAAATGGGGGCAAACTGGGGGCAGGAGTCTGCTCTTATACTGTGACATACTGGTCTTTACTGGTCACTGGGTGAGAGAAATGGGGGCAAACTGGGGGCAGGAGTCTGCTCTTATACTGTGACATACTGGTCTTTACTGGTCACTGGGTGAGGGAAATGGGGGCAAACTGGGGGCAGGAGTCTGCCCTTATACTGTGACATACTGGTCTTTACTGGTCACTGGGTGAGGGAAATGGGGGCAAACTGGGGGCAGGAGTCTGCTCTTATACTGTGACATACTGGTCTTTACTGGTCACTGGGTGAGAGAAATGGGGGCAAACTGGGGGCAGGAGTCTGCTCTTATACTGTGACATACTGGTCTTTACTGGTCACTGGGTGAGGGAAATGGGGGCAATCTGGGGGCAGGAGTCTGCTCTTATACTGTGACATACTGGTCTTTACTGGTCACTGGGTGAGGGAAATGGGGGTAAACTGGGGGCAGGAGTCTGCTCTTATACTGTGACATACTGGTCTTTACTGGTCACTGGGTGAGGGAAATGGGAGTAAACTGGGGGCAGGACTCTGCTCTTATACTGTGACATACTGGTCTTTACTGGTCACTGGGTGAGGGAAATGGGGGGTAAACTGGGGGCAGGAGTCTGCTCTTATACTGTGACATACTGGTCTTTACTGGTCACTGGGTGAGGGAAATGGGGGTAAACTGGGGGCAGCAGTCTGCTCTTATACTGTGACATACTGGTCTTTACTGGTCACTGGGTGAGGGAAATGGGGGCAAACTGGGGGCAGGAGTCTGCCCTTATACTGTGACATACTGGTCTTTACTGGTCACTGGGTGAGGGAAATGGGGGCAAACTGGGGGCAGGAGTCTGCTCTTATACTGTGACATACTGGTCTTTACTGGTCACTGGGTGAGGGAAATGGGGGCAAACTGGGGGCAGGAGTCTGCTCTTATACTGTGACATACTGGTCTTTACTGGTCACTGGGTGAGGGAAATGGGGGTAAACTGGGGGCAGGAGTCTGCTCTTATACTGTGACATACTGGTCTTTACTGGTCACTGGGTGAGGGAAATGGGGGTAAACTGGGGGCAGGAGTCTGCTCTTATACTGTGACATACTGGTCTTTACTGGTCACTGGGTGAGGGAAATGGGGGCAAACTGGGGGCAGGAGTCTGCCCTTATACTGTGACATACTGGTCTTTACTGGTCACTGGGTGAGGGAAATGGGGGCAAACTGGGGGCAGGAGTCTGCTCTTATACTGTGACATACTGGTCTTTACTGGTCACTGGGTGAGGGAAATGGGGGCAAACTGGGGGCAGGAGTCTGCTCTTATACTGTGACATACTGGTCTTTACTGGTCACTGGGTGAGGGAAATGGGGGTAAACTGGGGGCAGGAGTCTGCTCTTATACTGTGACATACTGGTCTTTACTGGTCACTGGGTGAGGGAAATGGGGGCAAACTGGGGGCAGGAGTCTGCCCTTATACTGTGACATACTGGTCTTTACTGGTCACTGGGTGAGAGAAATGGGGGCAAACTGGGGGCAGGAGTCTGCTCTTATACTGTGACATACTGGTCTTTACTGGTCACTGGGTGAGAGAAATGGGGGCAAACTGGGGGCAGGAGTCTGCTCTTATACTGTGACATACTGGTCTTTACTGGTCACTGGGTGAGGGAAATGGGGGCAAACTGGGGGCAGGAGTCTGCCCTTATACTGTGACATACTGGTCTTTACTGGTCACTGGGTGAGAGAAATGGGGGCAAACTGGGGGCAGGAGTCTGCTCTTATACTGTGACATACTGGTCTTTACTGGTCACTGGGTGAGAGAAATGGGGGCAAACTGGGGGGCAGGAGTCTGCTCTTATACTGTGACATACTGGTCTTTACTGGTCACTGGGTGAGGGAAATGGGGGCAAACTGGGGGCAGGAGTCTGCCCTTATACTGTGACATACTGGTCTTTACTGGTCACTGGGTGAGGGAAATGGGGGCAAACTGGGGGCAGGAGTCTGCTCTTATACTGTGACATACTGGTCTTTACTGGTCACTGGGTGAGAGAAATGGGGGCAAACTGGGGGCAGGAGTCTGCTCTTATACTGTGACATACTGGTCTTTACTGGTCACTGGGTGAGGGAAATGGGGGCAAACTGGGGGCAGGAGTCTCCTCTTATACTGTGACATACTGGTCTTTACTGGTCACTGGGTGAGGGAAATGGGAGTAAACTGGGGGCAGGAGTCTGCTCTTATACTGTGACATACTGGTCTTTACTGGTCACTGGGTGAGGGAAATGGGGGCAAACTGGGGGCAGGAGTCTCCTCTTATACTGTGACATACTGGTCTTTACTGGTCACTGGGTGAGGGAAATGGGGGTAAACTGGGGGCAGGAGTCTGCTCTTATACTGTGACATACTGGTCTTTACTGGTCACTGGGTGAGGGAAATGGGGGCAAACTGGGGGCAGGAGTCTGCCCTTATACTGTGACATACTGGTCTTTACTGGTCACTGGGTGAGGGAAATGGGGGTAAACTGGGGGGCAGGAGTCTGCTCTTATACTGTGACATACTGGTCTTTACTGATCACTGGGTGAGAGAAATGGGGGCAAACTGGGGGCAGGAGTCTGCTCTTATACTGTGACATACTGGTCTTTACTGGTCACTGGGTGAGGGAAATGGGGGCAAACTGGGGGCAGGAGTCTGCTCTTATACTGTGACATACTGGTCTTTACTGGTCACTGGGTGAGGGAAATGGGGGCAAACTGGGGGCAGGAGTCTGCTCTTATACTGTGACATACTGGTCTTTACTGGTCACTGGGTGAGGGAAATGGGGGCAAACTGGGGGCAGGAGTCTGCTCTTATACTGTGACATACTGGTCCTCACTGGTCACTGGGTGAGAGAAATGGGGGCAAACTGGGGGCAGGAGTCTGCTCTTATACTGTGACATACTGGTCTTCACTGGTCACTGGGTGAGGGAAATGGGGGCAAACTGGGGGCAGGAGTCTGCCCTTATACTGTGACATACTGGTCTTTACTGGTCACTGGGTGAGAGAAATGGGGGCAAACTGGGGGCAGGAGTCTGCTCTTATACTGTGACATACTGGTCTTTACTGGTCACTGGGTGAGGGAAATGGGGGCAAACTGGGGGCAGGAGTCTGCTCTTATACTGTGACTTACTGGTCTTTACTGGTCACTGGGTGAGGGAAATGGGGGTAAACTGGGGGCAGGAGTCTGCTCTTATACTGTGACATACTGGTCTTTACTGGTCACTGGGTGAGGGAAATGGGGGCAAACTGGGGGCAGGAGTCTGCCCTTATACTGTGACATACTGGTCTTTACTGGTCACTGGGTGAGGGAAATGGGGGTAAACTGGGGGCAGGAGTCTGCTCTTATACTGTGACATACTGGTCTTTACTGGTCACTGGGTGAGGGAAATGGGGGCAATCTGGGGGGCAGGAGTCTGCCCTTATACTGTGACATACTGGTCTTTACTGGTCACTGGGTGAGGGAAATGGGGGTAAACTGGGGGCAGGAGTCTGCCCTTATACTGTGACATACTGGTCTTTACTGGTCACTGGGTGAGAGAAATGGGGGCAAACTGGGGGCAGGAGTCTGCTCTTATACTGTGACATACTGGTCTTTACTGGTCACTGGGTGAGGGAAATGGGGGCAAACTGGGGGCAGGAGTCTGCCCTTATACTGTGATATACTGGTCTTTACTGGTCACTGGGTGAGGGAAATGGGGGCAAACTGGGGGCAGGAGTCTGCCCTTATACTGTGATATACTGGTCTTTACTGGTCACTGGGTGAGGGAAATGGGGGCAAACTGGGGGCAGGAGTCTGCTCTTATACTGTGACATACTGGTCTTTACTGGTCACTGGGTGAGGGAAATGGGGGCAAACTGGGGGCAGGAGTCTGCTCTTATACTGTGACATACTGGTCTTTACTGGTCACTGGGTGAGGGAAATGGGGGCAAACTGGGGGCAGGAGTCTGCTCTTATACTGTGACATACTGGTCTTTACTGGTCACTGGGTGAGGGAAATGGGGGCAAACTGGGGGCAGGAGTCTGCTCTTATACTGTGACATACTGGTCTTTACTGGTCACTGGGTGAGAGAAATGGGGGCAAACTGGGGGCAGGAGTCTGCTCTTATACTGTGACATACTGGTCTTTACTGGTCACTGGGTGAGAGAAATGGGGGCAAACTGGGGGCAGGAGTCTGCTCTTATACTGTGACATACTGGTCTTTACTGGTCACTGGGTGAGGGAAATGGGGGCAAACTGGGGGCAGGAGTCTGCCCTTATACTGTGACATACTGGTCTTTACTGGTCACTGGGTGAGGGAAATGGGGGCAAACTGGGGGCAGGAGTCTGCTCTTATACTGTGACATACTGGTCTTTACTGGTCACTGGGTGAGAGAAATGGGGGCAAACTGGGGGCAGGAGTCTGCTCTTATACTGTGACATACTGGTCTTTACTGGTCACTGGGTGAGGGAAATGGGGGCAATCTGGGGGCAGGAGTCTGCTCTTATACTGTGACATACTGGTCTTTACTGGTCACTGGGTGAGGGAAATGGGGGTAAACTGGGGGCAGGAGTCTGCTCTTATACTGTGACATACTGGTCTTTACTGGTCACTGGGTGAGGGAAATGGGAGTAAACTGGGGGCAGGACTCTGCTCTTATACTGTGACATACTGGTCTTTACTGGTCACTGGGTGAGGGAAATGGGGGTAAACTGGGGGCAGGAGTCTGCTCTTATACTGTGACATACTGGTCTTTACTGGTCACTGGGTGAGGGAAATGGGGGTAAACTGGGGGCAGCAGTCTGCTCTTATACTGTGACATACTGGTCTTTACTGGTCACTGGGTGAGGGAAATGGGGGCAAACTGGGGGCAGGAGTCTGCCCTTATACTGTGACATACTGGTCTTTACTGGTCACTGGGTGAGGGAAATGGGGGGCAAACTGGGGGCAGGAGTCTGCTCTTATACTGTGACATACTGGTCTTTACTGGTCACTGGGTGAGGGAAATGGGGGCAAACTGGGGGCAGGAGTCTGCTCTTATACTGTGACATACTGGTCTTTACTGGTCACTGGGTGAGGGAAATGGGGGTAAACTGGGGGCAGGAGTCTGCTCTTATACTGTGACATACTGGTCTTTACTGGTCACTGGGTGAGGGAAATGGGGGTAAACTGGGGGCAGGAGTCTGCTCTTATACTGTGACATACTGGTCTTTACTGGTCACTGGGTGAGGGAAATGGGGGCAAACTGGGGGCAGGAGTCTGCCCTTATACTGTGACATACTGGTCTTTACTGGTCACTGGGTGAGGGAAATGGGGGCAAACTGGGGGCAGGAGTCTGCTCTTATACTGTGACATACTGGTCTTTACTGGTCACTGGGTGAGGGAAATGGGGGCAAACTGGGGGCAGGAGTCTGCTCTTATACTGTGACATACTGGTCTTTACTGGTCACTGGGTGAGGGAAATGGGGGTAAACTGGGGGCAGGAGTCTGCTCTTATACTGTGACATACTGGTCTTTACTGGTCACTGGGTGAGGGAAATGGGGGCAAACTGGGGGCAGGAGTCTGCCCTTATACTGTGACATACTGGTCTTTACTGGTCACTGGGTGAGAGAAATGGGGGCAAACTGGGGGCAGGAGTCTGCTCTTATACTGTGACATACTGGTCTTTACTGGTCACTGGGTGAGAGAAATGGGGGCAAACTGGGGGCAGGAGTCTGCTCTTATACTGTGACATACTGGTCTTTACTGGTCACTGGGTGAGGGAAATGGGGGCAAACTGGGGGCAGGAGTCTGCCCTTATACTGTGACATACTGGTCTTTACTGGTCACTGGGTGAGAGAAATGGGGGCAAACTGGGGGCAGGAGTCTGCTCTTATACTGTGACATACTGGTCTTTACTGGTCACTGGGTGAGAGAAATGGGGGCAAACTGGGGGCAGGAGTCTGCTCTTATACTGTGACATACTGGTCTTTACTGGTCACTGGGTGAGGGAAATGGGGGCAAACTGGGGGCAGGAGTCTGCCCTTATACTGTGACATACTGGTCTTTACTGGTCACTGGGTGAGGGAAATGGGGGCAAACTGGGGGCAGGAGTCTGCTCTTATACTGTGACATACTGGTCTTTACTGGTCACTGGGTGAGAGAAATGGGGGCAAACTGGGGGCAGGAGTCTGCTCTTATACTGTGACATACTGGTCTTTACTGGTCACTGGGTGAGGGAAATGGGGGCAAACTGGGGGCAGGAGTCTCCTCTTATACTGTGACATACTGGTCTTTACTGGTCACTGGGTGAGGGAAATGGGAGTAAACTGGGGGCAGGAGTCTGCTCTTATACTGTGACATACTGGTCTTTACTGGTCACTGGGTGAGGGAAATGGGGGCAAACTGGGGGCAGGAGTCTCCTCTTATACTGTGACATACTGGTCTTTACTGGTCACTGGGTGAGGGAAATGGGGGTAAACTGGGGGCAGGAGTCTGCTCTTATACTGTGACATACTGGTCTTTACTGGTCACTGGGTGAGGGAAATGGGGGTAAACTGGGGGCAGGAGTCTGCTCTTATACTGTGACATACTGGTCTTTACTGGTCACTGGGTGAGGGAAATGGGGGCAAACTGGGGGCAGGAGTCTGCCCTTATACTGTGACTTACTGGTCTTTACTGGTCACTGGGTGAGGGAAATGGGGGCAAACTGGGGGCAGGAGTCTGCCCTTATACTGTGACATACTGGTCTTTACTGGTCACTGGGTGAGGGAAATGGGGGTAAACTGGGGGCAGGAGTCTGCTCTTATACTGTGACATACTGGTCTTTACTGGTCACTGGGTGAGGGAAATGGGAGTAAACTGGGGGCAGGAGTCTGCCCTTATACTGTGACATACTGGTCTTTACTGATCACTGGGTGAGAGAAATGGGGGCAAACTGGGGGCAGGAGTCTGCTCTTATACTGTGACATACTGGTCTTTACTGGTCACTGGGTGAGGGAAATGGGGGCAAACTGGGGGCAGGAGTCTGCTCTTATACTGTGACATACTGGTCTTTACTGGTCACTGGGTGAGGGAAATGGGGGCAAACTGGGGGCAGGAGTCTGCTCTTATACTGTGACATACTGGTCTTTACTGGTCACTGGGTGAGGGAAATGGGGGCAAACTGGGGGCAGGAGTCTGCTCTTATACTGTGACATACTGGTCTTCACTGGTCACTGGGTGAGAGAAATGGGGGCAAACTGGGGGCAGGAGTCTGCTCTTATACTGTGACATACTGGTCTTCACTGGTCACTGGGTGAGGGAAATGGGGGCAAACTGGGGGCAGGAGTCTGCCCTTATACTGTGACATACTGGTCTTTACTGGTCACTGGGTGAGAGAAATGGGGGCAAACTGGGGGCAGGAGTCTGCTCTTATACTGTGACATACTGGTCTTTACTGGTCACTGGGTGAGGGAAATGGGGGCAAACTGGGGGCAGGAGTCTGCTCTTATACTGTGACTTACTGGTCTTTACTGGTCACTGGGTGAGGGAAATGGGGGTAAACTGGGGGCAGGAGTCTGCTCTTATACTGTGACATACTGGTCTTTACTGGTCACTGGGTGAGGGAAATGGGGGCAAACTGGGGGCAGGAGTCTGCCCTTATACTGTGACATACTGGTCTTTACTGGTCACTGGGTGAGGGAAATGGGGGCAAACTGGGGGCAGGAGTCTGCTCTTATACTGTGACATACTGGTCTTTACTGGTCACTGGGTGAGGGAAATGGGGGCAAACTGGGGGCAGGAGACTGCTCTTATACTGTGACATACTGGTCTTTACTGGTCACTGGGTGAGGGAAATGGGGGTAAACTGGGGGCAGGAGTCTGCTCTTATACTGTGACATACTGGTCTTTACTGGTCACTGGGTGAGGGAAATGGGGGTAAACTGGAGGCAGGAGTCTGCTCTTATACTGTGACATACTGGTCTTTACTGGTCACTGGGTGAGGGAAATGGGGGTAAACTGGGGGCAGGAGTCTGCTCTTATACTGTGACATACTGGTCTTTACTGGTCCTGGGTGAGGGAAATGGGGGTAAACTGGGTGCAGGAGTCTGCTCTTATACTGTGACATACTGGTCTTTACTGGTCACTGGGTGAGGGAAATGGGGGTAAACTGGGGGCAGGAGTCTGCTCTTATACTGTGACATACTGGTCTTTACTGGTCCTGGGTGAGGGAAATGGGGGTAAACTGGGGGCAGGAGTCTGCCCTTATACTGTGACATACTGGTCTTTACTGGTCACTGGGTGAGGGAAATGGGAGTAAACTGGGGGCAGGAGTCTGCCCTTATACTGTGACATACTGGTCTTTACTGGTCACTGGGTGAGGGAAATGGGGGCAAACTGGGGGCAGGAGTCTGCTCTTATACTGTGACATACTGGTCTTTACTGGTCCTGGGTGAGGGAAATGGGGGTAAACTGGGTGCAGGAGTCTGCTCTTATACTGTGACATACTGGTCTTTACTGGTCACTGGGTGAGGGAAATGGGGGTAAACTGGGGGCAGGAGTCTGCTCTTATACTGTGACATACTGGTCTTCACTGGTCACTGGGTGAGGGAAATGGGGGCAAACTGGGGGCAGGAGTCTGCTCTTATACTGTGACATACTGGTCTTTACTGGTCACTGGGTGAGGGAAATGGGGGCAAACTGGGGGCAGGAGTCTGCTCTTATACTGTGACATACTGGTCTTTACTGGTCCTGGGTGAGGGAAATGGGGGTAAACTGGGTGCAGGAGTCTGCTCTTATACTGTGACATACTGGTCTTTACTGGTCACTGGGTGAGGGAAATGGGGGTAAACTGGGGGCAGGAGTCTGCTCTTATACTGTGACATACTGGTCTTCACTGGTCACTGGGTGAGAGAAATGGGGGCAAACTGGGGGCAGGAGTCTGCTCTTATACTGTGACATACTGGTCTTTACTGGTCACTGGGTGAGGGAAATGGGGGTAAACTGGGGGCAGGAGTCTGCTCTTATACTGTGACATACTGGTCTTTACTGGTCACTGGGTGAGGGAAATGGGGGTAAACTGGAGGCAGGAGTCTGCCCTTATACTGTGACATACTGGTCTTTACTGGTCACTGGGTGAGGGAAATGGGGGCAAACTGGGGGCAGGAGTCTGCTCTTATACTGTGACATACTGGTCTTTACTGGTCACTGGGTGAGGGAAATGAGGGTAAACTGGGGGCAGGAGTCTGCTCTTATACTGTGACATACTGGTCTTTACTGGTCACTGGGTGAGGGAAATGGGGGCAAACTGGGGGCAGGAGTCTGCCCTTATACTGTGACATACTGGTCTTTACTGGTCCTGGGTGAGGGAAATGGGGGCAAACTGGGGGCAGGAGTCTGCCCTTATACTGTGACATACTGGTCTTTACTGGTCCTGGGTGAGGGAAATGGGGGCAAACTGGGGGCAGGAGTCTGCCCTTATACTGTGACATACTGGTCTTTACTGGTCACTGGGTGAGGGAAATGGGGGTAAACTGGGTGCAGGAGTCTGCTCTTATACTGTGACATACTGGTCTTTACTGGTCCTGGGTGAGGGAAATGGGGGCAAACTGGGGGCAGGAGTCTGCCCTTATACTGTGACATACTGGTCTTTACTGGTCACTGGGTGAGGGAAATGGGGGCAAACTGGGGGCAGGAGTCTGCTCTTATACTGTGACATACTGGTCTTTACTGGTCCTGGGTGAGGGAAATGGGGGCAAACTGGGGGCAGGAGTCTGCTCTTATACTGTGACATACTGGTCTTTACTGGTCCTGGGTGAGGGAATTGGGGGTAAACTGGGGGCAGGAGTCTGCTCTTATACTGTGACATACTGGTCTTTACTGGTCACTGGGTGAGGGAAATGGGGGCAAACTGGGGGCAGGAGTCTGCTCTTATACTGTGACATACTGGTCTTTACTGGTCCTGGGTGAGGGAATTGGGGGTAAACTGGGGCAGGAGTCTGCCCTTATACTGTGACATACTGGTCTTTACTGGTCCTGGGTGAGGGAAATGGGGGCAAACTGGGGGCAGGAGTCTGCTCTTATACTGTGACATACTGGTCTTTACTGGTCACTGGGTGAGGGAAATGGGGGCAAACTGGGGGCAGGAGTCTGCTCTTATACTGTGACATACTGGTCTTTACTGGTCACTGGGTGAGGGAAATGGGGGCAAACTGGGGGCAGGAGTCTCCTCTTATACTGTGACATACTGGTCTTTACTGGTCACTGGGTGAGGGAAATGGGGGTAAACTGGGGGCAGGAGTCTGCCCTTATACTGTGACATACTGGTCTTTACTGGTCACTGGGTGAGGGAAATGGGGGTAAACTTTGGGCAGGAGTCTGCCCTTATACTGTGACATACTGGTCTTTACTGGTCACTGGGTGAGGGAAATGGGGGCAAACTGGGGGCAGGAGTCTGCTCTTATACTGTGACATACTGGTCTTTACTGGTCACTGGGTGAGAGAAATGGGGGTAAACTGGGGGCAGGAGTCTGCTCTTATACTGTGACATACTGGTCTTTACTGGTCACTGGGTGAGGGAAATGGGGGTAAACTGGGGGCAGGAGTCTGCTCTTATACTGTGACATACTGGTCTTTACTGGTCACTGGGTGAGGGAAATGGGGGCAAACTGGGGGCAGGAGTCTGCTCTTATACTGTGAGATACTGGTCTTTACTGGTCACTGGGTGAGGGAAATGGGGGTAAACTGGGGGCAGGAGTCTGCTCTTATACTGTGACATACTGGTCTTTACTGGTCACTGGGTGAGGGAAATGGGGGCAAACTGGGGGCAGGAGTCTGCCCTTATACTGTGACATACTGGTCTTTACTGGTCACTGGGTGAGGGAAATGGGGGTAAACTGGGGGCAGGAGTCTGCTCTTATACTGTGACATACTGGTCTTTACTGGTCACTGGGTGAGGGAAATGGGGGTAAACTGGGGGCAGGAGTCTGCTCTTATACTGTGACATACTGGTCTTTACTGGTCACTGGGTGAGGGAAATGGGGGCAAACTGGGGGCAGGAGTCTGCTCTTATACTGTGACATACTGGTCTTTACTGGTCACTGGGTGAGGGAAATGGGGGCAAACTGGGGGCAGGAGTCTGCTCTTATACTGTGACATACTGGTCTTTACTGGTCACTGGGTGAGGGAAATGGGGGTAATCTGGGGGCAGGAGTCTGCTCTTATACTGTGACATACTGGTCTTTACTGGTCACTGGGTGAGGGAAATGGGGGTAAACTGGGGGCAGGAGTCTGCTCTTATACTGTGACATACTGGTCTTTACTGGTCACTGGGTGAGGGAAATGGGAGCAAACTGGGGGCAGGAGTCTGCCCTTATACTGTGACATACTGGTCTTTACTGGTCACTGGGTGAGGGAAATGGGGGCAAACTGGGGGCAGGAGTCTGCTCTTATACTGTGACATACTGGTCTTTACTGGTCACTGGGTGAGGGAAATGGGGGTAAACTGGGGGCAGGAGTCTGCTCTTATACTGTGACATACTGGTCTTTACTGGTCACTGGGTGAGGGAAATGGGGGTAAACTGGGGGCAGGAGTCTGCTCTTATACTGTGACATACTGGTCTTTACTGGTCACTGGGTGAGGGAAATGGGGGTAATCTGGGGGCAGGAGTCTGCTCTTATACTGTGACATACTGGTCTTCACTGGTCACTGGGTGAGGGAAATGGGGGCAAACTGGGGGCAGGAGTCTGCTCTTATACTGTGACATACTGGTCTTTACTGGTCACTGGGTGAGGGAAATGGGGGAAACTGGGGGCAGGAGTCTGCTCTTATACTGTGACATACTGGTCTTTACTGGTCACTGGGTGAGGGAAATGGGGGTAAACTGGGGGCAGGAGTCTGCTCTTATACTGTGACATACTGGTCTTTACTGGTCACTGGGTGAGGGAAATGGGGGTAAACTGGGGGCAGGAGTCTGCTCTTATACTGTGACATACTGGTCTTTACTGGTCACTGGGTGAGGGAAATGGGGGCAAACTGGGGGCAGGAGTCTGCTCTTATACTGTGACATACTGGTCTTTACTGGTCACTGGGTGAGGGAAATGGGGGTAATCTGGGGGCAGGAGTCTGCTCTTATACTGTGACATACTGGTCTTTACTGGTCACTGGGTGAGGGAAATGGGGGTAAACTGGGGGCAGGAGTCTGCTCTTATACTGTGACATACTGGTCTTTACTGGTCACTGGGTGAGGGAAATGGGGGTAAACTGGGGGCAGGAGTCTGCTCTTATACTGTGACATACTGGTCTTTACTGGTCACTGGGTGAGGGAAATGGGGGCAAACTGGGGGCAGGAGTCTGCTCTTATACTGTGACATACTGGTCTTTACTGGTCACTGGGTGAGGGAAATGGGGGTAAACTGGGGGCAGGAGTCTGCTCTTATACTGTGACATACTGGTCTTTACTGGTCACTGGGTGAGGGAAATGGGGGTAAACTGGGGGCAGGAGTCTGCTCTTATACTGTGACATACTGGTCTTTACTGGTCACTGGGTGAGGGAAATGGGGGCAAACTGGGGGCAGGAGTCTGCTCTTATACTGTGACATACTGGTCTTTACTGGTCACTGGGTGAGGGAAATGGGGGTAAACTGGGGGCAGGAGTCTGCTCTTATACTGTGACATACTGGTCTTTACTGGTCACTGGGTGAGGGAAATGGGGGTAAACTGGGGGCAGGAGTCTGCTCTTATACTGTGACATACTGGTCTTTACTGGTCACTGGGTGAGGGAAATGGGGGTAAACTGGGGGCAGGAGTCTGCTCTTATACTGTGACATACTGGTCTTTACTGGTCCTGGGTGAGGGAAATGGGGGCAAACTGGGGGCAGGAGTCTGCTCTTATACTGTGACATACTGGTCTTTACTGGTCACTGGGTGAGGGAAATGGGGGTAAACTGGGGGCAGGAGTCTGCTCTTATACTGTGACATACTGGTCTTTACTGGTCACTGGGTGAGGGAAATGGGGGTAAACTGGGGGCAGGAGTCTGCTCTTATACTGTGACATACTGGTCTTTACTGGTCACTGGGTGAGAGAAATGGGGGTAAACTGGGGGCAGGAGTCTGCTCTTATACTGTGACATACTGGTCTTTACTGGTCACTGGGTGAGGGAAATGGGGGTAAACTGGGGGCAGGAGTCTGCTCTTATACTGTGATATACTGGTCTTTACTGGTCACTGGGTGAGGGAAATGGGGGCAAACTGGGGGCAGGAGTCTGCTCTTATACTGTGACATACTGGTCTTTACTGGTCACTGGGTGAGGGAAATGGGGGTAAACTGGGGGCAGGAGTCTGCCCTTATACTGTGACATACTGGTCTTTACTGGTCACTGGGTGAGGGAAATGGGGGTAAACTGGGGGCAGGAGTCTGCTCTTATACTGTGACATTCTGGTCTTTACTGGTCACTGGGTGAGAGAAATGGGGGCAAACTGGGGGCAGGAGTCTGCTCTTATACTGTGACATACTGGTGTTTACTGGTCACTGGGTGAGGGAAATGGGGGTAAACTGGGGGCAGGAGTCTGCTCTTATACTGTGACATACTGGTCTTTACTGGTCACTGGGTGAGGGAAATGGGGGTAAACTGGGGGCAGGAGTCTGCCCTTATACTGTGACATACTGGTCTTTACTGGTCACTGGGTGAGGGAAATGGGGGTAAACTGGGGGCAGGAGTCTGCTCTTATACTGTGACATACTGGTCTTTACTGGTCACTGGGTGAGGGAAATGGGGGCAAACTGGGGTCAGGAGTCTGCTCTTATACTGTGACATACTGGTCTTTACTGGTCACTGGGTGAGGGAAATGGGGGTAAACTGGGGGCAGGAGTCTGCTCTTATACTGTGAGATACTGGTCTTTACTGGTCACTGGGTGAGGGAAATGGGGGTAAACTGGGGGCAGGAGTCTGCCCTTATACTGTGACATACTGGTCTTTACTGGTCACTGGGTGAGGGAAATGGGGGTAAACTGGGGGCAGGAGTCTGCTCTTATACTGTGACATACTGGTCTTTACTGGTCACTGGGTGAGGGAAATGGGGGCAAACTGGGGGCAGGAGTCTGCTCTTATACTGTGACATACTGGTCTTTACTGGTCACTGGGTGAGGGAAATGGGGGTAAACTGGGGGCAGGAGTCTGCCCTTATACTGTGACATACTGGTCTTTACTGGTCACTGGGTGAGGGAAATGGGGGTAAACTGGGGGCAGGAGTCTGCTCTTATACTGTGACATACTGGTCTTTACTGGTCACTGGGTGAGGGAAATGGGGGCAAACTGGGGGCAGGAGTCTCCTCTTATACTGTGACATACTGGTCTTTACTGGTCACTGGGTGAGGGAAATGGGGGTAAACTGGGTGCAGGAGTCTGCCCTTATACTGTGACATACTGGTCTTTACTGGTCACTGGGTGAGGGAAATGGGGGCAAACTGGGGGCAGGAGTCTCCTCTTATACTGTGACATACTGGTCTTTACTGGTCACTGGGTGAGGGAAATGGGGGTAAACTGGGGGCAGGAGTCTGCTCTTATACTGTGACATACTGGTCTTTACTGGTCGTGGGTGAGAGAAATGGGGGCAAACTGGGGGCAGGAGTCTGCTCTTATACTGTGACATACTGGTCTTTACTGGTCACTGGGTGAGGGAAATGGGGGTAAACTGGGGGCAGGAGTCTGCTCTTATACTGTGACATACTGGTCTTTACTGGTCACTGGGTGAGAGAAATGGGGGTAAACTGGGGGCAGGAGTCTGCTCTTATACTGTGACATACTGGTCTTTACTGGTCACTGGGTGAGGGAAATGGGGGTAAACTGGGGGCAGGAGTCTGCTCTTATACTGTGATATACTGGTCTTTACTGGTCACTGGGTGAGAGAAATGGGGGTAAACTGGGTGCAGGAGTCTGCTCTTATACTGTGACATACGGGTCTTTACTGGTCACTGGGTGAGGGAAATGGGGGCAAACTGGGGGCAGGAGTCTGCTCTTATACTGTGACATACTGGTCTTTACTGGTCACTGGGTGAGGGAAATGGGGGCAAACTGGGGGCAGGAGTCTGCTCTTATACTGTGACATACTGGTCTTTACTGGTCACTGGGTGAGGGAAATGGGGGCAAACTGGGGGCAGGAGTCTGCTCTTATACTGTGACATACTGGTCTTTACTGGTCACTGGGTGAGGGAAATGGGGGCAAACTGGGGGCAGGAGTCTGCTCTTATACTGTGACATACTGGTCTTTACTGGTCACTGGGTGAGGGAAATGGGGGTAAACTGGGGGCAGGAGTCTGCTCTTATACTGTGAGATACTGGTCTTTACTGGTCACTGGGTGAGGGAAATGGGGGCAAACTGGGGGCAGGAGTCTGCTCTTATACTGTGAGATACTGGTCTTTACTGGTCACTGGGTGAGGGAAATGGGGGCAAACTGGGGGCAGGAGTCTGCTCTTATACTGTGACATACTGGTCTTTACTGGTCACTGGGTGAGGGAAATGGGGGTAAACTGGGGGCAGGAGTCTGCTCTTATACTGTGACATACTGGTCTTTACTGGTCACTGGGTGAGGGAAATGGGGGTAAACTGGGGGCAGGAGTCTGCTCTTATACTGTGACATACTGGTCTTTACTGGTCACTGGGTGAGGGAAATGGGGGTAAACTGGGTGCAGGAGTCTGCTCTTATACTGTGACATACAGGTCTTTACTGGTCACTGGGTGAGAGAAATGGGGGTAAACTGGGGGCAGGAGTCTGCTCTTATACTGTGACATACTGGTCTTTACTGGTCACTGGGTGAGGGAAATGGGGGTAAACTGGGGGCAGGAGTCTGCTCTTATACTGTGACATACTGGTCTTTACTGGTCACTGGGTGAGGGAAATGGGGGCAAACTGGGGGCAGGAGTCTGCTCTTATACTGTGACATACTGGTCTTTACTGGTCAGTTTACATTCAGACACTTTTTATAGATAATCCTAATACTGCCACTGTATTTACTAATGACTAATCTGAACAAACACGCCCGAACTAGTAACATGTAACCGATCACTGACCTGCCCAATTCCCTGTTTTCAGATCTTCCAGTGCAAGGGACGCAAAATGCTGGGGCTGTTATTCTACATATACAGTCATATGAAAAAGTTTGTGCACCCCTATTAATGTTACCCTTTTTTCTTTATAACAATTTGGGTTTTGCTGTATCAGTTGCATATATCTAATAACTGATGGACTGAGTAATATTTCTGGATTGAAATGAGGTTTATTGTACTAACAGAAAATGTGCAATCCGCATTTAAACAAAATTTGACCGGTGCAAAAGTATGGGCACCTCAACATAAAAGTGACATTAATATTTTGTAGATCCTCCTTTTGCAGAAATCACAGCCTCTAGTCGCTTCTTGTAGCTTTTAATGAGTTCCTGGATCCTGGATGAAGGTATATTTGACCATTCCTGTTTACAAAACAATTCCAGTTCAGGTAAGTTTGATGGTCTCGAGCATGGACAGCCGCTTCACATCATCCCACAGATGTTCAATGATATTCAGGTCTGGGGACTGGGATGGCCATTCCAGAACATTGTAATTGTTCCTCTGCATGAATGCCTGAGTAGATTTGGAGCGGGGCTTTGGATCATTGTCTTGCTGAAATATTCATCCCCTGCGTAACTTCAACTTCGTCACTGATTCTTGCACATTATTGTCAAGAATCTGCTGATAGTGAGTTGAATCCATGCGACCCTCAACTTTAACAAGATTCCCGGTGCCGGCATTGGCCACACAGCCCCAAAGCATGATGGAACCTCCACCAAATTTTACTGTGGGTAGCAAGTGCTTTTCGCTTTTCTTGGAATGCCGTGTTTTTTTGCCTCCGTGCATAACGCCTTTTTGTATGACCAAACAACTCAATCTTTGTTTCATCAGTCCACAGGACCTTCTTCCAAAATGTAACTGGCTTCTCCAAATGTGCTTTTGCATACCTCAGGCGACTCTGTTTGTGGCGTGCTTGCAGAAACGGCTTCTTTCGCATCACTCTCCCATACAGCTTCTCCTTGTGCAACGTGCGCTGTATTGTTGACCGATGCACATTGACACCATCTGCAGCAAGATGAAGCTGCAGGTCTTTGGAGGTGGTCTGTGGATTGTCCTTGACTGTTCTCACCATTCTTCTTCTCTGCCTTTCTGATATTTTTCTTGGCCTGCCACTTTTGGGCTTAACAAGAACTGTACCTGTGTTCTTCCATTTCCTTACCATGTTCCTCACAGTGGAAACTGACAGTTTAAATCTCTGAGACAACTTTTTGTACCTTCCCCTGAACAACTATGCTGAATAATCTTTGTTTTCAGATCATTTGAGAGTTGTTTTGAGGATCCCATGATGCCACTCTTCATAGGAGATTCAAATAGAACAACTTGCAAGTGGCCACCTTAAATACCTTTTCTCATGATTGGATACACCTGCCTATGAAGTTCAAAGCTCAATGAGGTTACAAAACCAATTTAGTGCTTTAGTAAGTCAGTAAAAAGTAGTTAGGAGGGTTCAAATCAAGAAATTGATAAGGGTGCCCATACTTTTGCATCGGTCAAATTTTGTTTAAATGCGGATTGCACATTTTCTGCTAGTACAATAAACCTCATTTCAATCCAGAAATATTATTCAGTCCATCAGTTATTAGATATATGACACTGAAATAGCTGTTGCAAAAACCCAAATTATTATAAAGAAAAAAAGTTGACATTAATAGGGGTGCACAAACTTTTTCATATGACTGTATAATCCTCCAGAGGATGAAAGCTAGCAGTCCTCTACCAGTGGCCATCTGCCAGATTCCTGTACATAGTAATAGTAAATGATGTTATATGCACAGCCATGATTATCCTGCTGGCTATGCAAGTTGCTAATACTGCACCTCTAGCTATCCTCCAGAATTCCGCACATAATAGAATATCCTTATTCTGTATATGCAGAGCCATGACTATCCTGCAGGAGATACAAATACTGTATGCTTGGCTTTCCTCCCAGATACGTGCATATAATAGTATATTATGTACCCAATCATGACTATCCTGCAGGAGATACATGTGTTGTATGCTCGACTATCCTGCAGATCCCTGTTTATACACACATGGTCAAAATTGTTGGTGCCCCTCGTTTAATGAAAGAAAAACCCACAATGGTCACAGAAGTAATTTGAATCTGAGAAAAGTAATAATAAAAAAAAAATCTATGAAAATGAACAAATGAAAGTCATACATTGCTGCTTTTCTGCTTCCACAGAATTTTTAAAAACATAAAACTCATGAAACAGGCCTGGACAGAAATGATGGTTCCCCTGAAAATGGGACAAAAGGGATATGTTAAATCAAGGTGTGTCTACTAATTAGCATCACAGGTGTCTACAATCTTGTAATCAGTCAGTGGGCCTGTATATAGGGCTACAGATACTCACTGTGCTGTTTGGTGACATGGTGTGTACCACACTCAACATGGACCAGAGGAAGCAAAGGAAAGTGTTGTCTCAGGAGATTAGAAAGTAAATTATAGACAACCATGTTAAAGGTAAAGGTTATAAGACCATCACCAAGCTGCTTGATATTCCTGTGACTACAGCTGCACATATTATTCAGAAATTTAAGACTCATGGGACTGTTGCCCACCTTCTTGGACGTGACCGCAAGAGGAAAATTGATGACAAATCAAAGAGACAGCTAATATGAATGGTAACAAAAGAGCCCAGAAAAACTTCTAAAGAGACTTACAGTGAACTTCAAGCTCAAGGAACATCAGTGTCAGATCGCACCATCCATCTTTGTTTGAGCCAAAGTGGTTTTCATGGGAGACGTCCAAGGAGGACACTATTGTTGAAAAGAAAAAAAAAAAAACACACAAAAAAGCCAGACTGGAAATTGCAAAACTACATGTTGACAAGCCACAAAGCTTCTGGGAGAATGTCCTATGGACAGATTAGACAAAAATGGACCTTTTTGGCAAGGCACATCAGCTATATGTTCACAGATTGAAAAATGAATCATATCAAGAAAAGAACACTGGGCCTACTGTGAAACATGACAGAGGCTCTGTTATGTTCTGGAGCTGCTTTGCTGCATCTGGCACAGGGAGTTTTGAATCTGTGCAGAGTACAATGAAATCTCAAGACTATCAAGGGATTCTAGAGAGAAATATGCTGCCCAGTGTCAGAAAGCTTGGTCTCAGTCACAGGTCATGGGTCTTGCAACAGGATAATGACCCAAAACACACAGCTAAAAACACCGAAGAATGGCTAAGAGGAAAACATTGGACTATTCTGAAGGGGCTTCTTTGACCCCGGACCTAAATCCTATTGAGCATCTTTGGAAAGAGCTGAAACGTCTGGAGAAGGCGACCTTCACACACCAGACACAAGGAGACGTTTGCTCTTGAGGAGCTGCCGAAATACCTGTCGAGAGGCACAGAGGTCTCATTGACAGATACAGGAATCGTGTGATTGCAGTGATTGCCTCAAAAGGGTGTGCAACCAAATATTAAGCTGAGGAGGAGGAAGGAAAAGGGGCAAGCCAGCCATCATTTCTGTCCAGGCCAATTTCATGAGTGGAAGCAGAAAAGCAGCAATGTCTGACTTTCATCTGTTCATTTTCATAAACTTTTTATTTATTATTACTTTTGTGAGATTCAAGGTACAGTGCTGGCTAAAAGTATTGGCACCCCTGCAATTCTGTTAGATAATACTCAGTTTATTATTGAAAATGATTGCAATCACAAATTTTTTGGTATTATCTTCATTTAATTTGTCTTCAATGAAAAAAATAAAAAAAATGTCATAAAGCCAAATTGGATATAATTCCACACCAAACATAAAAAAGGAGGTGCACAAAAGTATTGTCACTGTTTGAAAAATCATGTGCTGCTTCTGTAATTTCTGTAATTAACAGCCCCTGTAACTTACCTGTGGCACCTAACAGGTGCTGGCAATAACTAAATCACACTTGCAGCTTGTGACATGGAGTAAAGTTGCCTCAGCCTCTGTCCTGTGTCCTTGTGTGTACCACATTGAGCATGGAGAAAAGAAAGAAGACCAAAGAACTGTCTGAGGACTGAGAATCCAGATTGTGAGGAAGCATGAGCAATCTCAAGGCTACAAGTCCATCTCCAAAGATCTGAAAGTTCCCGTGTCTACGGTGCGCAGTATCATGAAGAAGTGTAAAGCCCATGGCACTGTGGTAACCTCCCTAAATGTGGAAGGAAAAGAAAAATTGACGAGAGATTTCAACGCAAGATTGTGCGGATGGTGGATAAAGAACCTCGACTAACATCCAAACAAGTTCAAGCTGCCCTGCAGTCCGAGGGTACAACAGTGTCAACCCGTACTATCCGTCGGCATCTGAATGAAAAGGGACTGTATGGTAGGATACCCAGGAAGACCCCACTTCTTACCCTGAGACATAAAAAAGCCAGGCTGGAGTTTGCCAAAACTTACCTGAGAAAGCCTAAAACGTTTTGGAAGAATGTTCTCTGGTCAGATGAGACAAAAGTAGAGCTTTTTGGGAAAAGCCATCAACATAGAGTTTACAGGAAAAAAAAAAGATGCATTCATAGAAAAGAACACTGTTCCTACAGTCAAACATGGCGGCGGTTCCCTGGTGTTTTGGGGTTGCTTTGCTGCCTCTGGCACTGGACTGCTTGACCGTGTACATGGCATTATGAAGTCTGAAGACTACCAACAAATTGTACAGCATAATGTAGGGTCCAGTGTGAGAAAGCTGGGTCTCCCTCAGAGGTCATGGGTCTTCCAGCAGGACAATGACCCAAAACACACTTCAAAAAGCCCTAGAAAATGGTTTGAGAGAAGGCACTGGAGATTACTAAAGTGGCCAGCAATGAGTCCAGACCTGAACCCCATAGAAGACCTGTGGAGAGATCTCAAGATGGCAGCTTGGAGAAGGCGCCCTTCAAATCTCAGGGACCTGGAGCAGTTTGCCAAAGAAGAAATGGTCTAAAATTCCTGCAGAGCATTGGAAGAAACTCATTGATGGTTACCGGAAGCGGTTGTGCACAGTTATTTTGGCTAAAGGTTGTGCAACCAAGTATTAGGCTAAGGGTGCCAATACTTTTGTCTGGCCCATTTTTGGAGTTTTGTGTGAAATGATCAATGATTTGATTTTTGTTTCATTCTCGTTTGTGTTTTTTCTTTGCAAGCAAAATAAATGAAGATAATACCAAAGAATTTGTGATTGCAATCATTTTCAAGAAGAAACTGAGTATTATCTGACAGAATTGCAGGGGTGCCAATATTTTTGGCCAGCACTGTATTTCTGTGACCATTGTGGGTTTGTCTTTCATTAAACGAGGGGTGCCAACAATTTTGACCATGTGTGTAATAGCATATTATATACCCAGCCATGACTATCCTGCAGGAGATACATGTGCTGTATGCTTGGCTAGCCTCCAAGATCCCTGCATATAATAGTATATTATGTACTCAGCCATGACTATCCTGCATGAGATGCATGTGTTCTGTGCTTGGCTATTCTCCAGCTACTTGTATATAATAGTATATTATGTACCCAATCATGACTATCCTGCCAGACAAACAAGTGCTGTATGCTTGGCTATCCTCCCAGATTGCTGTATATAATATAATATCTACATAGCCATGACTATCCTGCAGGACAAACAAGTGCTGTATGCTCGGCTATCCTCCCAGATTGCTGTATATAATATAATATCTACATAGCCATGACTATCCTGCAGGACAAACAAGTGCTGTATGCTTGGCTATCCTCCCAGATTGCTGTATATAATATAATATCTACATAGCCATGACTATCCTGCAGGACAAACAAGTGCTGTATGCTCGGCTATCCTCCCAGATCCTTGCATTTACAGTGAAGGAAATAAGTATTTGATCCCTCGCCGATTGTGTTAGTTTCACTACTGACAAAGACATGAACAGTCTATAATTTTAAGGGTCGGTTAATTTAAACCCCTTCACGACCATGGACGGATCTTTCCATCATGGATCGTGTCCCGGTAATCCCCGCCCCCCTGCCGCGGGCAGGCGGCTGTGGATCGGCACACATATCAACTGTTTTCAACAGCTGACATGTGTGCCTACATGTTCCGAGTGGAATCGCATTCCACCCGGAACATTAACCCCTTAGATCTCGCTGCCAAAGTCTGGCAGCGAGATCTATATGCGCGCGGCCATCTTTTTTTCTTACCGCCCGCCCCCCTCCCGGACGTCACGTGAGTGATCACGTGACGTTCGGTGGTTGCCATCGTAGCACAGGGTCATGTGATGACGCCTGGTGCTAAGAAGTTTCACTTTCATTCTTCCTCGGCACGGAGCAGAGGAAGAAAGAAAGTGACTATTTCTGCTGATTACAGCGGTATAGCTGTGATCAGCAGATAGCGATCAGCAATCGGATTGCTGATCGGTATAGCCCCCTAGGGGGACTAGTAAAATAAAATAAAAAAAGTAAAAAAAAAGTTTTAAAAAATTAAAAAAAAACAAAAAACCTAAAAGTTCAAATCACCCCCCTTTCCCCCCATTTGAAAATTAAAGGGTTAAAAAATAAATAAATATACACATATTTGGTATCGCTGCGTTCAGAAATGCCCGATCTATCAAAGTATAAAATCAATTAATCTGATTGGTAAACGGCGTAGTGGCAAAAAAATTCCAAACGCCAAAATTACGTTTTTTGGTCGCCGCAAGTTTTACGCAAAATGCAATAACAGGCGATCAAAACGTAGAATCTGCGCAAAAATGCTACCATTAGAAACATCAGCTCGAGACGCAAAAAATAAGCCGTCACTGAGCCATAGATCCCAAAAAATAAGAACGCTACGTGTTTTGGAAAATGGCGCAAAACGTGCGCCACTTTTATTGGACAAACTTGTGAATTTTTTTTAACCCCTTAGATACAAGTAAACCTATACATGTTTGGTGTCTACAAACTCGCACCGACCTCAGGTATCATACCCCACACATCAGTTTTACCATATAGTGAACACCGTGAATAAAACATCCAAAAACTATTGTGCCATCACACTTTTTTTGCAATTTTTCCACACTTGGAATTTTTTTTGCTGCTTTCCAGTACACATATGGTAAAACTTATGGTTTCATTTAAAAGTACAACTTGTCCCGCAAAAAACAAGCCCTCATATGGCAAGATTGACGGAAAAATAAAAAAGTTACGGCTCTCGGAAGAAGGGGAGCAAAAAACAAAAACGCAAAAAACGGAAAGTGCCCCGGGGCTGAAGGGGTTAAACAGTGAGAGAATATCCAAAGTAAATCCATTAAATCACATTGTATACATGATATAAATGTATTTGCATTTTGTAGAGAGAAATAAGTATTGGATCCCTCTGGCAAACAAGACTTAATACTTGGTAGTAAAACCCTTGTTGGCAGCACAGCAGTCAGACTTTTTTTTTGTAGTTGATGATGAGGTTTGATGTCTGGAGGATTTTGCTCCTCTCCTCTTTGCAGATCATCTCTAAATCATTAAAATTTTGAGGCTTTCGCTTGGCAGCTCGGAGCTTCAGCTTTTCCATAAGTTTTCTATGGGATGGAGGTATAGAGACTGGCTAGGACACGCCATGACCTTAATGTGCTTCTTTTTGAGCCACTACTTTGTTGCCTTGGCTGTTTGTTTTGGGTCATTGTCGTGCTGGAAGACGCAGCCACGACCAATTTTTAATGTCCTAGCGGAGGGAAGGAGGTTGTCACTCAGGATTTTACAGTACATGGCTCCATCCATTGTTCCATTGATGGAGTGAAGTAGTCCAATGCCCTTAGCAGAGAAACACCACCAAAACATAATGTTTCCACCTCCATGCTTCACAGAGGGGACGGTGTTCTTTGGATCATAGGCAGCATTTCTCTTCCTCCAAACACGGCTAGTTGAGTTAAGGCCAAAGAGCTCAATTTGCATCTCATCTGACTTCAGCACCTTCTCCCAATCACTCTCAGAATCATCCAGGTGTTCATTAGCAAACGTCAGACGGGCCGGCCGCGCGTGGGCCTCCTTCAGACGGGCCGGCCGCGCGTGGGCCTCCTTCAGACGGGCCGGCCGCGCGTGGGCCTCCTTCAGACGGGCCGGCCGCGCGTGGGCCTCCTTCAGACGGGCCGGCCGCGCGTGGGCCTCCTTCAGACGGGCCGGCCGCGCGTGGGCCTCCTTCAGACGGGCCGGCCGCGCGTGGGCCTCCTTCAGACGGGCCGGCCGCGCGTGGGCCTCCTTCAGACGGGCCGGCCGCGCGTGGGCCTTCTTGAGCAGTGGGAATTTGAGGCACTGCAGGAGTTTCATCCATTAAGGCATAATGTGTTACCAATGGTTACATAGGTTGAAAAAGACCTAGATCCATCTAGTTCAACCTTCCTCCACCAATTATACATTTTGTCATCAAGTCATTTATAACCAATAATGTTGTGTACAGAGGAAATCATCCAGCCTTTTTTTAAAAGCTGTTGTACTATCTGCCATTACTACCTCTTGTAATAGGGCATTCCATAGTCTGACTGCTCTAACTGTAAAAAACCCTTTCCTATTTAGCTGTCGGAATCGCTTTTCTTCTACTCTGTGTATGCCCCCTTGTCCTTAGTATTGTCTGTGGAAGGAATAAGTCCTGCGCCGTCCTTTATACTGACCACACATGTATTTATACATATTAATGAGATCTCCTTGGTTTTCTTGGTGACATTGATCCCAGCTGCCTTGAGATCAGTAACAATTTCCCCCCGTGTAGTTTTAGGCTGACCTCTCCCCTTCCTGATGATCCTGGAGACCCCACCAGGTGAGATTTTGTATGGAGCCCCAGATTGATGTCGATTGACACTCATTTTTTTTCTTCCATTTTCTAACTATTGCACCAGCAGTTTCTCCTTCTCAACCAGCGTCTTACTTATGGTCTTGTAGCCCATTCCAGCGTTGTGCGGGTCTATGATCTTCTCCATTCCAGCCTTGTGCCGGTCTATGATCTTCTCCATTCCAGCCTTGTGCCGGTCTATGATCTTCTCCATTCCAGCTGCCCCCTCCTCACAATGTCCCATGCATGCTGCCCCCCTCCTCACAATGTCCCATGCATGCTGCCCCCTACTCACAATGTCCCATGCATGCTGCCCCCTCCTCACAATGTCCCATGCATGCTGCCCCCTACTCACAATGTCCCATGCATGCTGCCCCCTAGTCACAATGTCCCATGCATGCTGACCCCTCCTCACAATGTCCCATGCATGCTGACCCCTCCTCACAATGTCCCATGCATGCTGCCCCCTCCTCACAATGTCCCATGCATGCTGCCCCCTAGTCACAATGTCCCATGCATGCTGCCCCCTAGTCACAATGTCCCATGCATGCTGCCCCCTCCTCAGTGTCCCATGCATGCTGCCCCCTCCTCACAATGTCCCATGCATGCTGCCCCCTCCTCACAATGTCCCATGCATGCTGCCCCCTCCTCAGTGTCCCATACATGCTGCCCCCTCCTCAGTGTCCCATGCATGCTGCCCCCTCCTCAGTGTCCCATGCATGCTGCCCCCTCCTCACAATGTCCCATGCATGATGCCCCCTCCTCACAATGTCCCATGCATGCTGCCACCTCCTCACAATGTCCCATGCATGCTGCCCCCTAGTCACAATGTCCCATGCATGCTGCCCCCTAGTCACAATGTCCCATGCATGCTGCCCCCTACTCACAATGTCCCATGCATGCTGCCCCCTCCTCACAATGTCCCATGCATGCTGCCCCCTCCTCAGTGTCCCATGCATGCTGCCCCCTCCTCACAATGTCCCATACATGCTGCCCCCTCCTCAGTGTCCCATGAATGCTGCCCCCTCCTCACAATGTCCCATGCATGCTGCCCCCTCCTCACAATGTCCCATGCATGATGCCCCCTCCTCACAGTGTCCCATGCATGCTGCCCCCTCCTCACAGTGTCCCATGCATGCTGCCCCCTCCTCACAATGTCCCGTGCATGCTGCTCCCTCCAGTGTCCAATGCATGCTGCTCCCTCCTCACAATGTCCCATGCATGCTGCTCCCTCCTCACAATGTCCCATGCATGCTTCTCCCTCCTCACAATGTCCCATACATGCTGCCCCCTCCACAGTGTCCCATGCATGCTGCCCCCTCCTCACAGTGTCCCATGCATGCTGCCCCCTCCTCACAGTGTCCCATGCATGCTGCCCCTTCCACAGTGTCCCATGCATGCTGCCCCTTCCACAGTGTCCCATGCATGCTGCCCCTTCCACAGTGTCCCATGCATGCTGCCCCTTCCACAGTGTCCCATGCATGCTGCCCCTTCCACAGTGTCCCATGCATGCTGCCCCCTCCTCACAGTGTCCCATGCATGCTGCCCCCTCCTCACAGTGTCCCATGCATGCTGCCCCCTCCTCACAGTGTCCCATGCATGCTGCCCCCTCCTCACAGTGTCCCATGCATGCTGCCCCCTCCTCACAGTGTCCCATGCATTCTGCCCCCTTCTTACAGTGTCCCATGCATGCTGCCCCCTCCTCACAGTGTCCCATGCATGCTGCTCCCTCCTCACAATGTCCCATGCATGCTGCTCTCTCCTCATAATGTCCCATGCATGCTGCCCCCCTCCTCACAATGTCCCATGTGTCGCGGGCGGGGAAGGACGCCGCTGCGCTGCGCTCGCTAACGCTCGGGTCCGGCGCTGCTGCGGTGGCGGCTCGGTGGCTCGAGCGGTGGGCCGGATCCGGCGACTCGAGCGGCGCTCCTCGCCCGTGAGTGAAAGGGGGGTAGTTTGGGTTAGGGATTTGGTCCGTGACGCCACCGACGGGTTGTGGTGAGGTTGGGCACCACCGCTGCTGGTGACGGGGATCCCGGGAGCGATGGCAGGGAGCAGCTGGGATGTTGTTTTCCCCCTCCGTGGGTAGAGGTTGGTGGTCCCGGGGCCCGGTGAGATGACAGGGAGGCAGGGTTGGATGGGTGCAGGGTCGCTTGGACTGCACAGCGTGGTGCCAGACGCCACGGTAGTACTCAGCCACAAAGGTACGCAAAGTCTCTGGTAAACCAAACTGCTGCATGGACGGGTCCCGCAGCCGGCTGCTGTGGCTTCTCCTGAATGGTTAGTGGTGGCTGCCTTTCCCTGAACCTTTGTGTATGTTCGGTCCCGATGAATTCCCACCGGTAACCCGCTCCCCAGCGTGTATATGTGCCGGAGGAGCCCTTTTGCCCGCAGGCTCTGGCCCTTGGAACTCTAGCTGTGGCGGTAGCTGTATTTCCTTTTGCTGGTCGGACGGTTGCCTTCAATCGGGTCTTGGCTGTTAGGAAACCCCTGGGGTTCCGGTCACTGACGGATTTGACCTCTAATGGCGACTCCAAGCCTGGTCGGGGTCCGTAGACCCTGCCTGTGTGTGCTGGCTTCGCTTTGCTCCCCGGTTCTGTACCGGCGGGTCACCGCCCGTCCCCGATCCTACGGTTCCGCGTTGATCTGCCTCTCCTGCAGACAGCCACCACCGTCTGCCAACCTTACTCTTGGTGCCCGGGCCACACACCCGGACACGGTCAGTTTGCTCCTCTACTACCTCCTCACTCTTCTCCTGACTGCCCTGAACTCCCTGACTTCCTTCTCCCGCCTCCAGGACTGTGAACTCCTCAGTGGGCGGGGCCAACCACCTGGCTCCACCCCACCTGGTGTGGACATCAGCCCCTGGAGGGAGGCAACAAGGATTTTGTGTCTGGCTGATGTGCCTGTCTCAGGGTGGGGGTGTGTGTTGTAGTACCTGTGACGACCTGGCAAGTCCAGGGCGCCACATTCCCCCTTGGTTAAATGCAGACCGTCCGCGGGCTGCCCGTCCATCACCGGTTTTATTTTTCTCAACTGAAAAAGATAAATAACATTTAAACTTTTCAAGATATGCATACTTGTAAGGACACTTGAACGTTGCACAACAATTATATTTACATTTTTATTAACATTAAACGGACGGCTTCCGCTCTCCCACCCAAGCAACCTGGCCCTGATGCTGCCCCTAAGAAAATGGGCAGCACCCCTTGACCCCAGTCCAGATCCAGGCTGCCCGAGTGGGAACGGGTACGGTGTCTCGCACCCGACTGTCACTTCAAGGGACCCCACGTCCATGGGGGACCCCTGACCCCCGGAGGATTGCCACCGGTTGCGGTAATGGCGGGCCTGGGCCATCTCTTTCCTCCAGGCCCATCCTCCAAATCAGCCTCTCCGGAGGCGGCAACGGAAACATGCCCCAACCTATTTACAATCCCACAAGTTCGTGGGTGCCCTGCAAGTTCTCAGCAGTTTCTTATGCACGGTGGGGGTAATCAACGGTTAATCAGGGGACAACAACTCCAGTCCCAACGGGGACGGTTCTCTTCGGACGGATAATCAGATGATTTACTCGGTTGATTCACAGTCATTCATTTAACAGGTTAACGGTACTGGTGGTCCCAACGGGGACAACGGTGCAACGGAGGGATCGCTGCCTTACTTCAGATCCACATCGCAGGCCAGAGGAGGGGACAGGGCCGGTTCTTGGGCCTCCTGGCCCCCTCTCAGCTTCGCATCAAGGGCAAACCAGCCCCTCTCTCCACAGTGCCGCGTGTAGGTTACTAAGTCGCCTGGGAACAAGTTGCGACCCGGGTGGCCCTCTGGTAAGTGGGCATTGACATCCCGACGGGACACAAACACCTCGGCTTCCAGGCCCGGCTCAAAATTAATCCATAACTCCGGCGGGGGTCAAATCTTCGTACCTGACCCTCGTATCTCGGGCCCCGTACCCGGAAGGTGGCTCTGCGGAGGTTCTCTTTTTCCTGAACTGTGCGGGCTATCAGCTCAGCCTTCCGCTTCTCCCTCTTCGCGATTTCTCGGCCCAGCTGGGTCGGTTCCCTGTCCCAGTAAGGGGCAGCTGCTTGCCCCTGCGCGCGGGTCGGGCCCCGCGGGACTTCCACTACACTGCCCACTACTGGCGCCCTCGGTGGAAGATCCCGCGGTGACATGGCCTGGGGCACCTCCTCGCAGCAACGACCCGGTGCAGCCTCAGCCGAGGCGTGGGGAACAGGTACAGGGGTCCTCTCCCGCTTGACCTCCGCCTCCTGCATGGGACGGATCACCGGAGCCGGGACGGGACTGGGCACGGTCACTTCCGGCGCCACCGCGGTAAGTCCTCGCAGACGGATGATGCCTTCGGGAGCTTCCAGGGAAGCGGCTCGGGGCGTCTGCGGGCTTCAGCTGCAGGCTGGTCCGCATGGGCGGACAGTCAGGGTTCCGCTACTGGTTGTACAGGTAGCGGGCCTAGTGGTGGGGCGGCAGCAGTCAACACGGGTAGCGGGTGAGGGAGCAGGGTGAGCGGGCGCAGACCGGACCCCTCAGCTGCGACGACCGATCCCGTAGGAACACAGGGGCGTGGGTCGCTTACCCGCTCCTCCAAGACTTCCTCCACCTCGTGTCTCCGTATGGCCGCCACCACATCCGCCATGTCGGCCTCCCACTCCAGGAGGAGCTGCATTCGGACCTGCAGGCGGCTGCTCAGTTGGACGGTCTGGACCTCCACCCACGCTGCGGTGCCGGGCTCGGGGACTGCGGGGTTACCGGACGGACGGTACATACTGGCAGTGGTATCTTCCAGGAACCAAATGGCGGCAGAGTCCTGGCGTCCCTGCTTTTATGGCCTCGGTTCACATGCGGCCGGACGCCATCCATCCCCCCTTGGTCTTTTTTCGGCACCTCCTCTTCAGGGGGGGGCTTCGGCTTTCGCACCTCCACTGCTCGAGAAGACGCTCGAGCGGGAAAATCTTCGCGCCCACGATGGCAGATTCTGAAATTTTTCGGCCGGACACCGCCGACGGGGCACAAGGCGCACTTCTACCAGCCGGCAGAATGGTAAGATCCTGTTCGTGACGCCAAGTTGTCGCGGGCGGGGAAGGACGCCGCTACGCTCGGGTCCGGCGCTGCTGCAGTGGCGGCTTGGTGGCTGGAGCGGTGGGCCGGATCCAGGGACTCGAGCGGTGCTCCTCGCCCGTGAGTGAAAGGGGGGTAGTTTGGGTTAGGGATTTGGTCCGTGACGCCACCCACGGGTTGTGGTGAGGTTGGTCACTACCGCTGCTGGTGACGGCAGCTGGGATGTTGTTTTCCCCCTCCGTGGGTAGGGGTTGGTGGTCCCGGGGCCCAGTGAGATGACAGGGAGGCAGGGTTGGATGGGTGCAGTGTCGCTTGGACTGCGCAGCGCGGTGCCAGACGGCACAGTAGTACTCACTCAGCCACAAAGGTACGCAAAGTCTCTGGTAAACCAAACGGCTGGATGGACGGGTCCCGCAGCCGGCTGCTGTGGCTTCTCCTGAACGGTTAGTGGTGGCTGCCTTTCCCTGCACCTTTGTGTATGTTCGGTCCCGATGGATTCCCACCGGTAACCTGCTCCCCAGCGTGTATATGTGCCGGAGGAGCCCTTTTGCCCGCAGGCTCTGGCCTTTGGAACTCTAGCTGTGGCGGTAGCTGTATTTGCTTTTGCTGGTCAGACGGTTGCCTTCAATCGGGTCTTGGCTGTTAGGAAACCACTGGGGTTCCGGTCACTGACGGATTTAACCTCTAATGGCGACTCCAAGCCTGGTCGGGGTCCGCAGGCCCTGCCTGTGTGTGTTGGCTTCACTTCGCTCCCCGGTTCGGTACCGGCAGGCCACCGCCCGTCCCCGGTCCTACGGTTCCGCTTTGATCTGCCTCTCCTGCAGACGGCCACCACCGTCTGCCAACCTTGCTCTTGGTGTCCGGGCCACACACCCGGACACGGTCAGTTTGCTCCTCTACTACCTCCTCACTCTTCTCCTGACTGCCCTGAACTCCCTGACTTCCTTCTCCCGCCTCCAGGACTGTGAACTCCTCAGTGGGCGGGGCCAACCGCCTGCCTCCACCTCACCTGGTGTGGACATCAGCCCCTGGAGGGAGGCAACAAGGATTTTGTGTCTGGCTGATGTGCCTGTCTCAGGGTGGGGGTGTGTGTTGTAGTACCTGTGACGACCTGGCTAGTCCAGGGCGCCACACATGCATGCTGCCCCCTCCTCAGTGTCCCATGCATGCTGCCCCCTCCTCACAGTGTCCCATGCATGCTGCTCCTCCTCACAGTGTCCCATGCATGCTGCCCCCTCCTCACAGTGTCCCATGCATGCTGCCCCCTCCTCACAGTGTCCCATGCATGCTGCTCCTCCTCACGGTGTCCCATGCATGCGGCCCCCTCCTCACAATGTCCCATGCATGCTGCCTCTCTCCATGAGCTCCTAATGCTGCCTTCATCTTTTCCATAATGACACCTCCATGCTGCCCCACTCATCATACTAAGACCACCACACTAGAGCTTATGCTGAGACCCCCCCCTACACACACCCACTCTTGATATTGACTCCCCTACATTGCTCCACTCCATACTGAGCCCACACATGCTGCCCCTTCTCCATAATGAGTTCCCAATGCTGCCCCCCTCTCATTATGAGTCCTTACACTCCCACTCATCGATTTTGTCATTGCACTATCCCTCAACCCTTGTCCTCTGTCTCTAGCATTGGCCCCTCTCTCCCACTCCACAAGCAGCAGCCTCTCCCCCAGCATCAGCCTCTCTCCCCCAGCCTTCCCCAGCATCAGCCTCTCTCCCCCCCAGACCCCCCAGCATCAGCCTCTACCTCCAGCATCAGCCTCTCTCCCCCCAGCCTCACCCAGCATCAGCCTCTCTCCCCCAGCTTCCCCCAGCATCAACCTCTCTGACCCCAACATCAGCATCCCCCAGCAGCAGCCTCTCTTTCCTCAGCATCAGCCTCTCTCCCCCAGCTTCCCTCAGCATCAGCCTCTCTGCCCCCAGCATCAGCCTCTCTGCCCCCAGCCTCCCCCAGCATCAGCCTCTCTACCCCCAGCATCAGCCTCTCTGCCCCCAGCATCAGCCTCTCCCCCAGCTTCCCCCAGCATCAGCCTCTCTCCCCCAGCCTCCCCCAGCATCAGCCTCTCTTTCCCCAGCATCAGCCTCTCTTTCCCCAGCATCAGCCTCTCTGCCCCCAGCATCAGCCTCTCCCCCCCAGCTTCCCCCAGCATCAGTCTCTCTTTCCCCAGCATCAGTCTCCCTCCCCCAGCTTCCCCCAGCATTAGCCTCTCTCGCCAGCTTCCCCCAGCATCAAACTCTCTCCCCCCAGCCTCCCCCAGCATCAGCCTCTCTTTCCCCAGCATCAGCCTCTCTCCCCCAGGTTCCCCCAGCATCAGCCTCTCTCCCCCTGCTTCCCCCAGCATCAGCCTCTCTGCCCCCAGCATCAGCCTCTCTCCTCACAGCATCAGCCTCTCTGCCCCCAGCATCAGCCTCTCTCCTCCCAGCCCCCCCAGCATCAGCCTCTCTCCTCCCAGCCCCCCCCAGCATCAGCCTCTCTCCTCCCAGCCTCTCCCAGCATCAGCCTCCCCCAGAATCAGCCTCTCTCCTCCCAGCCTCCCCCAGCATCAGCCTCTCTCCTCCCAGCCTCTCCAGCACCTCCCCCAGCATCAGCCTCCCAGCCTCCCCCAGCATCAGCCTCCCCCAGCATCAGCCACTCTCCTCCCAGCCTCCCCCAGCATCAGCCTCTCTCCTCCCAGCCTTCCCCAGCATCAGCCTCCCCCAGCATCAGCCGCTCTCCTCCCAGCCTTCCCCAGCTTCAGCCTCCCCCAGCATCAGCCTCTCTCCTCCCAGTCTCCCCCCAGCATCAGCCTCCCCTAGCATCAGCCTCTCTCCTCCCAGCCTGCCCCAGCATCAGCCTCTCTACTCCCAGCCTCTCTCCTCCCAGCCTCCCCCAGCATCAGCCTCTCTCCTCCCAGCCTCCCCCAGCATCAGCCTCTCTCCTCCCAGCTTCCCCCAGCATCAGCCCCTCTCCTCCCAGCCTCCCCCAGCCTCAGCCCCTCTCCTCCCAGCCTCCCCCAGCATCAGCCTCTCTCCTCCCAGCCACCCCCAGCATCAGCCCCTCTCCACCCAGCCTCAGCCTCTCTCCTCCCAGCCTCCCCCAGCATCAGCCTCTCTCCTCCCAGCCTCCCCCAGCATCAGCCTCTCTCCTCCCAGCCTCCCCCAGCATCAGCCTCCCCCAGCATCTTGCCTCCCCCCTCCCCCCTCCTAGCCTCAGCCTCCCCCCTCCCAGCCTCCCCCAGCATCAGCCTCCCCCAGCATCAGCCTCTCTCCTCCCAGCCTTCCCCAGCATCTTGCCTCAGCCTCCCCAGCATCAGCCTCCCCCAGCATCAGCCTCTCTCCTCCCAGCCTCCCCCAGTATCAGCCTTGTGGGGACATGGGGCTCAGTGGGTGCTCTCGTCCACTAAAACCCGCTGCCTTTAGAAAGACAGCGTGGCTCAGGGCTCATCCCAACTGAATGCTGGCCTCCTTAACCATGGGCGTAACACTACTCAGACAACACAGGGTGAGGGAACCACAATAATTAGACTTTATTGGATCCCCAAACAATTAACGGCACATGGCACATAACCAGCAAAACACAAATGTAAGAGTCAACAAAGTCTCACCCTTCCGCTGGCTCACCAGGGATTTAGAATGTCCATGCCTCAGAGGTTCCGGGGCTATTTACTCCACTCCAGCAGCACCCCGCTTTTGGTCGGGCACCCACCGAGAAAGGAATAATGCCAGATGTAGGAAGCTGTCTGAGGTCTGCAAAGTCTGTAGCAGGTGACTGAATTGTCCCAACCTGGGTGTCCTCCTTGGATAGTCCTGGAATGATGATATAATCCTGGCAGCCAAAGTCGAAATCCCTAGACTGTGGATATGGTCTCCAACCGGAACCGGAGTCCCTAGATTGAAGCCACAGGGTATCCTGATCCTCTAGTCAGCTCCTAAGAGCTTAGACTGGATCCATCAGCATCCATCAACAACAACCTGGTGGCTTAAAGAAATCCCTTTTTATAGCCACAGCCTTCCACTTGGATACACTGTGTCCTCATCGATTGGTTGGACAAGATCGCCTCTCCCATTGGCTGTATCTCAAGCTGCATGGACAATGTTCATCCAAATGATGTCTACAGAAAGACTGAGGGTATACATGTAGTCTGGAATGCACAGACTAGACAATGACTACTAAGGTAATCACATTAGCAATACACAACTACAATACAATGATTACTGGAAGAGTCTGGAGAAACAATAGCTAAGCAAACATGACTTAGCACACAGAAGAACAATGACGTCTGGTTGAATTTTAAGAAACTTTAACCCATGAGAGGCATTGGGTGTCCATGTCGTCACAAGCCTCTCTTCCCTCAAGTCTCCCCCAGTATCAGCCTCTCTTCCCCCAAGTCTCCCCCACTAGCAGCCTCTCTTCCCCCAAGTCTCCCCCACTATCAGCCTCTTTCCCCCCACCGAATGCGCAGATCTCCAGTCTGCATTAGAGACACCCAAACACTCCTTATGAATCTTCAGCTCTGCGAGCACTTACCTGCTCCAGTGCCCGCCGCTATCTTCCTTGCTCACGTGAGTATCCTCTTCTGACACCGGCTTCCATCGCGGCGTCCTGCTGTGAGCTCTGCATGTGATGTCCACACAGCATTAGACACAGCACAGAGGAAGGAGCTGATTGGCGCGCGGCAGTGACCCTGGAAGTGCAGGCGCCGACAGTTCCGGGGTCAATCAGCTCCCAGTGCCCGGCCGCCGCTGTTTGTCTGTATTCGCGTCTTAATTGACGTGGATACAAATAAATGGAGGTGCGCCTCTCCCCCCCTCCCCCTTTGAAAGCGGACTTAATCGACTGTCTAACGGAGAGAGAGATGATGTGTAAAAAAAAAAAAAAAATGTAAAAAAAAAATCCTTTTTTTTTTTTTTTTTTTTTTTTTGCTGCCAGAAGGTGCCGCCCCCCGCAACCTGCTGCCCCAGGCACGGGACCACGGGTGCCTAGTGGTAAATACGGCCCTGCCCGTACCTCAGTGAATTTAGCCAAAAATCTCCCATTCTTCCAGCTCTTCCTTTTAGTGTCTCCATGACTCTCACTTTATTCCATCCATCTTTTACCCTCGCTGTGCTTAATTGCAGTATTCTTGAGAACATTTTTCATATAGAGATGACTCTATGGAAAACTCAGTGAGCACTGCAAAGCGACATCTTTTTCTGTGTAACCTTCTATCTAGCCTTCACTTCCCCAATGTTCCTCAGCAATGCCCTCACCTTTTTCTCATGTCCGCCTGCATTACTTTTTTTCCCCTATCAACCCACTGGGCTGCGTGGCATCACAGAATTTCCAGAGCAACATAACCTTCATTTTTGTCTGTGGCGCCCCTAAATTCTCCTCCCACATTATTGGCTCAAGCGTCTCCACAACAGCTTTCTGGACCTCCAGATCACTAGGGCTTCTCCTTGCCACTTTCCGCTTCCGGGTATCAATCTTTGGGTCTTCAGTCTTCACATTTTTCAGGTAGAAATTAAACCTCCAACCCACTGTACCTAATAAAGGTACTCTTAAATACCGTTTCCGCGAGCACGTGGTTGGCACCATTGTGTTCTATTGCTACACTGATCCCCACCATTATCCTCAGCTAAACAAACTGAGGTTGCATGGACCCTTTTATGACTTTTCGGGATATTTATCAAATGTTCCTAAATTTTTTCACTGGTGTTGGTAAGATACCATAGACACTATTATTGCTAATTACCATTGTGGCTCTCCTGTTGTGCCCACAGAAGCTGACAAGTGAGAGTATAGCCACTTTGTGGACTCATTTGCCTAGGATCCTGCCAGCAATATCACTGGTACTGCCATGATGGTGGCTCGGAAATTGGCATAGGGGCCCAGACCTGGGTTTTATCTGCGATTTAAATGCATTTAATGTTGAGGTCTATTGTGTGAAGAGATGAACCCAGGAGAGCATCCATTCCTCACCAGACGGATATTCATGTGCTGCCCTATTATACAAATCAATGCCATTCTTCTGCAGCTCTGCACCCTGCAACGAAACGAAATTTCCATCCATGCATAATTCTGAATGTATTATCAGAAAATAATGACAATTTTTCCATTTATATTCATTCATTTCCATTTTAAAGCTTCCAGGCTGCTCCTGGAGTGGAGCATTTAATGTCTGCAACTATCATTTATTAAAAGCAAAGTAATTATCTGGCTCAGCCAAAGCCGCTTTCCTAGAGAGTGTCGAGAGACGCGTGGCTCTCCTTTATTCTTACAAGAAATATGGGTGACGGGAGCGTAACGCACCAAGGTGCCGTCCCGCCGTGATGTTCTTCCTCGTAGTAATATGGCTGCAGAATATACAGTGAGGAAAAAAGTATTTGGTCAGCCACTAATTATGCAAGTTCTTTTACTTAAAAAGATGAGAGAGGCCTATAATTGACATCATAACTCGACCACAACTATGAGAGACAAAGTGAGAATTCAAATCCAGAAAATCATCGCGTCTGATTGGGAAGATTTTTTTTTTTTTTGCAAATTATGGTGGAAAATAAATAGTCATCTAAAAACATGCAAGATTTCTGGCTCTCACAGACCTATAACTTCTTTAAGGCTATGTGCGCACGTTGCGTACAGTTCACTGCAGAAATTTCTGCAGCGATCTGAAGAGCACATGTGCGCTTTAAATCGCTGCAGAAATGTCCGTAGTGAAGCAGATTTCATGCTCTCTGCCTGCAGCTCCTCCCATAGACAGAGCAGGAGCTACCGGCAAAGCGCACGGAAGAAGTGACATGTCACTTCTTTTTACGCAGCGCTTCGGCAGTAGCCGAAGCGCTGCGCTCTAAAACGCCACGTGCGCACGGCCCCTGCACAATCTCCATAGACTGTGCAGGGGACGCAGGACGCATGCAGTTACGCTGCGCTACAAAGCGCAGCGTAACTGCATGTATTTACGCAACGTGCGCACATAGCCTTAGAGGCTCCTCTGTCCACCACTCATTACTTGTAGTAATGGCACTTGTTTGAGGTTGTGGACAGGTGTCTTTTATGCTAATAACAAGTTCAAATAGTCAGACTCCAAATTCCACTATGGTGAAGACTAAAGAGCTGTTGAAGGACTCCAGAAACACCAGAAAGAAAATTCTAGTCCTGCACCAGGCTGGGAAGACTGAATCTGCAATAGGCAAGCAGCTTGGTGTGATGAACTCAACTGTGGGAGCAATAATAAGAAAATAGAAGAAAACTGATAAGGGATTATTTTGGGGCTCCACGCAAGATCTCACCACGTGGGGTCAACATGATCACGAGCGGTGAGCAAAAATCCCAAAACCACAGGGGGACGTAGTGAATGACCTACGTAGACCTGGGACCACCGTAACAAAGGCTACCATCAGTAACACGCTGCGCTGCCAAGGACTCAGATTTTGCAGTGCCAGACGTGTTCCCCTGCTTAAGCCAGTATATGTCTGGGCCCATCTGAAATTTGCTAGAGAGCATTTGGATTATCAAGAAGAGTATTGGGAGAATGTCATATGGTCTGATGAAAACCAAAGTAGAACTGTTTAGTAGAAACACAACTCGTTGTGTTTTGGAGGAGACAGAATGCTGAGTTGCATCCAAAGAACACCATACCTACTGTGAAGCATGGGGGTGACAACATCATGCTTTGGGGCTGTTTCTGTGCAAAGGGACTAGGATGACTAAATGGCGCCATGTATCGTGAGATTTTAAGAGTAAACCTCCTTTCATCAGCAAGGGCATTGAAGATGAAACATGGCTGGGTCTTTCTGCATGATAATGATCCCAAGCACACCACCAGGGCAACGAAGGAGTAGCTTTGTAAGAATCATATGAAGGTCCTGGAGTGGCCTAGCCAGTCTCCAGACCTTAACCCCATAGAAAACCTATGGAGGAAGGTGAAAGTCCGTCTTGCCTAGCGACAGGCCCAAAACATCACTGCTTTAGAGGAGATCTGCATGGAGGAATGGCCCAACATACCACCAATAGTGTGTGCCAACCTTATGAAGACTAACAGAAAACATTTCACCTTTATCATTGCCAAAAAAGGATATAGAACAAAATATTGAGATGAACTTTTGTTATTGACCAAATACTTATTTTCCACCATAATTTGCAAAAAAAAATATTCCAAAATCAGAGAAGGTGATTTTCTGGATTTGTTTTCTCATTTTGTCTCAGTTGTGGTCACCTATCATGGCCTCTCTAATCTTTTTTTAAGTGGGAGAACTTGCACCATTGGGGAATGACTAAATACTTTTTCCCCCCACTGTATTTGTACATATTAATGACTATTCCTCCTTATGAGCAAGCTTTACATAAATATCCAAGAATCATTAGAACAAGGGCTTTGAGCAGCCACCAACCAAATGTACATGTGTCTGGGATGCACAGAAAAGCTGTCCCTGGGTTGATGTGTACCCCAGAACTCTTATAGAGACCGCCTCATGCACCATCTACGTGTCATGGGCAGGACGGTCTGTGACTCCAGATAAACGGCTATAGCCCAGTCCTTGGAAATCCCTGGAGATATAAACCTGTAAAGTTAAGTACCAAGCTTGGTGAGATTTTCTCCAGGACCCGCTCAGGTTCTCCTTCTAATGGTGCAGTATTTACTATGTGCAGGCAGCAAATCTGAAAAGAAATCTGGCCAATCGGTGAATCTGACCTGAGACATTGTGGAAAATGACCCTTTTATTAGTTGGGAATAGAGTTGGTGTCTTATTCAGATATAGGAGTTTGTGTTCCCTTTTGATTTTCCAAACAAGCTGTAAAAGACTGAGTCCAAATCTCCAACCCTGAGTGCCAGGCCAGCACTCATGGACAATACTATGTCTGCTCAGCGGGGTCTGCAGTGGGAGCCCCTCATCATTAGTTACTGGGCTCCTCCTGGAGCCACGTCAGCAGTGGTTGGAAGATACCTGTCCACCATTTGCCCCCTATGTTTTGGACTTCTATACTAGAACACTTTGTTATCTTTGGTCGGACCCTGACTCCAGAATAGCATAAAGTCATGCTGGGTAAAGATGAGCAAACTTGTTCAAAAAAGGTTCGCTAATTTCAAATTCGGCATGAGCCTTGGCTCATTTGGCTTGGGCTCAGATTTACGAAAGATAGGTTTTGTTCGGTAACTGTTCCCGGTTGTACTAATGCTTTTTTTTCTACCTTATTATGACTTTGGCTAGGATTGTGGTGCTGTATGATGAGCGGGGGGATGTGTTTGATAATGGGAGGGGGTGGGGAGAGGTCACAAGAGCGGCTGACTGTTTGTTTTTTTTTCTCTTTCTTAACTTTGTGTGTACGTTCTGGCAGCCAATGGGAGCACAAAAACCATCTACAAAGTTCAGACACAAGGGCTTGTGTCATTGGCTGCCTAAGTCACATGTACCTCTGCATATAAAAAGTGGACATGCACTGTCGGCGCCATTTTGTGATTGCTAAAGCTGCTGCTGCTAGACAGATGGTTAGCTTAGCTAGGGGTTCAATCATAGGTAGTTGTGACAGGAGAACAATATTGTAGAATAAAGACGTGTAGTGTAGAGAACATTGTGTGGCACAAATCTACATTTCATCATTTAGTGATTGATAATTCTGTGTTATTTCAGCCTCTAAATAGTGCAAAATCTGTTCTCCAGCTTCAAATTGATTTTTCAGCCTTTAAATAATGATTGTTAATTTAGTGACAAGTGACTGACAGGTGTGCGCCTAGGGTTGTGAAACAGCTGGTTAAAAGAGGGAAAGGATACATGAAACCTGAGTGGGAAATCCCGAGTTCGTGGTGGAAGGGGGAATAGGTGTTTGAGGTGTACGTGGGGTAGGTGCTAATGTTACTGAAAGCTCTACTGATCAAACACCGGCTCATCCTAGTCAAAGACAATGGACATCTTCTGTTACTGGACGGCTACTCCACTCCCTTTCTTTGGCAGTCACACAGCTGTACGACTTGTAGATGAGGGCACGAAAGAGCATATGCTACAGTGGATTGCAAGTGCTGAATAAAGTGGGTTCTCCTCTTCTTGCACCTCAACATCACACAGTTCATTCCTCAGAGGTGGTACCCCAATTACACTGGTTTCCCCCGGCATCAGAACGCTCCACTGTCCAACTTACGGTGGTGAGACACATATGGGTGAGTGTACAGAGCCGTTCACACATTCTATCCCATGGGCATCAAAGTTCTACTCCAAAGAATCCCAGACTCAAGAGGAGGAAAGCATCTGCACCGATGCCCAAAATCTTTCAGTTGGATCTGAGATCAAATAATGTGGTGTCTGAGCAGAATCTAGTCCCTTGTCACCAGACGTTAACCCCCAGGTGTCGAAATGATGATGAGGAGACTGATACCTGAGGCACACACACGTGCTTTACTGTGGTGTCAGGGCAGGAGGAGGAGGGTGATTGTCAGGGTGATAAGTGGGATGATAGAGTGGATGACAATGAGGTTGGAGATCCCACTTGGTATGAATCCAGAGGCACACAGCTGAGTAGCTCAGTAAATGAGGTGGAGGAGGAGGAAGATGAGCTTATGTTGCTGCTTCCCGCACAAACACGTAGTGATGCAACCACGACAAGCACTGCATCCTCAGCCACAACTCTGGCTGTGGTCAGCAGGGGTTGCGGATCTGCAGTTCACATGGGCAACAAGGGTAGCCTAGTGTGAAACGGAGAGGTTACTCCCAGGATACATCGGGTTACGAACGAGGAACGAGACCAGACTAGATTTAAACACAAACTTTTTATAACCTGAAGTTAACGGGGATGTAAAGCAAATGTAAAGACAAAGAAATGTACAGGCATCCGGTTACTGAACCAGGATTAACATGCTGGACTAAGGACTGACTCCAATAGGACAGAAACCAACAGGAACAGTATACCTAACCAGGAACTTCTGTAAACATTACAAGGTGTAAATCACTGAGTGTATGAAGGAGCTGGGATCAGCACATCAATTAACAATTCTAAGAGAAAGTCTAATTTCTTGCCCTTCCCTCGCACATATATACAACACAGGAAAGTACCCCAGAGTTAACCACTTGCTAGCAGAGATATACAAACAGTACTGCATCAATGGCTGCTGCGTAGTATATATTAGACCTGGTCTGGTGCCAAAACCACTATTGAGTCAGTTTGCACACTTGTCCGCAAAAGCTAAAAGATATAGGCCAGGCCTGAGCTCAAGACTCACTGTTATGGACAGTGGCAGCCACTTCTTTCTCCAGTCCCTTCTCTCTGAGTCTCAGTTCTCCATGCTCTTCCAGGCCGCACAGAGCTGGCCCTGGTGGCTGGGCTGGGAGATTGCTCCTGGCTCATTAGGATCATCAGCCTTCTCACATAACATGGCAGCTGACTCACCAGCCCTCCCACACTAGTCTAGGCCTTTTATGAGATGGCAAAGTATCACCCAACTTTTGTTATCTGCCAACTTTGTAAATAACGACTCAGTAGAGGTAAAAATTCCAATAAATTGACAACTACATATATGACCCAGCACATGTGTAAGAAACATGCTTTATTATGGGAAACTTACGGTGCTAAAATGCGGCCTAGCGGGCCTTGCCAACCATCGGCTGCCCCATCAACTGGGTCTGCTGCTTCATCCTACTCCATCACCGTGGCAATTGTTCACACACAGGTCTTCAACCGCAAAACATCTACTTGTTTACCCGCTACATTTGGGGTGAGTGAAAGCCAGTCAGCTGTTACGGAAGGGGACATGCCTGGTGTTTTTGAATGATCTCATACACCGAGCATATCATATCTTTCCCAATCCACCATAACATCGCCGCCTGCACCTTCCTCACAGTTCACCAGTTTGTCGTGTACACCCTACTCCACCCTCTCTCAGCACAGCAGCCTGCCCTCAGTCCCGCAGTTGTGGTCACATAAAAGGTTATTTCCTCCTACAAATGCCAATGCTAAGAGGTTGAACTTCACCATATCTAAACTGTTGGCAACGGAAATGCTGCCTTTTAGCCTGGTGGATACAGAGGGTTTCCGAAATTGGATGGCCGTTGCAGTCCCCCAGTATCAGTTGCCCAGTCGCCATTACTTCTCTAATAAAGCTGTGCCTGCGCTACACCATCATGTTGCAGACAATAATAATAATAATAATTTTTATCTATATAGCGCCAGCATATTCCGCAGCGCTTTAAACAGCATAACCCGTTCCTTGAAAAACTCTGTCTCCCAGGGTGCATTTCGTCACTGACCCCTAGATGAGCAAGCATGGGCATTACATCTCGCTGACTGGGCACTGGGTGACTCTGGTGGCTGCAGGGGCAGGTGGGGAAGGGGCTTCTCCACAAGTCTTGAAATCCCCAAGGCTTGCAGGACAAACCTCTGTGTCTACCACTTCTTCCACTGCTTCTGCTCCCTCTACCTCCTCTAGGTCCTCCACCTGCATCCTTAAGGGTGCTTTACACGCTGCGACATCGCTAGTGATGTCGTGCGTGATAGCACCTGCCCCTGTCGTTCGTGCGACATTTGGTGATCGCTATCGTAGCGAACATTATCGCTACGGCAGCGTCACACACACATACCTTTTCAGCGACGTCACTGTGACCGCCGAACAATCCCTCCTTCAAGGGGGAGGTGCGGTCGGTGTCATAGTGACATCACTGCGACGTCACTAAGCGGCTGCCCAAGAGCAGAGGAGGGGAGGAGATGAGTGGCCGGAATATCCCGCCCACCTCCTTCCTTCCTCATTGCCGGTGGATGCAGGTAAGGAGATGTTTGTCGTTCCTGCGGTGTCACATATAGCGATGTGTGATGCCACAGGAACGACGAACAACATCGTACCTGCAGCAGCAACGATATTATAAAAAGGAGCGACGTGTCAACGATCAACGATTTTTTACGCTTTTGCGATCGTTGATCGTCGCTCCTTGGTGTCACACGCTGCGATGTCGCTAACGGCGCCGGATGTGCGTCACTAACGACGTGACCCCGACGATATATCGTTAGTGATGTCGCAGCATGTAAGGCACCCTTTAATCTCTCCCTACTGTAACATGCGTTCAGAAAGTGCAGAGAGAATCCCCCCATTTCCGTACAGCTCAGCCAGGGCTCACCGCAATCAGGCAGTGTTGAAATTAATATGCATTGGAGGACACAGTCACACAGCTGCAGAGTTGTGGACAGCTATCCATGTCGAGTTTGATCAATGGCTGTCTCCACTGAATCTGGAGCCAAGGAAGGCTATGTGCGATAATGGTGTGAATCTGGGGGCGGCCCTACGCTGGGGCAACCTCACATATGTGCCATGGCTCACATCCTCAACCTGGCCGTACAGCAATTTCTTCTTCTTCTTCTTCTCTGTGGTCCCAGTAGTATGGAACTGGCCGGGTCCCGCTCCCCACTATAGTTATGCCACTGCACTTAACCAGAGTTGGATGGGCCCCGGTGCAAAGTTTAGACCTGGGCCCCCCCTCCACATACACAGACACTTGGGGTAGGGGATAATGACGCTGACACTTGGCTCTCACCCACAGCACCCTGAAATCCCTCTATCAGCACCCAGCTTTCCTATGTTCTGATATTTATCTTGTCCTCAGCACCCAGCTTTCCCATATCAGAACATGGGAAAGCTGGGTGCTGAGAGATGTATATCAGAGCATGGGAAAGCTGGGTGCTGAGAGATGTATAGCAGAACATGGGAAAGCTGGGTGCTGAGAGATGTACAGCAGAACATGGGAAAGCTGGGTGCTGAGAGATGTATATCAGAGCATGGGAAAGCTAGGTGCTGAGAGATGTATATCAGAGCATGGGAAAGCTGGTGCTGAGAGATGTATATCAGAGCATGGGAAAGCTGGGTGCTGAGAGATGTATATCAGAGCATGGGAAAGCTGGGTGCTGAGAGATGTATAGCAGATCATGGGAAAGCTGGTGCTGAGAGATGTATATCAGAGCATGGGAAAGCTGGGTGCTGAGAGATGTATATCAGAGCATGGGAAAGCTGGGTGCTGAGAGATGTATAGCAGATCATGGGAAAGCTGGGTGCTGAGAGATGTATAGCAGAGCATGGGAAAGCTGGGTGCTGAGAGATGTACAGCAGAACATGGGAAAGCTGGGTGCTGAGAGATGTACATCAGAGCATGGGAAAGTTGGCTGCTGAGAGATGTATAGCAGAGCATGGGAAAGTTGGCTGCTGAGGGAAAGAGCCTTTTTCAATCAGCACAAAACATTTCCATCCCATACTTTTATCTTTGTCCCCTCTCTATAAAGTTCTCAAAATACTATAACAGCCCCCACATAGCCTTCCAAATAATTGTATAAAGGGTCCCACATAACCCTTCATATATTAGAATGCAGATACATAGCCCTCCATATATTATAATGCACCCCCATAATCCTCCATGTATAAAGTAGCCCTTCAATTATAATGCATTTCCCATAGTTCTCCATGTATTAAAATTCACCCCATAGTACTTCATATATTATACTGCACCACATAGTCCTCCATGTTTTATAATGCACTTCCATAGTCCATGTATAAGGTAGCCTCCATAGTCCTCCATATATTATAATGCAGCCCCCATAGTCCTATATGTATTATAACACAACCCCATAAAACTTCAGATGGTATTATGCAGCCCCATACTCCTCCATGTATAATGCACCCCTATATTCCATGTATAAGGTGTCCCTTCATTTTGTATTATACAGCCCCCCCCCCCGACCTCCATTTTAATGCAGCCTCATAGACCTCTATGTATATTACACCTCTATATTCAATGTATAAGGTGTCCTTCATGTTTATTATGCAGCCTCACCAGGCCTCCATATATAATAATGCAGCCAACTTCTCCAGGCCTCCATGTATAATATAGCAGCCAGCCTCCCAGTCCTCCATGTATAATATAGCAGCCAGCCTCCCCAGGCCTCCATGTATAATATAGCAGCCAGCCTCCCAGGCCTCCATGTATAATATAGCAGCCAGCCTCCCCAGACCTCCATGTATAATAATGCAGCCAGCCTCCCCAGGCCTCCATGTATAATAATGCAGCCAGCCTCCCCAGACCTCCATGTATAATAATGCAGCCAGCCTCCCCAGGCCTCCATGTATAATAATGCTGCCAGCCTCCCCAGGCCTCCATCTATAATTATGCTGCCAGCCTCCCCAGGCCTCCATGTACAGTATCATGCAGCCTCCCCACCCCAGGCCTCCATGTACAGTATCATGCAGCCTCCCCACCCCAGGCCTCCATGTACAGTATCATGCAGCCTCCCCACCCCAGGCCTCCATGTACAGTATCATGCAGCCCCCCCACCCCAGGCCTCCATGTACAGTATCAGGCAGCCTCCCCACCCCAGGCCTCCATGTACAGTATCAGGCAGCCTCCCCACCCCAGGCCTCCATGTACAGTATCAGGCAGCCTCCCCACCCCAGGCCTCCATGTACAGTATCAGGCAGCCTCCCCACCCCAGGCCTCCATGTACAGTATCATGCAGTCTCCCCACCCCAGGCCTCCATGTACAGTATCAGGCAGCCTCCCCACCCCAGGCCTCCATGTACAGTATCAGGCAGCCTGCCCACCCCAGGCCTCCATGTACAGTATCATGCAGCCTCCCCACCCCAGGCCTCCATGTACAGTATCAGGCAGCCTCCCCACCCCAGGCCTCCATGTACAGTATCAGGCAGCCTCCCCACCCCAGGCCTCCATGTACAGTATCATGCAGCCTCCCCACCCCAGGCCTCCATGTACAGTATCAGGCAGCCTTCCCACCCCAGGCCTCCATGTACAGTATAATGCAGCCTCCCCACTCCAGGCCTCTGACCACCGTGTACTCACTTATATATATATATAAAAAAAACAAGTACTTACGGCTCTCCTCCTTCGACTGCTGCTCTGTCCTGACGTCTCCTTGTTCCACTGCTGCTGTACTCCCTGCTCTCCTCCTTCCACTGCTGCTCGTCCTCCCCTCTCCTCGTTCTCCCGGTGCTGCGGTCGGCGTCCTCCCTCCCTGCGCTCTGTGCACTCAGCACAGCAGTCGTACAGGAGTGACGTCACCGCGCAGGCACAGGGGGAGAATGATGAGGCAGAGCGGCGCCGGCCGCTCTATGCTTCATTATTACTGTGCGCGGTGACGGGGGAGGGGGGGCCCCGGTGCCGCCGCTGACATCGGGCAGGAGGGCCCGGTGTCGGGGGCGGCAGCGGGTCATATAGTGGGCGCGTGCACTGTGACAGATCAGCGCAGCTTCTCTCTCACTGAGAGGAGCTGGCTGCTGATCTGCCGGGTCCCCGCGGGCCCCAAACCGCCCGGGCCCGGTCGCGATGGCGACCGCTGCGACCGCGGTAGTTACGCCACTGGTTAAGTGTGGGAGCTTGATCTCAGGGTTCACGCTTGGTATTTTCTGGACCGTTTTGAATGGAAAGTCCTATCACCCTCGTTGCGCTAGTAGCCAGATTCTGGAGCGGGTAGAGAGCGGATCTTGAAGGCTCCGTTCTCGTCGGGTAAATTTTCAGGTTGCCTGAAGCTACTCCCTGACCTAGGGTCCACGTACCCCGTCTTGCCTTGGTCCCAGCCTGGTGATGGTGCAAGGCTGCTGGCTGTCCTCCTGCACAGATCCGTGACCCTTGCCACGATCCCCTGTGACCAGGGCTCCAGCTCCTCTAGGCCCAGACCACCGTCTGCCACCTAGATAGCTTCCTAGGAGCCCTGCTCCTGACCTCCTCTCTCTTTCACTTCCAACACACTTCTCCTGACACTCCTGACCTCCCCTCTCCAACCCCCAAGTGGGCGACCCTATTCCACTCAGGCTGTCCACTGGTGTGTCTGGTGGGTGTGGTGCAGAGTGTACCTATTTGATTAGCTGATGTAGGCAACACCATGTAGTTGGGGACTCATAACCAAGAAGGAGGTGGATACTGCACGGGAGAGCAGATTGTGCAATACCCTGTGACGACCTGATAGTCCAGGGGTGTCACATCATCACACAGGCGGGTGGATACAGCAATCGAGGGGGGCTCATGGTACCACACAAAATGTTAATGCAGGAGCCAAGGAACAAATAGAGGAGGAACAAGTGATGGACGCTGATTAGTCAGTAAGTATTGCTCCCCTCTCTGTTGTCCTTGATTGATGGGAGGGAACACAGGAAGCAAGCTCGAGTGTTACCCCACCACGAACTCACCATGGTCTTGGACCTCACAAGAGTGCCGATACTTGAGCGCCTTCTTGCTGCACTATCTGCAACACGATGCCTATGTTATGATTAGAAATAGTGCTCACTACTAGATTGTCACTCAGTTAGATCCACAGTACACGAGTAAATTTTGCCAGATGCTTCCACCCCTGGAAAGGGACGGGCGGATGCTGGAGTATGAAAACCAACTTGTACACAATCTTTAGAGTTGTTCTCCCCAAGACAGGACGGAGGCATACTGTGCATCACTGTTCTCCACTTCCAACCTAGGAACGTCGAATTGACATTGCAGAAACGATTTATGTGATTTTTGGACACATTTTTTAGGCCATCGCTTGCATCAACAGAACAGAGTACAAGTCTGACACATAGTGAACGACTTAAGAGCATAGTGCTAGAGTATCTAGAACTCAATATTGATATCATCGGGGGGGGGGGGGGGGAGGGTGGTTGAACCCTTTTGCATTTTGGTCTTCAAAAATGGAAGAGTGGCCTGAGCTCGCCAGTCACGTCTTGGAGGTTTTGTCATGCTCGGCAGCTACCGTTCTCTCAGAAAGTGTCTTTAGTGCTGCTGGCGGTTTCCTGATGGATAAGCGTCCTGAAAGTGGAGACCACTTAACTTTCATCAAGATGGATCTCCAATGAATTTTCTACCCCAGTTGCAAACTGTGCAGACTAGGTGATAATGTAGTTTTCAGTGTGCTGCATTGATCTTGTGTTATTTCGGTGTTTGACACCTTTGTCGTGGGTTCTGTTGCTACTGCTCCTGATGTTACTAACAAGTGCTTTGGTAGCGCAAGAATCAAACAGTGTGTCTGCCACTGCTACCTTTCCAATTTTTATTTTTATGTATGAAGCACCTAATATTCCTCCTCCTTTTGCTTCCTCCTGATGCCACTGTCCTGGTGTTTGCCCCTAATTTTTGGAAATGTGAAGACTCCAAGTTGTATGTTGTCTTTAGTGGCAGGGTTCTCAAAGAAACAGGCCTACTCCTGTCACTCATCCACCTCTTCATTTGAAAGTTGTAAATTCTGGGACAGACCCTGTCTTGTGCATGGCCCATGCCTCACTGCTGGGCCAAAACACTATGGGTACTGTGGGGCAATTGATGAAACGGTCCTGTTGTCTGCCTCTTATTTTGGGACATAGGGATGGGAACTCCTAATTGGGTGTCCTTTTTGTTTGTTACCTGTAGCAGTAGGGCTCCCAGACTGGCAGGCATCTGTAGCGCCCCTGAGACTAGTCGCTACAGGCTATATCATTATATCCTTCCCAGGCAGGGAGAGGTTGGCCTGGTAAGTTTACACACACCTCACACCACCATACAGCAGGGAGAAGCAGTCACTAGAAAAGGGTTAACAATGTTTCTACACACACAGTTCCTGGCAGACGCCAGGTGGCCTCCACTAATTAGATCAAGAGTGGTTGCCTTAGCAACTTGCAAAGGTGGGGGCATGGGCAGTGAGGAGTAGAAACAAAGCAGTTTCACTTATAGTCAGGCAGAACAGCTTGGACACGAGACAGAGTAGACGCACAGTGTGTAGCTCCCCGAGGGAGGGCTGCCAGGCCCCTCAGGGAGGCAGGACAGAGCTGTGTGGATGTAACACAATAGAGACAGCACAACCAAGTCGGGGCCAGTAACATCTAGAGAGACGGGACCCGGCACTTGTAATTATTGGCTAAAAGAGAGCAGTCGCCAGAGCATGGGACTGAGCACAAGAGAGGTACAGAGCCCTAGTTCGGGTAGCTGGGGCACGGCAGCAGAGTGGGAGACGGGACAGAGGTCCGACCCACGAGAGGCCCAGGCTGCCTGCCATACGGACCAGGACTGGGGGAGAGTACAGAGTTGTGCATGGAGGAGAAAGGCCACAGATTACTAAACCAGATCCAGCCTCTGCCCTTCCCAGGATCGACCGGAGTCTTTGATGGCGAGGACCGGCGATACCACCTGAGCCAGTAAATAAAGTGACTGAAACCCGCACCTGGTGACTCTGTGAGTAATTGCCGCTGCCCTGCACTCTGATGCTCCCACGGACTGCCACCCCTGTTCTCACCAACCTCCCGGGGTTCCTCGCTCCGCCTGTGGGGAGTGATACCATCCTGGCTGCACCTAACACCTGCCCCGGAAAGAGACTGTGCAGCGGCGGCTAATTCCTGGCCGCATACGACGGGTGGCGTTGCGAAGCATCCCCGTTTCCCATCCAGTACTGCCCCTGGGAGAGGACTAGTTGCAGGAAGGGTTGGAGGCGGCGGAGGCAGCCGAGACCCCAGTCACTGCTGCAACCGGTGACACACTTCCCAGGGGGCTGTCTCCCTCTTTCCATCTCCATCTGTACTGGACACTTGTTTGTTGTTTGCTTTTCATGTAGCCGACCCGGGTCACGGAACCGGGTCAGGCCAGTCATAGCTACCCCAAGGAACCACTGGCCCGGTGAAGAGTACCCTAAGGCCCCGTGGATGCTACCTTTCACTCATCTACCGCTCTTACTATCCTTAAATGTGTCTAGCAATAACAATCTATCAAGTTAATATTGCAGCCACCTGAGTGTGGCTAAGCAGAAAACCAGTTTGGGCTGTTGCATGAGGTATGAGGGTTCCTAGTCCACCATGCCTATACCTGTCACTCATCCACCTCAATAATTCTTATGTTAATAGTCTTGGAAGTTAATGACTGTGCCACAACAGAGTGGTTCCACTGTAAAATGGTTTTCGCTGTTTGGCAGCTTTTGGACTCCCCTAAAGGTGTTGTCTATGCTTTTTATTTTTGCCTCCTATTGAATTCAATTGGGTTTGGATATGTTTGGCAAGCCTTTCGTGGAGACATTCGGTAAATACGAATTGAACCTTGGGAGGTTCGCTCAACGCTAATACTGGGTATTATTACATAAGGCCTGAAAAGGTTAATGCAGAGTTTTGAGAAATACAGGGCTAAGAGCCTTCCTTTAAACTTGGAGCATTGACCGAAGAGAGTTGAGGAACTGGAGGAGATGAACCTTAGATTATCAAGTTCCACCATATATTTTCTAGCTGCTGGTCTTCGTGGTACGTGATGAGGCCATTTCCATTAGCGGTCTGAGATATGGAGGGTTTTGTCTGTGGAGATTATCTACCAGCAGCTTCACCACTTGTCTCGCCTCAGTCCCATAACATAATGTTTTGTAATGATACAGATCATGAATTTTAGTGTGCACAGAAGATTACGGAGCGCGGCTGGAGTAGAGAGAGATTGGGTTTGTGCAGTGTAATGATTGCAATGTTTCATACTGGTCTTTCGTTAAGCAGCAGCCGCACTTCACGGGCCGCAGCGGTGATTTTCCTTTGTGCTCCCCATGTGTTCTAGCTCTACTTATTAATTATATGATTCACTTATTCGTTTTCTTAGCTCAGTCTCATCATTTTCTAAAGTTTTATTTTCTCATTAGAATATTCATTATTGTGTGTGAAGATATGATGGAGTTGGCGATTGCTGGATTCTTCCCTTTTGTTTAGTTGTAGGATGTCTCAGTAAATCTGTCTAAACCTTTATACCTTTTGATTGTACTCTCGGTAACCTGTGTATTGCATTTTAAGCTTTATATACTGCACAAGAGCAGCTCAATCAGGTCTGAGCTCCGAAAACCCTTAAGGCCACTTTATACGTTGCAACATCGCTAGCATCGGCTAGCGATGTCCAGCGCGATAGTACCTGCCCCCGTCGCACATGTGACATGTGGTGATTGCTGCCGTAGCGAACATTATCGCTACGGCAGCTTTACACTCACATACCTGCTCGGTGACATCGCGGTGACTGCTGAACTATGCCTACTTCAAGGGAGAGGTGCGTTCGACATCACCGCGACGTCACTAATCGGCCGGCCAATAGAAGCGGAGGGGCGGAGATGAGCGGGACATAACATCCCGCCCACCTTCTCTCTTCCGCATTGCTGTCAGGACGCAGGTAAGGAGATGTTTGTCGGTCCTGCGGGTTTACACACAGTGATGTGTGCTGCCGCAGGAGCGACAAACAACATCGTACCTGCGGTCGAACCGACATTATGAAAATGACCGATGCTACACAGATCACCGATTTTCGTCGCTTTTGCGATTGTTTATCGGCGCATCTAGGATTTACACGTTGCAATGTCGTTACCGGCGCCGGATGTGCGTCACTAACGATGTGACCCCGACGATATTTCGGAAGTGATGTCGCAACGTGTAAAGTCCCCTTAGAACTTTTTGAAACATATTTACCTGTTCAATCCAGGTTTCATCTAGAAAACGCCTTAGTAAGCTTTCTACATATTTATTTTCAAAGAATTGCTACCTTCATACTATCTATACTACTACAGAAGTAGCCAATCATTTACAATATGGGCATTGCGGTACTATTTATTTATCTTTTATATTAAAAACTCTTGATAGGTGTAACATCTACGTCCCTGCAGGAACACTGACATACCCACTGCTGCGGCCGGACTGCACCTTTTCCTGCCTCTCCACAGTTGTCCATGTGCTCCTGCTGCCTCCTGCTCCTGGGGCCTGCGCACACCGCACGGATCCCCTGGCCGCACGCTTAGCATATGCGCATGCAACCCTAACCCTAGAAGCCCATTTCTAACAACCACCATTCCGGTGTTCTAATGGTATATTGTGTTTGCTGTGTTAGAAGGCTAATGGATATTTAGAAATCCCTTGAAAACTCTTGTGCAAGTATGTTAGCACACCTGGAAACAGTTTTGCTGATTAGAGAAGCTATAAAACTGACCTTCCTTTTAGCTAGTTCAGAATCTGGAGCAATACATTTGTTGGTTCCATTAAACTCTCAAAATGGCCAGAAAAAGAGAATTTTCATGTGAAACTCAACAGTCTATTCTTGTTCTTAGAACTGAAGGATATTCCATGCGAGAAGTTGCCAAGAAACTGAAGATCTCCTACAACGGTGCGTACTACTCCCTTCAGAGGAGAGCACAAACAGGCTGTAACCAGAGTAGAGAGAAGTGTGAGGCCGCGCTGCACAACTGAGCAACAAGACAAGTACATTAGAGTCTCTAGTTTCAGAAATCGACGCCTCACAGGTCCTCAACTGGCAGCTTCATTACATAGCACCCGCAAAACACCAGTGTCACCGTCTACAGTGAAGAGACGACTCCGGGATGCCGGCCTTCAGGGCAGAGGGGCAAAGAAAAAGCCATATCTGAGACTGGCTAATAAAAGGAAAAGATTAATATGGGCAAAAGAACACAGACATTGGACAGAGAAAGATTGGAAAAAAGTGTTATGGACAGACGAATCGAGGTTTGAGGTGTTTAGATCACACAGAAGAACATTTGTGAGACGCAGAACATCTGAAAAGATGCTGGAAGAGTTCCTGATGCCATCTGTCAAGCATGGTGGAGGTAATGAAATGGTCTGGGCTTGCTTTGGTGCTGGTAAAGTGGGAGATTTGTACAAGGTGAAAGGGTTTTTGAATAAGGAAGGCTATCACTCCATTTTTCATCCTGCAACAGGACAATGTCCCAAAGCAACCTCCATATTATGCATGAACTATTTAAGGAAGAAGCCAGCAGCTGGTATCTATCTGTAATGGAGTTGCCACCCTGTCACCAGATCTCAACCCTATAGAGCTGTTGTGGGAGCAGCTTGACTGTATGGTGCCAAAAAGTGACCATCAAGACAATCCAACTTGTGGGAGGGGGGAAGCATGGGGGTGAAATATCTCCAGATACCTCCGCAAATTACCAGCTTCAATGCCAAAGATCTGCAAAGCTGGAATTGTGCAAAGGGAGCATTCTGTGCCGAAAGTAAAGTGTGAAGAGAAATGTATTATTTCAAATAAAAATCATTATTTCTAACCGAGTCACTGTCTGGACGATATTCTCTATTCATTATACAACTCATCTGATAAATACAAGTGTGATTCTTCATGGAGAAGACAAAATTGTCTGGAGGACCCCAAACATTTCCACTGTAATGTATCTATTGATTGGCATTCGGCAATTTATGTCTTTCATTGTTGTCTTTCTTAACTTCACATAATATCTTCACTGTGTGGACATTATATCCAGTACCGAGCCCTAAATATATATATTTGGTCATATTGTTTCATGCCTTATACCGTCGTCCCCTCGCATATTACCGCCTTTGTGGAGCATCACGGTTGGCAGAAATTACCTCCCTCCCACAATAACATCACTTATTATGGCTGGCACTACTGTTATCCTTTGCTTATTGACGTCCCCATCTTTCTCAGTATTGTATTGTTGTTGTGGACATGTCACGGCTGGCACGTCCATATGCTGTGGCGGCTGACACTACTTGTAATAGGCATTTGGCATCAGCCATTTGGTGATTTATATCTTCATTCTGCCTGTTCCTCTCAGGCGCCTGATGTTACTGATGTCATTGTGACAAATCATTACAATTCCCACCCTAATACTTTGTTATTTTTAGTAAATCTGTATGAGTTATTGCGCAAGGCTTGAGGGCTTCGCTGTATATATCTAATTATGGAATTGTGTGCCTTTTGATGTGATTCAGGGGCTTGTGGGATGATGGGTGGGCTGCTGTATGTCACCATTCAGCAAGTCTAGTCCGCCCTGTCTTATCTGCCTTTATCTTTATTCAATGCGCTATTTTACCAGTGTGTAGTTTCAGTTGTTATATGATATCCAATGCGCATGCGCTATGTTACTAGCGTGTAGGTTCAGTTGTTATGATATCCAATGTGCATGTGTTATGTTCACAGCATGTTCGTTTAGTTGTCTCCTAGCTATGGCTATCCGGATATATGCATTCGTCATCCAATCAGCTGCTACACGCTTCCGACGCTCCGGCATATGCGCGCACTGTACTATTGGCGTCCTTCATCTCCTTGGCAATAGTTGTCCGGTTTCATACTTCATTATCTGGTCAGCTGATGCTCACCTCCATCTCCCCGCCATCCACGCCTACTGATGATACCAATATGTACTCTACCCCTCGTTTAAAGGGATATAAAAGTCCAACGACTAGCTCTGCATGTTTCCCCTGACAAAGCCGCCGTGCGCGGCGACACGAATAGGGTCTTCCTTACTGACTTCCATGCCTCTTATACTTTGTCTCTCCTCCTTGTGATACCTTGGGTTGTTATTTGTTTATTGGTACCACCCTTGTGTTTTGGAAAATACTATTTGCTTATCAAGCATAGTTCCTGTGGTGGGCCACTCACATGGGCACCTCCAGCTCATTGGAGATTTATACTTTTACAACACATTCTTTTGTGTTTATTCATCAGCGCTAATATCAGGCTGTGAACTTTTGATACCTTGAGATTGTTACCCTAGGTTTTTTTTATATATCTCCTGTCCTTTCTGTAGGTTGTTATATTTCTGAAACTTGCATTATATTCCTCTCAGTTGACACCTTATGCATGGTGCTATGCACTTTATATTTTTGGGTAAATACAATTGTGTTATTATACACTGCTTGCCTGTGGTCATTGAGGATAATTATAGGGTTGTCAGTCATGTTATTTTAAATGATTTTAATTGTTGTTTGAACTACAATATAATTAAAGTTTTTATCTTTTATACATTGGGGTGCACATTACATATTTAGTGTCTTTTTCTCTTTGGTATACTACTTCTTACTCTGCATTATGTGGCACCCAGAACATTGATATTATCAAATATTATATAATCAAATATACAAGTTGGGGGTTACTTGGGGAATAGTGATCACAAAATAATAAGTTTTCATGTATTCTTTGTAAGATGTATAGTAGAGGGGCTACAAGGACACTAAACTTCAGGAAAGCAAATTTTAAACGGTTGAGAGATGATCTTAGTGCAATAAACTGGGATGATGTACTAAGTAATAAAAGTACACGAAGCAAATGGGAGACTTTTATGAGCATCCTGAATAGGGCTTGTGCAGAAAATATACCCTATGGGAACAAACATGCTAGAAATAGGAGGAAACTCCTATGGCTAAATAGAGCTGTAACGGAAGCAATAAAGGAAAAACAGAAAGCCTTAAAAGAATTAAAGAGGGTAGGTAGTGATGAGGCATTATATAATTATAGAAAATTAAATAAAATATGTAAAAAGCAAATTAAGTTAGCTAAGTTTGAGACAGAGAGAGACTCATTGCGAGAGAAGGTAAAAATAATCCTAAAATATTCTTTAACTACATAAACAGTAAAAAACTGAAAAGCAATAGTGTTGGCCCCCTTAAAAATAGTCTTGGTGAAATGGTGGAAGGGGATGAGGGTAAAGCCAACCTGCTGACTGACTTTTTTTCTACGGTTTTTATACAAGAAAATGCCATGGCAGATGACATGACCAGTGATACCATAAATTCACCCTTGAATATTACCTGCTTAACCCAGCAGGAAGTACGCCGCCGCCTCGAAATCACTAAGGTTGACAAATCTCCGGGCCCGGATGGCTACACCCCAGAGTACTACAGGAATTGAGTTCTGTGATAGATAGACCATTATTTTTAATCTTCTCAGATTCCTTAATAACAGGGTCGGTACCGCAGGACTGGCACATAGCAAATGTGGTGCCAATATTCAAAAAGGGGACAAAAACTGAGCCGGGAAATTATAGGCCGGTAAGTTTAGCCTCTACGGTTGGTAAAATCCTTGAGGGTTTCTTGAGAGATGCTATACTGGAGTATCTCAAGAAAAATTACCTTATGACAGAGATCAACATGGGTTTATGAGGGATCGATCCTGTCAAACTGATCAGCTTCTATGAAGAGGTAAGTTCAAGCCTGGACCAGGGAAATGCAGTGGATGTTGTGTATATGGACTTTTCAAAAGCTTTTGATACGGTGCCACACAAAAGGTTGCTACATAAAATGAGAATAATGGGGATAGGGGAAAATATGTGTAACTGGGTTAAAAACTGGCTCAGTGATAGGAAACAAAGGGTGGTTATTAATGGTACGTACTCGGACTGGGTCTCAGTTCATAGTGAGGTACCACAGGGGTCAGTATTGGGCCCGCTTCTTTTCAACATATTTATAAATGACCTTGTTGGGGGCATGCAGAGTAGAATTTCAATATTTGCAGATGATACTAAACTCTGCAGGGTAATCAATACAGAGGAGGATAATTTTATATTACAGGGAGATTTATGTAAATTGGAGGATTGGGCTGAGAAGTGGCAATTGAAGTTTAATGTAGATAAATGTAAGGTCATGCACTTGGGTAGAGGAAATAACATTTATGATTATGTATTTAATTGTAGAACACTGGGTAAAACAGACACAGAAAAAGACTTGGGTGTATGGGGGGATGGTAAACTTCACTTTAGTGGCCAGTGTCAGGCAGCTGCTGCCAGGGCTAATAAAATAATGGGATGTATTAAAAGAGGTATAAGTGTTCATGAAAAAAATATAGTTCTACCTCTGTACAAGTCACTAGTGCGACCACACTTATATACTGTGTACAATTCTGGTCACCGATATATAAGAAGGACATAGCTGAACTGGAGAGGGTGCAGAGAAGAGCCACCAAGATTATTAGAGGAATGGGGGGCTGCAACACCAAGACAGGTTATTAAACTTGGGGTTATTTAGTTTGGAAAAACGATGGCTTAGGGGGATCTAATCACAATGTATGAGGGGACAGTACAGAGACCTGTGACTGGAACACGGGGGCATCCGCTACGTCTTGAGGAAAGAAGGTTTAATCATAATCACAGACGAGGATTCTTTACTGTACGAGCAGTGAGACTATGGAACTCTCTGCCGCATGATGTTGTAATGAGTGATTCACTACTAACATTTAAGCAGAGCCTGGATGCCTTTCTTGAAAAATTTAATATTACCAGTTATGTATATTAGATTTTATGACAGGGTGATGATCCAGGGAACTAGTCTGATTGCCGGATGTGGACGAAGGAAGGAATTTCTTTCCCCATTGGAACTTGTTTGCCACATTGGGGGTTTTTTGCCTTCCTCTGGATCAACATGTTAGGCTACGGGTTGAACTAGATGGACTTAGAGTCTCCCTTCAACCTTAAAAACTATGATACTATGATAGTGTGGCAACTTTGGTGCATCCCTTTCTGGTTATACACCTCTCACTAACATGACAAAAGGGGGTTGGATTTCTCTAAGTAGTCAGACTCTGCCCAGCAGGCTTTTTTCTCTTTAAAGAAATGTTTTTCCACTGCACCTATACTCATTCAGCCTGATGTTTCACAACTTTTTATCATGGAGGTCGATACATTTGAGGTGGGGGTGGGGGCTGTGTTGTCACAAGGTTCAATTCCTGGTAAATGGCGTCCATGTCCTTTCTTTTCCAAGAAATTTATTTTCAGCCGAGAGAAACTATAATGTTGGTAACAGGGAGCGCTTGGCAATTAAATTAGTTTACGAGGAATGGCGGCATTGGCTGGAGGGGGCAGTTCATCCCATTACAGTAATCACAGACCATAAAAGCCTGTCGTATCTTGATTCTGCCAAACATCTCAATCCCATGCAGGCGAGATGGTCTGGTTTTTTTTTTTTATCAGGTTTAATTTTACTGTACATTACTGCCCAGGGGATAAAAACATCAAGGCAGACGCATCATCCCAGAGCTTCCCTGGTGGTAGTGATCATGTGAACCCAGTACCCATTTTGCAGAAGAGGGTGGTTGTTTCGGCCTTGTGCCCAGATCTGGAGGGGGAGATGTTGGAGGTTCAGGGGGACTCCCCAACCTCTTGTCCTTCAGGGAAGTTGTTAGTATCACCTAATTTGTGTCGTAAAATAATCGAAGAACATCACAATTCTTTACTAACGGGTTATCTGGGCAGCAAAGCAACCTCAGACCTCCTTTCTTGTTGCTTTTGGTAGTCGGGGATGCACCAGGAAGTGGTTAACTGTGTCTGCTTGCAGTATTTGGGCACATTTCAAGGTTACGCATACTTACAAATTGAGAGCTCTCCTGCCATTGGCTATCCCGAATAGACCTTAGATGCATGTATCCATAGATTTCTTTACGGAACTACCTTTGACTGCAGGTAAAACTGTGGTCTTAGTGGTTGTGGATAGGGTCAGTAAAATGGTACATTTCATTGTGTTACCAGCACTTCCGAATGCTAAGTCTCTGGCTTAGGTGTTCATCATTGAGATTGTGAAGCTTCATGGGTTTCAATATATCTCCTATGTATGGTGCAGCACTTTACATTGAGGACTAGACATAATCAGGATGTATATGTCACCTGCGTATGCTGCAGCACTTTATAATAAGGATTAGACATAGTGATACCTCGGTTTTCATTGATAATCCATCTGAATACAATCAATGAAAACCGAAGCAAATGTTTCCATTGGAATTAATGTAATTCCAATTGATTAGTTTTAGACACTCTAAAATACATACAAAAAACACATTTTATAGAGAATAAAGATAGTGTTTAATACTAAAAACAATAAGAAATGAATATAAAATGAATATAAAACACTAATGTAAAAAATACATTTTGTTACATTTGTTACATTTTGATACTGATGAGCGGGGTGATACAATGTATACAGTGTGTCCACCATATCCTGTCCACCGCCATTAACTTGAGAACGGCGGCAGCTATGGGCATAGAAGTAGTGTCTAGGTATAGTAAAGTAGCCATGCGCTACGCAATGAAACCACCTATAGCACCACCTGGTGGGAAAACAACGGAGTTAGCATTTTTATATCGAAAACAGAATGAGATAGAGAAAAAAAGTGAATTACAAAGTTGTAGGGCATCATCAATTCAATACGAATCGACACCTTGCATACAGAAATGCTATGATATGAAACCCATGACCCCCCCCAAAACATCGAATGCTGGTCACGCATATGGCGCTCATTAGTGGCCCCCGTCAGCTGCAATGCACATCTGGACCCTGCAGAGCATACTGTATCTTGCTGCACGTTGCGTAATATGGTAGGTGACATGTTTGCACAAGTATCTGGGATACGTGGTCGTAGGTCCTGCAATGTTGGTGGAGAGGTCGCATGCACCTGCTGTTTGATGTTACCTCACAGAAAGAAGTCCAATGGGGTCAGGTCAGGTGAGCGGAGGCCACTCCATGCAGCCACCATACCCAATGACTTGTAGGAAGGTCTCCATGAGGTATCGCTTCACGTCCGCAGCCTTGTGAGTGTTACACGTTCTAATCATAGCATTTCTGTATGCAAGGTGTCGATTCGTATTGAATTGGTGATGCCCAAAACTTTGTAATTCACTTTTTTTCTCTATATCGTTCTGTTTTCGAAATAAAAATGCTAAATCCGTTGTTTTCTACCAGGTGGCGCTATAGGTGTTTTCATTGCGTAGCGCATGGCTACTTTACTATACCTAGACACCACTTCTATGGCTATAGCTACTGCCGTTCTCAAGTTACTGGCGGTGGACAGGACATGGGTGTACACACTGTGTATGTATGTATGTATGTATGTATGTATGTATATATATATATATATATGTGTATATATATATATATATATATATATATATATATATATATATATTTATTTATATAATGCCAACAAATGCTAACAAACGAATACCGAGGCAGTCAACGACAACCGAAGCAAACGATGTCAACGAAAACCGAGGTACCACTGTATTCTGTATGTATAGATGCCTGTGTATACTGGAAAGCTGTATAAAAAGCATTGGATATCATCTGAATGTATCTTACACATGTGTATGCTGCTGTGCTCTATAAAAAGGATTGGACATTATCTCTATCGCTACTGCATGGCTTGCATCTCTTTATAATGAGGATTGGACGTCATCAGGATGAATAAGGAGCCTGCATATACTGCCATGTAATGAGGCCTTGATATCATCAGGATGTAATGGGTGCCTGCGTATGCTGCAGTGTTATATATAGAGGCCTGCGTATGCTGCAGTGTTTTATACTGAGGCCCTGATATCATCAGGCTGTATATTGCGTTGTGTAGGCCACTGCACTCTATTATGTAGACTGGATATGCAGCAGTGGTGTATAATGTACCAGACATCATCAGGATGTAGTGTGGATATGAAAAGTCCAGGGATCTGTGGGAAGAAAATCTGTAGGAACAAAAATGTCCAAAGCATTAGACATAACATGGGACACTGTGCAGACATCATCAAGATGTGGCTTAAATATGACAACAAAGTGACGTTACTGAAAACTGGAAGTTTGTCAAACATTTATCAAAAGACAAGAAGGAAATTGTTCTATGAGGCTGCTGAGAGGCTGACAGCAACATTAAAGGAGCTGCAGGAATTTCTGGCCAGTCCTGGTTGTGTCCTGCATGTGAGAACAATGTCCCGTATTCTTCCTATGACCGGCCTGTGGGAGAGGGGGTCACGATAAATGCCTTTTCTTACAAAAACCCCCCAAAACATTCAGGCACAGCTTTTTTTGCCAAAACATATGTCAAGTCTTCCAAAATGTGTGGGGAAATGAGCTATGGCCTGTTGAGACCAAGGTTCAACTTTTGGCCACAATTCCAAAAAGTTTGTTTGGTGCAAAGCCAACACTGTGCATCACCAAAAGATGCTCCGCCCCACATTGAGGCCTGGTGGGGCAGCATTGTCAAGCAGGTGGGGCAGCTTTAGTCAAGGTGAAAGGAGTTATGAACTGTTCCAAGTATCAATCAATTTTGCAAACAAAACCTTAAGGCCACTACTAAAAAGCTGAAGAAAAATGTCATATTTCAGCATGAAAACATCCCTAAGCGACCGCCAAATCAGCAGAAGAACGGCTTCGCCAGGAGAAGGTAGAAGCGATGGAATGGCAGAGCCTGAGCTTAGACCTGAATGCAAGTGACAGGAAAGACTATTGATGTCCCCTTTGAATGTAAGACAGCATTCAAAGTATTAGTTTAGGGGCGTGCATATTTATTATGGACATCATTAGTATGTATAATGAAGACTGGTCATCATCTGATTGTTTCTGGTGCCTGGACAGGATAGCTTCATGATGTATATAGCACCTACATATGCTTTGGCATAGAATGAGCATGAGATCATCAGGATATGGTCGGTGTATGAAGCTGTAGGGGGCACAGTGTCTTATCATTCATATACCTGTCCATTACAGTCACTGCCGTCTATTCCTACACTTCTGTTCCTTTTGTGCCAGTCCTTTCATATTACGCACAACTTCTGCCCCAGTGCGTTTCATAGCCTGCCCAGGTGTTTTCCGTCCTTTTAGAAGGTTAGTAGGCACAGCTTAGGCCATTAATAATTAGATAAAAGCCGTACACGGCCTCCCACCCGCGAGCAGGAGAGGAGTCACTGCCGCCTGGAGCACATCTCATGAATATTGTTCTGCGCCGTACACTCCCTGGAAAATCATCTGGAAGGCGCGGCTGCTTAAACTATTTGCATTTGGCTTTCCGCCACTGTTTTACTATTTAATTCTTAATTTCCATTTTTAATGTGCTGTGTCCTCATTTGTATGACGACTTGCACTCATCTGCATTTCTATCTAATAATGTGGAGGTTGTGACAAATAATTATGCATGATAAGCGGCGGTTACAGCCGTGCGCTTCACTTGGAGCCGGTAGAGTCGTTACATTGTCAAGATGTTCTTCTCCCATTTTGTGCTTCAGGCAGCAGTTTTTCTTCTGTTATTCTTGTTGTCGCATCAAAATCAGCAAATGTTATTTCTGGAGAGATTCCTCCAGGGAGACGAGCTCATGTTCATGGGATTTCAGCTCGTTGGTTGCTGGGGGTCGCATGATCTTATTGCTCATTACCAGGGTTAATGGCTATTTTCCATATGTCCATTCAATCTACTGGTAGCATGAGATAATTTCTAGCCGCAGAATATTGTATCATCTCCATCAGGATCATATATGCAATGTGGAGTTGAAGAGTAGTATAGACTGGAGATCTGTGGAAGCATCCTTCTGTAATTCAGAGGGCTACATCTAGGGGGTGTAAAGGTACGCTATAAGCAGGGCAGATCTTAATTACTGAATTTGGGTTTTTCTGTTCAGTTATTTTGGCCCTGGTGTATAACGTCTGGCCCCCACCATGCCCAATACCTCATACCAGCGTGGTCCTATAATAGCAGCCACCGGGGGTATCAAGTCCATTCATGACAATTCCTCCTCCTGAATCTTCTTCATCACCTTAAAGTAATATTATTGAGAAGTGGAAGAAACCGCAGCATCTCAGCCATGAAATGGAAATGCCGTAACTGTCACGCTATGAATATTGGGGTTCCACCAAACACCTGGAAACCCCTGGCGACTGATGCCACAAACAGGGTACACTGAGGACACAGTAACAACAGTGGGCCCTGGCGCTAGGGAGGGGAGAGAAAGGACACCTCCTGTCTCACTTGTGGCTGTTCCCTAAACTGCCTTATGTCCCTATATGAGTTTTGTCACCCTGTCGCCGATCACGTGCCTAGGCCCTTGCTTGCTCTGAACTCACCATCACACTGAGATGGCCTGTGAGAGACACTAGTCCTACCTCTCCAATAATATAACATGAGCAAAGAAAGACAAACAGGGGAATACACAAAAAGATAAACACCAACTTCATGGCTGCAGCCAGACACCAGGACTGCAGCCAGTCACCAGGACTGCAGCCAGTCACCAGGACTGCAGCCAGTCACCAGGACTGCAGCCAGTCACCAGGACTGCAGCCAGACACCAGGACTGCAGCCAGACACCAGGACTGCAGCCAGTCACCAGGACTGCAGCCAGTCACCAGGACTGCAGCCAGGACACCAGGACTGCAGCCAGACACCAGGACTGCAGCCAGACACCAGGACTGCAGCCAGACACCAGGACTGCAGCCAGACACCAGGACTGCAGCCAGTCACCAGGACTGCAGCCAGTCACCAGGACTGCAGCCAGTCACCAGGACTGCAGCCAGACACCAGGACTGCAGCCAGTCACCAGGACTGCAGCCAGACACCAGGACTTAAGCCAGACACCAGGACTGCAGCCAGTCACCAGGACTGCAGCCAGGACACCAGGACTGCAGCCAGACACCAGGACTGCAGCCAGCACCACTTAGGGTACCTTCACACTTAGCGATGCAGCAGCGATCCGACCAGCGATCTGACCTGGTCAGGATCGCTGCTGCATCGCTACATGGTCGCTGGTGAGCTGTCAAACAGGCAGATCTCACCAGCGACCAGTGAACAGCCCCCAGCCAGCAGCGACGTGCAAGCGACGCTGCGCTTGCACGGAGCTGCCGTCTGGAAGCTGCGGAGACTGGTAACTAAGGTAAACATCGGGTATGGTTACCCGATGTTTACATTAGTTACCAGCGCACAGCTGTGTGTGCAGGGAGCCGCGCACACTGAGCGCTGGCTCCTTGCTCTCCTACCATAGCTACAGTACACATCGGGTTAATTAACCCGATGTGTAATGCAGCTACATGTGCAGAGAGCAGGGAGCCGCGCACACTGCTTAGCGCTGGCTCCTTGCTCTCCTAGCTGCTGTACACATCGGGTTAATTAACCCGATGTGTACAGCAGCTACATGTGCAGAGAGCCGGAGCCGGCAGCACAGGCAGCGTGAGAGCTGCAGAGGCTGGTAACTAAGGTAAATATCGGGTAACCACCTTGGTTACCCGATGTTTATCTTGGATACAGCTTACCTCAGCTGTCAGACGCCGGCTCCTGCTCCCTGCTCGCTTCATTTGTCGCTCTCTTGCTGTCACACACAGCGATCTGTGTGTCACAGCAGGAGAGCGGCTTTGAAGAAAACGAACCAGGGCTGTGTGTAACGAGCAGCGATCTCGCAGCAGGGGCCAGATCGCTGCTCAGTGTCACACACAGCGAGATCGCTAATGAGGTCACTGCTGCGTCACAAAAAGCGTGACTCAGCAGCGATCTCGGCAGCGAGCTCGCTGTGTGTGAAGCACCCCTTACACTAGCAGGACTACACCAACAGCATGGGCTCCAGCAGCAGCAAGCAAGAATAAGAAACATTTAAGGAACTCAGGTTGGATGAACACATAACCTAAACAGATGCTAAAAAGGAAGAAAGAAATGTTTATTAAATGGAAAGAGGGAGGCATATCTAAAGAAGAATATAACACAGTCTGCAAAACCTGCAGGGCACACATCAGATTAGCCAAAGCTGATAATGAAATAAGGCTTGCAAGAGATGTCAAAAGCAATAAAAAAGGATTTTGGAGTTATGTAAAAAATAAAAGAAAAGTCAAAGATGTTATAGGAATTTTACAGGATGAGAATGGTGCAGTTATAAAAAATGATGTTGAGAAGGCCAAACTTTTAAATTATTTTGCATCTGTTTTCTCTGAAAAGTAAAATCAACTGATCTTCACCGTTCTATTATAGGATTAGAAGAATACAGGCCATCAATAAACAAAGAGATAGTGAGGGAACACTGAGCTAACATTAATGAATTCAAGTCCCCAGGTCCAGATGAATTCCACCCCAGAGTACTGAAGGAGTTAGCAGAGGAAATATTAGAACCACTCTTCATAATTTTTTTAAAATTCTTGGAGAACAGGAGAAGTTCCAGAAGACTGGAGAAGAGCAAATGTTGTCCCTATCTTCAAAAAAGGGGAAGAAGGTGGACCCGGGGAACTACAGGCCTGTGCGCCTGACTTCCATACCAGGAAAGATCTTTGAAAAAAATTATTAAACCATATTTATGCAAGTACCTGGATGAGAATGAAGTGATTAACCAGAGCAAGCATGGGTTTGTAACTAATAAGTCATGTCAGACTAACTTAATTTCCTTCTATGACAAAATCACTGACTGGGTGGATCAGGGAAATGCAGTAGATATAGTATATCTTGACTTCAGTAAAGCATTTGACAAAGTATCTCATACAATCCTTATTGAAAAAATGACCAAGTGTGGAATGGACAAGGCAACTGTTAGGGCGGCTTTGCACGTTGCAACATCGCACGTGCGATGTCGGTGGGGTCAGATCAAAAGTGACGCACATCCGGCGTCACTTTCGACATCGTTGTGTGTAAATTCTAGAGGATACGATAAACGAGCGCAAAAGTGTCGTTATCGTATCATCGTTGCAAGCTCCGACTTTTCCATAATTTTGCTGCAGCGATGGTACGATGCTGTTCCTCGTTCCTGCGGCAGCACACATTGCTGTGTGTTACGCCACAGGAGCGAGGAACTTCCCCTTACCTGCCGCCGGCTATGCGGAAGGAAGGAGGTGGGCGGGATGTTTACATCCTGCTCATCTCCGCCCCTCCGCCGCTATTGGCCGCCTGCCGTGTGACGTCGCTATGACCCCGCACGACCCGCCCCCCTTAGGAAGGAGGCGGGACGCCGGCCAGAGCGACGGTCGCAGGGCAGGTGAGTTGCATGTGAAGCTGGCGTAGCAATAATTTTCGCTATGCCAGCTATCATAAGATATCGTACCTGCGACGGGGTCGGGGACTATCGCGTGCGACATCGCAGCATCGGCTTGCGATGTCGCAAAACCCGCCTTAGATGGATTTGTAACTGGCTTAGTGATCGGAGTCAAAGAGTGGTCATAAATGGCTGCACATCCAGTTGGAAGACACTCAAGTGGGGTACGACAGGGCTCTGTCCTGGGCCCAGTGTTGTTCAACATCTTTATCAATGATTTAGATGAAGGTATTAAGGGTAAACTGATTAAATTTGCTGATGACACAAAGTTAGGAGGAATAGCTAGTACTAGAGAAGAGAGAAAGGATTCAACAAGATCTAAACAAGCTGGAACAATGGGCAGTAACTAATAGAATGGTTTATAACAGGGAGAAATGCAAAGTCATACATCTTGGCAAGAATAATGAAAAGAGCATATACAGCATGATGATGGGATGAATAGAGCTATCCAAAAGCATGTGTGAAAAAGACTTAGGTATACTAATAGATCACAGACTGAACATGAGTCAACAGTGTGCTGCAGCAGCAAAAAAGGCAAACCCCGTTCTAGGATGTATTAACAGAAGCATACAGTCTAGCTCACGTGAAGTCATTATCCCCCTTTACTCCTCTTTGGTCAGACCTCATCTGGAATACTGTGTCTAGTTCTGGGCACCACATTTTAAAAAAGACATCAACAAACCGGAGCAAGTTCAGAGAAGAGTGACCAGAATGGTAACTGGACTGCAAACCATGTCCCATGAAGAACGGTTACAGGATTTAGGATTGTTTAGCTTGCAAAACAGAAGACTGAGAGGAGACTTAATAGCTGTCTACAAATATCTTAAAGGCTGTCACACTGTAGAGGGATCAGTTTTATTCTCAGTTTCAAAAGGAAAGACTAGAAGCAATGGGATGAAACTGATGGGGAGGAGACACAGATTAGATATTAGAAAAAACTTTTTGACAATGAGAGTTATCAATGAGTGGAACAGGCTGCCACGAGAGGTTGTGAGTTCTCCTTCAATGGAAGTCTTTAAAAAGAGGTTGGACGGACATCTGTCTGGGATTATTTAGTGAATCCTGCTTTGAGCAGGGGGTTGGACTAGATGACCCAGGAGGTCCATTCCAACTGTAATATTCTATGATTCTACAAATGTGGATTCTCTATAACCGGCTTTATGTGATGGAACATGTGACTATTTAAAGGCGATTGGTGCGGTCACAAGCCAACTATACATGAGGAGAAGTAACCAGTAGCTGCTAGCAAGGAAAACTGACATTAGCCCTTGGTGCACCAACAGAAAGGAAAAAAAACATTTAAATTCCCCAGTCTCACAAGGCAAAATGAGACTCCAGTATCAAATCTGTCACAAGTCTCCTTGTAATGGGAAACCATAGTGACAGTACCCCCCTTTCTATGAGGGGCCTCTGGATCTTCAAGCCTGGACAACACATGCGGAACGGACACCCGACCTACCTGTGTTAACTTCCATTGTCACCTGACTTTCAAGGCTACTAATAATGCAAACCAGTGACTGTGGTAATAATGTGGGCTTTTGAGATACACCACATCTCCTGAGTCACGAACAGTGAAAAACAGCATGGGTATTAATAACTGGAGGTAGCTCCAGGGCGAACGGCACAAGGGTTAATAACATCCGCTACTCTAACTGGACCAATAAACCTAGAGCCCAGAGCCCCAGATGCACCCTTCCACTTGATGGGTTTTGTGGACACCCTTATGTAATTCTTCACACACATGTCCGGTGTTTTGTTTCCACTTAAGGGTGATTGAATGTGTGTAGTTAGGCAGTGCTGTGAGAAATCTTACCTTCGTGTATCCAATCAGTGGAACAGACAGGACCAGAGCGCTCCAGAGTTGATGGATTAAATGTGCACATGCTGAGATGAGCAACGGTGGTTTATTTTCCTCCATAAGTTAAAGACATGCACTAGTACAGTGGTCTAAGTACCTAACACTGTGGTTGTCTTGTGATGCTTGTCGCTGGAGCCACTACGGAGGTCAAAAGACTTTGCCTGCTGTAACCCAAATTTGGGAGATGTAATTCTCACGAACACTGGTTGATAACTAAAATGGATGCTAATGACCACCCCCTCTTGACCATTCTCCTCAGGGTGCACAGAGGTCTAGAATGAGTCTGTAGTGAAGGTGTAATTGTGCCACTTCTCACTGGCAGCACCTTGGCCGGAAAAGAGGAAAGTACAAAGGAAATGTACACACTCAGGAGGCCTTCCTCCATACGACCTGGGTGGGGGAGGTTTTTCAGAGGGGGTATCATGTTTGGCTATACATGGAAAAACCAACTTCTCAGCCTTACATTCAGGAATAGAATACTCAGTAAAGACAACTCCCGTCCCTCGACCACCTCTCCTGGGGGGACACCGAGGCCTTTTTGTTAACATGAAGAGTGTAAGATATTCCCTCTTTGTCCTGGAAGCACCTCAGCTGGAGAAGAGGGAAAAATTTAGTAAAATGTACACACCCAGGTCGCTTTCCTCCACATGACCTAGGGGACGCAGCATTTTAGATGGTGTTACATGTTTGGGTTTAGATGGACAAACTTCAATGTAATGACCCTTAAGACCACAGTAGAACTATGCCCCATCCCACCACGAATCGCAAGAGACCTAGTCTGAGGAGAGTCACCCGCCAACTGCATGGGTTCATCAAACTGCACCTGTGGGATCTCCTCCCAAGGGAGAACCACAGGGGGATGGGTGAACCACAGGGGGATGGGTCTTCACAGAACTCTCCATGAGGAGACTATCCACTCTAATAGCAAGGGCCATGGTGGTTTCCAATGATTCAGGAGCAGAATATTGAGCCAGAGAGTCCCTAAGCCTATTTGACAACACCTGACAGAAATTACTCCTAAGTGCAGGATAATTCCATAGGGTGTCAGTGGCCTGTCTCCGGAACTCAGGGCAGTACCGACTGCTGGAGCCTACGAAGTTTAGACTCTCTGCAAGGGAGACTCCATCAGAGTCACCATATACAAGGGCCAGAGCCACAAAAAACTCGTGCACCTGTGTCGCCCAGGGATCCATATCCATACCCCATGGTACTCGGTCCTGGGCGGTGTATGTCTAAGGAATGTCACTCTGGTGGTCGTTGCCCGGTTCCGTGCCCTGGGCCCTTTTTGTAAAGGGGATATATTTACAGGTAATAATAATTATAATAAAGTTTATTTATATAGCGCCAACATATTCCGCAGCACTGTACAATCCGGTGGGGGGTTGTATAGACAAATACAAAACAAAAAATAGTACATAATTCAACAGCTACAGTAGGAATGAGGGCCCTGCTCGAAAGCTTACAATCTATGGGTAATTGTGATTATAATGTTCACATGTGACTCCACTTGCGGTGTTGCGGCTATGTGTCTGGAGCCGCCGCTGCACAATGTCCACTGCTGGAGCTGGTGTTAATGGCAGCCTGGATGGTAGGCCCTCCGCAAGCAGGGTCGGACCCCAGAGGGTAAGTGTTGTGACAGATGCTGGAAGAAGGGAGTCCACACAAAAGTTCAGTGCAACTGGTTTTACTCACTGTCCGGTGATTGTAACTGGTTACCCGAGGCCGGCTGGTGTTACCTCCAGGTTCCCTTGCACCCAGTGCCAGTTAGTAATCTGGTGCCTTCTTCCCCTGCACCTGTCTCTGGTTAGTAGGTCCCCGTGGCGTAGATCAACTGGGGGTCACCGTCTGGTGGTGTTGTTCCACTGCTGTCCGCCGGACGGTAGCGCGAACCCTGTGGGATTGGAGTCTCTAGTTCTGTCCCCGGTTCTCCCTTTGCTACTAAGTGTTCGGATTCATAGGGTCAGCAAGGTCCTTGATAGTTCCCTTGCTGTGCAGGTGTTAACAAGCCTGCCTGGAGCTTCTGCTTGTCCTAGGGTCCTGTACGCCGTCGGTGCGTAGTTCCGGGAGTACTCCACCATACTCCACCGGCAACCACTCTCCTGAGCACCAAGTTACTGCTCATTACAGGACAGTCCATCTCCGCACCTACCCTCCTTCACCTTCACTCTCTTACTACTGTCTCCTCTCTGTCTACAGTCCGCCCCTCACACCTGATCAACTAATGGACTGGACTGGCTCCAAATCTAAGCGGCCATCCATTGGTCCGACCTTAGCTGGGTACCATTGTATAGGGGATTGTTGGGGGAAAACTGGAATTGTGTAGTGTTTGTATGGTACGGGCACTGGGTTTCCGGATCCCTAAGGGGGTAGGCCCTGCATCCCAGTGAGGATGCAGAACCTTGTAGCTCCCTGATGACTTCAGGGGCGCTACACACCAACAGTCATGACTGAGAGTCGGTTGGCAGAGAGCCCAGAACTGGGGATCTCCCTGTAATATAGACACCACGATCTCCACTCGCTGTTCCACACTCCCTGAATAATGAGGGTGGAGCTTGAAGTCTAACTTCCAAACCTTCTGAAGCACCCTGAATTTATCCCTCAGACCAGAAAACTTGTCTAGGAAGGGTCCCTTGGTTTAGGTTAAGTCTGGGCGTGAGCTGAGACTAGCAGCTATTTTGCAGCACCACCTGAGATTGCAGATCCATCATCTCTTGCGATAGACTGTGCATTAGATGGGCCATCGCTGCAGTCTGAGCCATATGGACTCAGAAGAAATGTTGAGGCCGGTTATAATGTCACCCTATGACTATCAGGGTTCCCCCAGACACCAGGGAACCCGCGATGAGCGCTGCCACAAATGGTACACCAAGGACACAGTAACAATGGTGGGCCCTGTTGCTAGGGAGAGGGGAGTGGGGACACCTGCTGCCTTCACCTGAGGCTGTTCTCTAAGCTCCCTAACATCCTATATGGGTATTATCCTAGGTACAGGGAAGTACCAGGCGAAAGGGAAGGGAAACCCTGTGTCTAGGGAAGGGGAAAACCTGACCAAACCTACTGCTGGTCCCTGAGGTCCCTCACCACCCTAGATAGGTTCCACACCTATGTGCTGAGCAGGAAACCTGACCCTAGTTATCCCTAGTGCTGGGCCCTATATAGGGAATGGATGGGATGAGCTCTTCGTCAACCCCACTAAACACTATTGAATACACAAGGAGGACACACGAAGAAAAATGCATGAACTACTCATCTACAGATGACTCAGATAGAAGTTCAGCAATGATACCACAGAATAGGAGTAAAAAATGATTTGCTAATAACATGTTCTTCTTTTGGATAGCATTGTGGTGTTGTATGATAAATGGAGGGAAGTGTTTAATGAGTGGAGGAGGTGTGGACTCAAGAGAAGACAGACGCGCGCGGTGCCATTTTTTTTTTCTTAAAATTATTTGCGGATGTTCCTGCAGCCAATCACGGCACAGAAAACATCCACAGGATTCAGACCCAAGGGCTTGTGCCACTTGCTGCCTAAGTCACATGTTCGACTGTATATAAAATGTGGACATGCGGCGTCTGCACCATTTTGTGACTGTGAAACATTAGGGAAGGTGCTGCCATTGGTGCTGCTAGACAGTGGGTTTAGCTAGGGCTTTAATGAGAGATAGTTGAAATAGATAGGAGAGTGATAGTGTAGAATAGGGACGTGTAGTGTAGGGAAAGCTGTGTGCCACAAATCAGCATTTAATGATAGAAATAACTATAGGTACTTGTAAGTGCCTGCTAAAGAGTTACCAGTGAACGATCTAAATAGATATTGCTACTTATTACTGCCTGCTCCAAATTAAGCAGTGAAACACATTTCTAGGTAATGCTATGTATTACTGCCTGCTCCAAATTAGGCAGTTATCTTTTGTGTCAGGTGTCTAACAGGTGTGAATGTAGGGTTGTGAAATATCTATTTGAAAGGCGAATGGTACATCAACCATGAGTGGTAAATCACAACGAGGTTGTGTTGGAAGGGTGAATTGCAGGGTGTTTTGAGCTGTACGTGTGGGATGTTCGGTTAGTCAAAGCTCTACTGAACAAACACCGGCTTATCCCATCCCAAGAGAAATGAGAACAACTTCCATTACTGGACACTAGATTTCTTTGGCAGACACACATCGCTTGAACTTCAAAATGAGTCTGATAAACAGCATGTGCTTGAGTGGATGGCAATTTATGCATCAAGTGGCCTCTCCTCTTCCTGCACCTCAACACCACACACAGTTCAATCCTCTGAGGTGCCACCCCAATTACACTTGTTTCCGCCCACATCACAAATCTCCAACCGGAAAACTGACTGTCGGGAACTCCACACATGGGCGAGTCTGCAGAGTCGTTTACACATTCTATCCCATGGGCATCAGAGATCTGCTCCAAAGATTCCCAGACTCAAGAGGAGGAAAGCATCTGTACAGATGCCCAAAATCTTTGTCAGTTAGATCCTGGCCCGGACGAAGTAGGGTCCGAGCAGGATTCCAACCCTCGTCAGCTGACGTTAAGCCCCGGAGGTGGAGGTGATGATGATGAGACTCAGATACCTGAGCTACATGCGTACTGTCCTGTGATGTTGGGTCAGGAAAAGGAGGAGTGGGACAACATAGAGCATGACGATGAAGTTCTAGATCCCATTTGGTGTGAACCCAGAGGCACGCAGCTGAGTAGCTCAGCAGTGATGAGGAAGATGAGGATGTTATGTTGGTGATTCCCACGCAAACATATATTGCTGCAACCATCAGAAGCACTGCATCCTCAGCCACAAATCTGGCTGTGGCCAGCAGTGGTCGCAGTTATACAGTTCATAGGAAGTGTTGCCTAGCCTGGGCCTTTTCTTGAGACCGCAAAGAATGACGCAACTTTCGTTAACTGCCAACGTTATACACAACGACTTGGTACAGGCAAAATTCAAATAATTTGACTACTACATGCATAAACCAGCACATGGGCAACCAACATGCATTACTGTGGGAATCTTATTGCACTAAAATGTGGACTACTGCGCCTACACAACCACCGGCCGACAAATCAACTGCGTCTGCTGCTTCTTCCTCCTCCTGCACCATAGTCGAAACTTTTCTCACACAGATCTCCGACCACAGAACCTCCACTTGTTTACCCGCTACAGTCAAGGTGAGTGAGAGCCTGTCAGCTGTTAAGGAAGTGACCATTGTTGGTGTTTTTGACCCATGTGAGACACTGAGGACACCACATATTTCTCAAATCCAGCATTACATCTCTGCCTACATCTCACACACAGTCTACTGAACGGACGTGTACACCTTACTCCACCCTCTCTCAGCACAGCAGCCTGCCCTCGGTCCCGCAGTTTTGGTCATGTAAAAGATCATTTCCTCCCATATATGCCAAAGCGAAGAGCTTGAACTTCGCCATATCTAAGCTGTAAGCCACGGAAATACTTTCTACCTGGTGGATACAGACGGTTTCTGAAACATGATGACCATTGCAGTCCCCCTGTACCAGTTGCCCAGTCACCATTACTTCTCTAATAAAGCTGTGCCTGCGCTACCCGTCAAGTCGCAGACAACATTACCTTTTCCTTGAAAAACTCTGTTTCCCAGGGTGCATTTCATCACTGACACCTGGATGAGCAAGCATGGTTAGGGGCGTTACATCTTGCTGACTGAGCAGTGGGTTACTCTGGTGGCTGTGGGGAAAGGCAGGGAAATTGCTGCTTCCCAAGTGCTGAAATCCCCAAGGGTTTCGGGGAAACCTTCTGTATCTACCATTTCCTCCACTGCTTCTGCTTCCTCCACCTCCTCTAATAGGACCCTCCACCTGCACCCTCAACCTCTCCCTTAATGTAACACGCGTTCAGAGAGTGCAGAGAATCCCCCCCACCTCAGAGATGGTTAGCGGTGACTATACCATCATCAGCATCTCTATTCTGCTCATCTACATGTTGTTGCACACTTTGAATAGTCTACGGGATGAGGTGGGGGTCCCAGAGGAAGAGGAGAAAGCAGAGGAGCATGAGGAATGGATACTATTTCCTGTAAGGTCCGGACAGTCGTCACACAGGCGGATGTCACAGGAGGGTGAAGTCCATCAATCGAGGTGGGCTCATGGTAACAGACAAAGTGGTAGTGAAGGAGCAGGAGCCGAGGAACAAATGGAGGAGGAAGAGGGGATGGGCGCAGAATACTTAGGAGACGAAGAAGATCTTGATCTCGTCTCTTTTGTCCATGGTTGGTGGGAGTGGATGGAAGAGACAAGTTTGAGCGTTACCCCGCCACCAAAACAGCATGGACTTGGACCTCATGGAAGTGTCCGACACATGAATGCCTTCTTACTGCACTATCTGCAACATGTCCGTGTTGTTAGGATTAGAAATAGTGCTGACTCTGCTAGATCCACAGTACAAGAGTAAATTTAACAAGATGCTTCCACCTTGGAAAGGGATGCTCAGATGATGCTAAAGAATGGAAATAAGCTTGTAGACCATCTTAACAGTAGTTTTCCACAAGACAGCAGTGAGACACACAACCACGGGAACGTTGCATTTTCAATGCAGAAACATTAGCAGCAGCAGTTCAAGTGGCAGAAACATTTTCTGTGAGATTTGGAATATATTTTTTACACCATCGCATGCACCAGCAGAACGGAGTAGAAGTCCGACACATAGTGAATGACCGGAGAGGATTTTGAAGGAGTATCTAGAGCTCAATAGCGATGCCATAGAAGGGGGATTGGACCCCTTTTGCATTTTGGACCTCAAAAATGGAAGAGTGGCCTGAGCTCACCAGTCATACATTGGAAGTTTTGGCCTGCCCGACAGCCAGCATTCTCTCAGGACGCTGTCTTCAGCACTGCCGGCGATGTATTGACGGATAAGAGCATCCGGCTGTCCCCTGAAAACAAAGACAACCTACGTTTTATAAAGATGAATAAGTCATGGATATCCAATAAGTTTACCACCCCAGTCACAGACTGTGCAGACTAGGCAATGGTGAGTACCAGAGTTCTGGGAGCAAGAGGCCTACGCTTGTCTGTCATCTTGCTGTCTCTCGTGAAGGTAGAAATGTTGGTCCCAAGCATCCATGTTGCTTTGTTGGACTATCTGTAGCCTGTGCCAATTGTTGCCACTTATCCTGTTACTTGACCTTAATTTTTTGGAAATGAATAGACTCCAAGTAGGGTCTCCAAATTGACTTTTGCCTGTAGTGCCAGGGTTCTAGGTGCAAGTGGCCTATGCCTGTCATTCATGCATCTCTTGATTTGTAAAATGAAAATGCCAGGCCACATTCTGTGTGTTGCATGGATTACACTTCCGTGCTGTGCAACACACTATAGGGAAATGGGGGGGGGGGTGGCAACTGATGCCACTGTCCTACTGTCTGCCTGGAAGGTTTTTAAATCTCAAGACTCTGAGATAGGTTTCCAAGTTATGTCTTGTCTGTACTGGCAGGGTTATGGGAGCACCAGCCCTAGATGTGTATCGTCCATCTCTATATTTCTTATGTCAATAGTCTAGGAAGTTAATGGCTATGCCAAATCAGTGGTGCTGCACTGTAAAATTTATTTTTGCTGTTTTGGAAGCTTTTCAACCCCCCCCTAAAGGGGTTTTCTCAGCCTTAGGTTTGGCTTCCCGTTGAATACAGTGGGGGTTGAAAAGGTTTGGCGAACGTAGCATTTATTCAGTAAGGCTTGGTGAACTTTGAAAGGTTTGCTTATCTCTAGTCATGAGCACTGGTAATGTCACTGTCAGGGAGGGTCATAAGCTGTGGTGATGTCACAGTCAGGCAGGGTCTTGTGATATGTTTGAGCTGTGCTGATTTCACAGTCACCTAGAGTCTTGTGATATGTCTGAGCTGAGGTGATATCACAGTCAGGCAGGGTCTTGTGATATGTCTGAGCTGAGGTGATATCACAGTCACCTAGAGTCTTGTGATATGTCTGAGCTGTGGTGATGTCACAGTCAGGCAGGATCATATCATATGTCTGAGCTGTAGTGATGTCACAGTCACAGAGAGTCTTGTGATATGTCTGAGCTGAGGTGATATCACAGTCAGGCAGGGTCTTGTGATATGTCTGAGCTGTGGTGATGTCACAGTCAGGCAGGATCATATCATATGTCTGAGCTGTAGTGATGTCACAGTCACAGAGAGTCTTGTGATATGTCTGAGCTGTAGTGATGTCACAGTCACAGAGAGTCTTGTGATATGTCTGAGCTGAGGTGATGTTGTGACACCCTGGCCTATCAGGTCATCACAAGGGTGCTATGCAATCTGCCCTTTTGCATGGTACCTGCTCCTCCTTGATTACAGGTCCTGTCCCTTTGGTGTTGCTAAGAACAGGTATACACAAATCCTGAGGAACACTCGACACCACACCCACCAGACACCCATTGGGCAGCCTGAGGGGAATAGGGCCGCCCAGATGCAGGGATGGTAGAAGGAGGGCCAGAAGTGTCAATCAGTAGTCAGTCGAGTGCAGCAGTGACAGTGAAAGGACACACTGCGGAGCTGGGCTCCTGTACTCGTCCCAGGTGCCAGACGTTGGCCTGACCTGGAAGGAGCTGGAACCCCGGTCGCAGGGGGTAGTGGCAAGGTGCACAGTACTGCCAGGGAGGGCAGTTCGGCGGCCTTGTGCTACAACCGGGAAGGGGCCAGGGCACGACTGGGTACGCGGACCCTAGGCTGGGAAGTAGCTTCACGCAGCCTAGTAATTTACCCAACAAGGACGGAGTCTTCACGAGCCGTTCTCCACCCGCTCCAAAAATAAGGGTACTAGCGCAACGAGGGGGATAAAACTTCCCAAAACCGTCCAGAAAATCCCAAGCGTGAACCCTGAGAGCAAGCTCACTCCGTTAGCCACACGGGTGATCGGGACCCGAGTAGTTTCAGGCAAAAGGGATCCACAAAGAGTAAACACAGTGCCAAGGGACAAGGCTTCAGACCACCCAGCAACGCCAAAAGGGCACGGACCCAGCGTGCTCCAACAACATCAGCAGGGCATTCAGGACTTTGATTTACCCGTTGACGGTGTCAGAATTCCTTGACTGTGTGAGTACGTGGTGCCCATCTCCTCCCGACGGGTCCCCATCCTTTCACTACCGAGCCCCAGGATACCTTCTCCCTGCCCATGGAAGGGTTAACATCACAAGCTGCCATCGCATCGCTCCCGGGCACTCCCCCAAACGCAGCAGCTGTGGTATCCCACATTCCTACGACCCGTGGGTGGCGTCACGAACTTTATTTTTCTCCCCTTGTAAATACCCCCCTTTTTCATTTGAGTGGCCAGGTGATCCCGCTTCGGGTCCGGAGACCCCTCGAGCCACTGTGGATCCGGATCCGAGCAGCCCGTCGGCTGTCGCGGGGGCGGCACAATGTCATAGTCAGGCAGGGCCTTGTGATATGTCTGAGCTGTGGTGATGTCAGTCAGGAAGGGTCATAAGCTGTGGTGATATCATAGTCAAGGAGAGTCTTGTGATATGTCTGAGCTGTGGTGCTGTCACAGTCAGGCAGGGTCTTGTGATATGTCTGAGCTGTGGTGCTGTCGCAGTCAGGCAGGGTCTAGTGATATGTCTGAGCTGAGGTGCTGTCACAGTCAGGCAGGGTCTTGTGATATGTCTGAGCTGAGGTGCTGTCGCAGTCAGGCAGGGTCTAGTGATATGTCTGAGCTGTGGTGCTGTCACAGTCAGGCAGGGTCTTGTGATATGTCTGAGCTGTGGTGATGTCGCAGTCAGGCAGGGTCTAGTGATATGTCTGAGCTGAGGTGCTGTCACAGTCAGGCAGGGTCATGTGATATGTCTGAGCTGTGGTGCTGTCACAGTCAGGCAGGGTCTAGTGATATGTCTGAGCTGTGGTGCTGTCACAGTCAGGCAGGGTCTTGTGATATGTCTGAGCTGTGGTGCTGTCACAGTCAGGCAGGGTCATGTGATATGTCTGAGCTGAGGTGATGTCACAGTCAGGCAGGGTCTAGTGATATGTCTGAGCTGTGGTGATGTCACAGTCAGGCAGGGTCATGTGATATGTCTGAGCTGTGGTGCTGTCACAGTCAGGCAGGGTCTTGTGATATGTCTGAGCTGTGGTGCTGTCACAGTCAGGCAGGGTCTTGTGATATGTCTGAGCTGTGGTGCTGTCACAGTCAGGCAGGGTCATGTGATATGTCTGAGCTGAGGTGATGTCACAGTCAGGCAGGGTCTTGTGATATGTCTGAGCTGTGGTGCTGTCACAGTCAGGCAGGGTCATGTGATATGTCTGAGCTGAGGTGCTGTCACAGTCAGGCAGGGTCTTGTGATATGTCTGAGCTGTGGTGCTGTCACAGTCAGGCAGGGTCATGTGATATGTCTGAGCTGTGGTGCTGTCACAGTCAGGCAGGGTCTAGTGATATGTCTGAGCTGTGGTGCTGTCACAGTCAGGCAGGGTCTTGTGATATGTCTGAGCTGTGGTGCTGTCACAGTCAGGCAGGGTCTTGTGATATGTCTGAGCTGAGGTGCTGTCACAGTCAGGCAGGGTCTTGTGATATGTCTGAGCTGTGGTGCTGTCACAGTCAGGCAGGGTCATGTGATATGTCTGAGCTGAGGTGCTGTCACAGTCAGGCAGGGTCTTGTGATATGTCTGAGCTGTGGTGCTGTCACAGTCAGGCAGGGTCATGTGATATGTCTGAGCTGAGGTGATGTCACAGTCAGGCAGGGTCTAGTGATATGTCTGAGCTGTGGTGCTGTCACAGTCAGGCAGGGTCTAGTGATATGTCTGAGCTGTGGTGCTGTCACAGTCAGGCAGGGTCTTGTGATATGTCTGAGCTGTGGTGCTGTCACAGTCAGGCAGGGTCTTGTGATATGTCTGAGCTGAGGTGCTGTCACAGTCAGGCAGGGTCTTGTGATATGTCTGAGCTGTGGTGCTGTCACAGTCAGGCAGGGTCATGTGATATGTCTGAGCTGAGGTGCTGTCACAGTCAGGCAGGGTCTTGTGATATGTCTGAGCTGTGGTGCTGTCACAGTCAGGCAGGGTCATGTGATATGTCTGAGCTGTGGTGCTGTCACAGTCAGGCAGGGTCTTGTGATGTCTGAGCTGAGGTGCTGTCACAGTCAGGCAGGGTCTAGTGATATGTCTGAGCTGTGGTGATGTCACAGTCAGGCAGGGTCATGTGATATGTCTGAGCTGAGGTGATGTCACAGTCAGGCAGGGTCTTGTGATATGTCTGAGCTGTGGTGCTGTCACAGTCAGGCAGGGTCTTGTGATATGTCTGAGGTGATGTCACAGTCAGGCAGGGTCTTGTGATATGTCTGAGCTGTGGTGCTGTCACAGTCAGGCAGGGTCTTGTGATATGTCTGAGGTGATGTCACAGTCAGGCAGGGTCTAGTGATATGTCTGAGCTGTGGTGATGTCACAGTCAGGCAGGGTCTTGTGATATGTCTGAGGTGATGTCGCAGTCAGGCAGGGTCTAGTGATATGTCTGAGCTGTGGTGCTGTCACAGTCAGGCAGGGTCATGTGATATGTCTGAGCTGTGGTGCTGTCACAGTCAGGCAGGGTCATGTGATATGTCTGAGCTGAGGTGATGTCACAGTCAGGCAGGGTCTTGTGATATGTCTGAGCTGTGGTGCTGTCACAGTCAGGCAGGGTCTTGTGATATGTCTGAGGTGATGTCACAGTCAGGCAGGGTCTAGTGATATGTCTGAGCTGTGGTGATGTCACAGTCAGGCAGGGTCATGTGATATGTCTGAGCTGTGGTGATGTCACAGTCAGGCAGGGTCTAGTGATATGTCTGAGCTGTGGTGATGTCACAGTCAGGCAGGGTCATGTGATATGTCTGAGCTGTGGTGATGTCACAGTCAGGCAGGGTCATGTGATATGTCTGAGCTGAGGTGATGTCACAGTCAGGCAGGGTCATGTGATATGTCTGAGCTGAGGTGCTGTCACAGTCAGGCAGGGTCATGTGATATGTCTGAGCTGAGGTGATGTCACAGTCAGGCAGGGTCATGTGATATGTCTGAGCTGAGGTGATGTCACAGTCAGGCAGGGTCTAGTGATATGTCTGAGCTGTGGTGATGTCACAGTCAGGCAGGGTCTTGTGATATGTCTGAGCTGAGGTGATGTCACAGTCAGGCAGGGTCATGTGATATGTCTGAGCTGAGGTGATGTCACAGTCAGGCAGGGTCATGTGATATGTCTGAGCTGAGGTGATGTCACAGTCAGGCAGGGTCATGTGATATGTCTGAGCTGAGGTGATGTCACAGTCAGGCAGGGTCTAGTGATATGTCTGAGCTGTGGTGATGTCACAGTCAGGCAGGGTCTTGTGATATGTCTGAGCTGAGGTGATGTCACAGTCAGGCAGGGTCATGTGATATGTCTGAGCTGAGGTGATGTCACAGTCAGGCAGGGTCATGTGATATGTCTGAGCTGAGGTGATGTCACAGTCAGGCAGGGTCATGTGATATGTCTGAGCTGAGGTGATGTCACAGTCAGGCAGGGTCATGTGATATGTCTGAGCTGTGGTGATGTCACAGTCAGGCAGGGTCATGTGATATGTCTGAGCTGTGGTGATGTCCCAGTCAGGCAGGGTCATGTGATATGTCTGAGCTGAGGTGCTGTCACAGTCAGGCAGGGTCATGTGATATGTCTGAGCTGAGGTGCTGTCACAGTCAGGCAGGGTCATGTGATATGTCTGAGCTGTGGTGATGTCACAGTCAGGCAGGGTCTAGTGATATGTCTGAGCTGTGGTGATGTCACAGTCAGGCAGGGTCATGTGATATGTCTGAGCTGTGGTGATGTCACAGTCAGGCAGGGTCATGTGATATGTCTGAGCTGAGGTGATGTCACAGTCAGGCAGGGTCTTGTGATATGTCTGAGGTGATGTCACAGTCAGGCAGGGTCTAGTGATATGTCTGAGCTGTGGTGATGTCACAGTCAGGCAGGGTCATGTGATATGTCTGAGCTGTGGTGATGTCACAGTCAGGCAGGGTCTAGTGATATGTCTGAGCTGTGGTGATGTCACAGTCAGGCAGGGTCATGTGATATGTCTGAGCTGTGGTGATGTCACAGTCAGGCAGGGTCATGTGATATGTCTGAGCTGAGGTGATGTCACAGTCAGGCAGGGTCATGTGATATGTCTGAGCTGAGGTGCTGTCACAGTCAGGCAGGGTCATGTGATATGTCTGAGCTGAGGTGATGTCACAGTCAGGCAGGGTCATGTGATATGTCTGAGCTGAGGTGATGTCACAGTCAGGCAGGGTCTAGTGATATGTCTGAGCTGTGGTGATGTCACAGTCAGGCAGGGTCTTGTGATATGTCTGAGCTGAGGTGATGTCACAGTCAGGCAGGGTCATGTGATATGTCTGAGCTGAGGTGATATCACAGTCAGGCAGGGTCTTGTGATATGTCTGAGGTGAGGTGATGTCACAGTCAGGCAGGGTCATGTGATATGTCTGAGGTGAGGTGATGTCACAGTCAGGCAGGGTCATGTGATATGTCTGAGGTGAGGTGATGTCACAGTCAGGCAGGGTCATGTGATATGTCTGAGCTGAGGTGATGTCACAGTCAGGCAGGGTCATGTGATATGTCTGAGCTGAGGTGATGTCACAGTCAGGCAGGGTCTAGTGATATGTCTGAGCTGTGGTGATGTCACAGTCAGGCAGGGTCATGTGATATGTCTGAGCTGTGGTGATGTCACAGTCAGGCAGGGTCATGTGATATGTCTGAGCTGTGGTGATGTCACAGTCAGGCAGGGTCATGTGATATGTCTGAGCTGAGGTGATGTCCCAGTCAGGCAGGGTCATGTGATATGTCTGAGCTGTGGTGATGTCACAGTCAGGCAGGGTCATGTGATATGTCTGAGCTGAGGTGCTGTCACAGTCAGGCAGGGTCATGTGATATGTCTGAGCTGTGGTGATGTCACAGTCAGGCAGGGTCATGTGATATGTCTGAGCTGAGGTGCTGTCACAGTCAGGCAGGGTCATGTGATATGTCTGAGCTGAGGTGCTGTCACAGTCAGGCAGGGTCATGTGATATGTCTGAGCTGTGGTGCTGTCACAGTCAGGCAGGGTCTTGTGATATGTATGAGCTGTGATGATGTCACAGTTGAAAATGAACTGTTCTTCCCACCAATGCATAAAAATTCATGCCACACCATTCATTCGCACCCATTGAACAGCCTTGGAGCTGAATATAAAACTCACCAAGAACAGAAAAATAATTGTTCTTTAAAAGAAAATTAGTGACCTCAAGAATAAAGCCCTGCAAATCAGACGAATAATTCGTATATCTCTCAAGTTGGCATTTGAGGGCCATAATGGCCAAGTAATGGGGTAGACAAGCATAGAGTGTTTGGACGTCACAAGAAATCCAACTATATTTCTCTGGCCATCTGATGTTGGAGATAATATTGAGAACATGGTTACTGTCACATAGCTTGTAGAGCCATGAGTTATGTGGGCTGTTCACTTTTCAAATGCATATGTGGCTACTGGGCTTCCTTTATATAGGCTCTGTTGCCCCTTTTTTGGAATATGATTTTCTCTCCTGAGGAAGGAGACGGAGATGTCTCTGAAACGCGTAGAATTATGAAATAAAGGAAATCTTTTTCATCTACAGCATCAGTGGTTTTTAGCGCGGCATTTACCTGACCTATATATTAGTCACATATATTGGGGATGCTTTAGCCAGGTCCTGTAAATGATCATCTAGCCATTCAGACAAATGTTCAGTTACTGAACTGATTCGAGATACAATCGGTCGAAATTTCGGAGGAAATACATCCTTATGTGACTTGGGGAGCGCATGTAGTAGTGGAGTCAGGGAGCAGGATGGAAAAAATGATCTTTCTGTGTCATTCATTATCCTAGATGTAAACCCTCATCTACCAATTGTTCCAGGGAGTTTTTAGTTTCATTTAGAGCAGGGGTGGGCAATTAATTTTCCCATGGGGCCGCATGAGAAATTGGGATTGATTTAGAGGGCCGGACTAATATAATTACCTCAGTTCTACCCAATATACTACATCACTACTCCCCCTCCATATACTACACCCTCATATACTACACCTGTATTATATTACACTCCCTCAGTATACCTGTAATATACTACACCCCCATATACACCTGTATTATACTACACCACTATATAATACACCTCCGATATACTACATCATTACACCCCATATACTACACCTGTAATATAGTACACCTCCATATAGCACACCTGTAATATACTACACCCCCATATACACCTGTATTATACTACACCACTATATAATACACCTCCGATATACTACATCATTACACCCCATATACTACACCTGTAATATAGTACACCTCCATATAGCACACCTGTAATATACTACACCCCCATATACACCTGTATTATACTACACCACTATATAATACACCTCCGATATACTACATCATTACACCCCATATACTACACCTGTAATATAGTACACCTCCATATAGCACACCTGTAATATACTACACCCCCATATACACCTGTATTATACTACACCACTATATAATACACCTCCGATATACTACATCATTACACCCCATATACTACACCTGTAATATAGTACACCTCCATATAGCACACCTGTAATATACTACATCACTACACCACTATATAGCACACCTGTAATATACTACAGCTCCATATAGTACACCTGTAATATACTACATCACTACACCCCTATATACACCTGTAATATACTACATCACTACACCCCATATACTACACCTGTAATATACTACACCTCCATATAGTACACCTGTAATATACTACATCACTACACCACTATATAGCACACCTGTAATATACTACATCACTACACCACTATATAGCACACCTGTAATATACTACAGCTCCATATAGTACACCTGTAATATACTACATCACTACACCCCTATATACACCTGTAATATACTACATCACTACACCCCATATACTACACCTGTAATATACTACACCTCCATATAGCACACCTGTAATATACTACATCACTACACCACTATATAGCACACCTGTAATATACTACACCTCCATATAGCACACCTGTAATATACTACACCTCCATATAGTACACCTGTAATATACTACACCTCCATATAGCACACCTGTAATATACTACACCTCCATATAGTACACCTGTAATATACTACACCTCCATATAGTACACCTGTAATATACTACACCTCCATATAGTACACCTGTAATATACTACACCTCCATATAGCACCTGTAATATAGCACACCTGTAATATACTACACCTCTATATAGTACACCTGTAATATACTACATCACTACACCCCATATACTACACCTGTAATATAGTACACCCCCATATAGCACACCTGTAATCTACTACAACTCCATATAGTACACCTGTAATATACTACACCTCCATATAGCACACCTGTAATATACTACACCTCCATATAGCACACCTGTAATATACTACACCTCCATATAGCACACCTGTAATATACTACATCTCCATATAGCACACCTGTAATATACTACATCACTACACCCCTATATAGCACACCTGTAATATACTACACCTCCATATAGTACACCTGTAATATACTACACCCCCATATACACCTGTATTATACTACACCACTATATAATACACCTCCGATATACTACATCATTACACCCCATATACTACACCTGTAATATAGTACACCTCCATATAGCACACCTGTAATATACTACGCCTCCATATAGCACACCTGTAATATACTACACCTCCATATAGCATACCTGTAATATACTACAACTCCATATAGTACACCTGTAATATACTACACCTCCATATAGCACACCTGTAATATACTACACCTCCATATAGCACACCTGTAATATACTACACCTCCATATAGCACACCTGTAATATACTACATCTCCATATAGCACACCTGTAATATACTACATCACTACACCCCTATATAGCACACCTGTAATATACTACACCTCCATATAGTACACCTGTAATATACTACACCCCCATATAGTACACCTGTAATATACACCTCCATATAGCACACCTGTAATATACTACACCTCCATATAGCACACCTGTAATATACTACATCACTACACCCCATATACTACACCCCCATATAGTACACCTGTAATATACTACACCTCCATATAGCACACCTGTAATATACTACACCTCCATATAGCACACCTGTAATATACTACACCTCCATATAGCACACCTGTAATATACTACAACTCCATATAGCACACCTGTAATATACTACACCTCCATATAGTACACCTGTAATATACTACACCTCCATATAGTACACCTGTAATATACTACACCTCCATATAGTACACCTGTAATATACTACGCCTCCATATAGCACACCTGTAATATACTACGCCTCCATATAGCACACCTGTAATATACTACACCTCCATATAGCATACCTGTAATATACTACAACTCCATATAGTACACCTGTAATATACTACACCTCCATATAGCACACCTGTAATATACTACACCTCCATATAGTACACCTGTAATATACTACACCTCCATATAGTACACCTGTAATATACTACACCTCCATATAGCACCTGTAATATACTACACCTCCATATAGCACACCTGTAATATACTACATCACTATACCCCCATATACTACACCACTAGCCTGCACCCCCATATCACACACACTACACCCCATACAGCCTGCACCCCCATATCACACACACTACACCCCCATATGTCACACACCATGCCCACATATCTCACCCTGCCTGTACACCAACTTACCCCTCTCAAACACTCTGCACCCCTTCACATCCTTCTGTCAGTCTGCAGCCCTCATATGCCACTCATCCTGCAGCTCCATCTTCCCACATATGCCACTCACCCTGCAACTCCATCTTCCCTCATATGCCACTCATCCTGCAACTCCATCTTCCCACATATGCCACTCATCCTGCAGCTCCATCTTCCCTCATATGCCACTCATCCTGCAGCTCCATCTTCCCTCATATGCCACTCATCCTGCAGCTCCATCTTCCCACATATGCCACTCATCCTGCAGCTCCATCTTCCCACATATGCCACTCACCCTGCAGCTCCATCTTCCCTCATATGCCACTCACCCTGCAGCTCCATCTTCCCACATATGCCACTCACCCTGCAGCTCCATCTTCCCACATATGCCACTCATCCTGCAGCTCCATCTTCCCACATATGCCACTCACCCTGCAACTCCATCTTCCCACATATGCCACTCATCCTGCAACTCCATCTTCCCACATATGCCACTCACCCTGCAACTCCATCTTCCCACATATACCACTCACCCTGCAACTCCATCTTCCCACATATACCACTCACCCTGCAACTCCATCTTCCCACATATGCCACTCATCCTGCAGCTCCATCTTCCCACATATGCCGCTCACCCTGCAACTCCATCTTCCCACATATGCCACTCATCCTGCAGCTCCATCTTCCCACATATGCCACTCATCCTGCAGCTCCATCTTCCCACATATGCCACTCACCCTGCAACTCCATCTTCCCACATATGCCACTCATCCTGCAGCTCCATCTTCCCACATATGCCGCTCACCCTGCAACTCCATCTTCCCACATATGCCACTCACCCTGCAACTCCATCTTCCCTCATATGCCACTCACCCTGCAGCTCCATCTTCCCTCATATGCCACTCATCCTGCAGCTCCATCTTCCCTCATATGCCACTCATCCTGCAGCTCCATCTTCCCTCATATGCCACTCATCCTGCAGCTCCATCTTCCCACATATGCCACTCACCCTGCAACTCCATCTTCCCACATATGCCACTCATCCTGCAGCTCCATCTTCCCACATATGCCACTCATCCTGCAGCTCCATCTTCCCACATATGCCACTCATCCTGCAGCTCCATCTTCCCACATATGCCACTCATCCTGCAGCTCCATCTTCCCACATATGCCACTCATCCTGCAGCTCCATCTTCCCACATATGCCACTCATCCTGCAGCTCCATCTTCCCACATATGCCACTCACCCTGCAACTCCATCTTCCCACATATGCCACTCATCCTGCAGCTCCATCTTCCCACATATGCCACTCACCCTGCAACTCCATCTTCCCACATATGCCACTCATCCTGCAGCTCCATCTTCCCACATATACCACTCACCCTGCAACTCCATCTTCCCACATATACCACTCACCCTGCAACTCCATCTTCCCACATATGCCACTCATCCTGCAGCTCCATCTTCCCACATATGCCACTCATCCTGCAGCTCCATCTTCCCACATATGCCACTCATCCTGCAGCTCCATCTTCCCACATATGCACTCACCCTGCAGCTCCATCTTCCCACATATGCCACTCATCCTGCAGCTCCATCTTCCCACATATGCCACTCATCCTGCAGCTCCATCTTCCCTCATATGCCACTCATCCTGCAGCTCCATCTTCCCACATATGCCACTCATCCTGCAGCTCCATCTTCCCACATATGCCACTCATCCTGCAGCTCCATCTTCCCACATATGCCACTCACCCTGCAACTCCATGTTCCCACATATGCCACTCACCCTGCAACTCCATCTTCCCACATATGCCACTCATCCTGCAGCTCCATCTTCCCTCATATGCCACTCACCCTGCAACTCCATCTTCCCACATATGCCACTCACCCTGCAACTCCATCTTCCCACATATGCCACTCACCCTGCAGCTCCATCTTCCCACATATGCCACTCATCCTGCAGCTCCATCTTCCCACATATGCCACTCATCCTGCAGCTCCATCTTCCCACATATGCCACTCATCCTGCAGCTCCATCTTCCCACATATGCCACTCACCCTGCAGCTCCATCTTCCCACATATGCCACTCATCCTGCAGCTCCATCTTCCCACATATGCCACTCATCCTGCAGCTCCATCTTCCCACATATGCCACTCATCCTGCAGCTCCATCTTCCCACATATGCCACTCATCCTGCAGCTCCATCTTCCCACATATGCCACTCACCCTGCAGCTCCATCTTCCCTCATATGCCACTCACCCTGCAACTCCATCTTCCCACATATGCCACTCATCCTGCAGCTCCATCTTCCCACATATGCCACTCATCCTGCAGCTCCATCTTCCCACATATGCCACTCATCCTGCAGCTCCATCTTCCCACATATGCCACTCATCCTGCAGCTCCATCTTCCCACATATGCCACTCATCCTGCAGCTCCATCTTCCCACATATGCCGCTCATCCTGCAGCTCCATCTTCCCACATATGCCACTCACCCTGCAGCTCCATCTTCCCACATATGCCGCTCATCCTGCAGCTCCATCTTCCCACATATGCCGCTCATCCTGCAACTCCATGTTCCCACATATGCCACTCACCCTGCAGCTCCATCTTCCCACATATGCCACTCATCCTGCAGCTCCATCTTCCCACATATGCCACTCATCCTGCAGCTCCATCTTCCCTCATATGCCACTCATCCTGCAGCTCCATCTTCCCACATATGCCACTCATCCTGCAGCTCCATCTTCCCACATATGCCACTCATCCTGCAGCTCCATCTTCCCACATATGCCACTCACCCTGCAACTCCATGTTCCCACATATGCCACTCACCCTGCAACTCCATCTTCCCACATATGCCACTCATCCTGCAGCTCCATCTTCCCTCATATGCCACTCACCCTGCAACTCCATCTTCCCTCATATGCCACTCACCCTGCAACTCCATCTTCCCACATATGCCACTCACCCTGCAGCTCCATCTTCCCACATATGCCACTCATCCTGCAGCTCCATCTTCCCACATATGCCACTCATCCTGCAGCTCCATCTTCCCACATATGCCACTCATCCTGCAGCTCCATCTTCCCACATATGCCACTCATCCTGCAGCTCCATCTTCCCACATATGCCACTCACCCTGCAGCTCCATCTTCCCTCATATGCCACTCACCCTGCAACTCCATCTTCCCACATATGCCCCTCATCCTGCAGCTCCATCTTCCCACATATGCCACTCATCCTGCAGCTCCATCTTCCCACATATGCCACTCATCCTGCAGCTCCATCTTCCCACATATGCCACTCACCCTGCAGCTCCATCTTCCCTCATATGCCACTCACCCTGCAACTCCATCTTCCCACATATGCCACTCATCCTGCAGCTCCATCTTCCCACATATGCCACTCATCCTGCAGCTCCATCTTCCCACATATGCCCCTCACCCTGCAACTCCATCTTCCCACATATGCCACTCATCCTGCAGCTCCATCTTCCCTCATATGCCACTCACCCTGCAGCTCCATCTTCCCACATATGCCACTCATCCTGCAGCTCCATCTTCCCACATATGCCACTCATCCTGCAGCTCCATCTTCCCACATATGCCACTCATCCTGCAGCTCCATCTTCCCACATATGCCACTCATCCTGCAGCTCCATCTTCCCACATATGCCGCTCATCCTGCAGCTCCATCTTCCCACATATGCCACTCATCCTGCAGCTCCATCTTCCCACATATGCCACTCATCCTGCAGCTCCATGTTCCCACATATGCCGCTCATCCTGCAGCTCCATGTTCCCTCATGTCCTCTCTTTTCTTATTACCAGTCATCATGTGTCCACATCTCCTTCAGCATTCAGCATGTCTTGCTTTCTGCCCGGCATCCTGTGTCTCCTCCCACACAGTCACATGGGCGTGACATCATCGCAGGTCCTGCAGGATGAATTATTCCGTCTGCTGTGCTGCTCCTTCTCCTGCCCGGCGGGAACTTTTGAAATGACACACGCAGCGCAGTACTGACAACGTCAGATCGCGCGTGTGTCACTGACAATTAGTGCTGGCAGGGAACAGAGGAAAGACTCCTGCGTTCCGCTGCCTGCACTGACTGTGCGGACCTGCACAGGATCTCCCCCTGCTCGGCACGCTGCAGCCCGGCTCCACTGCACCAGCTGAATACGGGCGGGCCGGTCACAGAGAGCAGGCGGGCCGGATGTGGCCCGCGGGCCGCCCCTTGCCCAGGTCTGATTTAGAGGATCTCTAGAAATTTTTTTTATAAACATTGCTATCATTGAGCATTTTGCATAACTCCATCTCGTACAATCCGACATCCAGTACTACAACTGCGCCCCCCCTTGTCCGCATTTCTTATAATAATATTAGGATTATTCCTTAAGGCAGGGGTCTCAAACACGCGGCCCCCAGGCCGCATGCGGCCCGCCAGTCTGATTTATGCGGCCCGCAGACACACAGTGCAGAACACTTGATATTTGCCCTCCACTGCCTCCAGTCATTTAGCGGTCGCCAGCCCCACTTTCACATTGCAGCCGCGGCCGGCCGCACTTCCGCATTGGAGAAGCCGCCAGGGAGAAGCAATCAAAGCCGGAGTTTAATCAGATGTCAGGGTGAAGCAATCGACGGCGGCATTCAACTCGAGCTCAGCAGCGCGACCCGAGCAGCGCTGACGTCAGCTGCTTTGCCGGCGGGTGCAGCGGAAGGAACAAGAGCATAGGGCACGTTAAAACGTTTGTGGTGTCTGTGTGTGTATGATGATGGCTGTGTGTGTGTGTGTGTATATGATGGCTGTGTGTGTGTGATGATGATGATGTTGGGGTGTGTGTGTGTGTGTGTGTGTGTGTGTGTGTGCGTGTGTGTGTATATATATATGATGGCTGTGTGTGTGTGTGATGATGATGTGTGTATGATGATGGCTGTGTGTGTGTGTATATGATGGCTGTGTGTGTGTGTGTGATGATGGCTGTGTGTGTGTATGATGATGATGGCTGTGTGTTTGTGATGATGATGGCTGTGTGTGTGTGTGTGTGATGATGATGGCTGTGTGTGTGTGTGTGTGATGATGATGGCTGTGTGTGTGTGTGTGTATGTGTGATGATGGCTGTGTGTGTGTGTGATGATGATGGCTGTGTGTGTGTGTGTGATGATGGCTGTGTGTGTGTGGATGATGATGATGATGATGGCTGTGTGTGTTGATGGTGATGACGGCTGTATGTGTGTGTGGATGATGATGATGATGGCTGTATGTTGATGAGGATGATGACGGCGGTGGTGGCTGTGTGCGACTGATGATGTCGGTGGTGGCTGTGTGGGACTGATGATGATGACGGCAGTGGTGGCTGTGTGTGACTGATGATGATGATGGCGGTGGTGGCTGTGTGGGACTGATTATGATGACGGTGGTGGTGGCTGTGTGCGACTGATGATGCTGATGGCGGTGGTGGCTGTGTGCGACTGATGATGATGATGGCGGTGGTAGTGGCTGTTTGTGACTGATGATGATGGTGATGGTGGCTGTGTGCGACTGATGATGATGATGGTTATGGTGGCTGCGTGTGACTGATGATGATGATGGCGGTGGTGGCTGTGTGTGACTGATGATGATGATGGCGGTGGTGGCTGTGTGTGACTGATGATGATGGCGGTAGTGGCTGTTTGTGACTGATGATGGCGGTGATGGCTGTGTGTGACTGACGATGTCGGTGGTGGCTGTTTGTGACTGATGATGATGATGGTGGTGGTGGTGGCTGTGTGCGACTGATGATGATGATGGCGGTAGTGGCTGTGTGTGACTGATGATGGTGGTGGTGACTGTGTGCAACTGATGATAATGGCGGTGGTGGCTGTGTGTGACTGATGATGATTGTGGTGGTGGCTGTTTGTGAGTGACGACGATGATGATGACGACGACGGCTGTGTATGATGATGATGATGATGATTGCCGTGTGTTTGTATGATGATGATGGTGGCTGTGTGTGTATGATGATGATAAAAATGATTTTGATGGTGACTGGAAGACCGGAAAATGTTACTTTCAGTCTCAGCCTTCTTGTCGGTCTGGACAGACGCTCATCTGTTCAGAGCGATGAAGCTGAGCTGACATTGACTTTGGACTACGTCAGAGGGAAGCTTTTTTTTTTTCTAAAAAAGATGGAGTCCCTAAATGTGTTTTTTGTTTCATTTCTAATAAAAATATTTTTATCTGTGTTGTGTTTTTTTACTGTTTACTAAAATTTCATGGTGGTCACATCTAATTTGACATGACACCATGAATTTCGGGTTTACTACCAGCTGAGAATACAAAGCTGGTATTAACCCCATTATTACCCAGCGTGCCACTGCCACCAGGGACGCTGGAAGAGCCAGGTAAAGCACCTGGAAATAGCGCTGTGATGAATGCGCCATTTCCAGGGGTGGTTGTGGGCTGCGGGGGGCCCAAAATGCTTGGGCCTTACCACGCTGAGAATCCCAGCCCTCAGTTGTCTGGTTTTACCTGGCTGGTGATCAAAATATGGCGGGAGCCCACGCATTTTTTTTTCCATTATTTAATTAAAAAAACAATTGGGCTTCCCTATATTTTGATTGCCAGCTAAGGTAAAGCCAGGCAGCTGGGGGTGGCAGCCCGTAACTGTCCGCTTTATCTGCTCTGAGAATCAAAAATACTGCGGAGCGCTATGTAATTTTTTTAATGCTGTGACAGAGAATGAGTGTCTGTGCTTGGCTGTTGGAATAACCTGGATAACCTGGAATCTGCTTATACATTTTGATGCTGATGCCAATCACAGATACCCACTCTCTTTGACAAATAAATAATATAAAAAAATGACGTTTCGCTTCACGGTATTTTTGATTCTCAGCGCATACTAATGTAGCATTGTTATAACAGTTGAAATAATTGATTAGCAATTATATTGTATTGTATTAAATTTGAAAGGAATGCGGCCCTCTGCCTTAAATTTTTTTTATATGCGGCCCACTTACTCTGACGAGTTTGAGACCCCTGCCTTAAGGACTGAATGGCAAGTTTTTCTTTCCCAGAGAGGTTAGAAGAAAGGCATTTTGGCTGATTGTGTAAATTAATTAACTCTTTCTCAACCAAGGTCTGGAAATCAGACATCTGATCACATCATGATTGCGTGGGATAGAAAGATGGGTTAGGGATCCTCCTGGAAAATATAGATTCATCTGACAATATACATGCATTCCCAGAGAGATCACGTAAGTTCTATAATGTCATTTGCTCCGGAAAAGACGACATCAAAAGAGCATGTTCAGAGTCAGCGTTGGGCAAATCGTCTATTGTAGAGTCCTGGAAAAAATGTATTTTGACTGTTAGTTTTCGTATAAAGCGATTGACATCAAGAGTCGTTTCAAAAAGGTTGAAATCAACGGTTGGCGCAAAATTAAGACCTCTTTCCAAAACCTGGATTTCGCTATTGTTAAGAATACTTGCTGACATTAATGACAGAAAGAAATTGTCCTGGATTTAACGTTTCTTACCCCTCGTGAAATGTCCGTGTTGACACACATTTTCTGCTGGAGTGCTTGATATCGGCCCGCCTTGTTTTTTTCTTTGTTATTTCTGAGCAGAGACGTTTTTTGGATCTTGAACCGACGTGGAAGCGACCGTTGTATTTGGTTCAGAGATATTTGTATTCTAATCAGTGGACTGTGCATCTGTAGTGTCTAGGTCAGTAGAGGAAAAACTGACCCTGTTAAAGGAGGTATTGGATTTCTTTTTTTTTTAAGGATGGATCTTGGTTCATTCATCGGATTCCGTCTGAACTGATGCCAGGTATACACCTTTTCGGTCTCATAGTCCCTGTTATCTCTTTTAAATTTCCTCTCCTTAAAAGATGTAACAGAGTCCTCCAGTTTACAGATCTTAACATTCATCTGCTCTCTCATAGTTTCATAAGTATCACTAGTAGTGTATTTTTTTAGTGATTCTTCAACTTCTTTTGTTTTAGTATCAAGGCATGATAATTTAAGTTGTTCCTGTTTGATAATGAGTAGTATTAGTTTTTTTTTGAACACTCCGAGAGAATGTTATTCCACTGTGAAACAAAATCCTGATTGAATTCAATTGTGGGTCATTTGTGCAGTCGCAAGCCTCTGGGAATCATCCCATGATCGAAATAGGCTTGCAAGGTATGACTATCCCACCAGGTTCTAATGCAGACCGACATGATTTTTTCTAATTCCCACATTAGTTTGTTTAGATCAGTATGTGCTTCTGATGAAATATCAACTTTATTGAGAGAGAAAATGTTAGCGGCTCTCTCCATCCTATTCTGATTATCCAAATTGGAAGAATCATCAGGAATAATATTTTCAGTGGTCTCCATAAATATTGTATTTTTCGCTTTATAAGACGCACTTTTGTTCCCACAAATTTTGGGGGAAAGTAGGGAGTGCGTCTTATAATCCGAATATAGGGGGTGTATGTATATATATATACATATATATATATATATATATATATATATATATATATATAATATATATATATATATATATATATATATATATATATATATATATATATATATATCTATTAGAGTCCAGGGGAGGTGGGGCAGCTCTGGAGTTGCTGGGGGCTGGTGAAAGCTGCAGGAGGCAACAGGAGATCTCCTGCTCCTGCTCATATAAAATGCACTGCCGCTGTCCATCACCGTGGTTCTGAAACCGCACAGCGGTGATGGGCTGGGGCAGCGGCGCATATTATATCTGCCTGCGCCCCCCTTTGATGGCACATGCCCCCTCTGTGTTAGATATGGCCCCCATGCTGCTGCCCGAAGTAAAATAAAAAACTCTTTACCTCCTCCAGCACTGATCTCCCGGTCTCTCTGCTGCCGCTGTCTGTGATCAGGCACGCAGAGATGATATCACTCTGCTGTGTTGATCACATGACCGTCACCGAGAACCAGAAAGTGCAGGAGCTCATCAGCACGAAGGGAGACACGAGGGAGGACAGCACTGGAGAAGGTAAGGAAAGAGTTTATTTTACTATGGGCAGCAGCATGGGGGCGATATCTAACACAGGGGGAAGTGTACCATCCATAGGGGGCCATATCTAACACAGGGGGAGGTGTGCCATCCATAGGGGGCCAAATCTAACACAGGGGGAGGTGTGCCATCCATAGGGGGCCATGGGCCGCACAGGGGGACGTGTGCCATCCATAGGGGGCCATGGGCAGCACAGGGGGACGTGTTCTGATCCGGAACCATGGAAGACCAACACAAATCATTGGCAAAAGGTGACAAGAGCATTGGCAACTAATCTGGCCGCCATCCCCTTACTAACCATCACAATTAGAAGCAGCCGAGGGGTGAACTAACATCCTGTGCACCGCGAACCCAGCCGGAGAACTAACTATCCTAAAGGTAGGAAAGATGAATAACTCTCTGCCTCAGAAAATAGACAAGAATAGCAAGCCCCCCACATTCAAAGAGTGCAGTGATATAGGAAAAACACAATACACAGGTAGATGATAGGATCAGCAAAAGGTGAGGCCCCCACTGCCTAAAATAGGAAAGGAAAGAGACTGATGGTGGCCAGAGAAAAACCCTGCAAAATACCAACTTCCTGATAGTACAAAAAGGCCCTCAGATCGCACGATCTGAACTCTGTCCTATACCAGGTGCCCTTGTCATACCAATGAACAGAAAACAAGAATCATAACAAAGTCAACAAGCCATAAATACATGGACCCAAAGGAGCTATACTCCACACAGAACTGCAGGGAGTTCCTCAACAATCCACTAAGGGGGAAAATCCCTGCAAGCAAATAAACTGAAACCAACCACAGCAAATGACAAACCCAGATAAACAAAAGAACCAGACAATAAATAAAGAGCAAGCACTTATCTGGGGAAGATGTGGTGTAGAGCAGGATTAAGCAGGCTGGAGATACAAATAACAACTGACATCCGGCAACAGCCTGCAATCAGACCAGGATTTAAATAAGCAGAGAGTTAGCAAATTAAACACCCACTGCACAACACACCTGGTCCAAGTCTAAACCATTCCTGGCCACCAGAGGGAGCCTCCCAGCAGCCAAAACATAACTAACATTCACAACAGGGACGTGTGCCATCCATAGGGGGCCATGGGCAGCACAGGGGGACATGTGCCATCCATAGGGGGCCATGGGCAGCACAGGGGGACGTGTGCCATCCATAGACCTGTGCCAGCTGTAGGATACATGTGCCATATATAGGAGACCTGTGCCAGCTGTAAGGGATATGTGCCAGCAATAGGGGGATGTGTGCCATAAATAGGGGACGTATTCCATTAATAGGGGACTTGTGCCAGCAATAGGGGACGTGTGCCGTTAATGGGGGACATGTGGCTTCACTGGGGGATGTGTGCTAGCACAAGGGGGCTATATTCAATATAAGGGGGCCATATCCAGATTAAGGGGGCTAATTTTAGGATGGGGGGCTATGAGGGACATATACCCTATATGATTTGTTAGATGGACACTGGCATTATAAGACGGACCCCATTTCATAGTTTCATAGTTTCATAGTTTTTAAGGTTGAAGGGAGACTCTAAGTCCATCTAGTTCAACCCGTAGCCTAACATGTTGATTCAGAGGAAGGCAAAAAAAACCCCAATGTGGCAAACAAGTTCCAATGGGGAAAAAATGTCCTTCCTTCGTCCACATCCGGCTATCAGACTAGATCCCTGGATCAATACCCTGTCATAAAATCTAATATACATAACTGGTAATATTACATTTTTCAAGAAAGGCGTCCAGGCTCTGCTTAACTGTTAGTAGTGAATCACTCATTACAACATCATGCGGCAGAGAGCTCCATAGTCTCACTGCTCGTACAGTAAAGAATCCTCGTCTGTGATTATGATTAAACCTTCTTTCCTCAAGACGTAGCGGATGCCCCCGTGTTCGAGTCGCAGGCCTAGGTGTAAAGAGATCTTTGGAAAGGTCTCTGTACTGTCCCCTCATATATTTATACATTGTGATTAGATCCCCCCTAAGCCTTCGTTTTTCCTGTCTTGGTATTGCAGCCCCCCCATTCCTCTAATAATCTTGGTGGTCTTCTCTGCACCCTCTCCAGTTCAGCTATGTCCTTCTTATGTATCGGTGACCAGAATTGTACACAGTATATAAGTGCGGTCGCACTAGTGACTTGTACAGAGGTAGAACTATATTTTTTTCATGAACACTTCTACCTCTTTTAATACATCCCATTATTTTATTAGCCCTGGCAGCAGCTGCCTGACACTGTCCACTAAAGTGAAGTTTACCATCCACCCATACACCCAAGTCTTTTTCTGTGTCTGTTTTACCCAGTGTTCTACAATTAAGTACATAATCATAAATGTTATTTCCTCTACCCAAGTGCATGACCTTACATCTATCTACATTAAACTTCAATTGCCACTTCTCAGCCCAATCCTCCAATTTACATAAATCTCCCTGTAATATAAAATTATCCTCCTCTGTATTGATTACCCTGCAGAGTTTAGTATCATCTGCAAATATTGAAATTCTACTCTGCATGCCCCCAACAAGGTCATTTATAAATATGTTGAAAAGAAGTGGGCCCAATACTGACCCCTGTGGTACCCCACTATGAACTGAGACCCAGTCCGAGTACGTACCATTAATAACCACCCTTTGTTTCCTATCACTGAGCCAGTTTTTAACCCAGTTACACATATTTTCCCCTATCCCCATTATTCTCATTTTATGTACCAGCCTTTTGTGTGGCACCGTATCAAAAGCTTTTGAAATGTCCATATACACAACATCCACTGCATTTCCCTGCTCCAGGCTTGAACTTACCTCCTCATAGAAGCTGATCAAATTAGTTTGACAGGATCGATCCCTCATAAACCCATGTTGATACTCTGTCATAAGGTTATTTTTCTTGAGATACTAGATCAGGGGTGGGCAATTAATTTTCCCATGGGGCCGCATGAGAAATTGGGATTGATTTAGAGGGCCGGACTAATATAATTACCTCAATTCTACCCAATATACTACATCACTACACCCCCTCCATATACTACACCTGTAATATACTACACCACTACACCCTCATATACTACACCTGTATTATACTACACTCCCTCCATATACCTGTAATATACTACACCCCCATATACACCTGTATTATACTACACCACTATATAATACACCTCCAATATACTACATCATTACACCCCATATACTACACCTGTAATATAGTACACCTCCATATAGCACACCTGTAATATACTACATCACTACACCACTATATAGCACACCTGTAATATACTACAGCTCCATATAGTACACCTGTAATATACTACATCACTACACCCCTATATACACCTGTAATATACTACATCACTACACCCCATATACTACACCTGTAATATACTACACCTCCATATAGCACACCTGTAATATACTACATCACTACACCACTATATAGCACACCTGTAATATACTACAGCTCCATATAGTACACCTGTAATATACTACATCACTACACCCCTATATACACCTGTAATATACTACATCACTACACCCCATATACTACACCTGTAATATACTACACCTCCATATAGCACACCTGTAATATACTACATCACTACACCACTATATAGCACACCTGTAATATACTACATCACTACACCTCCATATAGCACACCTGTAATATACTACACCTCCATATAGTACACCTGTAATATACTACACCTCCATATAGCACACCTGTAATATACTACACCTGTAATATACTACACCTCTATATAGTACACCTGTAATATACTACATCACTACACCCCATATACTACACCTGTAATATACTACACCTCTATATAGTACACCTGTAATATACTACATCACTACACCCCTATATACACCTGTAATATACTACATCACTACACCCCATATACTACACCTGTAATATACTACAGCTCCATATAGTACACCTGTAATATACTACATCACTACACCCCTATATACACCTGTAATATACTACATCACTACACCCCATATACTACACCTGTAATATACTACACCTCCATATAGCACACCTGTAATATACTACATCACTACACCTCCATATAGCACACCTGTAATATACTACATCACTACACCCCATATACTACACCTGTAATATAGTACACCCCCATATAGCACACCTGTAATCTACTACAACTCCATATAAAAAACACAAAAAAAAAAAAAAAAAAACCTGAGCTGAAACAATGTTCAGTAAACATGCAACATTAAGCATGTGAATTGCAGCCTTAAGACTAGAAAAAAACCAAAGAGAAAAATTGCATGAAAAATACCCTGAATATAAATAAATAAATTGCAAGTGCTTAATAACAGGGTACTTAGTGTATACATTTTTGCAAAAAGGTAAAAAGCTGTCTCACCTCGTCACGGTGTACCCATCTGAGACAGTCCCTAACCTACTGAAGTTAAAAACATTATCCATACCTGACTTGTGTCATGTCAAACTCCAATATGAATGGTGGCAAGTGGTCAGCTGTGTCCCAGATTAAATACACAGTGAAGTGAGACGCAATTAGTTGTTCAGTCTCAGTATTAGGAGGGCTGCGCCCCCAACTTGCAAAAAAGCAAGATAACATACAAAAAACACAAAAAAAAAAACCTGAGCTGAAACAATGTTCAGTAAACATGCAACATTAAGCATGTGAATTGCAGCCTTAAGACTAGAAAAAACCAAGGAGAAAAATTGTATGAAAAATACCCTGACTATAAATAAATAACAACTCCATATAGTACACCTGTAATATACTACACCTCCATATAGCACACCTGTAATATACTACACCTCCATATAGCACACCTGTAATATACTACACCTCTATATAGTACACCTGTAATATACTACACCTCCATATAGCACACCTGTAATATACTACACCTCCATATAGCACACCTGTAATATACTACACCTCCATATAGCACACCTGTAATATACTACACCTCCATATAGCACACCTGTAATATACTACACCTCCATATAGCACACCTGTAATATACTACACCTCCATATAGCACACCTGTAATATACTACACCTCCATATAGCACACCTGTAATATACTACACCTCCATATAGCACACCTGTAATATACTACACCTCCATATAGTACACCTGTAATATACTACACCTCCATATAGTACACCTGTAATATACTACACCTCCATATAGTACACCTGTAATATACTACACCTCCATATAGCACACCTGTAATATACTACACCTCCATATAGCACACCTGTAATATACTACACCCCCATATAGCACACCTGTAATATACTACACCTCTATATAGTACACCTGTAATATACTACACCTCCATATAGCACACCTGTAATATACTACACCTCCATATAGCACACCTGTAATATACTACACCTCTATATAGTACACCTGTAATATACTACACCCCCATATAGTACACCTGTAATATACTACACCTCCATATAGTACACCTGTAATATACTACACCTCCATATAGCACACCTGTAATATACTACACCTCCATATAGCACACCTGTAATATACTACACCTCCATATAGCACACCTGTAATATACTACACCTCCATATAGCACACCTGTAATATACTACACCACTACACCCCTATATAGCACACCTGTAATATACTACACCCCTATATAGCACACCTGTAATATACTACACCTCCATATAGCACACCTGTAATATACTCACCTCTATATAGTACACCTGTAATATACTACACCCCCATATAGTACACCTGTAATATACTACACCCCCATATAGTACACCTGTAATATACTACACCTCTATATAGTACACCTGTAATATACTACACCTCCATATAGTACACCTGTAATATACTACACCTCCATATAGCACACCTGTAATATACTACACCTCCATATAGCACACCTGTAATATACTACACCTCCATATAGCACACCTGTAATATACTACACCTCTATATAGTACACCTGTAATATACTACACCCCCATATAGTACACCTGTAATATACTACACCTCCATATAGTACACCTGTAATATACTACACCTCCATATAGCACACCTGTAATATACTACACCTCCATATAGCACACCTGTAATATACTACACCTCCATATAGCACACCTGTAATATACTACACCTCCATATAGCACACCTGTAATATACTACACCTCCATATAGCACACCTGTAATATACTACACCACTACACCCCTATATAGCACACCTGTAATATACTACACCCCTATATAGCACACCTGTAATATACTACACCTCCATATAGCACACCTGTAATATACTACACCTCTATATAGTACACCTGTAATATACTACACCTCCATATAGTACACCTGTAATATACTACACCCCCATATAGTACACCTGTAATATACTACACCCCCATATAGTACACCTGTAATATACTACACCCCCATATAGTACACCTGTAATATACTACACCCCCATATAGTACACCTGTAATATACTACACCTCTATATAGTACACCTGTAATATACTACACCTCCATATAGTACACCTGTAATATACTACACCTCCATATAGCACACCTGTAATATACTACACCTCCATATAGCACACCTGTAATATACTACACCTCCATATAGTACACCTGTAATATACTACACCTCCATATAGCACCTGTAATATACTACACCTCCATATAGCACACCTGTAATATACTACATCTCCATATAGCACACCTGTAATATACTACACCTCCATATAGCACACCTGTAATATACTACACCTCCATATAGCACACCTGTAATATACTACATCACTACACCCCTATATAGCACACCTGTAATATACTACACCCCTATATAGCACACCTGTAATATACTACACCTCTATATAGTACACCTGTAATATACTACACCTCCATATAGTACACCTGTAATATACTACGCCTCCATATAGCACACCTGTAATATACTACACCTCCATATAGTACACCTGTAATATACTACGCCTCCATATAGCACACCTGTAATATACTACACCTCCATATAGCACACCTGTAATATACTACACCTCCATATAGCACACCTGTAATATACTACACCTCCATATAGTACACCTGTAATATACTACACCTCCATATAGCACCTGTAATATACTACACCTCCATATAGCACACCTGTAATATACTACATCTCCATATAGCACACCTGTAATATACTACACCTCCATATAGCACACCTGTAATATACTACATCACTACACCCCTATATAGCACACCTGTAATATACTACACCCCTATATAGCACACCTGTAATATACTACACCTCTATATAGTACACCTGTAATATACTACACCTCTATATAGTACACCTGTAATATACTACACCTCCATATAGTACACCTGTAATATACTACGCCTCCATATAGTACACCTGTAATATACTACGCCTCCATATAGTACACCTGTAATATACTACACCTCCATATAGCACACCTGTAATATACTACACCTCCATATAGCACACCTGTAATATACTACACCTCCATATAGCACACCTGTAATATACTACACCTCCATATAGCACATCTGTAATATACTACACCTCCATATAGCACATCTGTAATATACTACACCTCCATATAGCACCTGTAATATACTACACCTCCATATAGCACATCTGTAATATACTACACCTCCATATAGCACACCTGTAATATACTACATCACTATACCCCCATATACTACACCACTAGCCTGCACCCCCATATCACACACACTACACCCCATACAGCCTGCACCCCCATATCACACACACTACACCCCCATATGTCACACACCATGCCCACATATCTCACCCTGCCTGTACACCAACTTACCCCTCTCAAACACTCTGCACCCCTTCACATCCTTCTGTCAGTCTGCAGCTCTCATATGCCACTCATCCTGCAGCTCCATCTTCCCTCATATGCCCCTCATCCTGCAGCTCCATGTTCCCACATATGCCACTCATCCTGCAGCTCCATCTTCCCACATATGCCACTCATCCTGCAGCTCCATCTTCCCACATATGCCACTCACCCTGCAGCTCCATCTTCCCACATATGCCGCTCACCCTGCAGCTCCATCTTCCCACATATGCCGCTCACCCTGCAACTCCATCTTCCCACATATGCCACTCATCCTGCAGCTCCATCTTCCCTCATATGCCCCTCATCCTGCAGCTCCATGTTCCCACATATGCCACTCATCCTGCAGCTCCATCTTCCCACATATGCCACTCATCCTGCAGCTCCATCTTCCCACATATGCCACTCACCCTGCAACTCCATCTTCCCTCATATGCCACTCACCCTGCAACTCCATCTTCCCTCATATGCCACTCACCCTGCAGCTCCATGTTCCCACATATGCCACTCATCCTGCAACTCCATCTTCCCACATATGCATTCACCCTGCAACTCCATCTTCCCACATATGCCACTCACCCTGCAACTCCATCTTCCCTCATATGCCACTCACCCTGCAACTCCATCTTCCCTCATATGCCACTCACCCTGCAGCTCCATCTTCCCACATATGCCACTCATCCTGCAGCTCCATCTTCCCACATATGCCACTCATCCTGCAGCCCCATCTTCCCACATATGCCACTCATCCTGCAGCTCCATCTTCCCACATATGCCACTCATCCTGCAGCTCCATCTTCCCACATATGCCACTCACCCTGCAACTCCATCTTCCCACATATGCCACTCACCCTGCAGCTCCATGTTCCCACATATGCTACTCACCCTGCAACTCCATCTTCCCACATATGCCACTCATCCTGCAGCTCCCCTCCCCCTCATATGCACTCACCCTGCAACTCCATCTTCCCTCATATGCACTCACCCTGCAACTCCATCTTCCCACATATGCCACTCATCCTGCAGCTCCATCTTCCCACATATGCCGCTCACCCTGCAACTCCATCTTCCCACATATGCCACTCACCCTGCAGCTCCATGTTCCCACATATGCCACTCATCCTGCAGCTCCATCTTCCCACATATGCCACTCACCCTGCAACTCCATCTTCCCTCATATGCCACTCACCCTGCAACTCCATCTTCCCTCATATGCCACTCACCCTGCAGCTCCATGTTCCCACATATGCCACTCATCCTGCAACTCCATCTTCCCACATATGCATTCACCCTGCAACTCCATCTTCCCACATATGCCACTCATCCTGCAGCTCCATCTTCCCACATATGCCACTCATCCTGCAGCCCCATCTTCCCACATATGCCACTCATCCTGCAGCTCCATCTTCCCACATATGCCACTCACCCTGCAGCTCCATCTTCCCACATATGCCACTCATCCTGCAGCTCCATCTTCCCACATATGCCACTCATCCTGCAGCTCCATCTTCCCACATATGCCACTCACCCTGCAGCTCCATCTTCCCTCATATGCACTCACCCTGCAGCTCCATCTTCCCACATATGCCACTCATCCTGCAGCTCCATCTTCCCTCATATGCCACTCACCCTGCAACTCCATCTTCCCTCATATGCCACTCACCCTGCAACTCCATCTTCCCTTATATGCCACTCACCCTGCAACTCCATCTTCCCTTATATGCCACTCACCCTGCAGCTCCATCTTCCCTCATATGCCACTCACCCTGCAACTCCATCTTCCCACATATGCCACTCACCCTGCAACTCCATCTTCCCACATATGCCACTCACCCTGCAACTCCATCTTCCCACATATGCCACTCACCCTGCAACTCCATCTTCCCACATATGCCACTCATCCTGCAGCTCCATCTTCCCTCATATGCCACTCATCCTGCAGCTCCATCTTCCCACATATGCCACTCACCCTGCAACTCCATCTTCCCACATATGCCACTCACCCTGCAACTCCATCTTCCCACATATGCCACTCACCCTGCAACTCCATCTTCCCACATATGCCACTCATCCTGCAGCTCCATGTTCCCACATATGCTACTCACCCTGCAACTCCATCTTCCCACATATGCCACTCACCCTGCAACTCCATGTTCCCACATATGCTACTCACCCTGCAACTCCATCTTCCCACATATGCCACTCATCCTGCAGCTCCCCTCCCCCTCATATGCACTCACCCTGCAGCTCCATCTTCCCTCATATGCACTCACCCTGCAACTCCATCTTCCCACATATGCCACTCACCCTGCAACTCCATATTCCCACATATGCCACTCATCCTGCAGCTCCATCTTCCCACATATGCCGCTCACCCTGCAACTCCATCTTCCCACATATGCCACTCATCCTGCAGCTCCATCTTCCCTCATATGCCACTCATCCTGCAGCTCCATCTTCCCTCATATGCCACTCATCCTGCAGCTCCATCTTCCCACATATGCCACTCATCCTGCAGCTCCATCTTCCCACATATGCCACTCACCCTGCAACTCCATCTTCCCACATATGCCACTCATCCTGCAGCTCCATCTTCCCACATATGCCACTCACCCTGCAGCTCCATGTTCCCACATATGCCACTCATCCTGCAGCTCCATCTTCCCACATATGCCACTCATCCTGCAGCTCCATCTTCCCACATATGCCACTCATCCTGCAGCTCCATCTTCCCACATATGCCACTCATCCTGCAACTCCATCTTCCCACATATGCCACTCACCCTGCAGCTCCATCTTCCCACATATGCCACTCACCCTGCAACTCCATCTTCCCACATATGCCCCTCACCCTGCAGCTCCATCTTCCCACATATGCCACTCATCCTGCAGCTCCATCTTCCCACATATGCCACTCATCCTGCAACTCCATCTTCCCACATATGCCACTCACCCTGCAACTCCATCTTCCCACATATGCCACTCACCCTGCAGCTCCATGTTCCCACATATGCACTCACCCTGCAGCTCCATCTTCCCACATATGCACTCACCCTGCAGCTCCATCTTCCCACATATGCCACTCATCCTGCAGCTCCATCTTCCCACATATGCCACTCATCCTGCAGCTCCATCTTCCCACATATGCCACTCATCCTGCAGCTCCATCTTCCCACATATGCCACTCATCCTGCAGCTCCATCTTCCCACATATGCCACTCATCCTGCAACTCCATCTTCCCACATATGCCACTCATCCTGCAGCTCCATCTTCCCACATATGCCACTCATCCTGCAACTCCATCTTCCCACATATGCCACTCACCCTGCAACTCCATCTTCCCACATATGCCACTCACCCTGCAGCTCCATGTTCCCACATATGCACTCACCCTGCAGCTCCATCTTCCCACATATGCACTCACCCTGCAGCTCCATCTTCCCACATATGCCGCTCACCCTGCAACTCCATCTTCCCACATATGCCACTCATCCTGCAGCTCCATCTTCCCACATATGCCACTCATCCTGCAGCTCCATCTTCCCTCATATGCCACTCACCCTGCAACTCCATCTTCCCTCATATGCCCCTCACCCTGCAACTCCATCTTCCCTCATATGCACTCACCCTGCAACTCCATCTTCCCTCATATGCACTCACCCTGCAGCTCCATGTTCCCACATATGCTACTCACCCTGCAACTCCATCTTCCCACATATGCCACTCACCCTGCAACTCCATGTTCCCACATATGCTACTCACCCTGCAACTCCATCTTCCCACATATGCCACTCATCCTGCAGCTCCCCTCCCCCTCATATGCACTCACCCTGCAGCTCCATCTTCCCTCATATGCACTCACCCTGCAACTCCATCTTCCCACATATGCCACTCACCCTGCAACTCCATATTCCCACATATGCCACTCATCCTGCAGCTCCATCTTCCCACATATGCCGCTCACCCTGCAACTCCATCTTCCCACATATGCCACTCATCCTGCAGCTCCATCTTCCCTCATATGCCACTCATCCTGCAGCTCCATCTTCCCTCATATGCCACTCATCCTGCAGCTCCATCTTCCCACATATGCCACTCATCCTGCAGCTCCATCTTCCCACATATGCCACTCACCCTGCAACTCCATCTTCCCACATATGCCACTCATCCTGCAGCTCCATCTTCCCACATATGCCACTCACCCTGCAGCTCCATGTTCCCACATATGCCACTCATCCTGCAGCTCCATCTTCCCACATATGCCACTCATCCTGCAGCTCCATCTTCCCACATATGCCACTCATCCTGCAGCTCCATCTTCCCACATATGCCACTCATCCTGCAACTCCATCTTCCCACATATGCCACTCACCCTGCAGCTCCATCTTCCCACATATGCCACTCACCCTGCAACTCCATCTTCCCACATATGCCCCTCACCCTGCAGCTCCATCTTCCCACATATGCCACTCATCCTGCAGCTCCATCTTCCCACATATGCCACTCATCCTGCAACTCCATCTTCCCACATATGCCACTCACCCTGCAACTCCATCTTCCCACATATGCCACTCACCCTGCAGCTCCATGTTCCCACATATGCACTCACCCTGCAGCTCCATCTTCCCACATATGCACTCACCCTGCAGCTCCATCTTCCCACATATGCCACTCATCCTGCAGCTCCATCTTCCCACATATGCCACTCATCCTGCAGCTCCATCTTCCCACATATGCCACTCATCCTGCAGCTCCATCTTCCCACATATGCCACTCATCCTGCAGCTCCATCTTCCCACATATGCCACTCATCCTGCAACTCCATCTTCCCACATATGCCACTCATCCTGCAGCTCCATCTTCCCACATATGCCACTCATCCTGCAACTCCATCTTCCCACATATGCCACTCACCCTGCAACTCCATCTTCCCACATATGCCACTCACCCTGCAGCTCCATGTTCCCACATATGCACTCACCCTGCAGCTCCATCTTCCCACATATGCACTCACCCTGCAGCTCCATCTTCCCACATATGCCGCTCACCCTGCAGCTCCATCTTCCCACATATGCCACTCATCCTGCAGCTCCATCTTCCCACATATGCCACTCATCCTGCAGCTCCATCTTCCCTCATATGCACTCACCCTGCAGCTCCATCTTCCCACATATGCCACTCACCCTGCAGCTCCATCTTCCCACATATGCCACTCATCCTGCAGCTCCATCTTCCCTCATATGCCACTCACCCTGCAGCCCCCCTCCCCCTCATGTCCCCTCTTTTCTTATTACCAGTCATCATGAGTCCACATCTTCAGCATTCAGCATGTCTTGCTTTCTGCCCGGCATCCTGTGTCTCCTCCCACACAGTCACATGGGCGTGACGTCATCGCAGGTCCTGGAAGATGAATTATTCCGTCTGCTGTGCTGCTCCTTCTCCTGCCCGGCGGGAACTTTTGAAATGACACACGCAGCGCAGCACTGACAACGTCAGAGCGCGCGCGTGTGTCACTGACAATTAGTGCCGGCAGGGAACAGAGGAAAGACTCCTGCGTTCCGCTGCCTGCACTGACTGTGCGGACCTGCACAGGATCTCCCCCTGCTCGGCACGCTGCAGCCCGGCTCCTCTGCACCAGCTGAATACGGGCGGGCCGGTCACAGAGAGCAGGCGGGCCGGATGTGGCCCGCGGGCCGCCCCTTGCCCAGGTCTGTACTAGATACTAGAGCCAGAAGTCAAATATCCACAAAAAGAAAAAGAGTATCCGCTCACCTGTAGCTGGAGGAGACCACTATATCCAGGACTTGTGCAGGGAAAAAGAAGCTGGCAATCTTGTAGATATAAAAATAGCAACAAAAAGAGGATAATATCCTCCAAAAATTAAGTATTACTAACAGCAAGTTGGGCTGCAGTGTGTACATCCCCCAGGCCAAAAACTAGTGCTCTACCAGGATATAGCTAAACCTCCATTAAAGTGGAAGCATCACAGGTGCAGGAGCAGCAAATCACACACACCTCCATGGAATGGAGGGGGGGCGATTGCTAGATGATAAAACTGCACACTAGTGCATACCTCCCAACCGTCCCGGATACAGCGGGACCGTCCCTCTTCTGAGCCTTTGATCCCGAGTCCCGCCCGTGAGGCTGTTTGTCCCGCCCACCCACTGTAGCCCCGCCTCACTGTTTCTCCCTTCTATTCATTACAGAGTCGAGCGCGCACCTTGGAACTCCTGTGACTGCTGCTGAGGTATGAATCACCCCCTGCAGCAGAGCGACCCCCCCCCTGCAGCAGAGCCGCCGACCCCCCCCCCTCCCCCAGAGCGGACATTCCCAGTCCCGAAGCCTGCGTTTCTCTGCAGCTGTTCTCTGACTCCCCGTGTGCGGCTTCTCACTGCTGCAGACAGACACGCGGGGAATCAGGAAGCTGAGGAGACCGTGCACTCAGCACTTCTCTCTCCTGCAGATAGCACTGGCCAGTAGTGATGAGCGAGCATGCTTGTAACTACTCGGTACTCGCACGAGTATCGCTGTACTCGGGCTGCTCAGCGGGGACCGAGTAATCTCGCGATACTCGTGCTGTACTCGTGGTCTTCATCCCTGCATGTTGGCGCTCTTTTGAGAGCCAGCCCTCATGCAGGGATTGGCTGGCAGACCACTGCAATGCCACAGCCCTGTTAGTTGTGGAATTGCAGTGATTGGCCGGCCTGCACAGCGTGACCGAGCCTTTATATCGGCCGGCGCGCTGTGCTCTGCTCACAGCTATCCAGACAGTCAGTGTAGGGAGAGTGTCGCTGATTCAGGGAAAGGTTTGCGGCCCTTTATAGCTTTTTCAGTTGCAGGGCTGCAAACAGTGTGACCAAAAGTCCTTCTCAGGACTATTCTAGTTGTATACAGGCAGGCAGGGTATAGCCAGGTCGGAGTACAGTAGCAGAGTCCTCAGGACTATTGTTGCTATATACAGGCAGGGTATAGCCAGGTCTGAATACAGGCTAGTGACCAGAAGAGTCCTTGTCAGGACTATTGTACCAGTATACAGGCAGGCAGGCAGGCAGGGTATATATAGCCATTCCTAGTGGTGACCGTATACCAGCCTTCATCATATCTGGGGCTGGTGTACACAGTGTAAAACAGTCCAGATAGTGTCTGACTTGTCTGTAATTGTCGCTCCCCAAAAAAACCTGTTAGGTTCTTATTGCGTCCGTGCTTGTTTTTTAAAACCGCACGTGTGTGCCTGTCGGTGGCAGCGTACAGGTGCACTTGTGTGCAATTTCCACAAACTTTGATATAACGCACAAGTAGTGAATATACACGTCAGCAGTGCACAGCATTGCAAAATGCGCAAGGGCATTGGCAAGGAACAAGGAAGTGGACGTGATGGTGGTGCAGGCAGAGGCCGAGGTCGTGGGCAAGCTCTAATTTCGCCACAACAAAGGGCCACATCTAGTCGCTCGCACGTCCTGTCCCAAATTCTTGGGGACCGCAGCAGTACACCGCTCTTGAACCAAGACCAGTGTCAACAGGTTGTTAGTTGGATAGCAGATAATGCTTCCAGTCAGATTGGCACCACCACAAACACTCTGTCTTCCACACGGTCAAGTGTCAGTAGCCGTGATACTGCACCGCACATTTCAGAACCTGATCCTCCTTCCTACCACCAGGCCGAGTACACGTCCACGGACATTACTGATCCCACACTTGGACACTCGGAAGAGCTGTTCACGTTTCCATTCGCACATTCTGGCCTCTCGCCAGCTCATATTGAAGTGGGTCATGAGGAGATCGTCTGTACAGATGGCCAAATATTTGAGCAGCCACGTTCTCACGAAGTTGGCAACGTGTCTCAACAAGTGGTGGACGATGATGAGACACAATTGTCAGGAAGTCAGGAGGAGGAGCAGGGTGCGGAAGAGGAAGACGACGTGGTGGATGATCCAGTAACTGACCCAACCTGGCAGGAGGATATGCAGAGCGAGGACAGCAGTGCACAGGGGGAGGGAGGCGTAGCATCACAACAGGCAGTAAGAAGCAGGGTGGTGGCCCCAGGCAGACGTCAGGCAACCGTTCCCCGGAACAACACGACGACACAAGGTGCCTGTACAAATGTTAGGTCTTCCCGAGTCTGGCAGTTTTTTAAGTTGGATCCAGATGATTCAAAAAAGGCCATTTGCAACACCTGCCGTGCCAGCATCAGCAGGGGTACCAAAACTAGCAGCCTGACCACCACCAGCATGATCAGGCACATGTCAGCCAAGCACCCGACTTTGTGGCAAGTACAACAGAGTCGAGGAGCAGTGCTTGCTGATGTCACTGCTACGTCTTCGCTGGTTGTGCATGCGAGCCAATCCCCTGTCCATGCTGCCTGCGAACAAGCCTCCTCCGGCCCTGCACCTGCAGTTGCCTACGCAGAAAGAACACCATCATCAAGCACGTCCTTGTCCCAGCGCAGCGTTCAGTTATCCATTCAGCAAACCTTTGAACGCAGGCGCAAATACACTGCCAACACCCCACATGCTGATAACAGAGAGTGATAGAAGAAGGGTCTTAATTCCGCGCCAAGGACTCAATGGATCCAGGAAGAGATTAATGCTTCTTTAATAACATGCACAAGTCTACGCGTTTCTGGAGACACAGCTCCCTTCATCAGGACAATGGCAAGAGAACATCAAAAGAGATTTGATGTTCTCTTGCCAATGTCCTGATGAAGGGAGCTGTGTCTCCAGAAACGCGTAGACTTGTGCATGTTATTAAAGAAGCATTAATCTCTTCCTGGATCCATTGAGTCCTTGGCGCGGAATTAAGACCCTTCTTCTATCACTCTCTGTTATCAGCCAACTTTGGGACTGCTGCCTGGACCTGGATCTTATATATGCCTGTATAGTGGTTGTGACTGGCACAACCATTATAGGTGAGTGTGTTTTTATTACATATCTTCCTCCCTTTTTGGGGTAAGACCCTATTGCGCTTTTCTTTCCACAGTTTCTCATCAACACCCCACATGCCACAGTTCTAAATGCTAACATTTCGCGACTGCTTGCGCTGGAAATGTTGCCTTTTAGGCTGGTGGAGACAGAAGCATTCCGTGACCTGATGGCGGCAGCTGTCCCACGTTACTCGGTCCCCAGCCGCCACTATTTCTCCCGGTGTGCCGTCCCCGCGTTGCATAACCACGTGTCACAAAACATCACACGTGCCCTGAACAACGCTGTTTCACCCAAGGTCCACCTAACCACAGACACGTGGACAAGTGCTTGTGGGCAAGGCCGCTACATCTCGTTGACGGCACACTGGGTTAATATTGTGGAAGCTGGGACCCAGTCTGAGCGAGGGACGGAACACGTCCTTCCCACACCAAGGTTTGCAGGCCCTACCTCAGTCAGTGTTTCACCCACACTCTACAGCTCCGGAATGTCATGCTCCTCAGCCTCCTCCTCCTCCTGCGCATCCTCATCCACTTTACCCTCCACACCAGTCCCAAGCTGGAAGCACTGCAGCACTGCCTCGGCGAAGCGGCAACAGGCTGTGCTGAAGCTAATCTGCATAGGTGACAAACCCCACAATGCAGAAGAGCTGTGGACAGCTCTGAAACAGCAGGCAGATCACTGGCTCACACCTCTGAACCTAAAGCCAGGAAAGGTCGTGTGTGACAATGGCCGGAACCTGGTGGCGGCTTTGAGGCGAGGCCAGCTGACACATGTTCCATGCGTGGCCCATGTGCTCAACCTCGTGGTTCAGCGGTTTCTAAAGTCATACCCAGAGCTGTCTGATCTGCTGGTAAAAGTTCGCCGCCTGTCTGCACATTTTCGAAAGTCACCTACTGCTTCAGCCGGCCTTGCCGGCTTTCAGCGCCGTTTGCATCTTCCAGCTCACAGACTGGTGTGTGATGTCCCCACGCGTTGGAATTCAACTCTGCACATGTTGGTCAGGATATGTGAGCAGAAGAGGGCAGTTGTTGAGTACCTGCATCACCTAAGCCGTCGGGAAATGGGTCAAACTCCACACATAACACCTGAGGAGTGGAGATGGATGTCAGACCTATGTACCATCCTCCAAAACTTTGAGGACTCCACCAAGATGGTGAGTGGTGATGACGCCATTATTAGCGTCACCATACCGCTACTCTGCCTTCTAAAACGGTCTCTGCTGAAAAACAAACATGATGCATTGCAGGCGGAGCGCGATGAGTTGCAGCAAGAAACAGTAGTGGGTGTGGGTGATGATAACACACAGCCCAGCCTCGTCTCATCACAACGTGCAGTGGAGGACTATGACGAGGAGGAGGATGAAGACATGGAGCAACTCTCCGGCCAAATTGAGGATATGACATGCACACCAGTCATATCCTCGGTTCAGCGTGGCTGGCCAGAGGACAGGGTAGATGAGGAGGAGGAGGAGGAGGAGGAGGAGGAGGACAGCATGTTCAGTCATCTTGTTGGTCAGGCTACTGAAGTCCTGGCTGTTAAGAGTCTGGCGCACATGGCTGACTTTATGGTAAGCTGCCTGTCTCGTGACCCTCGCGTTAAGAACATCTTGGCCGACAATCATTACTGGTTGGTAACACTGTTAGACCCACGCTACAAGGAGAACTTTTTGTCTCTTATTCCCGTGGAGGAGAGGTCAACCAAAATGCAGCAGTTCCGGAAGGCCATAGTCACGGAAGTAGGCAAAGCATTCCCCTCACAAAACGCTAGCGGCATAGGTCAGGAATCAGTGGACAACCGAGGCGTACAGCCGAGAGAGGCACAAGTCCAATCCGCCAGAGGTAGGGGAACAGTCTTTAAGATGTGGGACAGTTTTCTCAGCCCCTCACGTACCACAGCCCCTGAGGTGCGGGGTAGTGCCACAAGAAATCCTAAGTTTGCCCAGATGCTGAAGGAGTACCTTGCAGATCGAACAACTGTACTCCGACATTCCTCTGTGCCTTACAATTATTGGGTATCCAAGCTGGACACGTGGCATGAATTGGCTCTCTACGCCTTGGAAGTCCTGGCCTGCCCTGCTGCTAGCGTTTTGTCAGAGCGTGTTTTTAGTGCCGCAGGTGGAATCATTACAGATAAACGCACCCGCCTGTCAACTGAAAATGCTGACAGGCTGACTCTGATCAAGATGAACAAGGGTTGGATTGGGCCAGACTTCACCACACCACCAGCAAATGAGAGCGGAATTTAAAGTTTGCCATGTACCTCCACTCACCCATGGGTACACACTTCTGGACTTTGGATAATCGCTGGACTGCTCCTCCTTCTCCTCATGCGCCACCATGATGATGACCGTTCCAAATTGCAATACTTAGGCCTTTGTTTCAGGTATACCCCCAGTGGTAAATTTTTTCGCCCATTCTTTGCAGAATGGACATTACAACGACAGGAGACCCGCTCTTTTGCAATGGGAACAATGTTTTGAGGCCCTCATGCACATCTCTATCCAGGGACAACGTGGAGCCTCCCAATTTTTGGCTGCCCTGCCTAAGGGCTATACTATAATACACCCACTTCCTGACAATGGACACTTAATGTTTTGAGGCCCTCATGCACGTCTCTACCCAGGGACAACGTGGAGCCTCCCAATTTTTGGCTGCCCTGCCTAAGGGCTATACTATAATACACCCACTTCCTGACAATGGACACTTAATGTTTTGAGGCCCTCATGCACGTCTCTACCCAGGGACAACGTGGAGCCTCCCAATTTTTGGCTGCCCTGCCTAAGGGCTATACTACAATAGACCCACTTCCTTCCAATGGGCACTTCAGGTTTACAGGCCCTCATGCACGTCTCTACCCAGGGACAACGTGGAGCCTCCCAATTTTTGGCTGCCCTGCCAAAGGGCTATACTATAATACACCCACTTCCTTCCAATGGGCACTTCAGGTTTACAGGCCCTCATGCACGTCTCTATGCAGGGGCATTGGTGAACCTCACAATTTTGGACTGCCCTGGCAAAGGAAAATACTACAAAGACTCACTTCCTCAAAATGGGCACATCAGACTCAAGAGGCCTTCATGTACGTCTCTTCTCAGGGACATCGGAGTGCCACACAATGTTTTCACGTAAAATCTTTCATGTATTAATCTCAAAAAGTAACATACACCAGCTCTATCTCACTATTGGGTATGTGCCCTTAACATTTCTGCCATGAAAAATCATTTTGGGGTCATTTTGGAAGGTTTTCTGGTGAGTCCGTAAAAATGGCGTGAAACGCGGACAAAATTGTTCACAGCTGTGACTTTTGAGTGATAAATGCTTCAAGGGGTCTTCCCCATGCTGTTGCCATGTCATTTGAGCACTCTTCTGAGACTTTTGTGCCATTTTTAGGGTTTCTCCATGCTGCCGGGGGGTCATTTCACAAAAATACTCGGGTCTCCCATAGGATAACATTGGGCTCGTTGCTCGGGCCGAGTACACGAGTATCTTGGGAGGCTCGGCCCGAGCTTCGAGCACCCGAGCTTTTTAGTACTCGCTCATCACTACTGGCCAGTAATAACCTATGCAGAGTGACATCTGCAGACTTCTATTAGCTTACCGATCAGTGGTCTCCTGCCTGTGGAGCTGCTGGGTCCTAGCTTCCCAACAGGTTCAGCTCTGCTTTATCCTGGCTCCTCTACCAGTTAAAGGGAAACTGTCAGCAGAAATTTCACAATGAAAGTAATAGATTCCCCTCTGCAGCTCCTGGGCTGCTTCTAGAAAGGTTCCTGTTGTTATTGTGCCCCCTTTGAGACCTAAAAAAAAATACTTTATGAAGTCTTACCTTTTTGTATGCAAATGTGTTTTTATGGTCACGGGGGCGGGCTGTCTGGCGTCCGTTATTCCCCCTCCTGCCGCTTTACGCAGTCCCCCATTGCTCATTTACATACACAAGGACGCCTTCCTCATGTAACTGTCCTCCCGAAGTTTTGCGCATGTGAACGCTTTTTCAGGTGATTGCGCAGGCACGAGATTATGGGCGGCGCTGTGATTGTCATCAACAGCGTTAACCAAGTACCCGCCCATAATCTCGTGCCCACACTTTTCCCTCTGACTCCACCGTTATGCGCAAGTGCTGGCCATATGAACCATGTTACCTATTACTGCTTGCACGAGATTATGGGCGGGTACTTGGATGACTTTGCTGATGACAATCACAGCGCCGCCCATAATCTCGCGCCCACGGTAATAGGTAACATGGTTCATATGGACAGTGCTTGCGCATAAGGTGGAGGCAGAGTGAGAAGCGTGGGCACGAGATTATGGGTGGGTACTTGGATGACGCTGCTGATGACAATCACAGCGCCGCCCATAATCTCGCGCCTGCGCAATCACCTCAAAAGCGTTCACACTTTGCACAGTGCTCAGTCCCGCGAGAGTGGCACTGGGCATGCACAAAACTTCAGGAGGACAGTTACATGAGGAAGGCGTCCTCATGTATGGAAATGAGCAATGGGGGACGGCGTACAGCGGCAGGAGGGGGAATAACGGACGCCAGGCAGCCCGCCCCCGTGACCATAAAAACAGATTTGCATACAAAAAGGTAAGACTTCATAAAGTATTTTTTTAGGTCTCAAAGGGGGCACAATAGCAACAGGAACCTTTCCAGAATGCAGCCAAGGAGCTGCAGAGGGGAATCTTTTATTTTTTTTGCTAAATTTCTGGTGACAGGTTCCCTTTAAAGGGAACCTATCAGGTGCAATCTGCACTCAGAGCCAGGAGCAGTCCTGGGTGTATATTGCTAATCCCTCCCTAACTGTCCCTGTATACACTAGCATAGATAAAGGCAGCTATAGAAAAAGTATTTTTAAAGAGCTTATATCTTATGCTAATTAGCGCGGGGACTAGTCCCAAGGGCGTTACTTCACTTGGCTAGTCGGCTCACATAGCGTGTTAGTACTCACACAGGGGCGTAATAACATGCTAACATGCTATGCGAGCCGACTAGCCAAGTGAAGTAACGCCCTTGTGACTAGTCCCCGCGCTCATTAGCATAAGATATAAGATCTTTAAAAATATTTGTTCTTGATCTCTTTATCTATGCTAGTGTATACAGGGACGGTTAGGCAGGGATTAGCAATATGTACCCAGAACTGCTCCTGGCTCTGAGTGCATATTGCACCTGACAGGTTCACTTTAAAGGGAACCTGTCACCAGATTTGGGGCCTATAAGCTGCGGCCACCACCAGCGGGATCTTATGTACACATTCTAACATGCTGCATACCTCCCAACCGTCCCGGATACAGCGGGACTTTCACGCTTTACGTTGTTTGTCCCGTTGCCACGGGCGGGACGGCCGGCTCCCGGGCTCCGCCCACCCACTCTCTCTCCGCCTCCCTGCTTTTCCCTCCTACCATCCTAGTAGACGTGGCATAGAGAGGAGCGCTGCCTGTGCTGCTGCTGGTACAGTAAACTAATCTCCCCAGCGCTGATTTCCCTCCCTCCCCCCTCACCCCCGGCCGGAGCCTGTCTGTGCGGTCGGCCGGCCGCCTGTCTGTGCGGTCGGCCCGCCACCTGTCTGTGCGGGCGCCCCCCTGCCGCCTGTCTGTGCGGGCGCCACCCGCCGCCTGTCTGTGCGGGCGCCCCCCGCCGCCTGTCTGTGCGGGCGCCCCCCTGCCGCCTGTCTGTGCGGGCGCCCCCCTGCCGCCTGTCTGTGCGGGCACCCCCCTGCCGCCTGTCTGTGCGGGCGCCCCCCGCCGCCTGTCTGTGCGGGCGGCCCGCCGCCTCATTGTGCGGGCGGCCGGCCGCCTCTCTGTGCGGGCGGCCGGCCACCTCTCTGTGCGGGCGGCCCGCCGCCTGTCTGTGAAGGCGGGCGGCCGGCCGCCCGCCTGTCTGTGAAGGCGACCGGCCGCCTCACTGTGCGGGCGACCGGCCGCCTCACTGTGGCTGCCTGCGTGTCCGTGCTGGAGGCCCGCCGGCTGCCTGCGTGTCCGTGCTGGAGGCCCGCCGGCTGCCTGCGTGTCCGTGCTGGAGGCCCGCCGGCTGCCTGCGTGTCCGTGCTGGAGGCCCGCCGGCTGCCTGCGTGTCCGTGCTGGAGGCCCGCCGGCTGCCTGCGTGTCCGTGCTGGAGGCCCGCCGGCTGCCTGCGTGTCCGTGCTGGAGGCCCGCCGGCTGCCTGCGTGTCCGTGCTGGAGGCCCGCCGGCTGCCTGCGTGTCCGTGCTGGAGGCCCGCCGGCTGCCTGCGCGTCCGTGCTGAATGGGTGTGGATGGGGAGTGGATATAGGAACCTCAAGACCCACCTCTTCCAACAAGCCTACAACCTACAATAGCCCTCAGCCCAGTAGACCACTGCGCAACCAGCTCTGTCCTCACCTATTGTACCATCACCCATTCCCTGTAGACTGTGAGCCCTCGCGGGCAGGGTCCTCTCTCCTCCTATACCAGTCTGTCTTGTACTGTTAATGATTGTTGTACGTATACCCTCTTTCACTTGTAAAGCGCCATGGAATAAATGGCGCTATAATAATAAATAATAATAATAATAATAATATGGGCGTGACTGTGAAATGGGTGTGGTTAGGGGGGCGTGGCCTAAAAATACGCGCCCCCGCAAGCTTTGTCCCTCTTTTCCTTCTTTAAAAGTTGGGAGGTATGCTAGTGGCTTGCATAGAGCGCTGTTCACACATGCAGATAACAGTCACAAACCCGCAGCCTATTAGGGGACGCCCATACTATTAGATCCGGCGGGCTGCCGAGACGTACCCCACCTGTGTATCATGCACCGACAGACACTCTACAATGCAAGGCCCAACAGAAAGGGGCCTGGCTGTATCCTGTACAAACAAAAAAATATGAGGTTTTTGTTGGTACTTTAGTGGGGGTTTAGCTGTATCCTGGTAGTTTTTGGCCTAGGCGATGTACACACTGCAGCCCAACTTGCTGTGAGCAATATTGTAGATAGAAAAATCCGGAATTCCAGCAACAAAGTCCAGGAAATGAAATTTAAAACTTATAGAAATTTATTGAATCATATTAAAAAGTCCAAGCATAGTTCAGAGCGTGACCGTGAGGACGCGTTTCGAACAAGTAGTGTGAAGACACAGACTTTTTCAATGTGTCGTGGGTTAAATTTCTTACATTAGCCAGACGTATTGTTCTTCTGTGTGTTAACTCATGCTTGCTAAACTATTGTTTCTACCAGACCCTTCTGAGCGTTCATTGCAATGTAGTTGTGTATTGCTAATCTAATGTAAATTACCTCAGTGGCCATTGTCTACAGTTAGGTCCAGAAATATTTGGACAGTGACACAAGTTTTGTTATTTTAGCTGTTTACAAAAACATGTTCAGAAATACAATTCTATATATAATATGGGCTGAAAGTGCACACTCCCAGCTGCAATATGAGAGTTTTCACATCCAAATCAGAGAAAGGGTTTAGGAATCATAGCTCTGTAATGCATAGCCTCCTCTTTTTCAAGGGACCAAAAGTAATTGGACAAGGGACTCTAAGGGCTGCAATTAACTCTGAAGGTGTCTACCTCGTTAACCTGTAATCAATTAAGTAGTTAAAAGGTCTGGGGTTGATTACAGGTGTGTGGTTTTGCATTTGGAAGCTGTTGCTGTGACCAGACAACATGCGGTCTAAGGAACTCTCAATTGAGGTGAAGCAGAACATCCTGAGGCTGAAAAAAAAGAAAAAATCCATCAGAGAGATAGCAGACATGCTTGGAGTAGCAAAACCAACAGTCGGGTACATTCTGAGAAAAAAGGAATTGACTGGTGAGCTTGGGAACTCAAAAAGGCCTGGGCGTCCACGGATGACAACAGTGGTGGATGATCGCCGCATACTTTCTTTGGTGAAGAAGAACCCGTTCACAACATCAACTGAAGTCCAGAACACTCTCAGTGAAGTAGGTGTATCTGTCTCTAAGTCAACAGTAAAGAGAAGACTCCATGAAAGTAAATACAAAGGGTTCACATCTAGATGCAAACCATTCATCAATTCCAAAAATAGACAGGCCAGAGTTACATTTGCTGAAAAACACCTCATGAAGCCGGCTCAGTTCTGGAAAAGTATTCTATGGACAGATGAGACAAAGATCAACCTGTACCAGAATGATGGGAAGAAAAAAGTTTGGAGAAGAAAGGGAACGGCACATGATCCAAGGCACACCACATCCTCTGTAAAACATGGTTGAGGCAACGTGATGGCATGGGCATGCATGGCTTTCAATGGCACTGGGTCACTTGTGTTTATTGATGACATAACAGCAGACAAGAGTAGCCGGATGAATTCTGAAGTGTACCGGGATATACTTTCAGCCCAGATTCAGCCAAATGCCGCAAACTTGATCGGACGGCGCTTCATAGTACAGATGGACAATGACCCCAAGCATACAGCCAAAGCTACCCAGGAGTTCATGAGTGCAAAAAAGTGGAACATTCTGCAATGGCCAAGTCAATCACCAGATCTTAACCCAATTGAGCATGCATTTCACTTGCTCAAATCCAGACTTAAGACGGAAAGACCCACAAACAAGCAAGACCTGAAGGCTGCGGCTGTAAAGGCCTGGCAAAGCATTAAGAAGGAGGAAACCCAGCATTTGGTGATGTCCATGGGTTCCAGACTTCAGGCAGTGATTGCCTCCAAAGGATTCGCAACAAAATATTGAAAATAAAAATATTTTGTTTGGGTTTGGTTTATTTGTCCAATTACTTTTGACCTCCTAAAATGTGGAGTGTTTGTAAAGAAATGTGACAATTCCTACAATTTCTATCAGATATTTTTGTTCAAACCTTCAAATTAAACGTTACAATCTGCACTTGAATTCTGTTGTAGAGGTTTCATTTCAAATCCAATGTGGTGGCATGCAGAGCCCAACTCGCGAAAATTGTGTCACTGTCCAAATATTTCTGGACCTAACTGTAGTCTCTGCATTGCAGACTACATGTAAATATCCTCAGTCTTTCTGTCCACATTATTTAAATGAACATTATCCATGCAGCTTGAAATTCATCCAATAAGAGAAGCTACCTTGTACAACCAATACGATAAGGGCAAAGTATATCCTAAGGGAAGACTCGGGCTATAAAAAGAGGACTTCTTGGAGTCACCAGGTGTTGATGGATGTGGCATGATCCAGTCTAAGCTCTTAGGAGCTGGCTAGGGGATCAGAAGCAGGATGCCTTGTGGGCTCGGTCTAGGGACTTTGGCTCTGATTAGAGGATCACTTGGCTACATGGCTTCAATCTAGGGGCTCCGATTTCGATTGGAGACCATAACTGCAGTCTAGGGATTTCGACTCTGGCTGCCAGGATTATATCATATCATCATACCAGAGACTACTTAAGGAAGAAACCCAGGTTGGGACAATTTGGTCACCTGGCTACAGACTTTGAAGACCTTAGCCAGCTTCCTAAATCTGGCGTTATTCCATTCTAGGTGGGTGCCCGCCAAAAGCGGGGTGCTGCTGGATTGTAGTATATAGCCCTGGAACCTCTGCGGCATCGACATTCTAAATCCCTGGTGAGCCAGCAGAAGGGTGAGAAACTGTTTCCTGTTTCATTTGTGTGTTTTGCTGGTTATGTGCTATGTGCCGTTAATTGTTTGGGGATCCAATAAAGTGATTCCCTGACCCTGTGTTGTCTGAGTAGTGTTCCGCCCACGGTTAAGGAGGTTGGGCGTTCAGTTGGGATGAGCCTTGGGCCACGCTGTCTTTCTAAAGGCGGCCGGGCCAGCGGATGAGAGCATCCACTGACCCCCGTGTCTCCACAGATAGTTCTTAGTCTGTCTCTAACTAATCAATAACATAAACTGATTAAAATAAGCTGAGAACCGGACATGCATGCACAAAGGGGATGAGAGAGAAACACACGAAGAGGAAGAGAGAAAAAGAGAAAAAAAGAGAAGGGAAAAAAAAAGAGGGAGAAAAAGAAAAACAACAAAGTTGATACATAACATTATTAAGTCAAATATGATGACATGGTTAATAAATTAAAAACATATCACTCTTGAGGTTCATACCAAGGGGGGATCTGGTACCCATTAAAAAATCCATAGCGTTTCTCTCCGTAATAGTTCTTTCAGATTACCTCCTCTTTTTGGCAATTTAACCTTCTCAAGGGCAATAACCTGTAATGTATCCGTATTGCCTGCGTGTTTTAACAAAAAATGTTGTGATGCCCCCGACAAACTTCTTGTTGTTGTGTGACTGGCATCATAAACATGCTCAGATATTCTCCGTCTTAAAGGGCGGCTAGTGCTACCGATATACTGCAGGCGGCAAGCTGTGCAGGAAATGGAATAAATAACATGATCGGTACTGCAATTCACCATGCCAATAATCTTGAAGGATTTTCCATTAGCATAAGAGTAAAAATTCTGTGTACCGACCATGAATTTGCATAAACCGCACGATCTACACCGCATTTGTAAGAACCGCGTGTAGGAAGCCAATTGTCAGTATTACCGTACTTTGATTCACAATTCTGCGTGTTGAGATCGTGTGATCGCTAGGAGATAATTGACTACCCAAGGTGGCATTTCTTTTAGGTACGAATTTTCCACCCTGGTCAAGCAACTTTTGTAAAACTTCATCAGACGACAATATAGGAAGGAACTTCTTAATGACGCCAATCACTTGATGGTAATTTCTACTATACTTGGTAGAAAAAAACACTGAAGATTTGTTGTTTTATTTGAGAGATTTTCTGTTAGGCATCTCAAGGTACTGGGCTCTATTCCTGAGGTTCACTTTAGATTTAGAATAATCCAAATGAACTTGTGAGTAACCCCTGACTTAGAATCTGTCATCAATAATGGCAAACTCCTTAGTTAAATCAGCATCTTTTGGCTCTAACGTATTCTCCCATAGGTATGTTTTGTATTACATGGCGGGGGTGGCAACTCTTAGCATGTAAAAGAGAGTTGCCAGAAAAAGGTTTTCGATATAATTTACTTTCTATAACCCCGTTCATGCTGTTACCAAGGAGAAACATATCCAAAAAACTGATTTCATTGGAATGATATTGATATATAAAAGAAAGATTATGGGCATTAATACTAATGTACCAATGAAGTCACTGACCCCATCCCGAGACCCCTGCCATATAATTAAGATATCATCAATGTACCTCAAGTATGTGGCAGTGTTGGGCAGATAGGGATTGGACAGATTGAAAATGAACTGTTCTTCCAACCAATACATACAAATTCATGCCAATGAGGCCGAAAATTTCGCACCCATTGAACAGCCTTGGAGCTGAATATAAAACTCACCAAGAACAGAAAAATAATTGTTCTTTAAAAGAAAATTAGTGACCTCAAGAATAAAGCCCTGCAAATCAGACGAATAATTCGTATATCTCTCAAGTTGGCATTTGAGGGCCATAATGGCCAAGTAATGGGGTAGACAAGCATAGAGTGTTTGGACGTCACAAGAAATCCAACTATATTTCTCTGGCCATCTGATGTTGGAGATAATATTGAGAACATGGTTACTGTCACATAGCTTGTAGAGCCATGAGTCATATGGGCTGTTCACTTTTCAAATGCATATGTGGCTACTGGGCTTCCTTTATATAGGCTCTGTTGCCCCTTTTTTGTAATATGATTTTCTCTCCTGAGGAAGGAGACGGAGATGTCTCTGAAACGCGTAGAATTATGAAGTAAAGGAAATCTTTTTCATCTACAGCATCAGTGGTTTTTAGCGCGGCATTTACCTGACCTATATATTAGTCACATATATTGGGGATGCTTTAGCCAGGTCCTGTAAATGATCATCTAGCCATTCAGACAAATGTTCAGTTACTGAACTGATTCGAGATACAATCGGTCGAAATTTCGGAGGAAATACATCCTTATGTGACTTGGGGAGCGCATGTAGTAGTGAAGTCAGGAATATGTCTGAGCTGTGGTGCTGTCACAGTCATGGAGGGTCATGTGATATGTCTGAGCTGAGGTAATGTCACAGTCATGGAGGGTCTTGTGATATGTCTGAGCTGAGGTGATGTCACAGTCAGGCAGGGTCATGTGATATGTCTGAGCTGAGGTGATGTCACAGTCAGGCAGGGTCATGTGATATGTCTGAGCTGAGGTGATGTCACAGTCAGGCAGGGTCATGTGATATGTCTGAGCTGAGGTAATGTCACAGTCAGGCAGGGTCATGTGATATGTCTGAGCTGTGGTGCTGTCACAGTCATGGAGGGTCTTGTGATATGGCTGAGCTGTGGTGATGTCACAGTCAGGCAGGGTCATGTGATATGTCTGAGCTGAGGTGATGTCACAGTCAGGCAGGGTCATGTGATATGTCTGAGCTGAGGTGATGTCACAGTCAGGCAGGGTCATGTGATATGTCTGAGCTGTGGTGCTGTCACAGTCAGGCAGGGTCATGTGATATGTCTGAGCTGAGGTGATGTCACAGTCAGGCAGGGTCTTGTGATATGTCTGAGCTGAGGTGCTGTCACAGTCATGGAGGGTCTTGTGATATGTCTGAGCTGTGGTGCTGTCACAGTCAGGCAGGGTCTTGTGATATGTCTGAGCTGAGGTGATGTCACAGTCAGGCAGGGTCATGTGATATGTCTGAGCTGTGGTGATGTCACAGTCAGGCAGGGTCTTGTGATATGTCTGAGCTGAGGTGATGTCACAGTCAGGCAGGGTCTTGTGATATGTCTGAGCTGAGGTGCTGTCACAGTCATGGAGGGTCTTGTGATATGTCTGAGCTGTGGTGCTGTCACAGTCAGGCAGGGTCTTGTGATATGTCTGAGCTGAGGTGATATCACAGTCATGGAGGGTCTTGTGATATGTCTGAGCTGAGGTGATGTCACAGTCAGGCAGGGTCATGTGATATGTCTGAGCTGAGGTGATGTCACAGTCAGGCAGGGTCATGTGATATGTCTGAGCTGTGGTGCTGTCACAGTCATGGAGGGTCTTGTGATATGTCTGAGCTGAGGTGCTGTCACAGTCAGGCAGGGTCATGTGATATGTCTAAGCTGTGGTGATGTCACAGTCAGGCAGGGTCTTGTGATATGTCTGAGCTGTGGTGCTGTCACAGTCAGGCAGGGTCTTGTGATATGTCTGAGCTGAGGTGATGTCACAGTCAGGCAGGGTCATGTGATATGTCTGAGCTGAGGTGCTGTCACAGTCATGGAGGGTCTTGTGATATGTCTGAGCTGTGGTGATGTCACAGTCAGGCAGGGTCATGTGATATGTCTGAGCTGTGGTGATGTCACAGTCAGGCAGGGTCATGTGATATGTCTGAGCTGTGGTGATGTCACAGTCATGGAGGGTCTTGTGATATGTCTGAGCTGAGGTGATGTCACAGTCAGGCAGGGTCATGTGATATGTCTGAGCTGTGGTGATGTCACAGTCAGGCAGGGTCATGTGATATGTCTAAGCTGAGGTGATGTCACAGTCAGGCAGGGTCATGTGATATGTCTGAGCTGAGGTGCTGTCACAGTCATGGAGGGTCTTGTGATATGTCTGAGCTGAGGTGATGTCACAGTCAGGCAGGGTCATGTGATATGGCTGAGCTGTGGTGATGTCACAGTCAGGCAGGGTCTTGTGATATGTCTGAGCTGAGGTGATGTCACAGTCAGGCAGGGTCTTGTGATATGTCTGAGCTGTGGTGCTGTCACAGTCAGGCAGGGTCTTGTGATATGTCTGAGCTGAGGTGCTGTCACAGTCATGGAGGGTCTTGTGATATGTCTGAGCTGAGGTGATGTCACAGTCAGGCAGGGTCATGTGATATGTCTGAGCTGAGGTGATGTCACAGTCAGGCAGGGTCATGTGATATGTCTGAGCTGTGGTGCTGTCACAGTCATGGAGGGTCTTGTGATATGTCTGAGCTGAGGTGCTGTCACAGTCAGGCAGGGTCATGTGATATGTCTGAGCTGTGGTGATGTCACAGTCAGGCAGGGTCATGTGATATGTCTGAGCTGAGGTAATGTCACAGTCAGGCAGGGTCTTGTGATATGTCTGAGCTGGGGTGATGTCACAGTCAGGCAGGGTCATGTGATATGTCTGAGCTGTGGTGCTGTCACAGTCATGGAGGGTCATGTGATATGTCTGAGCTGAGGTGATGTCACAGTCAGGCAGGGTCATGTGATATGTCTGAGCTGTGGTGATGTCACAGTCATGGAGGGTCATGTGATATGTCTGAGCTGAGGTAATGTCACAGTCAGGCAGGGTCATGTGATATGTCTGAGCTGTGGTGCTGTCACAGTCAGGCAGGGTCATGTGATATGTCTGAGCTGTGGTGCTGTCACAGTCATGGAGGGTCTTGTGATATGTCTGAGCTGTGGTGATGTCACAGTCAGGCAGGGTCTTGTGATATGTCTGAGCTGTGGTGATGTCACAGTCAGGCAGGGTCATGTGATATGTCTGAGCTGTGGTGATGTCACAGTCAGGCAGGGTCATGTGATATGTCTGAGCTGTGGTGATGTCACAGTCAGGCAGGGTCTTGTGATATGTCTAAGCTGTGGTGATGTCACAGTCAGGCAGGGTCATGTGATATGTCTGAGCTGTGGTGATGTCACAGTCAGGCAGGGTCATGTGATATGTCTGAGCTGTGGTGATGTCACAGTCAGGCAGGGTCATGTGATATGTCTGAGCTGTGGTGATGTCACAGTCAGGCAGGGTCATGTGATATGTCTGAGCTGTGGTGATGTCACTGTCAGGCAGGGTCTTGTGATATGTCTAAGCTGTGGTGATGTCACAGTCAGGCAGGGTCATGTGATATGTCTGAGCTGTGGTGATGTCACAGTCAGGCAGGGTCATGTGATATGTCTGAGCTGAGGTAATGTCACAGTCAGGCAGGGTCTTGTGATATGTCTGAGCTGGGGTGATGTCACAGTCAGGCAGGGTCATGTGATATGTCTGAGCTGTGGTGCTGTCACAGTCATGGAGGGTCATGTGATATGTCTGAGCTGAGGTGATGTCACAGTCAGGCAGGGTCATGTGATATGTCTGAGCTGTGGTGCTGTCACAGTCAGGCAGGGTCATGTGATATGTCTGAGCTGTGGTGCTGTCACAGTCAGGCAGGGTCATGTGATATGTCTGAGCTGAGGTGATGTCACAGTCAGGCAGGGTCTTGTGATATGTCTGAGCTGAGGTGATGTCACAGTCAGGCAGGGTCATGTGATATGTCTGAGCTGAGGTGATGTCACAGTCAGGCAGGGTCATGTGATATGTCTGAGCTGAGGTTCTGTCACAGTCAGGCAGGGTCATGTGATATGTCTGAGCTGAGGTTCTGTCACAGTCAGGCAGGGTCATGTGATATGTCTGAGCTGTGGTGATGTCACAGTCAGGCAGGGTCATGTGATATGTCTGAGCTGTGGTGATGTCACAGTCAGGCAGGGTCATGTGATATGTCTAAGCTGTGGTGATATCACTGTCAGGCAGGGTCTTGTGATATGTCTGAGATGAGGTGCTGTCACAGTCAGGCAGGGTCATGTGATATGTCTGAGCTGAGGTGATGTCACAGTCAGGCAGGGTCATGTGATATGTCTGAGCTGTGGTGATGTCACAGTCAGGCAGGGTCATGTGATATGTCTGAGCTGTGGTGATGTCACAGTCAGGCAGGGTCATGTGATATGTCTGAGCTGAGGTGCTGTCACAGTCAGGCAGGGTCATGTGATATGTCTGAGGTGAGGTGATGTCACAGTCAGGGAGGGTCTTTTGATATGTCTGAGCTGTGGTGATGTCACAGTCAGGCAGGGTCATGTGATATGTCTGAGCTGTGGTGATGTCACAGTCAGGCAGGGTCATGTGATATGTCTGAGCTGTGGTGATGTCACAGTCAGGGAGGGTCTTTTGATATGTCTGAGCTGTGGTGATGTCACAGTCAGGCAGGGTCATGTGATATGTCTGAGCTGAGGTGATGTCACAGTCAGGCAGGGTCATGTGATATGTCTGAGCTGAGGTTCTGTCACAGTCAGGCAGGGTCATGTGATATGTCTGAGCTGAGGTTCTGTCACAGTCAGGCAGGGTCATGTGATATGTCTGAGCTGTGGTGATGTCACAGTCAGGCAGAGTGTTGTGATATGTCTGAGCTGTGGTGATGTCACAGTCAGGCAGGGTCTTGTGATATGTCTGAGGTGATGTCACAGTCAGGCAGGGTCATGTGATATGTCTGAGCTGTGGTGATGTCACAGTCAGGCAGGGTCATGTGATATGTCTGAGCTGTGGTGATGTCACAGTCAGGCAGGGTCATGTGATATGTCTGAGCTGTGGTGATGTCACAGTCAGGCAGGGTCATGTGATATGTCTGAGCTGTGGAGATGTCACAGTCAGGCAGGGTCATGTGATATGTCTGAGCTGTGGTGATGTCACAGTCAGGGAGGGTCTTTTGATATGTTTGAGCTGAGGTGATGTCACAGTCAGGCAGGGTCTTGTGATATGTCTGAGGTGATGTCACAGTCAGGCAGGGTCATGTGATATGTCTGAGCTGTGGTGATGTCACAGTCAGGCAGGGTCATGTGATATGTCTGAGCTGTGGTGATGTCACAGTCAGGCAGGGTCATGTGATATGTCTGAGCTGTGGTGATGTCACAGTCAGGCAGGGTCATGTGATATGTCTGAGCTGTGGTGATGTCACAGTCAGGCAGGGTCTTGTGATATGTCTGAGATGAGGTGATGTCACAGTCAGGGAGGGTCTTGTGATATGTCTGAGCTGTGGTGATGTCACTGTCAGGCAGGGTCATGTGATATGTCTGAGGTGAGGTGATGTCACAGTCAGGGAGGGTCTTTTGATATGTCTGAGGTGAGGTGATGTCACAGTCAGGCAGGGTCATGTGATATGTCTGAGCTGTGGTGATGTCACAGTCAGGCAGGGTCATGTGATATGTCTGAGCTGTGGTGATGTCACAGTCAGGCAGGGTCATGTGATATGTCTGAGCTGTGGTGATGTCACAGTCAGGCAGGGTCATGTGATATGTCTGAGCTGTGGAGATGTCACAGTCAGGCAGGGTCATGTGATATGTCTGAGCTGTGGTGATGTCACAGTCAGGCAGGGTCATGTGATATGTCTGAGATGAGGTGATGTCACAGTCAGGGAGGGTCTTTTGATATGTCTGAGCTGTGGTGATGTCACTGTCTGGGGGTCATATGAGTGACATAATGTCATCATTCTGACACGCTCGCGCCGGGGCCTCGGGGTGACTCATTAACGGGCAGCGATTCTCGCTTTGGGGCGCTGTAGTGGCGTGGCCCGGCTCCTTGACCCCGGCGGTGTCATTTAGGGAATATGAAGGGAATGTTCACAGTTTATTCGTGACGCCACCTGTGGTATGCGGCAAGTTTGGTGCCACCGCTGCAAGATGGGGCTCCCATGATGACAGATGGTGACGCAGCTTAGATGTTGCAGCTCTCCACAGGTGGAGCTAGGCCCCAGGGCAGATGGGGGTGGTAGTAGTAGTCTATGATAGCGGGCGCAGGCAAATAATGGAGCGACATAGGGATGCAGTCTTAAGGTTTTTACTCACTGTAGCAGGTTTCCAGATAATACGATATGCCAGTGACCACCTTTGGAGTGCCGGGATTCACCGTGATGGCCCCCAGCCGATCCCGGGTAGTTCGGAGGTCAAGTCCGGTGCACCTTTCTTAAGTGTCTCTTTCCTGGTAGTTTCTGCACTTGCTTCATTCTTCTGCCTTGCGCCCTCGCTGACTGAACCCTGTATCGGTGCCTGTGAACCCTATGGGGTGGCATGAAGCTCTATCACTTGGTCCTTTTGGGTCACCTTCCAGTGAATTCCTGTGAGGTGTGTGGCTGCGTTGCTTGAAGTCACCCAGCCGTTGGTTTTGCTAGCGGAGCCCTTAGGTTATACTCCTCTAGCCTAGGGACCAATCCCCGTGGTGCGACCTAATGCACCTGTAGATTATGTGTGGAACAAGGCTATGGAAGGTTAGCTCCTGTGGTCTGTAGGACGCTTTCTGTTGGGGCCTGGGCCGAGCGGTACCTGCTCCAGGCTGTGGGACTTAGCTCTTCCACTGCTCCTCTTTCTCTCTCCACACTCCACACTGTGTTCCCACTTTGTAATGATGTGTTACCACTCCAACGACTCCACCACCCCCAGCCTGTCTTCAGATATAATCACGCCCTCTGCCATGTCTGATGATATGTTACTGAGCCTGGGTGTTGTGCTTCTATGTGAACCAGTGTTGACCTCCTCCTTACCTGAGATGGAATACCACACCTCTGGGTGAGGTGCAGTACCTCTGTGGCGACCGAAGCCTCGGGGGCACCACAATTCCCCTACGAAGGTGCATATGTGACGCCCCTGAGGCTTCAATAGCCACAGGGTACTGCATTTCTTTTAAGATGTAGCACTCATCCAAGGTAAGGAGAGGTTAATTGCTGGTGATTCTCACATTCACAAACCACAAACACAGGTGCTTTCCCACCAGGGGGATGGCCTGAGGTAGAGAGGGGGTGGCCATCACGAAGCATGGGACTTTCCCGGTCACTGGGACAACCACCTGGGGGGTGGCCACCTCTTGGGGAAAAGGGAAGGAGCATCTTCACACATAGTCAGTTCGCCCCAGACTCAGCTTGGGGTGAGACACACACCTAGGATCTTGGTCCAATCTTCTTTTACCTCACACTTCTGGGAGCGCCATAGGACCCGTGGCTTGGAGCAGGTAGCTCAGCCGGGGTTCTCTACAGCTACACGGGATTCCAGGGTCTGCGGTGAGTGCAGGAAACACCCGCGACCCGTTCCATATTCCACATACACTGGGATTGAAAGGATCCCGATCAGAAAGGACTCACAGTGGGAACACCGGCGGTGACCTCGAATTGCTCGGGATCGGTTGGTGCCCAGTGCTTCGGAGGCGGCAACCGGGTTGCTTAAAGAACTGTGAGTAAAACAACTGGAACCCTCTGAGACTGTGTCCTCCTGTCCTTGCCGCCGCCCCGCACTTCGGTGCCGGCCATTACTACTCCCCTCATAATCCTCCCCGGGGCCCGCTCCACCTATGGGGAGCAGAAACACCTTGGCTGCTACTACCATCTGCCCCGGAGGGCAGCGGCGGCTATTCCCTGGCCGCATACTGCAGGTGATATCACGCAAACTAGTCCACCATCATATTACCACCCAACCCTTCTATTGTACACCTCGGGGCCACGAAACTGGACAGAAAGGGCCACCCTGTGACATCCCCAGACCCGACATCACCAAGCCCGGCGACGACCCTTGCCCTGTGGGTGCTACACATACAATGCCTTCTCCCCTTCCATAGATTTCCCTGCTGTGAGATGCATTCCACTGGAGTTGGACACACGCAGTCCCCCTTGTCCTCAGCTCGGCTATCTTTCCAGCACTTTATTTTGTAGCTGAAAGTTTGGCTTTTAATGCTCATCTATAAGTGACAATTTCCGCTGTAGGAAGTTCATTAGCTGGCTCGTTAGTGGTGTGGCCTTCACTCATCAGACTGACAACTCACGTATCTGGTAATAATTTGAATGTGACAAAGGAAGGATAGTGACGGATTGGATCCAAGAACAAGAATTGAGGCTGAAATAGAACAGCATCCGCTAGACGAGTATCACAGACCAGGAGACGTCTCTTGGCTCAATGTAAACGCGCAGAGCTTTGCACCCAATGAATAATGCAGCAGCACGAGCGGAAGGAGCCGCAGTTACTGAACTCCGACAAGTGTAAATCCGCAGCGGCTTCAGATGAAGCCATTACACATACATTACATGGGGGTCACAATGTAAATGGGGAATACTGCGTAATAATCAGAACCACAAGTACCAGAGCGGCGGGAGCTTATTTCAGTGTGATTATTATTTATTTATAGAGCACCATTGATTCCATGGCGCTGTACATGAGACGGGATTACATAGACAATACAGATATAAAATACACTAAACTAAGAATGACAGACTGGTACAGAGGGGAGAGGGCCGTGCCCTTGGGGGCTTACAGTCTACAAGGTAATGGGGAACAAGATAGTAGGATGGGGGGATTTGCAGCAGCTTTGATGGTGGTGAGGTGGCACCTTTGGTGGTGGTGAGGTGGCAATGGGTTCTTTGCTAGCTGCAACTTTCTTGAAAAGATTTGATTTCAGGTTACATCGAAAGTTCCGAATGTGGCAGATAATTGAACATGTTTGGGCACAGAATACCAGAGGTCGGGGGATAACCGGAAGAAGTCATGGAGATGATTGGGTGAGAAACATACAAGACTGCCAGGACCCAAACGCCACCTTTTCTTCCCTAGAAAGACACCACACAGTTCTTTATAAGTTAAATTGCTTTTATTTTCACTTATTCACTTTTGGAAAGGCATAGGGAAAAACACTCTCATCTTTTACTTTGGCGTAAATTTTTGGTCGCAGCTTTCAAATTAGGCATTACCAGCCAACACCACAGGGTTTTGGGAAAGTTACTGCCACCGGCCGTCCGGTGCGGGTATTTCACCACCATTTTTCCTTTCCCTTCCGCTGCTGCGACTAAACACAGAAACACTCCACAAAACTCATAAAACAAAGGGGAGGGAGGGTGGGAAACAGGTCCGGGTCCAGGAGCAGAGAGACCGGAAGCTGGGCAGCTCGTTGTGTGTGACTCCTAGGAGCGATTTTGGATCGTTGCAAAAACGTCCAAAATCGCTCCTCGTTGACATGGGAGTCCTCTCCCAATTATCGCTGCTGTTGCTGGGGCGAAGTTGACCCTCGTCCCTGCGGCAGCACACATCGCTATGTGTGACACCGCAGGAACGAGGAACCTCTCCTTACCTGCCACACGCCAGTAATGAGGAAGGAAGAAGGTGGGCGGGATGTCCGTCCTGCTCATCTCCGTCCCTCCGTTTTGAGTAGGCAGCCGCTTAGTGACGTCGTTGTGACGCCAAGCGAACCGCCCCCTTAGAAAGGAGGCGGTTCGCCGGTCACAGCGACGTCGCCGAGCAGGTAAGTATGTGTGACGCTGCCGTAGCCATAATGTTCGCTACGGCAGCAATCTTCACATCGGCATAACGATAGGGGCAGGTGCTATCACGCTCACCATTGCTAGCATCGGCTAGCGATCTCGTAGCGTGTAAAGCCACCCTTAGTCGGGCATGAGAGTTAAGGATGAACTGAGGAGGTGCGAGAGTGTTAGCAGGGAGGTCACAGAGGAGAATATTACAATAGTCAAAGCAGGAGATGATGCGAGCCGCATTGACATTTTAGTATTTTCAGGGTTGAGGAAAGGATGGATTCTGAAAATAGTTTTGAGCTGGAGGCGGTAGGAGGTGGTGAGAACTTGAATGTGCGGCTTAAAGAACAGGGCAGAGTCCAGATTTACTCTAAGGCAGCAAACTTCCGGTACAGGGAAAAGTGTGATGTAATTTATTGTGATAGATTGGGTAGGGGAGGTAGGTGAGATGGAGGAAAGTTGATGACTTTAGTTTTAACCACATTGAGCTTTAGGAGGCAAGAGGAGAAAAAGGAGCATATGGCTGACACTTCAGGATTCTGGAGAACAGAGAGGTGACATCTGGGCAAAATAGGTAGATCTGAGTGTCACCAGCCTATAGGTGGTACTGGAAGCCATGGGACTTTGAGTTGTCCTAGGTCAAAGGTATAGATAGAGAAGAGTGGAGGTCCCAAGACAGAGCATGGAGGCACACCAACAGAGATAGCATGGGATGAGGAGGTAGTGTGGGAGTGGGAGACACTAAATTTTTGATTGCAAAGGTATGAGGTGATCCAGTAGAGGTGAACGTTTTTGCATACCTCCCAACCGTCCCGGATACAGCGGGACTGTACTGGATTTCAGCGGGTGTCCCGGTGTAACGATCGTGAGGCTTTTGTCCCGTGGCTCCGCCCACCCGCTCTCTCCCCGTCTGACTTTCTCCCCCTCCTAATGCACATGACCAGAGCAGAGCCGAGCGATGCTACACTGCTCTGGCTCTGTGCTGCCGCTGTTATGGGTGGGCGGCAGCAGCACTCTGGCTGCCGGCACTTTAAATCTGCAGCTCAGCGTGCACTCACTGCTCACTGCTGGGCTGTTTGTGTACGGAAGTGCATCTGTGGGCGGAGCTACTGAGCAACATGCTGAGCTCCACCCACAGATAAAGAGACTGCAGGAAGAGGAGCTGAACACCAAGGAACGCTGTATGTGACCCCCCCCCACCTACCCAAAGCTATATGCCTCCAGTCACCCCCTCACCACATCTGTATGGCCCCCTCACCAAATTTGTATGCCCCCCCCACCAGATCTATATGCCCCCAGCAAAACCCAGCTCTGTATGCCTCCAGCCCCCTTCCACCAGATATGTATGCCCCAGCAACCCTCTCCTCACCAGAGCTATATGCCTCCAGCCACCCCCCTCACCAGATTTGTATGTCCCCCAGCCCCCACACCAGATTTGTATACCCCCCAGCCACCCCACCAGATCTATATGCCCCCCAGCACTCCCCAGCTCTGTATGCCTCCAGCCCCCTTCCACCAGATATGTATGCCCCAGCAACCCTCTCCTCACCAGAGCTATATGCCTCCAGCCACCCCCTCAACAGATTTGTATGTCCCCCAGCCCCCACACCAGATTTGTATACCCCCCAGCCACCCCACCAGATCTATATGCCCCCCAGCACCCCCCAGCTCTGTATGCCTCCAGCCCCCTCCCACCAGATATGTATCCCAGCCCTCCCCTCACCAGATATGTATGCCCCAGCAGCCCTCTCCTCACCAGAGCTATATGCCTCCAGCTACCCCCCTCACCAGATTTGTATGTCCCCCAGCCCCCACACCAGATTTGTATGCCCCCAGCCCCCCCATCGGAGCTGTAAGTGCCCCCAGAGCTGTATAAGCCCCAACACCAGAGCTATATGCCCCTTAGTAATATCTATGCTACCAGTTATTTATATGCCCCACAGTAAAGTGTATTCCCCCCAGTAATGTGTGTACCCCTTAGTAACATGCATGCCCCTCAGTGAATAACACAGACGTTCTTCACTGACGTGTTAAACACGCATATGTCCCTTCATACTCCGTGATTCACGGCACACAGTGGTTGTCCATTTGCAATCCATGATACGTGACCCATACTCCGTGATTGCACATGGACATATACTCACCTGCCCCCGCTCCTGCTCTCCGTAGTGCTGAAGAGTCCCGCGATTCAGCATCCAGCCACCGCTCTCTCACCTCTGCAGCTACTTCCGGGTCGGCTCTGGCTGCATAAATGAATATGCATGCCATAATGTGCCGGTCAGGAAGAAGCAGAGAGCAGCTGCTGAACTCAGCATCGCTGGAGAAGGTGAGTTGAAAAAGATTTTTATTTTAAATGTCCGTGTTTTTCTGGTACATGTTTCACGGATCACACCATAGTGTGGTCTGTGGGACATCAGTGATGCCAGAAAAAAACAGACATGTTTCTGTGCGGCAATCACGGATGCGCATGTACGCCGCACGGAGACACGGTCAGTGAAAAATCACTGATGTGTGTGCAGACCCATTGATTATAATGGGTCTGCATAGGTCAGTGATTCTGGTACGTATAAAAAGTAGCACATACATACCAGAATCACTGACATCTGAAACAGGCCTAATATGTATGCCCCTCAAGTACTGTCTATGCCCCAAGACCCTCCTATGCTGAATATACTATAACCCCAGCCCCTCCTGTGCTGTATATACTGTAGCCCCCAGCCCCTCCTGTGCTGTATATACTGTAGCCCCCAGCCACCACTCCTGTGCTGTGTATACTATAGCCCCCAGCCCCTCCTGTGCTGTGTATACTGTAGCCCCCAGCCCCTCCTGTGCTGTGTATACTGTAGCCCCCAGCCCCTCCTGTGCTGTATATACTGTAGCCTCCAGTCACCACTCCTGTGCTGTATATACCGCAGCCCCCAGCCCCTCCTGTGCTGTATATACTGTAGCCCCCAGCCCCTCCTGTGCTATATATACTGTAGCCCCCAGCCCCTCCTGTGCTGTATATACTGTAGCCCCCAGCCCCTCCTGTGCTGTATATACTGTAACCCCAGCCCCTCCTGTGCTGTATGTACTGTAGCCCCCAGGCCCTCCTGTGCTGTATATACTGTAGCCCCCAGCCTCTCCTGTGCTGTATATACTGTAGCCCCCAGCCTCTCCTGTGCTGTATATACTGTAGCCCCCAGCCCCTCCTGTGCTGTATATACTGTAGCCCCCAGCCCCTCCTGTGCTGTATATACTGTAGCCCCCAGCCCCTCCTGTGCTGTACATACTGTAGCCCCCAGCCCCTCCTGTGCTGTATGTACTGTAGCCCCCAGCCCCTCCTGTGCTGTATGTACTGTAGCCCCCAGCCCCTCTTGTGCTGTATATATTGTATATATACAGTGTGTGTGTGTATATATATATATGTATATATATATATATATATATATATATATATTATAGTATATAAAACCCCCATCCTCCCTTGTGATACATACACAGCGGTGTCAGTGTGCACTGTGCGTGGCTAGGTCTGTTAAAGTGTTGCCAAGTGATCACATGCCGAGGAGGAGCTGGACAGAGACAAGCGGGGTAGGTGAGTGCGGCTGCTGCCGGCTTCCCCATGTTATTACCTCCAATGTGTGTATATGTATGATGTATATATCTATGTATGTCAGTGCAGATGACTGTGTATAGATTTGTCTGTTTATATGTATTTTAGGGAATTTGTCTTCAAATATGTACCGTATATGTGCGTATGCCTGTGCCCACAATCAGGACTCGCTGTGTCCTGGAGGCAGCGGGTCCTGACCTGCGGGGCTGCACGTCTCCTCTGCAGGAGACCACAACTGCCTGTGTCCACGATCAGGACTCGCTGTGTCCTGGAGGCAGCGCGTCCTGACCTGCGGGGCTGCACGTCTCCTCCGCAGGAGAACGCAGCTGCCTGTGCCCACGATCAGGACTCGCTGTGTCCTGGAGGCAGCGCGTTCTGACCTGCGCGGCTGCACGTCTCCTCCGCAGGAGAACGCAGCTGCCTGTGCCCACGATCAGGACTCGCTGTGTCCTGGAGGCAGCGCGTCCTGATCTGCGGGGCTGCACGTCTCCTCCGCAGGAGAACGCAGCTGCCTGTGCCCACGATCAGGACTCGCTGTGTCCTGGAGGCATCTGGTCCTGACCTGCGGGGCTGCACGTCTCCTCCGCAGGAGAACGCAGCTGCCTGTGCCCACGATCAGGACTCGCTGTGTCCTGGAGGCAGCGGGTCCTGACCTGCGGGGCTGCACGTCTCCTCCGCAGGAGACCACAGCTGCCTGTGCCCACGATCAGGACTCCCTGTGTCCTGGAGGCAGCGGGTCCTGACCTGCGGGGCTGCACGTCTCCTCTGCAGGAAACCACAGCTGCCTGTGCCCACGATCAGGACTCGCTGTGTCCTGGAGGCAGCGGGTCCTGACCTGCGGGGCTGTACGTCTCCTCCGCAGGAGAACGCAGCTGCCTGTGCCCACGATCAGGGTTCAGTGCGCTGCGGTCTCCTGCTGTGTTCTCCCTACGGAGGACGCATGCAACTGCAGCAAACAATGGATATGCTGCAGTCTGGAAAGACGCTCCGCAGGTCAGTGTTTGCTGCAGAAAAAACAAGCACAGTGGGCACGGGGTTTCTAGAAATCCCTCCACTGTGCTTGTACTGTACAATGCGGCGTTTTAGACACAGCAAAAACACGCTACATCCAAAATGCTGCAAATACTGATCATGGGCACGCAGCCTTATACAATGTGATCAGCAGTGCTGAAAAGGATTGGATGTGGGCGTGACAGATTGCAAAATGGGTGTGGTTAGGGGGCATGGCTTAAAATTGCTGCGGCGCGCTACGCACGCCGCATACTTTGTCCCTCTTTCTCATCTTTAAATGTTGGGAGGTATGGTTTTTGACACCAAGGGAAGAGAGGATGTGTACTAGGAGAGAATAATGAACGGTGTTGAAGGCAGAGGACAGGTCTAGAAGGAGGAGTATAGAGATTTGTCTGTTAACTTAGGGGTACTTTGCATGTTGCGACATCGCTACTGCGATGTCGTCGGGGTCAAATCGAAAGTGACGCACATCCGGCGCCAGTAACGATGTCGCAACGTGTAAAGCCTAGATGAACTGATAAACGATCGCAAAAGCATCGTAAATCGGTGATCGGTGTAGTGTCGGTCATTTCCATAATTTTGCTGCAGCGACAGTATGATGTTGTTCCTCGTTCCTGCGGCAGCACACATCCCTGTGTATGAAGCCGCAGGAGCGAGGAACTTCTTACCTGCCTACATCGGCTATGCGGAAGGAAGGAGGTGGGCGGGATGTTTAAGTCCCGCTCATCTCCGCCCTTCAGCTTCTATTGGCCGCCTGCCGTGTGACGTCGCTGTGATGCTGCACGTGTGATCATTGTAGAGTCTAGGCTGGAAGGTGTGTAATCATTGTAGAGTCTAGGCTGGAAGGTGTGTGATCATTGTAGAGTCTAGTCTGGCAGGTGTGTGATCATGGTAGAGTCTAGTCTGGAAGGTGTGTGATCATTGTAGGGTCTAGTCTGGCAGGTGTGTGATCATTGTAGGGTCTAGGCTGGCAGGTGTGTGATCATTGTAAGGTCTAGGCTGGCAGGTGTGTGATCATTGTAGGGTCTAGTCTGGCAGGTGTGTGATCATTGTAGGGTCTAGGCTGGCAGGTGTGTGATCATTGTAAGGTCTAGGCTGGCAGGTGTGTGATCATTGTAGAGTCTAGGCTGGCAGGTGTGTGATCATTGTAAGGTCTAGGCTGGCAGGTGTGTGATCATTGTGGGGACTAGGCTGGAAGGTGTGTGATCATTGTAGGGTCTAGGCTGGCAGGTGTGTGATCATTGTAGAGTCTAGTCTGGCAGGTGTGTGATCATTGTAGGGTCTAGGCTGGAAGGTGTGTGATAATTGTAGGATCTAGGCTGGCAGGTGTGTGATCATTGTAGGGACTAGGCTGGCAGGTGTGTGATCATTGTAGAGTCTAGGCTGGAAGGTGTGTGATCATTGTAGAGTCTAGGCTGGCAGGTGTGTGATCATTGTAGGGTCTAGGCTGGCAGGTGTGTGATCATTGTAGGGTCTAGGCTGGAAGGTGTGTGATCATTGTAGGGTCTAGGCTGGCAGGTGTGTGATCATTGTAGAGTCTAGTCTGGAAGGTGTGTGATCATTGTAGAGTCTAGTCTGGAAGGTGTGTGATCATTGTAGGGTCTAGGCTGGACAGTGTGTGATCATTGTAGAGTCTAGGCTGGCAGGTGTGTGATCATTGTAGAGTCTAGGCTGGCAGGTGTGTGATCATTGTAGGGTCTAGGCTGGAAGGTGTGTGATCATTGTAAGGACTAGGCTGGCAGGTGTGTGATCATTGTAGGGTCTAGGCTGGCAGGTGTGTGATCATTGTAGAGTCTAGTCTGGCAGGTGTGTGATCATTGTAGAGTCTAGTCTGGCAGGTGTGTGATCATTGTAGAGTCTAGTCTGGCAGGTGTGTGATCATTGTAGAGTCTAGTCTGGAAGGTGTGTGATCATTGTAGGGTCTAGTCTGGCAGGTGTGTAATCATTGTAGAGTCTAGTCTGGAAGGTGTGTAATCATTGTAGGGTCTAGGCTGGAAGGTGTGTGATCATTGTAGAGTCTAGGCTGGCAGATGTGTGATCATTGTAAGGTCTAGGCTGGCAGATGTGTGATCATTGTAGGGACTAGGCTGGAGAGTGTGTGATCATTGTAGAGTCTAGTCTGGCAGGTGTGTGATCATTGTAGAGTCTAGGCTGGCAGGTGTGTGATCATTGTAAGGTCTAGGCTGGAAGGTGTGTGATCATTGTAGGGTCTAGGCTGGAAGGTGTGTGATCATTGTAGGGTCTAGGCTGGCAGGTGTGTGATCATTGTAGGGACTAGGCTGGCAGGTGTGTGATCATTGTAGAGTCTAGGCTGGCAGATGTGTGATCATTGTAAGGTCTAGGCTGGCAGATGTGTGATCATTGTAAGGTCTAGGCTGGCAGGTGTGTGATCATTGTAGGGTCTAGGCTGGAAGGTGTGTGATCATTGTAGAGTCTAGGCTGGAAGGTGTGTGATCATTGTAGAGTCTAGGCTGGAGAGTGTGTGATCATTGTAGAGTCTAGGCTGGCAGATGTGTGATCATTGTAAGGTCTAGGCTGGCAGGTGTGTGATCATTGTAGAGTCTAGGCTGGCAGATGTGTGATCATTGTAGGGTTTAGGCTGGAGAGTGTGTGATCATTGTAAGGTCTAGGCTGACAGATGTGTGATCATTGTAGAGTCTAGGCTGGAAGGTGTGTGATCATTGTAGAGTCTAGGCTGGCAGGTGTGTGATCATTGTAGAGTCTAGGCTGGCAGATGTGTGATCATTGTAGGGTTTAGGCTGGAGAGTGTGTGATCATTGTAGGGTCTAGGCTGGCAGGTGTGTGATCATTGTAGGGTCTAGGCTGGCAGGTGTGTGATCATTGTAGGGTCTAGGCTGGAAGGTGTGTGATCATTGTAGAGTCTAGTCTGGAAGGTGTGTGATCATTGTAGAGTCTAGTCTGGAAGGTGTGTGATCATTGTAGGGTCTAGGCTGGACAGTGTGTGATCATTGTAGAGTCTAGGCTGGCAGGTGTGTGATCATTGTAGGGTCTAGGCTGGAAGGTGTGTGATCATTGTAAGGACTAGGCTGGCAGGTGTGTGATCATTGTAGGGTCTAGGCTGGCAGGTGTGTGATCATTGTAGAGTCTAGTCTGGCAGATGTGTGATCATTGTAGAGTCTAGTCTGGAAGGTGTGTGATCATTGTAGGGTCTAGTCTGGCAGGTGTGTAATCATTGTAGAGTCTAGTCTGGAAGGTGTGTGATCATTGTAGGGTCTAGGCTGGAAGGTGTGTAATCATTGTAGAGTCTAGTCTGGAAGGTGTGTAATCATTGTAGGGTCTAGTCTGGCAGGTGTGTGATCATTGTAGAGTCTAGGCTGGCAGGTGTGTGATCATTGTAAGGTCTAGGCTGGCAGATGTGTGATCATTGTAAGGTCTAGGCTGGCAGGTGTGTGATCATTGTAGGGTCTAGGCTGGAAGGTGTGTGATCATTGTAGGGTCTAGGCTGGAAGGTGTGTGATCATTGTAGGGTCTAGGCTGGCAGGTGTGTGATCATTGTAGGGACTAGGCTGGCAGGTGTGTGATCATTGTAGAGTCTAGGCTGGCAGATGTGTGATCATTGTAAGGTCTAGGCTGGCAGATGTGTGATCATTGTAAGGTCTAGGCTGGAAGGTGTGTGATCATTGTAGGGTCTAGGCTGGAAGGTGTGTGATCATTGTAGAGTCTAGGCTGGAAGGTGTGTGATCATTGTAAGGTCTAGGCTGGAAGGTGTGTGATCATTGTAGGGTCTAGGCTGGAAGGTGTGTGATCATTGTAGGGTCTAGTCTGGCAGGTGTGTGATCATTGTAAGGTCTAGGCTGGCAGGTGTGTGATCATTGTAGAGTCTAGGCTGGAAGGTGTGTGATCATTGTAGGGTCTAGGCTGGAAGGTGTGTGATCATTGTAGGGTCTAGGCTGGCAGGTGTGTGATCATTGTAGGGACTAGGCTGGCAGGTGTGTGATCATTGTAGAGTCTAGGCTGGCAGATGTGTGATCATTGTAAGGTCTAGGCTGGAAGGTGTGTGATCATTGTAGGGTCTAGGCTGGAAGGTGTGTGATCATTGTAGAGTCTAGGCTGGAAGGTGTGTGATCATTGTAAGGTCTAGGCTGGAAGGTGTGTGATCATTGTAGGGTCTAGGCTGGAAGGTGTGTGATCATTGTAGGGTCTAGTCTGGCAGGTGTGTGATCATTGTAAGGTCTAGGCTGGCAGGTGTGTGATCATTGTAGAGTCTAGGCTGGAAGGTGTGTAATCATTGTAAGGTCTAGGCTGGCAGGTGTGTGATCATTGTAGAGTCTAGGCTGGCAGGTGTGTGATCATTGTAGAGTCTAGGCTGGCAGGTGTGTGATCATTGTAGGGTCTAGGCTGGAAGGTGTGTGATCATTGTAGAGTCTAGGCTGGAAGGTGTGTGATCATTGTAGGGTCTAGGCTGGAAGGTGTGTGATCATTGTAGGGTCTAGGCTGGCAGGTGTGTGATCATTGTAGGGACTAGGCTGGCAGGTGTGTGATCATTGTAGAGTCTAGGCTGGCAGATGTGTGATCATTGTAAGGTCTAGGCTGGCAGATGTGTGATCATTGTAAGGTCTAGGCTGGCAGGTGTGTGATCATTGTAGGGTCTAGGCTGGAAGGTGTGTGATCATTGTAGAGTCTAGGCTGGAGAGTGTGTGATCATTGTAGGGTCTAGGCTGGCAGATGTGTGATCATTGTAAGGTCTAGGCTGGCAGGTGTGTGATCATTGTAAGATCTAGGCTGGCAGGTGTGTGATCATTGTAGAGTCTAGGCTGGCAGGTGTGTGATCATTGTAGGGTCTAGTCTAGCAGGTGTGTGATCATTGTAGAGTCTAGGCTGGAAGGTGTGTGATCATTGTAGGGACTAGGCTGGAAGGTGTGTGATCATTGTAGGGACTAGGCTGGAAGGTGTGTGATCATTGTAAGGTCTAGGCTGGACAGTGTGTGATCATTGTAGGGTCTTGTCTGGCAGGTGTGTGATCATTGTAGGGTCTAGGCTGGCAGGTGTGTGATCATTGTAGAGTCTAGGCTGGAAGGTGTGTGATCATTGTAAGGTCTAGGCTGGCAGGTGTGTGATCATTGTAGGGACTAGGCTGGCAGGTGTGTGATCATTGTAGGGTCTAGGCTGGCAGATGTGTGATCATTGTAGGGTCTAGGCTGGCAGGTGTGTGATCATTGTAGGGTCTAGGCTGGCAGGTGTGTGATCATTGTAAGGTCTAGGCTGGCAGGTGTGTGATCATTGTAGAGTCTAGGCTGGCAGGTGTGTGATCATTGTAAGGTCTAGGCTGGCAGGTGTGTGATCATTGTAAGGTCTAGGCTGGAAGGTGTGTGATCATTGTAGGGTCTAGGCTGGCAGGTGTGTGATCATTGTAGAGTCTAGGCTGGCAGGTGTGTGATCATTGTAAGGTCTAGGCTGGCAGGTGTGTGATCATTGTAAGGTCTAGGCTGGCAGGTGTGTGATCATTGTAAGGTCTAGGCTGGCAGGTGTGTGATCATTGTAAGGTCTAGGCTGGAAGGTGTGTGATCATTGTAAGGACTAGGCTGGCAGGTGTGTGATCATTGTAAGGTCTAGGCTGGCAGGTGTGTGATCATTGTAAGGTGTAGGATGGAAGGTGTGTGATCATTGTAAGGTCTAGGCTGGAAGGTGTGTGATCATTGTAAGGACTAGGCTGGCAGGTGTGTGATCATTGTAGAGTCTAGGCTGGAAGGTGTGTGATCATTGTAGGGTCTAGGCTGGCAGGTGTGTGATCATTGTAGAGTCTAGGCTGGAGAGTGTGTGATCATTGTAGGGTCTAGGCTGGCAGGTGTGTGATCATTGTAGAGTGTAGGCTGGAAGGTGTGTGATCATTGTAGGGTCTAGGCTGGCAGGTGTGTGATCATTGTAGAGTCTAGGCTGGAAGGTGTGTGATCATTGTAGGGTCTAGGCTGGCAGGTGTGTGATCATTGTAGAGTCTAGGCTGGCAGGTGTGTGATCATTGTAGGGTCTAGGCTGGCAGGTGTGTGATCATTGTAGAGTCTAGGCTGGAGAGTGTGTGATCATTGTAGGGTCTAGGCTGGAGAGTGTGTGATCATTGTAGAGTCTAGGCTGGCAGGTGTGTGATCATTGTAAGGTCTAGGCTGGAGAGTGTGTGATCATTGTAGGGACTAGGCTGGCAGGTGTGTGATCATTGTAGAGTCTAGGCTGGCAGGTGTGTGATCATTGTAGGGTCTAGGCTGGCAGGTGTGTGATCATTGTAGAGTCTAGGCTGGCAGGTGTGTGATCATTGTAGAGTCTAGGCTGGCAGATGTGTGATCATTGTAAGGACTAGGCTGACAGGTGCGTGATCATTGTAGGGTCTAGGCTGGCAGATGTGTGATCATTGTAGAGTCTAGGCTGGCAGATGTGTGATCATTGTAGAGTCTAGGCTGGCAGGTGTGTGATCATTGTAGGGTCTAGGCTGGCAGGTGTGTGATCATTGTAGGGTCTAGGCTGGAGAGTGTGTGATCATTGTAGGGTCTAGGCTGGCAGGTGTGTGATCATTGTAGGGTCTAGGCTGGAAGGTGTGTGATCATTGTAGAGTCTAGGCTGGAAGGTGTGTGATCATTGTAGGGTCTAGGCTGGCAGGTGTGTGATCATTGTAGGGTCTAGGCTGGAAGGTGTGTGATCATTGTAAGGTCTAGGCTGGCAGGTGTGTGATCATTGTAGGGTCTAGGCTGGAGAGTGTGTGATCATTGTAGAGTCTAGGCTGGAAGGTGTGTGATCATTGTAGGGTCTAGGCTGGAAGGTGTGTGATCATTGTAAGGTCTAGGCTGGCAGGTGTGTGATCATTGTAAGGTCTAGGCTGGAAGGTGTGTGATTATTGTAGGGTCTAGGCTGGAAGGTGTGTGATCATTGTAGGGTCTAGGCTGGCAGGTGTGTGATCATTGTAGGGTCTAGGCTGGAGAGTGTGTGATCATTGTAGAGTCTAGGCTGGCAGGTGTGTGATCATTGTAGGGTCTAGGCTGGAAGGTGTGTGATCATTGTAGAGTCTAGGCTGGCAGGTGTGTGATCATTGTAGAGTCTAGGCTGGAAGGTGTGTGATCATTGTAGAGTCTAGGCTGGCAGGTGTGTGATCATTGTAAGGTCTAGGCTGGCAGATGTGTGATCATTGTAAGGTCTAGGCTGGAGATTGTGTGATCATTGTAAGGTCTAGGCTGGCAGGTGTATGATCATTGTAGGATATAGGCTGGCAGGTGTGTGATCATTGTAGGATCTAGGCTGGCAGGTGTGTGATCATTGTAGAGTCTAGGCTGGAAGGTGTGTGATCATTGTAGAGTCTAGGCTGGAGAGTGTGTGATCATTGTAAGGTCTAGGCTGGCAGGTGTGTGATCATTGTAGAGTCTAGGCTGCCAGGTGTGTGATCATTGTAGGGTCTAGGCTGGAAGGTGTGTGATCATTGTAGAGTCTAGGCTGGAAGGTGTGTGATCATTGTAGAGTCTAGGCTGGCAGGTGTGTGATCATTGTAGAGTCTAGGCTGGCAGGTGTGTGATCATTGTAGAGTCTAGGCTGGAAGGTGTGTGATCATTGTAGAGTCTAGGCTGGCAGGTGTGTGATCATTGTAAGGTCTAGGCTGGCAGGTGTGTGATCATTGTAAGGTCTAGGCTGGAGATTGTGTGATCATTGTAAGGTCTAGGCTGGCAGGTGTGTGATCATTGTAGGATTTAGGCTGGAAGGTGTGTGATCATTGTAGGGTCTAGGCAGGAAGGTGTGTGATCATTGTAGAGTCTAGGCTGGAGAGTGTGTGATCATTGTAAGGTCTAGGCTGGCAGGTGTGTGATCATTGTAGAGTCTAGGCTGCCAGGTGTGTGATCATTGTAGTGTCTAGGCTGGAAGGTGTGTGATCATTGTAGAGTCTAGGCTGGAAGGTGTGTGATCATTGTAGAGTCTAGGCTGCCAGGTGTGTGATCATTGTAGGGTCTAGGCTGGAAGGTGTGTGATCATTGTAGAGTCTAGGCTGGAAGGTGTGTGATCATTGTAGAGTCTAGGCTGGCAGATGTGTGATCATTGTAGAGTCTAGGCTGGAAGGTGTGTGATCATTGTAGAGTCTAGGCTGGCAGGTGTGTGATCATTGTAAGGTCTAGGCTGGCAGGTGTGTGATCATTGTAAGGTCTAGGCTGGAGATTGTGTGATCATTGTAAGGTCTAGGCTGGCAGGTGTGTGATCATTGTAGGGTTTAGGCTGGAAGGTGTGTGATCATTGTAGGGTCTAGGCTGGAAGGTGTGTGATCATTGTAGAGTCTAGGCTGGAAGGTGTGTGATCATTGTAAGGTCTAGGCTGGAAGGTGTGTGATCATTGTAGGGTCTAGGCTGGCAGGTGTGTGATCATTTTAAGGTCTAGGCTGGCAGGTGTGTGATCATTGTAGAGTCTAGGCTGGCAGGCGTGTGATCATTGTAAGGTCTAGGCTGGCAGGTGTGTGATCATTGTAGGGTCTAGGCTGGCAGGTGTGTGATCATTGTAGGGTCTAGGCTGGAGAGTGTGTGATCATTGTAGGGTCTAGGCTGGCAGGTGTGTGATCATTGTAGGGTCTAGGCTGGAAGGTGTGTGATCATTGTAGAGTCTAGGCTGGAAGGTGTGTGATCATTGTAGGGTCTAGGCTGGCAGGTGTGTGATCATTGTAGGGTCTAGGCTGGAAGGTGTGTGATCATTGTAAGGTCTAGGCTGGCAGGTGTGTGATCATTGTAGGGTCTAGGCTGGAGAGTGTGTGATCATTGTAGAGTCTAGGCTGGAAGGTGTGTGATCATTGTAGGGTCTAGGCTGGAAGGTGTGTGATCATTGTAAGGTCTAGGCTGGCAGGTGTGTGATCATTGTAAGGTCTAGGCTGGAAGGTGTGTGATCATTGTAGGGTCTAGGCTGGAACGTGTGTGATCATTGTAGGGTCTAGGCTGGCAGGTGTGTGATCATTGTAGGGTCTAGGCTGGAGAGTGTGTGATCATTGTAGAGTCTAGGCTGGCAGGTGTGTGATCATTGTAGAGTCTAGGCTGGAAGGTGTGTGATCATTGTAGAGTCTAGGCTGGCAGGTGTGTGATCATTGTAGAGTCTAGGCTGGAAGGTGTGTGATCATTGTAGAGTCTAGGCTGGCAGGTGTGTGATCATTGTAGGGTCTAGGCTGGCAGGTGTGTGATCATTTTAAGGTCTAGGCTGGCAGGTGTGTGATCATTGTAGAGTCTAGGCTGGCAGGCGTGTGATCATTGTAAGGTCTAGGCTGGCAGGTGTGTGATCATTGTAGGGTCTAGGCTGGCAGGTGTGTGATCATTGTAGGGTCTAGGCTGGAGAGTGTGTGATCATTGTAGGGTCTAGGCTGGCAGGTGTGTGATCATTGTAGGGTCTAGGCTGGAAGGTGTGTGATCATTGTAGAGTCTAGGCTGGAAGGTGTGTGATCATTGTAGGGTCTAGGCTGGCAGGTGTGTGATCATTGTAGGGTCTAGGCTGGAAGGTGTGTGATCATTGTAAGGTCTAGGCTGGCAGGTGTGTGATCATTGTAGGGTCTAGGCTGGAGAGTGTGTGATCATTGTAGAGTCTAGGCTGGAAGGTGTGTGATCATTGTAGGGTCTAGGCTGGAAGGTGTGTGATCATTGTAAGGTCTAGGCTGGCAGGTGTGTGATCATTGTAAGGTCTAGGCTGGAAGGTGTGTGATCATTGTAGAGTCTAGGCTGGCAGGTGTGTGATCATTGTAGAGTCTAGGCTGGAAGGTGTGTGATCATTGTAGAGTCTAGGCTGGCAGGTGTGTGATCATTGTAGAGTCTAGGCTGGAGATTGTGTGATCATTGTAAGGTCTAGGCTGGCAGGTGTGTGATCATTGTAAGGTCTAGGCTGGCAGGTGTGTGATCATTGTAAGGTCTAGGCTGGAGATTGTGTGATCATTGTAAGGTCTAGGCTGGCAGGTGTATGATCATTGTAGGATCTAGGCTGGCAGGTGTGTGATCATTGTAGGATCTAGGCTGGCAGGTGTGTGATCATTGTAGAGTCTAGGCTGGAAGGTGTGTGATCATTGTAGAGTCTAGGCTGGAGAGTGTGTGATCATTGTAAGGTCTAGGCTGGCAGGTGTGTGATCATTGTAGAGTCTAGGCTGCCAGGTGTGTGATCATTGTAGGGTCTAGGCTGGAAGGTGTGTGATCATTTTAGAGTCTAGGCTGGAAGGTGTGTGATCATTGTAGAGTCTAGGCTGGCAGGTGTGTGATCATTGTAGAGTCTAGGCTGGAAGGTGTGTGATCATTGTAGGGTCTAGGCTGGCAGGTGTGTGATCATTGTAGGGTCTAGGCTGGAAGGTGTGTGATCATTGTAAGGACTAGGCTGGAGAGTGTGTGATCATTGTAAGGTCTAGGCTGGAAGGTGTGTGATCATTGTAAGGTCTAGGCTGGCAGGTGTGTGATCATTGTAGGGTCTAGGCTGGCAGGTGTGTGATCATTGTAGAGTCTAGGCTGGCAGGTGTGTGATCATTGTAGGGTCTAGGCTGGCAGGTGTGTGATCATTGTAGAGTCTAGGCTGGCAGGTGTGTGATCATTGTAGAGTCTAGGCTGGCAGGTGTGTGATCATTGTAAGGTCTAGGCTGGCAGGTGTGTGATCATTGTAAGGTCTAGGCTGGAGATTGTGTGATCATTGTAAGGTCTAGGCTGGCAGGTGTATGATCATTGTAGGATCTAGGCTGGCAGGTGTGTGATCATTGTAGGATCTAGGCTGGAAGGTGTGTGATCATTGTAGAGTCTAGGCTGGAGAGTGTGTGATCATTGTAGAGTCTAGGCTGGAGAGTGTGTGATCATTGTAAGGTCTAGGCTGGCAGGTGTGTGATCATTGTAGAGTCTAGGCTGGAAGGTGTGTGATCATTGTAGAGTCTAGGCTGGAGAGTGTGTGATCATTGTAAGGTCTAGGCTGGCAGGTGTATGATCATTGTAGGATCTAGGCTGGCAGGTGTGTGATCATTGTAGGATCTAGGCTGGAAGGTGTGTGATCATTGTAGAGTCTAGGCTGGAGAGTGTGTGATCATTGTAGAGTCTAGGCTGGAGAGTGTGTGATCATTGTAAGGTCTAGGCTGGCAGGTGTGTGATCATTGTAGAGTCTAGGCTGGAAGGTGTGTGATCATTGTAGAGTCTAGGCTGGAGAGTGTGTGATCATTGTAAGGTCTAGTCTGGAAGGTGTGTGATCATTGTAGGATCTAGGCTGGCAGGTGTGTGATCATTGTAGAGTCTAGGCTGGAAGGTGTGTGATCATTGTAGAGTCTAGGCTGGCAGGTGTGTGATCATTGTAAGGTCTAGGCTGGAGAGTGTGTGATCATTGTAAGGTCTAGGCTGGCAGGTGTGTGATCATTGTAGGGTCTAGGCTGGCAGGTGTGTGATCATTGTAAGGTCTAGGCTGGCAGGTGTGTGATCATTGTAGGGTCTAGGCTGGCAGATGTGTGATCATTGTAGGGTCTAGGCTGGCAGATGTGTGATCATTGTAGGGTCTAGGCTGGCAGGTGTGTGATCATTGTAGAGTCTAGGCTGGAGAGTGTGTGATCGTTGTAAGGTCTAGGCTGGCAGGTGTGTGATCATTGTAGGGTCTAGGCTGACAGGTGTGTGATCATTGTAGAGTCTAGGCTGGAGGGTGTGTGATCATTGTAGAGTCTAGGCTGGCAGGTGTGTGATCATTGTAGAGTCTAGGCTGGCAGGTGTGTGATCATTGTAGAGTCTAGGCTGGCAGATGTGTGATCATTGTAAGGTCTAGGCTGGAGAGTGTGTGATCATTGTAGAGTCTAGTCTGGCAGGTGTGTGATCATTTTAGGGTCTAAGCTGGCAGGTGTGTGATCATTGTAGAGTCTAGGCTGGCAGGTGTGTGATCATTGTAGGGACTAGTCTGGAAGGTGTGTGATCATTGTAGGGTCTAGGCTGGCAGGTGTGTGATCATTGTAGGGTCTAGGCTGGAGAGTGTGTGATCATTGTAGAGTCTAGGCTGGCAGGTGTGTGATCATTGTAGGGTCTAGGCTGGCAGGTGTGTGATCATTGTAGGGTCTAGGCTGGCAGGTGTGTGATCATTGTAAGGTCTAGGCTGGCAGATGTGTGATCATTGTAGAGTCTAGGCTGGCAGATGTGTGATCATTGTAGAGTCTAGGCTGGCAGATGTGTGATCGTTGTAGGGTCTAGGCTGGAAGGTGTTTGATCATTGTAGAGTCTAGGCTGGCAGGTGTGTGATCATTGTAGAGTCTAGGCTGGCAGGTGTGTGATCATTGTAGAGTCTAGGCTGGCAGGTGTGTGATCATTGTAGAGTCTAGGCTGGAGAGTGTGTGATCATTGTAAGGTCTAGGCTGGCAGGTGTGTGATCATTGTAAGTTCTAGGCTGGAAGGTGTGTGATCATTGTAGAGTCTAGGCTGGAAGGTGTGTGATCATTGTAGGGTCTAGGCTGGCAGGTGTGTGATCATTGTAGAGTCTAGGCTGGAAGGTGTGTGATCATTGTAGAGTCTAGGCTGGCAGGTGTGTGATCATTGTAGAGTCTAGGCTGGAAGGTGTGTGATCATTGTAGAGTCTAGTCTGACAGGTGTGTGATCATTGTAGGGTCTAGGCTGGCAGGTGTGTGATCATTGTAGAGTCTAGGCTGGCAGGTGTGTGATCATTGTAGGGTCTAGGCTGGCAGGTGTGTGATCATTGTAAGGTCTAGGCTGGCAGGTGTGTGATCATTGTAGGATCTAGGCTGGCAGGTGTGTGATCATTGTAAGGTCTAGGCTGGCAGGTGTGTGATCATTGTAGAGTCTAGGCTGGAAGGTGTGTGATCATTGTAGAGTCTAGGCTGGCAGGTGTGTAATCATTGTAGAGTCTAGGCTGGCAGATGTGTGATCATTGTAGAGTCTAGGCTGGAGAGTGTGTGATCATTGTAGGGTCTAGGCTGGAAGGTGTGTGATCATTGTAAGGTCTAGGCTGGAGAGTGTGTGATCATTGTAAGGTCTAGGCTGGCAGGTGTGTGATCATTGTAGAGTCTAGGCTGGCAGGTGTGTGATCATTGTAGAGTCTAGGCTGGCAGGTGTGTGATCATTGTAGGGTCTAGGCTGGCAGGTGTGTGATCATTGTAAGGTCTAGGCTGGCAGGTGTGTGATCATTGTAGGGTCTAGGCTGGCAGATGTGTGATCATTGTAGGGTCTAGGCTGGCAGGTGTGTGATCATTGTAGAGTCTAGGCTGGAAGGTGTGTGATCATTGTAGGGTCTAGGCTGGAAGGTGTGTGATCATTGTAGAGTCTAGGCTGGAAGGTGTGTGATCATTGTAGAGTCTAGGCTGGAGAGTGTGTGATCATTGTAGGGTCTAGGCTGGAAGGTGTGTGATCATTGTAGGGTCTAGGCTGGAGGGTGTGTGATCATTGTAGGGTCTAGGCTGGAAGGTGTGTGATCATTGTAAGGTCTAGGCTGGCAGGTGTGTGATCATTGTAGAGTCTAGGCTGGCAGGTGTGTGATCATTGTAAGGTCTAGGCTGGCAGGTGTGTGATCATTGCAAGGTCTAGGCTGGAAGGTGTGTGATCATTGTAAGGTCTAGGCTGGCAGGTGTGTGATCATTGTAGGGTCTAGGCTGGCAGGTGTGTGATCATTGTAGAGTCTAGGCTGGAAGGTGTGTGATCATTGTAGGGTCTAGGCTGGCAGGTGTGTGATCATTGTAGAGTCTAGGCTGGAGGGTGTGTGATCATTGTAGAGTCTAGACTGGCAGGTGTGTGATCATTGTAGGGTCTAGGCTGGAGGGTGTGTGATCATTGTAGAGTCTAGGCTGGCAGGTGTGTGATCATTGTAGAGTCTAGGCTGGCAGGTGTGTGATCATTGTAGAGTCTAGGCTGGCAGATGTGTGATCATTGTAAGGTCTAGGCTGGAGAGTGTGTGATCATTGTAGAGTCTAGTCTGGCAGGTGTGTGATCATTTTAGGGTCTAGGCTGGCAGGTGTGTGATCATTGTAGAGTCTAGGCTGGCAGGTGTGTGATCATTGTAGGGACTAGTATGGAAGGTGTGTGATCATTGTAGGGTCTAGGCTGGCAGGTGTGTGATCATTGTAGGGTCTAGGCTGGAGAGTGTGTGATCATTGTGGAGTCTAGGCTGGCAGGTGTGTGATCATTGTAGGGTCTAGGCTGGCAGGTGTGTGATCATTGTAGGGTCTAGGCTGGCAGGTGTGTGATCATTGTAAGGTCTAGGCTGGCAGATGTGTGATCATTGTAGAGTCTAGGCTGGCAGATGTGTGATCATTGTAGAGTCTAGGCTGGCAGATGTGTGATCATTGTAGGGTCTAGGCTGGAAGGTGTGTGATCATTGTAGAGTCTAGGCTGGCAGGTGTGTGATCATTGTAGAGTCTAGGCTGGCAGGTGTGTGATCATTGTAGAGTCTAGGCTGGCAAGTGTGTGATCATTGTAGAGTCTAGGCTGGAGAGTGTGTGATCATTGTAAGGTCTAGTCTGGCAGGTGTGTGATCATTGTAAGTTCTAGGCTGGAAGGTGTGTGATCATTGTAGAGTCTAGGCTGGAAGGTGTGTGATCATTGTAGGGTCTAGGCTGGCAGGTGTGTGATCATTGTAGAGTCTAGGCTGGAAGGTGTGTGATCATTGTAGAGTCTAGGCTGGCAGGTGTGTGATCATTGTAGAGTCTAGGCTGGAAGGTGTGTGATCATTGTAGAGTCTAGTCTGACAGGTGTGTGATCATTGTAGGGTCTAGGCTGGCAGGTGTGTGATCATTGTAGAGTCTAGGCTGGCAGGTGTGTGATCATTGTAGGGTCTAGGCTGGCAGGTGTGTGATCATTGTAAGGTCTAGGCTGGCAGGTGTGTGATCATTGTAGGATCTAGGCTGGCAGGTGTGTGATCATTGTAAGGTCTAGGCTGGAAGGTGTGTGATCATTGTAGGGTCTAGGCTGGAGAGTGTGTGATCATTGTAGGGTCTAGGCTGGAAGGTGTGTGATCATTGAAGGGTCTAGGCTGGAAGGTGTGTGATCATTTCAAGGTCTAGGCTGGAGAGTGTTTGATCATTGTAAGGACTAGGCTGGCAGGTGTGTGATCATTGTAAGGTCTAGGCTGGCAGGTGTGTGATCATTGTAGGGTCTAGGCTGGCAGATGTGTGATCATTGTAGGGTCTAGGCTGGAGAGTGTGTGATCATTGTAAGGTCTAGGCTGGAGAGTGTGTGATCATTGTAAGGACTAGGCTGGCAGGTGTGTGATCATTGTAAGGTCTAGGCTGGCAGGTGTGTGATCATTGTAGGGTCTAGGCTGGAAGGTGTGTGATCATTGTAGGGTCTAGGCTGGCAGGTGTGTGATCATTGTAGAGTCTAGGCTGGCAGGTGTGTGATCATTGTAGGGTCTAGGCTGGCAGGTGTGTGATCATTGTAGGGTCTAGGCTGGAGAGTGTGTGATCATTGTACAGTCTAGGCTGGAGAGTGTGTGATCATTGTAGGGTCTAGGCTGGAAGGTGTGTGATCATTGTAGGGTCTAGGCTGGAGAGTGTGTGATCATTGTAGGGTCTAGGCTGGCAGATGTGTGATCATTGTAGGGTCTAGGCTGGAAGGTGCGATCTTGTAGAATCTAAGCTGGCAGGTGTGATCTTGTAGGATCTAGACTGGCAGGTGCGATCTTGTAGGATCTAAGCTAGCAGGTGTGTGATCATTGTAAGGTCTAGGCTGGAGATTGTGTGATCATTGTAAGGTCTAGGCTGGCAGGTGTATGATCATTGTAGGATCTAGGCTGGCAGGTGTGTGATCATTGTAGGATCTAGGCTGGCAGGTGTGTGATCATTGTAGAGTCTAGGCTGGAAGGTGTGTGATCATTGTAGAGTCTAGGCTGGAGAGTGTGTGATCATTGTAAGGTCTAGGCTGGCAGGTGTGTGATCATTGTAGGGTTTAGGCTGGAAGGTGTGTGATCATTGTAGGGTCTAGGCTGGAAGGTGTGTGATCATTGTAGAGTCTAGGCTGGAAGGTGTGTGATCATTGTAAGGTCTAGGCTGGCAGGTGTGTGATCATTGTAGGGTCTAGGCTGGCAGGTGTGTGATCATTGTAGGGTCTAGGCTGGAGAGTGTGTGATCATTGTAAGGTCTAGGCTGGAGAGTGTGTGATCATTGTAAGGACTAGGCTGGCAGGTGTGTGATCATTGTAAGGTCTAGGCTGGCAGGTGTGTGATCATTGTAGGGTCTAGGCTGGAAGGTGTGTGATCATTGTAGGGTCTAGGCTGGCAGGTGTGTGATCATTGTAGAGTCTAGGCTGGCAGGTGTGTGATCATTGTAGGGTCTAGGCTGGCAGGTGTGTGATCATTGTACAGTCTAGGCTGGAGAGTGTGTGATCATTGTAGGGTCTAGGCTGGAAGGTGTGTGATCATTGTAGGGTCTAGGCTGGAGAGTGTGTGATCATTGTAGGGTCTAGGCTGGCAGATGTGTGATCATTGTAGGGTCTAGGCTGGAAGGTGCGATCTTGTAGAATCTAAGCTGGCAGGTGTGATCTTGTAGGATCTAGACTGGCAGGTGCGATCTTGTAGGATCTAAGCTAGCAGGTGTGTGATCATTGTAAGGTCTAGGCTGGAGATTGTGTGATCATTGTAAGGTCTAGGCTGGCAGGTGTATGATCATTGTAGGATCTAGGCTGGCAGGTGTGTGATCATTGTAGGATCTAGGCTGGCAGGTGTGTGATCATTGTAGAGTCTAGGCTGGAAGGTGTGTGATCATTGTAGAGTCTAGGCTGGAGAGTGTGTGATCATTGTAAGGTCTAGGCTGGCAGGTGTGTGATCATTGTAGAGTCTAGGCTGCCAGGTGTGTGATCATTGTAGGGTCTAGGCTGGAAGGTGTGTGATCATTGTAGAGTCTAGGCTGGAAGGTGTGTGATCATTGTAGAGTCTAGGCTGGCAGGTGTGTGATCATTGTAGAGTCTAGGCTGGAAGGTGTGTGATCATTGTAGAGTCTAGGCTGGCAGGTGTGTGATCATTGTAAGGTCTAGGCTGGAGATTGTGTGATCATTGTAAGGTCTAGGCTGGCAGGTGTGTGATCATTGTAGGGTCTAGGCTGGAAGGTGTGTGATCATTGTAGAGTCTAGGCTGGAAGGTGTGTGATCATTGTAGAGTTTAGGCTGCCAGGTGTGTGATCATTGTAGAGTCTAGGCTGGAAGGTGTGTGATCATTGTAGAGTCTAGGCTGGAAGGTGTGTGATCATTGTAGAGTCTAGGCTGGCAGGTGTGTGATCATTGTAGAGTCTAGGCTGGAAGGTGTGTGATCATTGTAGAGTCTAGGCTGGCAGGTGTGTGATCATTGTAAGGTCTAGGCTGGCAGGTGTGTGATCATTGTAAGGTCTAGGCTGGAGATTGTGTGATCATTGTAAGGTCTAGGCTGGCAGGTGTGTGATCATTGTAGGGTTTAGGCTGGAAGGTGTGTGATCATTGTAGGGTCTAGGCTGGAAGGTGTATGATCATTGTAGAGTCTAGGCTGGAAGGTGTGTGATCATTGTAAGGTCTAGGCTGGAAGGTGTGTGATCATTGTAGGGTCTAGGCTGGCAGGTGTGTGATCATTGTAAGGTCTAGGCTGGCAGGCGTGTGATCATTGTAAGGTCTAGGCTGGCAGGTGTGTGATCATTGTAGGGTCTAGGCTGGCAGGTGTGTGATCATTGTAGGGTCTAGGCTGGAGAGTGTGTGATCATTGTAGGGTCTAGGCTGGCAGGTGTGTGATCATTGTAGGGTCTAGGCTGGAAGGTGTGTGATCATTGTAGAGTCTAGGCTGGAAGGTGTGTGATCATTGTAGGGTCTAGGCTGGCAGGTGTGTGATCATTGTAGGGTCTAGGCTGGAAGGTGTGTGATCATTGTAAGGTCTAGGCTGGCAGGTGTGTGATCATTGTAGGGTCTAGGCTGGAGAGTGTGTGATCATTGTAGAGTCTAGGCTGGAAGGTGTGTGATCATTGTAGGGTCTAGGCTGGAAGGTGTGTGATCATTGTAAGGTCTAGGCTGGCAGGTGTGTGATCATTGTAAGGTCTAGGCTGGAAGGTGTGTGATCATTGTAGGGTCTAGGCTGGAAGGTGTGTGATCATTGTAGGGTCTAGGCTGGCAGGTGTGTGATCATTGTAGGGTCTAGGCTGGAGAGTGTGTGATCATTGTAGAGTCTAGGCTGGCAGGTGTGTGATCATTGTAGAGTCTAGGCTGGAAGGTGTGTGATCATTGTAGAGTCTAGGCTGGCAGGTGTGTGATCATTGTAGAGTCTAGGCTGGAAGGTGTGTGATCATTGTAGAGTCTAGGCTGGCAGGTGTGTGATCATTGTAAGGTCTAGGCTGGCAGGTGTGTGATCATTGTAAGGTCTAGGCTGGAGATTGTGTGATCATTGTAAGGTCTAGGCTGGCAGGTGTATGATCATTGTAGGATCTAGGCTGGCAGGTGTGTGATCATTGTAGGATCTAGGCTGGCAGGTGTGTGATCATTGTAGAGTCTAGGCTGGAAGGTGTGTGATCATTGTAGAGTCTAGGCTGGAGAGTGTGTGATCATTGTAAGGTCTAGGCTGGCAGGTGTGTGATCATTGTAGAGTCTAGGCTGCCAGGTGTGTGATCATTGTAGGGTCTAGGCTGGAAGGTGTGTGATCATTGTAGAGTCTAGGCTGGAAGGTGTGTGATCATTGTAGAGTCTAGGCTGGCAGGTGTGTGATCATTGTAGAGTCTAGGCTGGAAGGTGTGTGATCATTGTAGAGTCTAGGCTGGCAGGTGTGTGATCATTGTAAGGTCTAGGCTGGCAGGTGTGTGATCATTGTAAGGTCTAGGCTGGAGATTGTGTGATCATTGTAAGGTCTAGGCTGGCAGGTGTGTGATCACTGTAGGGTCTAGGCTGGCAGGTGTGTGATCATTGTAGGATCTAGGCTGGCAGGTGTGTGATCATTGTAGGATCTAGGCTGGAAGGTGTGTGATCATTGTAGAGTCTAGGCTGGAGAGTGTGTGATCATTGTAGAGTCTAGGCTGGAGAGTGTGTGATCATTGTAAGGTCTAGGCTGGCAGGTGTGTGATCATTGTAGGGTCTAGGCTGGCAGGTGTGTGATCATTGTAGGGTCTAGGCTGGCAGGTGTGTGATCATTGTAGAGTCTAGGCTGGAAGGTGTGTGATCATTGTAGAGTCTAGGCTGGAGAGTGTGTGATCATTGTAAGGTCTAGGCTGGCAGGTGTGTGATCATTGTAGGGTCTAGGCTGGCAGGTGTGTGATCATTGTAGGATCTAGGCTGGCAGGTGTGTGATCATTGTAGAGTCTAGGCTGGAAGGTGTGTGATCATTGTAGAGTCTAGGCTGGCAGGTGTGTGATCATTGTAAGGTCTAGGCTGGAGAGTGTGTGATCATTGTAAGGTCTAGGCTGGCAGGTGTGTGATCATTGTAGAGTCTAGGCTGGCAGGTGTGTGATCATTGTAAGGTCTAGGCTGGCAGGTGTGTGATCATTGTAAGGTCTAGGCTGGAGATTGTGTGATCATTGTAAGGTCTAGGCTGGCAGGTGTGTGATCATTGTAGGGTTTAGGCTGGAAGGTGTGTGATCATTGTAGGGTCTAGGCTGGAAGGTGTATGATCATTGTAGAGTCTAGGCTGGAAGGTGTGTGATCATTGTAAGGTCTAGGCTGGAAGGTGTGTGATCATTGTAGGGTCTAGGCTGGCAGGTGTGTGATCATTGTAAGGTCTAGGCTGGCAGGCGTGTGATCATTGTAAGGTCTAGGCTGGCAGGTGTGTGATCATTGTAGGGTCTAGGCTGGCAGGTGTGTGATCATTGTAGGGTCTAGGCTGGAGAGTGTGTGATCATTGTAGGGTCTAGGCTGGCAGGTGTGTGATCATTGTAGGGTCTAGGCTGGAAGGTGTGTGATCATTGTAGAGTCTAGGCTGGAAGGTGTGTGATCATTGTAGGGTCTAGGCTGGCAGGTGTGTGATCATTGTAGGGTCTAGGCTGGAAGGTGTGTGATCATTGTAAGGTCTAGGCTGGCAGGTGTGTGATCATTGTAGGGTCTAGGCTGGAGAGTGTGTGATCATTGTAGAGTCTAGGCTGGAAGGTGTGTGATCATTGTAGGGTCTAGGCTGGAAGGTGTGTGATCATTGTAAGGTCTAGGCTGGCAGGTGTGTGATCATTGTAAGGTCTAGGCTGGAAGGTGTGTGATCATTGTAGGGTCTAGGCTGGAAGGTGTGTGATCATTGTAGGGTCTAGGCTGGCAGGTGTGTGATCATTGTAGGGTCTAGGCTGGAGAGTGTGTGATCATTGTAGAGTCTAGGCTGGCAGGTGTGTGATCATTGTAGAGTCTAGGCTGGAAGGTGTGTGATCATTGTAGAGTCTAGGCTGGCAGGTGTGTGATCATTGTAGAGTCTAGGCTGGAAGGTGTGTGATCATTGTAGAGTCTAGGCTGGCAGGTGTGTGATCATTGTAAGGTCTAGGCTGGCAGGTGTGTGATCATTGTAAGGTCTAGGCTGGAGATTGTGTGATCATTGTAAGGTCTAGGCTGGCAGGTGTATGATCATTGTAGGATCTAGGCTGGCAGGTGTGTGATCATTGTAGGATCTAGGCTGGCAGGTGTGTGATCATTGTAGAGTCTAGGCTGGAAGGTGTGTGATCATTGTAGAGTCTAGGCTGGAGAGTGTGTGATCATTGTAAGGTCTAGGCTGGCAGGTGTGTGATCATTGTAGAGTCTAGGCTGCCAGGTGTGTGATCATTGTAGGGTCTAGGCTGGAAGGTGTGTGATCATTGTAGAGTCTAGGCTGGAAGGTGTGTGATCATTGTAGAGTCTAGGCTGGCAGGTGTGTGATCATTGTAGAGTCTAGGCTGGAAGGTGTGTGATCATTGTAGAGTCTAGGCTGGCAGGTGTGTGATCATTGTAAGGTCTAGGCTGGCAGGTGTGTGATCATTGTAAGGTCTAGGCTGGAGATTGTGTGATCATTGTAAGGTCTAGGCTGGCAGGTGTGTGATCACTGTAGGGTCTAGGCTGGCAGGTGTGTGATCATTGTAGGATCTAGGCTGGCAGGTGTGTGATCATTGTAGGATCTAGGCTGGAAGGTGTGTGATCATTGTAGAGTCTAGGCTGGAGAGTGTGTGATCATTGTAGAGTCTAGGCTGGAGAGTGTGTGATCATTGTAAGGTCTAGGCTGGCAGGTGTGTGATCATTGTAGGGTCTAGGCTGGCAGGTGTGTGATCATTGTAGGGTCTAGGCTGGCAGGTGTGTGATCATTGTAGAGTCTAGGCTGGAAGGTGTGTGATCATTGTAGAGTCTAGGCTGGAGAGTGTGTGATCATTGTAAGGTCTAGGCTGGCAGGTGTGTGATCATTGTAGGGTCTAGGCTGGCAGGTGTGTGATCATTGTAGGATCTAGGCTGGCAGGTGTGTGATCATTGTAGAGTCTAGGCTGGAAGGTGTGTGATCATTGTAGAGTCTAGGCTGGCAGGTGTGTGATCATTGTAAGGTCTAGGCTGGAGAGTGTGTGATCATTGTAAGGTCTAGGCTGGCAGGTGTGTGATCATTGTAGGGTCTAGGCTGGCAGGTGTGTGATCATTGTAAGGTCTAGGCTGGCAGGTGTGTGATCATTGTAGGGTCTAGGCTGGCAGATGTGTGATCATTGTAGGGTCTAGGCTGGCAGATGTGTGATCATTATAGGGTCTAGGCTGGCAGGTGTGTGATCATTGTAGAGTCTAGGCTGGAGAGTGTGTGATCGTTGTAAGGTCTAGGCTGGCAGGTGTGTGATCATTGTAGGGTCTAGGCTGGCAGGTGTGTGATCATTGTAGGGTCTAGGCTGGCAGGTGTGTGATCATTGTAGAGTCTAGGCTGGAGGGTGTGTGATCATTGTAGAGTCTAGACTGGCAGGTGTGTGATCATTGTAGGGTCTAGGCTGGAGGGTGTGTGATCATTGTAGAGTCTAGGCTGGCAGGTGTGTGATCATTGTAGAGTCTAGGCTGGCAGGTGTGTGATCATTGTAGAGTCTAGGCTGGCAGATGTGTGATCATTGTAAGGTCTAGGCTGGAGAGTGTGTGATCATTGTAGAGTCTAGTCTGGCAGGTGTGTGATCATTGTAGGGTCTAGGCTGGCAGGTGTGTGATCATTGTAGGGTCTAGGCTGGCAGGTGTGTGATCATTGTAGAGTCTAGGCTGGAAGGTGTGTGATCATTGTAGAGTCTAGGCTGGAGAGTGTGTGATCATTGTAAGGTCTAGGCTGGCAGGTGTGTGATCATTGTAGGGTCTAGGCTGGCAGGTGTGTGATCATTGTAAGGTCTAGGCTGGAGATTGTGTGATCATTGTAAGGTCTAGGCTGGCAGGTGTGTGATCACTGTAGGGTCTAGGCTGGCAGGTGTGTGATCATTGTAGGATCTAGGCTGGCAGGTGTGTGATCATTGTAGGATCTAGGCTGGAAGGTGTGTGATCATTGTAGAGTCTAGGCTGGAGAGTGTGTGATCATTGTAGAGTCTAGGCTGGAGAGTGTGTGATCATTGTAAGGTCTAGGCTGGCAGGTGTGTGATCATTGTAGGGTCTAGGCTGGCAGGTGTGTGATCATTGTAGGGTCTAGGCTGGCAGGTGTGTGATCATTGTAGAGTCTAGGCTGGAAGGTGTGTGATCATTGTAGAGTCTAGGCTGGAGAGTGTGTGATCATTGTAAGGTCTAGGCTGGCAGGTGTGTGATCATTGTAAGGTCTAGGCTGGAGATTGTGTGATCATTGTAAGGTCTAGGCTGGCAGGTGTGTGATCACTGTAGGGTCTAGGCTGGCAGGTGTGTGATCATTGTAAGGTCTAGGCTGGCAGGTGTGTGATCATTGTAAGGTCTAGGCTGGAGATTGTGTGATCATTGTAAGGTCTAGGCTGGCAGGTGTGTGATCATTGTAGGGTCTAGGCTGGAAGGTGTGTGATCATTGTAGAGTCTAGGCTGGAGAGTGTGTGATCATTGTAAGGTCTAGGCTGGCAGGTGTGTGATCATTGTAGGGTCTAGGCTGGCAGGTGTGTGATCATTGTAGAGTCTAAGCTGGCAGGTGTGTGATCATTGTAGGGACTAGTCTGGAAGGTGTGTGATCATTGTAGGGTCTAGGCTGGCAGGTGTGTGATCATTGTAGGGTCTAGGCTGGAAGGTGTGTGATCATTGTAAGGTCTAGGCTGGCAGATGTGTGATCATTGTAGAGTCTAGGCTGGCAGATGTGTGATCATTGTAGAGTCTAGGCTGGCAGATGTGTGATCATTGTAGGGTCTAGGCTGGAAGGTGTGTGATCATTGTAGAGTCTAGGCTGGCAGGTGTGTGATCATTGTAGAGTCTAGGCTGGCAGGTGTGTGATCATTGTAGAGTCTAGGCTGGCAGGTGTGTGATCATTGTAGAGTCTAGGCTGGAGAGTGTGTGATCATTGTAAGGTCTAGGCTGGCAGGTGTGTGATCATTGTAAGTTCTAGGCTGGAAGGTGTGTGATCATTGTAGAGTCTAGGCTGGAAGGTGTGTGATCATTGTAGAGTCTAGGCTGGCAGGTGTGTGATCATTGTAGGGTCTAGGCTGGCAGGTGTGTGATCATTGTAAGGTCTAGGCTGGCAGGTGTGTGATCATTGTAAGGTCTAGGCTGGCAGGTGTGTGATCATTGTAGAGTCTAGGCTGGAAGGTGTGTGATCATTGTAGAGTCTAGGCTGGCAGGTGTGTAATCATTGTAGAGTCTAGGCTGGCAGATGTGTGATCATTGTAGAGTCTAGGCTGGAGAGTGTGTGATCATTGTAGGGTCTAGGCTGGAAGGTGTGTGATCATTGTAAGGTCTAGGCTGGAGAGTGTGTGATCATTGTAAGGTCTAGGCTGGCAGGTGTGTGATCATTGTAGAGTCTAGGCTGGCAGGTGTGTGATCATTGTAGAGTCTAGGCTGGAGGGTGTGTGATCATTGTAGAGTCTAGACTGGCAGGTGTGTGATCATTGTAGGGTCTAGGCTGGAGGGTGTGTGATCATTGTAGAGTCTAGGCTGGCAGGTGTGTGATCATTGTAGAGTCTAGGCTGGCAGGTGTGTGATCATTGTAGAGTCTAGGCTGGCAGATGTGTGATCATTGTAAGGTCTAGGCTGGAGAGTCTGTGATCATTGTAGAGTCTAGTCTGGCAGGTGTGTGATCATTGTAGGGTCTAGGCTGGCAGGTGTGTGATCATTGTAGAGTCTAGGCTGGCAGGTGTGTGATCATTGTAGGGACTAGTCTGGAAGGTGTGTGATCATTGTAGGGTCTAGGCTGGCAGGTGTGTGATCATTGTAGGGTCTAGGCTGGAGAGTGTGTGATCATTGTAGAGTCTAGGCTGGCAGGTGTGTGATCATTGTAGGGTCTAGGCTGGCAGGTGTGTGATCATTGTAGGGTCTAGGCTGGCAGGTGTGTGATCATTGTAAGGTCTAGGCTGGCAGATGTGTGATCATTGTAGAGTCTAGGCTGGCAGATGTGTGATCATTGTAGAGTCTAGGCTGGCAGATGTGTGATCATTGTAGGGTCTAGGCTGGAAGGTGTGTGATCATTGTAGAGTCTAGGCTGGCAGGTGTGTGATCATTGTAGAGTCTAGGCTGGCAGGTGTGTGATCATTGTAGAGTCTAGGCTGGCAGGTGTGTGATCATTGTAGAGTCTAGGCTGGAGAGTGTGTGATCATTGTAAGGTCTAGGCTGGCAGGTGTGTGATCATTGTAAGTTCTAGGCTGGAAGGTGTGTGATCATTGTAGAGTCTAGGCTGGAAGGTGTGTGATCATTGTAGAGTCTAGGCTGGCAGGTGTGTGATCATTGTAGGGTCTAGGCTGGCAGGTGTGTGATCATTGTAAGGTCTAGGCTGGCAGGTGTGTGATCATTGTAGGATCTAGGCTGGCAGGTGTGTGATCATTGTAAGGTCTAGGCTGGCAGGTGTGTGATCATTGTAGAGTCTAGGCTGGAAGGTGTGTAATCATTGTAGAGTCTAGGCTGGCAGATGTGTGATCATTGTAGAGTCTAGGCTGGAGAGTGTGTGATCATTGTAGGGTCTAGGCTGGAAGGTGTGTGATCATTGTAAGGTCTAGGCTGGAGAGTGTGTGATCATTGTAAGGTCTAGGCTGGCAGGTGTGTGATCATTGTAGGGTCTAGGCTGGCAGGTGTGTGATCATTGTAGAGTCTAGGCTGGAAGGTGTGTGATCATTGTAAGGTCTAGGCTGGCAGGTGTGTGATCATTGTAGAGTCTAGGCTGGCAGGTGTGTGATCATTGTAGGGTCTAGGCTGGCAGGTGTGTGATCATTGTAAGGTCTAGGCTGGCAGGTGTGTGATCATTGTAGGGTCTAGGCTGGCAGATGTGTGATCATTGTAGGGTCTAGGCTGGCAGGTGTGTGATCATTGTAGAGTCTAGGCTGGAAGGTGTGTGATCATTGTAAGGTCTAGGCTGGCAGGTGTGTGATCATTGTAGGGTCTAGGCTGGCAGGTGTGTGATCATTGTAGAGTCTAGGCTGGAAGGTGTGTGATCATTGTAGGGTCTAGGCTGGAAGGTGTGTGATCATTGTAGAGTCTAGGCTGGAAGGTGTGTGATCATTGTAGAGTCTAGGCTGGAGAGTGTGTGATCATTGTAGGGTCTAGGCTGGAAGGTGTGTGATCATTGTAGGGTCTAGGCTGGAAGGTGTGTGATCATTGTAAGGTCTAGGCTGGCAGGTGTGTGATCATTGTAGAGTCTAGGCTGGCAGGTGTGTGATCATTGCAAGGTCTAGGCTGGCAGGTGTGTGATCATTGTAAGGTCTAGGCTGGCAGGTGTGTGATCATTGTAAGTTCTAGGCTGGAAGGTGTGTGATCATTGTAGAGTCTAGGCTGGAAGGTGTGTGATCATTGTAGAGTCTAGGCTGGCAGGTGTGTGATCATTGTAGGGTCTAGGCTGGCAGGTGTGTGATCATTGTAAGGTCTAGGCTGGCAGGTGTGTGATCATTGTAGGATCTAGGCTGGCAGGTGTGTGATCATTGTAAGGTCTAGGCTGGCAGGTGTGTGATCATTGTAGAGTCTAGGCTGGAAGGTGTGTTATCATTGTAGAGTCTAGGCTGGCAGGCGTGTAATCATTGTAGAGTCTAGGCTGGCAGATGTGTGATCATTGTAGAGTCTAGGCTGGAGAGTGTGTGATCATTGTAGGGTCTAGGCTGGAAGGTGTGTGATCATTGTAAGGTCTAGGCTGGAGAGTGTGTGATCATTGTAAGGTCTAGGCTGGCAGGTGTGTGATCATTGTAGAGTCTAGGCTGGCAGGTGTGTGATCATTGTAGAGTCTAGGCTGGCAGGTGTGTGATCATTGTAGGGTCTAGGCTGGCAGGTGTGTGATCATTGTAAGGTCTAGGCTGGCAGGTGTGTGATCATTGTAGGGTCTAGGCTGGCAGATGTGTGATCATTGTAGGGTCTAGGCTGGCAGGTGTGTGATCATTGTAGAGTCTAGGCTGGAAGGTGTGTGATCATTGTAAGGTCTAGGCTGGCAGGTGTGTGATCATTGTAGGGTCTAGGCTGGCAGGTGTGTGATCATTGTAGAGTCTAGGCTGGAAGGTGTGTGATCATTGTAGGGTTTAGGCTGGAAGGTGTGTGATCATTGTAGAGTCTAGGCTGGAAGGTGTGTGATCATTGTAGAGTCTAGGCTGGAGAGTGTGTGATCATTGTAGGGTCTAGGCTGGAAGGTGTGTGATCTTTGTAGGGTCTAGGCTGGAAGGTGTGTGATCATTGTAAGGTCTAGGCTGGCAGGTGTGTGATCATTGTAGAGTCTAGGCTGGCAGGTGTGTGATCATTGTAAGGTCTAGGCTGGCAGGTGTGTGATCATTGCAAGGTCTAGGCTGGCAGGTGTGTGATCATTGTAAGGTCTAGGCTGGCAGGTGTGTGATCATTGTAAGGTCTAGGCTGGAAGGTGTGTGATCATTGTAGAGTCTAGGCTGGAAGGTGTGTGATCATTGTAAGGTCTAGGCTGGCAGGTGTGTGATCATTGTAGAGTCTAGGCTGGAGAGTGTGTGATCATTGTAGAGTCTAGGCTGGCAGGTGTGTGATCATTGTAAGGTCTAGGTTGGCAGGTGTGTGATCATTGTAAGGTCTAGGCTGGCAGGTGTGTGATCATTGTAAGGTCTAGGCTGGCAGGTGTGTGATCATTGTAAGGTCTAGGCTGGCAGGTGTGTGATCATTGTAGAGTCTAGGCTGGCAGGTGTGTGATCATTGTAAGGTCTAGGCTGGCAGGTGTGTGATCATTGTAAGGTTTAGGCTGGAAGGTGTGTGATCATTGTAAGGTCTAGGCTGGAGAGTGTGTGATCATTGTAGGGTCTAGGCTGGCAGGTGTGTGATCATTGTAGAGTCTAGGCTGGAGAGTGTGTGATCATTGTAGGGTCTAGGCTGGAAGGTGTGTGATCATTGTAGGGTCTAGGCTGGAGAGTGTGTGATCATTGTAGGGTCTAGGCTGGAAGGTGTGTGATCATTGAAGGGTCTAGGCTGGAAGGTGTGTGATCATTGTAAGGTCTAGGCTGGAGAGTGTGTGATCATTGTAAGGACTAGGTTGGCAGGTGTGTGATCATTGTAAGGTCTAGGCTGGCAGGTGTGTGATCATTGTAGGGTCTAGGCTGGCAGATGTGTGATCATTGTAGGGTCTAGGCTGGAGAGTGTGTGATCATTGTAAGGTCTAGGCTGGAGAGTGTGTGATCATTGTAAGGACTAGGCTGGCAGGTGTGTGATCATTGTAAGGTCTAGGCTGGCAGGTGTGTGATCATTGTAGGGTCTAGGCTGGAAGGTGTGTGATCATTGTAGGGTCTAGGCTGGCAGGTGTGTGATCATTGTAGAGTCTAGGCTGGCAGGTGTGTGATCATTGTAGGGTCTAGGCTGGCAGGTGTGTGATCATTGTAGAGTCTAGGCTGGAGAGTGTGTGATCATTGTAGGGTCTAGGCTGGAAGGTGTGTGATCATTGTAGGGTCTAGGCTGGAGAGTGTGTGATCATTGTAGGGTCTAGGCTGGCAGATGTGTGATCATTGTAGGGTCTAGGCTGGAAGGTGCGATCTTGTAGAATCTAAGCTGGCAGGTGTGATCTTGTAGGATCTAGACTGGCAGGTGCGATCTTGTAGGATCTAAGCTAGCAGGTGTGTGATCATTGTAAGGACTAGGCTGGCAGGTGTGTGATCATTGTAGAGTCTAGGCTGGCAGGTGTGTGATCATTGTAGAGTCTAGGCTGGCAGGTGTGTGATCATTGTAGGGTCTAGGCTGGCAGGTGTGTGATCATTGTAGAGTCTAGGCTGGAGAGTGTGTGATCATTGTAGGGTCTAGGCTGGAAGGTGTGTGATCATTGTAGGGTCTAGGCTGGAGAGTGTGTGATCATTGTAGGGTCTAGGCTGGCAGATGTGTGATCATTGTAGGGTCTAGGCTGGAAGGTGCGATCTTGTAGAATCTAAGCTGGCAGGTGTGATCTTGTAGGATCTAGACTGGCAGGTGCGATCTTGTAGGATCTAAGCTAGCAGGTGTGTGATCATTGTAAGGACTAGGCTGGCAGGTGTGTGATCATTGTAGGGTCTAGGCTGGAAGGTGCGATCTTGTAGGATTTAGGGTGGCAGGTGTGCGATCTTGTAGAATCTAAGCTGGCAGGTGTGATCTTGTAGGATCTAGGCTGGCAGGTGCGATCTTGTAGGATCTAAGCTAGCAGGTGTGTGAACTTGTAGAATGTAGGCAGGTGTGTGATCATTAAAAACAAAAAAACAAAAACAAAAAAGTGAGCCGGAGTATGAGATGGTATACATGGAGCTTGTGAGACCATGTTCACACACTCGATAAGACAAACAGAAACCAAGGAAAAAATTGTGAAAACATACCCTGCTGTAACTAAATAAAAGCATAGTGCATATAAACATAGGGTAATTAGTAAACACTGTTTTTGATCAAAAAAAGCGTAAAACTATCCCAGCAAACGTCAAGGTGTACCCAGTTGGGATAGTACCTACACTCTCTAATATTAAAACCTTACCATGGGTCTAAAATAGGTGTGTAGAGTCAAGGCTGGAAGGTGCGATCTTGTCGGATCTAGGCTGGCAGTTGTGTGATCTTGTAGGATCTAGGATGGCAGGTGTGTGATCTTGTAGGATCTAGGCTGGCAGGTGTGTGATCTTGTAGGATCTAGGCTGGCAGGTGTGCGATCTTGTAGGATCTAGGCTGGCAGGTGTGTGATCTTGTAGAATGTAGGCAGGTGTGTGATCATTGTAGGGTCTAGGCTGTGTGAGGTAGCACGGTCGGCTGCGCAGCAGAAGACACGGGATCCAGGCATTAAGGTTCACAGCACACGGTTTTAATGTCCAAACAAAAGTCCATAACACAATACATGTGCCTCTCCAGCAGAAAACTCAGGGAGTTCTGTTCACTCCCTCCCACCCGGCACACCTGCCCTTGTTCCTGATTCTATTTAACCCTTCCTTCAGCCTGTAGGGAAACAGCATTAACCCTATAGTGGAGTTACTTTCTATCATGGAGGGAGCACAACCGGGGCGAGACATACCGGCCGTCATAGATAACCCCGGTCACAGTCTCACATACCCCCCCCCTCAGTTCAAGCGTGCGGGGTTGAACTCCAGCCATCAAACACGGGCCGCGGGACAAGGCATCGGCGTTGCCCTGCAACCTACCGGCCCGGTGTTCAACCGTAAACCGGAAGTTCTGCAGAGAAAGGAACCACCGGGTAACCCGGGCATTCCGTTCCTTGGCGGACCTCATCCAGACCAGGGGAGAGTGATCCGTCACCAAGCGAAACTGCCGTCCCAGCAGGTAATAGCGTAGGGACTCCAAGGCCCACTTGATCGCCAGGCACTCCTTCTCCACTACGCTATAATTCCGCTCGGGAGGGGTGAGCTTCCTACTCAAGAAGGTGACGGGGTGTTCCTCCCCCTGAACCACCTGAGACAGCACTGCCCCCAGGCCGACCTCCGAGGCGTCAGTCTGTACAATGAACTCCTTCCGGAAATCAGGGTTGACCAGAACGGGCTGTCCGCACAGGACCTCCTTCAGGGCCCGGAAGGAGTCCTCGGCCTGCGGAGTCCAGCGCACCATGACGGACTTCTTGCCTTTGAGAAGGTCCGTCAAGGGGGCTGATAGTCCCGCAAAATCCTTTACAAACCTCCTGTAGTACCCCACGATACCCAGGAAGGCCCTAACCTGCTTCGTGGTCAGGGGTCTAGGCCACTTCTGGATCGCCTCAACCTTGTTAATTTGGGGCTTAATCACTCCTTGGCCTATCACGTAGCCCAAGTAGCGGGCTTCCGTGAGTCCCAATGCACATTTCTTGGGATTGGCTGTCAATCCGGCTGTTCGAAGCGCGTCCACCACCGCTTGTACCTGTTCCAAGTGGGTCTGCCAATCGGAGCTGTAAATAATGATGTAATCCAGGTACGCTGATGCATACGCCTGGTGGGGTTCCAGCACTAAGTCCATCAACCTCTGGAACGTGGCCGGAGCGCCATGTAACCCAAAAGGCAAGACAACATAGTGGAAGAGACCCTCCGGCGTAACAAAAGCGGTTTTCTCCTTGGCGGACTCCGTTAGTGGCACCTGCCAGTACCCCTTGGTCAGGTCGAGCGTGGTAAAATATCGCGCCTGTCCCAGCCTATCAATCAGCTCATCCACCCGGGGCATGGGGTAGAGATCGAACTTGGATATTTCGTTCAATCTCCTAAAATCATTGCAGAACCTTAAGGAGCCATCGGGTTTTGGTATTAGGACAATCGGACTAGCCCATTCACTCCGGGATTTTTCGATGACCCCCAGGGCGTAACATTGTCTTTACTTCCTCCGATATGGCTTGTCGTCGAGCCTCCGGTACCCGGTATGACTTAAGGCGTACCTTCAGGTGGGGCTCGGTGACAATATCGTGTCGTATCAGACTGGTGCTACCGGGCAGCTCGGAGAAGACATCGGGGTTCTGCTGAACCAACCGTCTGGCCTCTCGCCTCTGTTGTTTGGTGAGGGCTTCTCCAATCCTTACTTCCGGTTCGTCCTCTCCGGAGGTCGCTGGAGCCGGATGTGAACGACCCGAAGAGGAGGGAGGTGGGGAAAAAACAGCCATCAGGCTTTCCCGTTCCTGCCAAGGTTTTAATAGGTTGACATGGTATATTTGTTCAGGTTTTCGCCTACCGGGCTGCAATACTTTATAGTTAACCATCCCGACTCTTTCCTTTATCTCGTAGGGGCCTTGCCACTGAGCCAGGAATTTACTCTCCGCCGTGGGGATTAATACCAACACCCGATCCCCGGGTTTAAAGGTCCGCACGGTGGCTTGTCTATTGTAGCGGCCGCTTTGCGCGGCCTGAGCCTCCTGTAAATGCTCCTTCACAATTGGCATGACCGCGCTTATGCGGTTCTGCATTCCTAAAATGTGTTCAATCACACTTTTATGGGGGGTGGGCTCTTGTTCCCATGTTTCTTTTGCCAGGTCCAACAATCCCCGGGGGTGTCGCCCGTATAACAATTCAAAAGGCGAAAACCCCGTGGATGCCTGTGGCACCTCTCGTATGGCAAACATCAAATAGGGAAGCATCATATCCCAGTCTTTCCCGTCTTTTGAGATCACCCTTCTTAGCATGGTTTTCAGGGTTTTATTGAAACGCTCGACTAAACCGTCCGTTTGAGGATGATACACAGACGTACGCAACTGCTTGATCTGGAGTAGCCGGCACAGCTCTTTGGTCACTTTAGACATGAATGGGGTCCCCTGATCCGTAAGGATCTCCTTGGGCAACCCCACCCGGCAGAACACAGCAAACAACTCCCGAGCTATAAGCTTTGCTGCAGTATGTCTGAGAGGTATCGCCTCGGGATACCGGGTGGCATAGTCAACGATCACTAGGATGTGTTGGTGCCCTCGAACGGACTTTACGAGGGGCCCCACCAGATCCATCCCTATCCGTTCAAAAGGGACTTCTATAATGGGTAACGGTACCAACGGACTGCGAAAATGGGTCAGGGGTGCGGTAAGCTGACACTCCGGGCAGGTTTCGCAGAACCGTTTTACCTCCCCAAAGACCCCGGGCCAATAGAACCTTTGCAATATTCGCTCCTGCGTTTTCTTGACCCCTAGGTGGCCACTCATCAGGTGTTTATGAGCCAAGTCGAGGACCCGCCGGCGATGCGGCTGGGGCACCACCAACTGTTCTACCCCCACGCCCCGTATTTCATCTACCCGGTACAGTAAATCCTGCTTAAGAGCGAAATGGGGGTACCTTACCTGGGCACCGGGCAGCTGTGCCACCCCGTCAACTACTGTCACCCGACTCCGGGCATGTATCAACGTAGGGTCCTGGAGTTGGGCTGTCCCAAACGTATCCGGGGACGCCTCCAACTCCGGGATGGGCTCGACCGTCTCAGCCTCTCCTGCCAATACCTCTAGGGGCGACCTACCGGGTTCACACTCTGTCCCTATCATGGTGACCCCTACGGCAGGTGTCCCGGATTCAGGATTGTAGGGCTCAGGTCCTGGACCAACCAATATCTGAGGGGACTTAGGGGGTCCCCTCCATAAAGTCCAAAAATAGGGCAGATCCCTTCCTAGGATCACGTCATAAGGAAGAGTGTTAAGAAGTCCCACCTCATGTTGCACCTGACCGCAAGGTGCTGTGATGGTGACAATCCCCGTGGGATAGTCGCGGCGGTCCCCATGTATGCAAACCACCCCCACGGTGCGTCCTGTGGCCTTTACTTTAGCCCTCAAGGTGGATCGCACAAGGGTCACTAAGCTTCCGGAATCCAACAATCCTGTAACCGGACATCCATTCACCTGTATTTGGCACAAGTGGGGCTCCGTCTCTGGGGAGACCAGGTCAGCGGTACACACCACCTGAGCATACATCGAACCCCGCCGGGTAACCCCACAATCCATGGGCTCCGTGGTGAGTGGACACTGGGCTTCCATATGTCCCACCCGCTGGCACCGCCAACATCTAATGGGGACGGAAACCCCCTTGACGGGTTGTCGTTTAGGGTACAGAACCTTCCGGACCTCAGGAATGGCGGCCGCGGCCTCAGACGGGACGGTAGGGGACTTCTACACCGTTGTCAGCGGTGGGTCCTTGGCCCTAGGCTTGGAGGGGCCGGACCGACGGGCGGTACGCAAAGTCTCAGTGTCCCGTATCAAGTCCTGCGTAGCCACATGCCGCTCTACCAGGGACACTAATTGGTCCAGGGTACTCGGGTCACCCTGTCCGACCCACCGTTGAACGGTGATGGGTAAAGTGCGCACAAAACGATCCACTACTACCCTTTCCACCATTTGCGCCGGGCTCAGAGTGTCAGGCTGCAACCACTTTTTTACAAGATGCAACAAGTCATAGGCCTGGGAGCGTACGGGTTTGGCTTCCTCAAAGAACCACTGATTTACCCGCTGAGCCCCTACATAGGTATTCACCCCCAACCGAGCCAGTATTTCGGCTTTCAGGGTCACATAGTCAATGGCGTCCTCGGTACAGAGGTCCAGGTACGCTTTTTGGGGTTCCCCCGTCAGATAGGGAGACAATACCTCAGCCCACTGCGGGGTCGGCAGCTTTTCCCGCTCGGCCACCCGCTCAAACACCGCCAGGAACGCTTCCACATCATCACCCGGGGTCATCTTTTGCAACGCTTGTCTCACCGCTTTCCGGACGCTGCCGTCGTCACCCGGTCCCGGGGTTGTTGCTGCCGGTCCGGCACGGATCGACTTGGCCAGGAGAACCATCTGTTCTTGGTGCCTTTTTTCCTGCAATTGCAAGGCTTGCTGCTGACGTGCATTGGCCTGATCCATCTGTTCTTGGAGTTTTTTTTCCTGCACTTGCAAGGATTGGAGCAGGTGTGCATTGGTCTGTTGCTGCTGTGCATTAGCCTGAGCCAAATGCTTTAGTATGTCCTCCATGGCGTCGCCGGGTTTGGGCTGTAGTATAGCCGCTCGAATCCAGGACATGCGCAGCTGGGTCACCAGGGATGGATGCTACACCTCACCGGCTGTCATGCCCGCATTCTCCACCATATGTGAGGTAGCACGGTCGGCTGCGCAGCAGAAGACACGGGATCCAGGCATTAAGGTTCACAGCACACGGTTTTAATGTCCAAACAAAAGTCCAGAACACAATACATGTGCCTCTCCAGCAGAAAACTCAAGGAGTTCTGTTCACTCCCTCCCACCCGGCACACCTGCCCTTGTTCCTGATTCTATTTAACCCTTCCTTCAGCCTGTAGGGAAACAGCATTAACCCTATAGTGGAGTTACTTTCTATCATGGAGGGAGCACAACCGGGGCGAGACATACCGGCCGTCATAGATAACCCCGGTCACAGTCTCACAGCTGGCAGGTGCGATCTTGTAGGATTTAGGCTGGCAGGTGTGTGATCTTGTAGGATCTAAGCTGGCAGGTGAGATCTTGTAGGATCTAAGCTGGCAGGTGCAATCTTGTAGAATCTAAGCTGGCAGGTGCGATCTTGTAGGATCTAAGCTAGCAGGTGCGATCTTGTAGGATCTAGGTTGGCAGGTGTGTGATCTTATAGAATGTAGGCAGGTGTGTGATCATTGAAGAAAAAACAAAAAGCCAGCACCAAATGTACACTTCAGCACTAAAAATTCCAAACTGTACTTATAAAAATGTTGAGATTTTTGGCAAAAAATTGCAATTTCTTGAGCTGCCTCGCCACGTCACGGCAAATCTCATTTGAGGCAGTCCTACACTAAAATATTTTTATAAAATGTGCCATACGGCCTCATATATGAATAGTAGAACTGCTCTTAGCAGCACTCACCTGGTCTATTTCAATCCCGTACCCATGACTGAGTCATAGCTGTGGGCGGGACAGGTCCAGGCAAATGCTGCATGAAGTAAATAGCCTGTGGACAAGGCCTGATGACTGAATGTGAACAGTCACCAACCGCCAAAATCTAGACAGGTGGAATACATCCCAAATTGGGGTGCATAGCAAAGTGGGGGTCAGCCACCGACCAATTCAATGAAGAAAAACAAAAAGCCAGCACTAAATGTGCACTTCAGCACTAAAAATTCCAAACTGTACTTATTATAAAAATTTGGCCGTATGACACAGTTTATAAAAATATTTTAGTGTAGGACTGCCTCAAATGAGATTTGCCGTGACGTGGCGAGGCAGCTTAAGAAATTGCAATTTTTTGCCAAAAATCTAAAAATTTTATAATAAGTACAGTTTGGAATTTTTAGTGCTGAAGTACACATTTAGTGCTGGCTTTTTGTTTTTTCTTCAGGTGTGTGATCATTGTAGGATCTAGGCTGTCAGGTGCGATCTTGTAGAATCTAAGCTGGCAGGTGCGATCTTCTAAAATCTAGGCTGGCAGGTGTGATCTTCTAAAATCTAGGCTGGCAGGTGTGATCTTGTAGGATCTAGGCTGGCAGTTCTTTGATCCTGGGCACAGGTCACCTGCTGTAAATGGTAAATAAAAGGAAGGAGTGCACAGCTTCTATGAAGAACCTGCTGTGAATGTGACAGAGGGGCTGTGGATGTGACACGGGGCTGTGGATGTGACACGGGGCTGTGGATGTGACACAGGGGCTGTGGATGTGACACGGGGCTGTGGATGTGACACAGGGGCTGTGGATGTGACACGGGAGCTGTAAATGTGACACGGGGCTGTGTATGTTACACTGGGCTGTGGATGTGACACGGGGGCTGTGGATGTGACACGGGGGCTGTGGATGTGACTCGGGGGATGTGGATGTTACACTGGGCTGCGAATGTGACACGGGGGCTGTGAACGTGACACGGGGGCTATGGATGTGATATGGGGGCTGTGAATGTGACTCGGAGGATGTGGATGTTACACTGGGCTGTGAATGTGACACGGGGGCTGTGAATGTGACACGGGGGCTGTGAATGTGACATGGGGGCTGCGGATGTGACACGGGGGCTGTGAATGTGACATGGGGGCTGCGGATGTGACACGGGGGCTGCGAATGTGACACGGGGGCTGTGGATGTGACACGGGGGCTGTGGATGTGACTCGGGGGATGTGGATGTTACACTGGGCTGCGAATGTGACACGGGGGCTGTGAACGTGACACGGGGGCTATGGATGTGATATGGGGGCTGTGAATGTGACTCGGAGGATGTGGATGTTACACTGGGCTGTGAATGTGACACGGGGGCTGTGAATGTGACACGGGGGCTGTGAATGTGACAAGGGGGCTGTGAATGTGACATGGGGGCTGCGGATGTGACACGGGGGCTGCGGATGTGACACGGGGGCTGTGATGTGACACGGGGGCTGCGGATGTGACACGGGGGCTGCGGATGTGACACGGGGGGCTGTGAATGTGACACGGGGGCTGCGAATGTGACACGGGGGCTGCGGATGTGACACGGGGGCTGCGGATGTGACACGGGGGCTGCGGATGTGACACGGGGGCTGCGGATGTGACACGGGGGCTGTGGATGTGACACGGGGGCTGCGAATGTGACACGGGGGCTGTGGATGTGACACGGGGGCTGTGGATGTGACTCGGGGGATGTGGATGTTACACTGGGCTGCGAATGTGACACGGGGGCTGTGAACGTGACACGGGGGCTATGGATGTGATATGGGGGCTGTGAATGTGACTCGGAGGATGTGGATGTTACACTGGGCTGTGAATGTGACACGGGGGCTGTGAATGTGACACGGGGGCTGTGAATGTGACAAGGGGGCTGTGAATGTGACATGGGGGCTGCGGATGTGACACGGGGGCTGCGGATGTGACACGGGGGCTGTGATGTGACACGGGGGCTGCGGATGTGACACGGGGGCTGCGGATGTGACACGGGGGGCTGTGAATGTGACACGGGGGCTGCGAATGTGACACGGGGGCTGCGGATGTGACACGGGGGCTGCGGATGTGACACGGGGGCTGCGGATGTGACACGGGGGCTGCGGATGTGACACGGGGGCTGTGGATGTGACACGGGGGCTGCGAATGTGACACGGGGGCTGTGGATGTGACACGGGGGCTGTGGATGTGACTCGGGGGATGTGGATGTTACACTGGGCTGCGAATGTGACACGGGGGCTGTGAACGTGACACGGGGGCTATGGATGTGATATGGGGGCTGTGAATGTGACTCGGAGGATGTGGATGTTACACTGGGCTGTGAATGTGACACGGGGGCTGTGAATGTGACACGGGGGCTGTGAATGTGACAAGGGGGCTGTGAATGTGACATGGGGGCTGCGGATGTGACACGGGGGCTGCGGATGTGACACGGGGGCTGTGATGTGACACGGGGGCTGCGGATGTGACACGGGGGCTGCGGATGTGACACGGGGGGCTGTGAATGTGACACGGGGGGCTGTGAATGTGACACGGGGGCTGCGAATGTGACACGGGGGCTGCGGATGTGACACGGGGGCTGCGGATGTGACACGGGGGCTGCGGATGTGACACGGGGGCTGCGGATGTGACACGGGGGCTGCGGATGTGACACGGGGCTGTGAATGTGACACGGGGCTGTGAATGTGACACGGGGCTGTGAATGTGACACGGGGGCTGCGGATGTGACACGGGGGCTGCGAATGTGACACGGGGGCTGCGGATGTGACACGGGGGCTGCGAATGTGACACGGGGGCTGCGAATGTGACACGGGGGCTGTGAATGTGACACGGGGGCTGTGAATGTGACACGGGGCTGTGAATGTGACACGGGGCTGTGAATGTGACACGGGGGCTGCGGATGTGACACGGGGGCTGTGAATGTGACACGGGGGCTGTGAATGTGACACGGGGGCTGTGAATGTGACACGGGGCTGTGAATGTGACACGGGGGCTGCGGATGTGACACGGGGGGCTGTGAATGTGACACGGGGGGCTGTGAATGTGACACGGGGGCTGCGAATGTGACACGGGGGCTGCGGATGTGACACGGGGGCTGCGGATGTGACACGGGGGCTGCGGATGTGACACGGGGGCTGCGGATGTGACACGGGGGCTGCGGATGTGACACGGGGGCTGCGGATGTGACACGGGGGCTGCGGATGTGACACGGGGCTGTGAATGTGACACGGGGGCTGCGGATGTGACACGGGGGCTGCGAATGTGACACGGGGGCTGCGGATGTGACACGGGGGCTGCGAATGTGACACGGGGGCTGCGAATGTGACACGGGGGCTGTGAATGTGACACGGGGGCTGTGAATGTGACACGGGGCTGTGAATGTGACACGGGGCTGTGAATGTGACACGGGGGCTGCGGATGTGACACGGGGGCTGCGGATGTGACACGGGGGCTGTGAATGTGACACGGGGGCTGTGAATGTGACACGGGGGCTGTGAATGTGACACGGGGGCTGCGGATGTGACACGGGGGCTGCGAATGTGACACGGGGGCTGCGGATGTGACACGGGGGCTGCGGATGTGACACGGGGGCTGCGGATGTGACACGGGGGCTGCGAATGTGACACGGGGGCTGCGGATGTGACACGGGGGCTGCGGATGTGACACGGGGGCTGCGAATGTGACACGGGGGCTGCGGATGTGACACGGGGGCTGCGAATGTGACACGGGGGCTGCGAATGTGACACGGGGGCTGCGAATGTGACACGGGGGCTGCGAATGTGACACGGGGGCTGCGAATGTGACACGGGGGCTGCGGATGTGACACGGGGGCTGCGAATGTGACACGGGGGCTGCGAATGTGACACGGGGGCTGCGGATAAGACACGGGGGCTGCGGATGTGACACGGGGGCTGCGGATGTGACACGGGGGCTGCGGATGTGACACGGGGGCTGCGGATGTGACACGGGGGCTGCGCATGTGACACGGGGGCTGCGCATGTGACACGGGGGCTGCGAATGTGACACGGGGGCTGCGAATGTGACACGGGGGCTGCGAATGTGACACGGGGGCTGCGAATGTGACACGGGGGCTGCGGATGTGACACGGGGGCTGCGAATGTGACACGGGGGCTGCGAATGTGACACGGGGGCTGCGGATGTGACACGGGGGCTGCGAATGTGACACGGGGGCTGCGAATGTGACACGGGGCTGCGGATGTGACACGGGGGCTGCGGATGTGACACGGGGGCTGCGAATGTGACACGGGGGCTGCGAATGTGACACGGGGGCTGCGGATGTGACACGGGGGCTGCGGATGTGACACGGGGGCTGCGAATGTGACACGGGGGCTGCGAATGTGACACGGGGGCTGCGGATGTGACACGGGGGCTGCGAATGTGACACGGGGGCTGCGGATGTGACACGGGGGCTGCGGATGTGACACGGGGGCTGCGGATGTGACACGGGGGCTGCGGATGTGACACGGGGGCTGCGGATGTGACACGGGGCTGCGGATGTGACACGGGGGCTGCGGATGTGACACGGGGCTGTGAATGTGACACGGGGGCTGCGGATGTGACACGGGGGCTGCGGATGTGACACGGGGGCTGCGGATGTGACACGGGGGCTGCGAATGTGACACGGGGGCTGCGAATGTGACACGGGGCTGTGAATGTGACACGGGGGCTGCGGATGTGACACGGGGGCTGCGGATGTGACACGGGGGCTGTGGATGTGACACGGGGGCTGTGGATGTGACACGGGGGCTGCGGATGTGACACTGGGGCTGTGAATGTGACACGGGGCTGCGAATGTGACACGGGGGCTGCGGATGTGACACGGGTCTGCGGATGTGACACGGGGGCTGCGGATGTGACACGGGGGCTGCGGATGTGACACGGGGGCTGCGGATAAGACACGGGGGCTGTGGTGTGTGTGGCCTGGGGTGAGTTGATTCCGTATCTTCTCCGGTATTCGCAGTGTTGTCTCTATTTGGCAGGGTTGCTCTATTTGTCTCATTTCTTCTTGCTTTTCATTCCCGCTGCATTCATTGTAAACACTTCTCTGCCGCTCGCTGCAGTCATTAATCCCGCACTCGCTTCACAGCAATGATCTGCACAGTGAGCGCGGTGCGCACTTCATCACTTGATTTATCAGTTTGTATCCAGGTGGGAAATAAATGTAAACACAAATAGTAAATCACTTAATCCTTGCTGTGGATCCTGGGAAATGAAGCCCCACGCATGAGCATCTCAGGAGGAGAAATCTGTGCACATGACAAGCGCTCGGCTCCTCCATGTCCATCAATTTCCCATTGATTTCTGTCCTTTCCTCGCTTGTGATCATTCCGCCGGGACATGACACTAATTATAACTGTCTACCATGCTTCTTGTGTATGTCTGAAAAAGACAAATCCTGCCAGGACAGAGGCCAGACAACGTCCGAGGTGATCCACTGGCTTCACGAAGTGACCGGCTGTCGGGGATCCCTGCAGAGAGCCCCAGACACTATACATACAGTGCCCTGAAAAATATTCATACCCTTCTGAAGTGGAAAGGAAATATCTGATTTTATAAATATTTAAAAAAATATAAGGCGGCTTTCAGACTACGTTTTATTAACATGCGTCATGAACGGTTTTTTAACGCAAAAACAGATCCAGTGCAAATGCATTTTCATTTCAATGCATTTGCAATGGACTCGCGTCAACATGCGTTCACCTGCGTTTGCGTGCGTTATAGCGAGGATCCAGCGACTTGCAGTTTTTTACTTTTTTCAAAAACGCTACTTGTAGCGTTTTTGAGCTGCGTCCAAATACTGCAAATCGCTGGATCCTGACTAAACAGCACGCAAACATATGTGAACGCTGGCATGCTGATAGACAGGATCCTGCTTTCTCTACTGAGCATGCCCAGAAACCAGCCTCGCGTGATCAGTCTCTCTCCCCCTCCCTCTCTCTCCTCTCTCTCTCTCCTCTCTCTCTCTCCCCCTCCCTCTCTCTCTCTCCTCTCTCTCCCCCGCCTGAGAGCGGCGGACGCTCGTAACCAAGGTAAATATCGGGTAACCAAGCAAAGCGCTTCTTAGTTACCCGATGTTTACCTTGGATACGTGTGCAGGGAGCCGAGTCCTAGCAGCTGCAGACGCTCGTAACCAAGGTAAATATCAGGTATTCAAGCAAAGCACTTCACTTAGTTACCCGATGTTTACCTTGGTTACAGCTTACTGCAGCTGTCAGATGCTCCCAGTCTCACGTTCAGTTCCCCTCACTCCCGATCACCTGACTCCAATGCCCACCCATAAACTTCAAGTGACAGGATCCTGCAAAATAACACATGCGTTTTTCTTTGTAAAAACAGGATCCGCTTTTACAGCAAAAAAACGTTCATGACGCATGCTAAAAAAACGTAGTGTGAAAGCCGCCTAAATCTGAAAATTGTGCCTCTGGAGTCAGTAGAACCACCTTTCTCTGTCTTGCATTTGTATTCAGCCCCCCGCCATCAGCACCTTGTGAGACCACCTTTCGCTGTCTTGCATATGTATCCAGCCCCCAGAATCAGCACTATGTAGGACCACTTTTCTCTGTCTTGCATATGTATCCAGCCCCCAGAGTCAACACTATGTAGGACCACCTTCCTCTGTCTTGCATTAGTATTCAGTCCCAGGAGTCAATACTTTGTAGGACCACCTTCCTCTGTCTTGCATTAGTATTCAGTCCCAGGAGTCAATACTTTGTAGGACCACCTTCCTCTGTCTTGCATTAGTATTCAGTCCCAGGAGTCAATACTTTGTAGGACCACCTTCCTCTGTCTTGCATTAGTATTCAGTCCACAGAGTCAGTACTTTGTAGGACCACCTTTCTCTGTCTTGCATTAGTATTCAGTACCCTTAGTCATTACTTTGTAGGACCACCTTCCTCTGTCTTGCCTTAATATTCAGTCCCTGGAGTCATTACTTTGTAGGACCACCTTCCTCTGTCTTGCATTAATATTCAGTCCCCGGAGTCAGTACTTTGTAGGACCACCTTTCTCTCTCTTGCATTTGTATTCAGCCTCCGGAGTAAACACTTTGTAGGACCACCTTTCTCTGTCTTGCATTAGTATTCAGCGCCCCCCGCAGTCAACACCTTATAGGACCACCTTTCTCTGTCTTGCATTAGTATTCAGTCCCCAGAGTCAATACTTTGTAGGACCACCTTTCTCTGTCTTGCATTAGTATTCAGTCCCCGTAGTCAGTACTTTGTAGGACAATCTTTCTCTGTCTTGCATTAATATTCAGTCCCGGAGTCAGTACTTTGTAGGACCACCTTCCTCTGTCTTGCATTTGTATTCAGTCCTCGGAGTCTGTACTTTGTAGGACCACCTTTCTCTGTCTTTTGGGGTCTCTCCAGCTTTGCACATCTAGAGGTGACATTTTCCTCTTCTCTCAGTCAGTGAGATTGGATGGAGACGTCTGTGATCTCGGTGGATTTGGGTCTGGTCTGTGACTCGGCCACTCAGACAGGAATATGCTCTGATCTGAACCCTCCATTGTAGCTCTGTAGGATGTTGAGGGTCGTTGTCCTCCTGGAAGGTGAACCTACACTCCGATCTCAAGTCTTCTGCAGCCTCAACAGCTTTTCCACCAGCATTGCTTTGTATTGAGCTTCATCTATCTTCCCATCAATTCTCACCATTTTTCCTGCCCCTGTTGAAGTAAAACCTCTCCACAGCAAGATGCTGCCACCACCATGTGTGACGGTGGGGATGGTGCATTTGGGATGATGGGAAATGTTAGTATTTTGCACACAAAGCATTTTGTGTTTAGCCAAAAACGTTCTCCTTTGATCTCACCTGACCAAAGCACCGTCTTCCACATGCTCGCTGTGCCCTCTACATCTTGCTTTGAGTAATGTCTTTTTTCTTGCTGCTCTTCCATAAAGGGCAGATTTCACCTGCCGTGGCCTGCCGCTCTTCAGACAGGAGCATCTCCGCTACATAGAATACATGCAGCTGACCCGCTCCTGTCAGGCGAGTGTGTAGCCGTGTTGGGTTATGTGATGCCAGTCACTCGCAGGGGTGACTCCGGCCTAATAGTCATTGTGTGGACAGATTCTCCCCTGAGCTGTAATCTCTGTGGCTCCTCCAGTGACCATGGACCTCTTGGCTGCTTCTCTAATTCGTGCTCTCCTTCTTGGAGTGTCTGTTTCGCTGAACTGCCATGTCTTGTCTTGGTAGATTGTCAGTTGTGCCATTATCCTTCCATTTTTGGATGACGCATTGAACAGTGCTCCATGAGATGTACAGAGCTTCGGCTTTTTTTTTTTTTATAACCTAATCTTGCCTAAAGAGTGCTTTACACGCTACGACATCGCTAGCGATTGCTAACGATGTCGAGCGCGATAGCACCCGCCCCCGTCGTATGTGCGACATTTGGTGATCGCTGCCCTAGCAAACATTATCGCTATGGCAGCGTCACACGCACATACCTTGTCAGCAACGTTGCTGTGACCACTGAACAATCTCTCCTTCAAGGGGGAGGTGCGTTCGGTGTCATAGCGACGTCACCGCGACGTCACTAAGCGGCCGTCCAATAGAAGCGGAGGGTCGGAGGTAAGCGGGACATAACATCCCGCCCACCTCCTTCCTTCCTTCTTTTCCGGTGGACGCAGGTAAGGAGATATCCGCCGTTCCTGTGGTGTCACACATAGCGATGTCTGCTGCCGCAGGAACGACGAGCAACATCGTACCTGCAGCAGCGATATTAAGGAAAGGAGTGACGTGTCAACGAGCAACGTTTTTGAACCATTTTGCGATCGTTGATCGTCGCTCCTTGGTGTCACACGCTGCGATGGCGCTACCAGCGCCGGATGTGCGTCACTAACGACGTAACCCCAACAATATATCGGTAGAGATGTCGCAGCGTTTAAAGCACCCTTTACTCTTCCTCATAACTTTATCCCTGAGCTGTCTGGTGAGTTTTTTGGTTTTCATGATGCTGTTTTATCTCTGACCTGTCTGGCGTTTTTTGGTTTTCATGATGCTCTTTGATCCCTGACCTATCTGCTATGTTCCTTGGTTTTCATGATGCTGTTTGATCCCTGACCTGTCTGGTGTGCTACTTGGTTTTGATGATGATGTTTGATCCTTGACCTGTTTGCTGTGCTCCTTGGTATTTATGATGCTGTTTGATCCCTGACCTGTTTGGTGTGCTCCTTGGTTTTAATGATGCTGTTTGGTCCCTGACCTGTCTGCTGTGCTCCTTAGTTTTCATGATGCTGTTTGATCCCTGACCTGTCTGGTGTGCTCCTTGGTTTTAATGATGCTGTTTGGTTCCTGACCTGTCTGCTGTGCTCCTTAGTTTTCATGATGCTGTTTGATCCCTGACCTGTCTGGTGTGCTCCTTGGTTTTAATGATGCTGTTTGGTCCCTGACCTGTCTGCTGTGCTCCTTAGTTTTCATGATGCTGTTTGATCCCTGACCTGTCTGGTGTGCTCCTTGGTTTTAATGATGCTGTTTGGTTCCTGACCTGTCTGCTGTGCTCCTTAGTTTTCATGATGCTGTTTGATCCCTGACCTGTCTGGTGTGCTCCTTGGTTTTCATGATGCTGTTTGATCCCTGACCTATCTGGTGTGCTCCTTGGTTTTGATGATGATGTCTGATCCCTGACCTGTCTGCTGTGCTCCTTGGTATTCATGATGCTGTTTGATCCCTGACCTGTCTGCTGTGCTCCTTAGTTTTCTTGATGCTGTTTGGTTCCTGACCTGTCTGCTGTGCTCCTTAGTTTTCATGATGCTGTTTGATCCCTGACCTGTCTGGTGTGCTCCTTGGTTTTCATGATGCTGTTTGATCCCTGACCTATCTGGTGTGCTCCTTGGTTTTGATGATGATGTCTGATCCCTGACCTGTCTGCTGTGCTCCTTGGTATTCATGATGCTGTTTGATCCCTGACCTGTCTGGTGTGCTCCTTGGTTTTCATGATGCTGTTTGATCCCTGACCTATCTGCTATGTTCCTTGGTTTTCATGATGCTGTTTGATCCCTGACCTATCTGGTGTGCTCCTTGGTTTTGATGATGATGTCTGATCCCTGACCTGTCTGCTGTGCTCCTTGGTATTCATGATGCTGTTTGATCCCTGACCTGTCTGCTGTGCTCCTTGGTATTCATGATGTTGTTTGATCCCTGACCTGTTTGCTGTCCTCCTTGGTTTTCATGATGCTGTTTGATCCCTGACCTGTCTGGTGTACTCCTTAGATTTTAAGATGATGTTGATCCCTAATGCTCTCCATAAACCTCTGAGGCTTTCACAAACAGTTATACTGAGGGGAAATCACCCAGGAAGAGGCAATGTACTGATTATGTCACTTCTGTCACTGGATTTTATTTAGGGGGATCAGACTACAGAAGGCTGAGTATAAGGGCACCTCACAATATTCAGATTTATGTATAAAAAATATTTAGAAAAACATATAATTTTCTTTAAACTTCACGAATACTTATTGTTGTTAAATCACATAAACTCCCAATCAATTAATAATTTGGGCAGCATGGTGGCTCAGTGGTTAGGACAACATCTGCAAGGAGTTTGTTTGTTCTCCCAGTGTTTGCGTGGCTTTCCTCCAGGTTCTCTGGTTTCCTCCCACACTCCAAAGACAAAGCGTTTAGGAAAGTAGATTGTGAGCCCCAATGGGGACAGTGATGATCACGTCTGTACAATGCTATGAAATTAATAGTGCTATATAAGTGAGAAAAATAAATAAATACATTTAGACCTGGTGGGTGTAACATGAAAAAATGCAGAAAAGTTCACGGGGTATGAATATTTTTTGCAAGGCACTGTATCATAATACACAATATACACAGCATACTCCATTCTACAACATTGAAATTACAACACCATAAAGAACAAGCCGTAAGGTTCTGCAAATTTAGGAGGTAGTAGATTTGCAAAATATCCAATTTTCAGGCACCCGCTCCAATCTGTGGCATATTGGAGGGGCATAAAAACCAGATTGAAAGCAATTTTTTTTAGCCACATGAAACCTCACAAATCAGTTCAAGTCTTGTAGGATGAACAAGAAGCATTGCACAAACATCTATGTGCAAAAAACTGTGATCCCCGGAATGCTGGCGTAATAAACCAATGTTATTGAAGAAAAAACCTCTAAAAAAGCAATGTGCTTAGTACAGAAGACAAAGGGGGAGTAAAATAAGAAACAACAGCCAAACCCTGGAACAATGTGGCAAGAAATCTCTGCTGTATGAACAAACACCGGCTATTACCAAATCATGCAAAGCAGGAAACACAAAGAAACAAATGGCCCAAATAATGTGCACCAGTAAAACCACAGAAGAAGCAGGTGATGGTGCTGTTTTCACTCCTGAGGACGCCCGTGTGTGGCGATACACAAGGGTCCTCCTCCCGCCACCCCCGGATGATCTCTCGCTGCCATGTTTGTAGCAGCTCTTATCCCTTATTATTTGATCGCAGGCTCATTTAGGGTTGTTTTTTCTATGACATGCTTTATATGACCCACAAGCTGTTCTCCGGCTTTCTTCTGTGGTTTTACTTGTGCACATTATTTGGGCCATTTCCATCTGTTTTCTGCTTTGTATAATTTGGTAATAGCCAGTGTTTGTTCATACAGACGTTTGGCAGAGGTTTCTTTTCAATATTGTTCCAGGGTTTGGCTGTTGTTTCTTATTTTACTCCCCCTTTGTCTTCTGTACTAACCACGCTGCTTTTCTTTAGATGTTTTTAAAGTCTTCTATGATGTCTTATTTGTTCAATAAAATGAGTTTATTACGCCAGCATTCTGGTGATCCCAATTTTTTGCACATCACGTTTTCTTGTTTTTTTTTGCCATATTGTTTTTTGGTCTGTTTTTGGTGCAGATCCCATATACTGTATCTCTGTGGTGCCCTCTTCCCCTTGCCATTCACATTAGTTATCACCACTAGAGACGAGCGATGTTCGAGGCTAGAGGTTCGCCAATTTCATGTTCGAGTGATTTTGGGGGGTGTTTGAGACGTTCGACGAACTCGAGCTTTTTGCTAAGAGCTCGACAGTTCGAGTTACGTTTGAGAACGGTTCGAGCACCAAAAACGTGGCTTTTCACAGTAAGGCTATGTGCACATGTTGCTGTCTGCATGCGTCCTGCGTCCGCAGCACAATAACGCTCTCTTTCCTACTCCCAAATCATGGGCGCCTCGCTGCACACAAATCTCCGGCGTCTTTTCCTCTTTTGAAAATGGCTGCCGCGTCATTATTCAATCAGTTATTCCGTGCTTTCCCCACCCACCGGCGCCCATGATTGGTTGCAGTCAGACACGCCCCCACGATGAGTGACAGCTGTCTCACTGCAACCAATCACAGCCGCCGGCGGGCGGGTCTATATCGTCCAGTAAAATAAATAAATAAATAAATTAAAAAAAAATGCGGTTCCCCCGATATTTGATACCAGCCAGGATAAAGCCGCACGGCTGGAGGCTGGTATTGTCAGGATGGAGAGCACCGCGTTATCGGGAGCCCACCACCCTAACAATATCACCCAGCAGTCGCCTGGAATTACCACATCCGTTAGATGCGACAGTCCCGGAACTCCACCCAGCTCATCCCGAATTGCCCTGGTGCGGTGGCAATCAAGGTAATTACGGGGTTAATCATGACAGGCGTCTCCCCGAGATACCTTCCATGATTAAACTGTAAGTGAAAGTAAAGAAACACACACATCGAAAAATCTTTTATTTGGAATAAAAGACAAAAAAACATCCTCTTTCACCATTTTATTAAAATCCCCAAATACCCCTCCAGGTCCGAAGTAATCCACACGACGCTGTCAGCTCTGCTACAGAACACGAGTGCTCTGTGTCCCGTCCACGTAACACATGAAGAGAATCGCGCTGTCACCTCAGACTTCAGTCTGCTTTGCAGACCTCAAGATAACGAAATCTGCCTATGTTCCTCACTGAAGCCAGTGGCTGAATGGATGGAGCGCTCGCCTAAGAAGCATAGTTACATAGTTACATAGTTACTTAGGTTGAAAAAAGACCTAGGTCCATCTAGTTCAACCCTCCTCCACCAGTTCTACATTTAGTCACTAAGTCATTTATAACCAACAATGTTTTGTGTACTGAGGAAATCATCCAGCCCTTTTTTAAAAGCTGTTATAGTATCTGCCATTACTACCTCTTGTGGTAGTGTATGCCACAGTCTGACCGCTCTAACTGTAAAGAACCCTTTCCTATTTAGGTGTCGGAATCGCTTTTCTTCCACTCGCAGTGAGTGCCCCCTGGTCCTTAGTACTGTCTTTGGAAGAAATAAGTCATGTGCCAGTCCTTTATATTGACCACACATGTATTTATACATATAAATGAGATCTCCTCTGAGACGTCTTTTTTCTAAGCTAAACATATCTAACTTTTTCAACCTCTCATCATATGGGAGGCCTTCCATTCCTTGTAATAGTCTAGTTGCCCGCCTTTGAACTGACTCTAACTTCTGAATGTCCTTTTTAAAATGTGGAGCCCAAAACTGGATCCCGTATTCCAGATGTGGCCTTACAAGTGATTTATAGAGGGGTAACAATACGTTGGGATCACGGGATCTAATCTCTCTTTTTATACACCCTAAAATCTTGTTTGCTTTAGCAGCTGCTGCTTGACATTGAGTGCTGCTGCTCAGCTTATTTGTAATGAGAATACCCAAGTCCTTCTCCTGTTCTGTAGTCCCGAGTTTACTTCCATTTAATGTATACGCAACTATAGGATTACTCCGTCCTAGGTGCATTATTTTACATTTATCAACATTAAATCTCATTTGCCAAGTATCTGCCCATTCTGACATCTTATCCAGATCTTTTTGTAATATTGTACTATCCAGGTCAGTTTTTAATATCCTAGCATAACTTCACGAGTTCAATTCCCGGCTGTGTTGGTAAAGATTTTTTTTTTATTTTAAATTAATTAATTATTATTCTTTATTTATAATTAATTATAAAATATTATTATTTTAATTATGCGCAGAGGGGAGTAGCCGGACATCATTTATAAGCCGCTTCACGGAATGAACTCTCTCTCTCTTTCAGACCTGGCGATGATCAGTTGATGCGGTCACCTGACGGAATTAGCTGACACTATAAGTCGAGCGGTGAGGCCGGCTTTTTTAAACTATCAGCTGATGCTGTCGGACAGGAGTCTGCACAGAAGTGTGTGGGGTTTTTTTTTTTGCACTGATGCATCAGCTGATTGTATAAAAGTTGTTTATACAATCAGCTGCTGTGTCATGTGATTCAGGCCCTTGAACCTGACACATCATCTGATCGCTTTGCCTTCCAGCAAACCAATCAGATGATATTGGATCCGGATTGGACGGAGCGGGACCCTTGACCCAGGATTACTGCGGAGGGGGGTTCTTTATTTCAATAAAGATGGAGTCCCTAAATGTGTTTGTGTTTTATTTCTAAAAAAAAATATTTTTCTGTGTGTTGTGTTTTTTTTATCTGTACTAGAAATTCATGGTGGCCATGTCTAATATTGGCGTGACACCATGAATTTCGGGATAAGGGCCAGTTGATAATATACAGCTAGCCCTAACCCCATTATTAGACAACGAGCCACCCGTCACCAGGGCAGCTGGAAGAGTGGGATACAGCGCCAGAAGATGGCACTTCTATGAAAGCACCATTTTCTGGGGCGGCTGCAGACTGTAATTCGCAGCAGGGGTGCCCAGAAAGCTTGAGCACCCTGAGCTGCAGATTCCAATCCCCAGCTGTCTAGTTGTACCTGGCTGGACACAAAAATTGGGCAAAGCCCACGTCATTTTTTTTAAAATTATTTCATGAAATTCAAGAAATAATTAAAAAAAAAAAAGGGCTTCCCTATATTTTTGGTTCCCAGCCGGGTACAAATAGGCAGCTGGGGGTTGGGGGCAGCCCGTAGCCTGCTGTACCTGGCTAGCATACAAAAACATGGCGAAGCCCACGTAATTTTTTTTGGGGGGGGCAAAAAACTCCTGCATACAGTCCTGGATGGAGTATGCTGAGCCTTGTAGTTCTGCAGCTGCTGTGTGCTGTCTGTCTATGGAGGAGAGCAGACAGCAGCTGCAGAACAACAAGGCTCAGCATGCTCCATTCACTAGTGTATGCAGGAGAGCAGACAGCAGCTGCAAAATGACAAGGTTCAGCATGCTCCATTCACTAGTGTATGCAGGAGAGCAGACAGCAGCTGCAGAACTATAAGGCTCAGCATACTCCATCCAGGACTGTATGCAGGAGTTTTTTGCCCCCCAAGAAAATGATGTGGGCTTCGCCATATTTTTGTATGCTAGCCAGGTACAGCAGGCAGGTACGGCTGCCCCCAACCCCCAGCTGCCTATGAATTTCATGAAATAATTAAAAAAAAAAAAAAATCGAAATAGGCTTTGCCCCATTTTTGTGTCCAGCCAGGTACAACTAGGAAGCTGTGGATTGGAATCCGCAGCACAGGTTGGCCCGAGCTTTCTGGGCGCCTCTGCTGCGAATTGCAGTCCGCAGCCGCCCCAGAAAATGGCGCTTTCATAGAAGCGTCATCATCTGGCGCTGTATCCAACTCTTCCAGCAGCCCTGAAGCCAGGTGGCTTACTGGGTAATAATGAGTTAATACTAGCTTTGTTTTACTAGCTAGTATTAAGCTATAGATTCTTAATGTCAGGCAAGTTTGACCCAGCCATTAAGAATCTCCAATAAAGGGTTAAAAAAAGACAGAGAGAAAAAATACTTTAATAGAAATAAATACACAGACACGCTTAGAGACTCCATGTTTATTACTCCCTCTTATTCCTCCACAATCCTGCTCTTCTGTCTTCTTTCTCCTTCAACTCATGCAGCTCTGATACATCAGACAGCACTGCATGGGAGGAAGACACTGCAGCTCCCTTTGCAGTCTACTCACTCAGTGAGAGTGAGCAGAGGCTGCGTGCTGTAAGCGGTGACGTCACCGCTGACAGGCGGGTTACCATAGCAACGGTGCTCCGATTACGTGATTCCCGGTGCCGCTATTTACCAGCTGTGACAGCTAGTCCCTGCATGTGGGCTGACTGTAAAGAGCGCACACATGCAGGAACGGGGAGTTGACCATGTGCCAGAGCATTTCGCCGGTACATGGACATGCTGGAACGATCACCGCGTACCAGAGAGATGCACTGACAGGACCTAGCAATGACGTCTAGCCATGTGACCAGTCTGTAGCTAATGAGATAATAGACACGTGACTGGTCACATGCTATTTTGACGTCACAATAGGTCCTATCATCAGTGCTGGTTACCGGGAGGACGCAGCGATTATCGGAAGGAAAAGCGGCGGGAGACAGCGCAGGACACGACGCGGAGACCTGTAAGTGTAATGGCAATGTTTATTAATTGTAGGTGTACATTTATAATGTGTTTTTATGTGTTTGTGTTTGCCTCCCATTGTTTTCAATGGGGTTCGAGAGGTTCGTCAAACGGTTCGTCAAACGGTTCTCGAACGGGGCCTCCATTCGACGAACCGTACCGAACTCGAGCCTTCAGCGGCTCGCTCATCTCTAATCACCACTTGTCGTACAGAGAGATGGACAGAATCCTTGACCCAAAAGACTTTCATATACAGTGCCTACAAGTAGTAATCAACCCCCTGCAGATTTAGCAGGTTTACACATTCGGAATTAACTTGGCATTGTGACATTTGGACTGTAGATCAGCCTGGAAGTGTGAAATGCACTGCAGCAAAAAAGAATGTTATTTCTTTGTTTTTTTTTGTTTTTTTTAAATTGTGAAAAGAGGGTCATTTATTATTCAACCCCTCAAACCACCAGAATTCTGTTTGGTTCCCCTAAAGTATTAAGAAGTATTTCAGGCACAAAGAACAATGAGCTTCACATGTTTGGATTAATTATCTCTATTTCCAGCCTTTTCTGACTAATTAAGACCCTCCCCAAACTTGTGAACAGCACTCATACTTGGTCAACATGGGAAAGACAAAGGAGCATTCCAAGGCCATCAGAGACAAGATCGTGGAGGGTCACAAGGCTGGAAAGGCGTAAAAAACCCTTTCCAAGGAGTTGGGCCTACAGGCTCCACTGTTGGGAGCATCATCCGGAAGTGGAAGGCTTATGGAACTACTGTTAGCCTTCCACGGCCTGGACAGCCTTTGAAAGTTTCCACCCGTGCCAAGGCCAGGCTTGTCCGAAGAGTCAAGGCTAACCCAAGGACAACAAGGAAGGAGCTCCGGGAAGATCTCATGGCAGTGGGGACATTGGTTTCAGTCAATACCATAAGTAACGTACTCCACCGCAATGGTCTCCGTTCCAGACGAGCCCGTAAGGTACCTTTACTTTCAAAGCATCATGTCAAGGCTTGTCTACAGTTTGCTCATGATCACTTGGAGGCCTCTGAGACAGACTGGTTCAAGGTTCTCTGGTCTGATGAGACCAAGATCGAGATCTTTGGTGCCAACCACACACATGACGTTTGGAGACTGGATGGCACTGCATACGACCCCAAGAATATCATCCCTACAGTCAAGCATCATGCTGTGGGGCTGTTTCTCAGCCAAGGGGCCTGGCCATCTGGTCCGCATCCATGGGAAGATGGATAGCACGGCCTACCTGGAGATTTTGGCCAAGAACCTCCGCTCCTCCATCAAGGATCTTAAGATGGGTCGTCATTTCATCTTCCAACAAGACAACGACCCAAAACACACAGCCAAGAAAACCAAGGCCTGGTTCAAGAGGGAAAAAAATCAAGGTGTTGCAGTGGCCTAGTCAGTCTCCCGACCTTAACCCAATTGAAAACTTGTGGAAGGAGCTCAAGATTAAAGTCCACATGAGACACCCAAAGAACCTAGATAACTTGGAGAAGATCTGCATTGAGGAGTGGGCCAAGATAACTCCAGAGACCTGTGCCGGCCTGATCAGGTCTTATAAAAGACGATTATTAGCTGTAATTGCAAACAAGGGTTATTCCACAAAATATTAAACCTAGGGGTTGAATAATAATTGACCCACACTTTTATGTTGAAAATGTATTAAAATTTAACTGAGCAACATAACTTGTTGGTTTGTAAGATTTATGCATCTGTTAATAAATCCTGCTCTTGTTTGAAGTTTGCAGGCTCTAACTTATTTGCATCTTATCAAACCTGCTAAATCTGCAGGGGGTTGAAGACTACTTGTAGGCACTGTATTACTGTGGCAATTTGCAACATGCATAGCCCCGATGTCAGCGCTGATCAATGCTGTATTTCCCAGTGGGTGGGAGAACAATAAAAAAAATTGAATAACATCAAGAGGTTGGATGGATTGGATCATCGGATTGACGGATGGGTCGTAGGATTAACGGATGAGTCGTCAGATTGAGGATGGATGGTCGCATTGACAAATGGGTCGTCAGATTGATGGATGGGTCGTAGGATTAACGGATGAGTCGTCGGATTTATGGATGAGTCGTCGGATTGACAAATGGGTCGTCAGATTGATCGATGAGTTGTCGGATTGTGGATGGGTTGTCGGATTGACGGATGAGTCGTCAGATTGACGGATGAGTTGTCGAATTGACAAATGGGTTGTCAGATTGACGAATAAGTCGTCAGATTGAGGATGGGTTGTCGGATTGACGGATGAGTCGTCAGATTGACAGATGAGTTGTCGGATTGACAAATGGGTCGTCAGATTGATGGATGAGTCGTCAGATTACATACTGAGTAATATACATACTATACATAATATAGTGTACCAGGTGCACAGTATGGCATATACTGTGCAGGGAGCGATATACTCAGTATACATCACCACTTCCTTGCATTGTGTTGCGTCCTCGTTGCTTTTCCTCACCCTTTAATACGTGTTATAACTGTGTAGATCTATCGATTCCTTGTGAATTTCTGCTTCTCAGCGTTTTACAGTCGAGCAAAGATCTTTTTTTTATTGTTATTCTTAAAGCTCCAGCATCGAGTCCAAGAACCTCCTAAGAACCTTTTTGGCTTCTGTGCCATGCCAGGGGCGGGCTGGGGGGCAGGGGACATATGCCCCCCACCATGGCTCATATGAATAACTTTACTTTGTGCATACGTTATGTTTTTATCGCATTATTTCATGTGTTTTTGAGGGCAGTTTTGTCACAAAAGCTGAAGGGAATCCTGATTCTGCAAAGTAAAGCAGAATACTGAAGAATCCTGCACGCTGAGTATTTTCTCCTTGTAGATTTGGTGCAGACATAGATCTGCAGCTGTCAATTCTTTTGTCATTTTTGCTGCAGATTTTACCTATTTTAATGATTTGGAAATATCTGTACTAAAAAAATGCATCAAAAATGCCTTGAAAAAAAGGGGCAAAAACGCACATTTTTCTTTCTTGGCAAGAGATGTAGAAATGGTGCTGAAATTTCTGCACCAAATCCGAAACATGTGTACATACCGTAAAGAGTAATAACCATAAATGTAACCTTAAAATAATTAACTCAATCCTAACTAAGAAAGGTAATCGTCAATCACACAACCACTAAGGGTAAAGGGTGCTTTACACGCTGTGACATCGCTTGCGATTGCTAGCGATGTCGAGCGTGATAGCACCTGCCCCCGTCGTACGTGCGACATTTGGTGATCGCTGCCGTAGCGAACATTATCGCTACGGCAGCGTCACATGCACATACATTGTCAGCGACGTCGCTGTGACCGCCGAACAATCCCTCCATCAAGTGGGAGGTGCGTTCGGCGTCACTGCAACGTCACCGTGATGTCACTAAGCGGCCGTCCAATAGAAGCGGAGGGGCGGAGAGGAGCGGGATGTAACATCCCGCCCATCTCCTTCCTTCCGCATTGCCGGTGGACACAGGTAGGAGATGTTCATCGTTCCTGTGGTGTCACACATAGCGATGTTTGATGCCGCAGGAACGACGAACAACATCGTACCTGCAGCAGCGATATTAAGGAAAAGAGCGACGTGTCAATGATCACCGTTTTTGAACAATTTTTCGATCGTTGATCGTCGCTCCTTGGTGTCACACGCTGCAATGTTGCTACCGGCGCCGGATGTGCGTCACTAACGACGTGACCCCGACGATATATTGGTAGCGATGTTGCAGTGTGTAAAGCACCCTTAAGCCTGTATTAAGCTCTTTTCTCACTGTCTATTATACTGCATCCTACAAAATGTCAGTTCAGAGATTATCTCCTTGTCCTGCTCTTGAATTGATGTAGTTACTAATAATACTGCCCCATCTAAATGACGAGGTACTAGAGATGGGTGAATAGTCAAATATTCAGATACAGATTCTTCGTACCGAATAACGAACCGAATGGGAAATTGGAATAATTTTCAGGAGGACCCTGGAAGTTGGTCTGGGAGGCTGTAAAAATGCTGCAATGGATGGAAAAGTGCTGAGACTGAATGAGAACAGAATGGGGAAGATGCCTGGATGCATTTCTGACTCACAGCCGTTCTCTGGGAATGTATTGTCAGAGTATTATTGGGATTACACCAGGACAATTATACTTACCGAGTCACGACTGTCACACTACTTCTTGAGCCAATCATTAAAGATCATGAATATGTACTGCTTCCCTGCTCACCCTCTGTGCCAGCATCTGTGGTTGGTTGCAGTCCTGCTTCACCCACACACCTACTGTAATAAGGTCTGTGATTAGTTGCAGTCCGGCTTCCCCCCCACCCTCTATACCAGTGTCTGTGATTGGTTACAGTCCTGCTTCCTCCGCTCACCCTCTGTGCTGGCTTCTGTGATTGGTTACAGTGCTACTTCACCCTCTCATCTTCTGTAACAGTGTCTGTGATTGGTTGTAGTCCTGCTTCCTCCTCCCACCCTCTGTAACCGTGCATGTGATTGGTTGCAGTTCTGCTTCCTCTGTTCACCCTCTGTGCCGGCTTCTGTGATTGGTTCCAGTACTACTTCACCTGCTCATCCTCTGTAACAGTATCTGTGATTGGTTGCAGTCCTGCTTCCTCCACCCACCCTCTGTAACAGTGTCTGCGATTGATTGCAGTTCTGCTTCCCCTGGACACCCTCTGTACCAACATCTGTGAATAGCTGCAGTCCTGTTTCCTATGCCCACCCTCTGCAACAGTGTCTGTGATTGATTGCAGTCCTGCTTCCTCCACCCACTCTCTGTACCACCCTCTGTAACAGTGCCTGTGATTGGTTGCAGTCCTGCTTCTTCCGCTCACCCTCTGTAACAGTGTCTGTGATTGGTTGCAGTCCTGCCTGTCCCGCCCACCCTCCCACCGGGCTAGTGGACGAGAACACCCACTGACCTCCGTGTCTCCACAATTAGGGCATCAGTGGGATACTACTCAGCCTGGGTTATCCAGGAGAGTTGCAGGGTACTGGTCTTTGTGGACACCATCCAGGGGGCTCAACAACCAGGGAGGCATATAGACATACCTAGCAGGTCATAGGTGAGGCATACAGGTTTCGGATGCCACCATGTCCAACCCCACCAGCACAGCCTTGGGAAGAGGACTGGAGTGGATATGCAGCCGCCACTAAAAACTGCAACTACAGGAGGTGTGTCAGTTACAACAGATCAAATTCAGGGACACTGACACCTGATTGGATCTGATCCAGAAATTGGTCTGTGGGCATGCCCAGAATGATGCAGAGCGTGATGAGGACCCCGCCAATATTGACCCAGTGGATGAAGACTGTATGCCACATAATGGAACTAGTGAAAACCTGTTAACAAATTGGTCTCAAGCAGATCGAATCAAGGATATGCTGGCAACATTGGGGCCTGAAGCCTCGAGAGAGGAGAGGGCTTGTGTTTAGGGATGGACGAACCCCCCGATGTTCGGGTGACTCACCTGAATGTTTTGTAAAGTTCGCGTTCGGGTTCTGATATAACACGCACTTGTGTCCGAACACTGAACTTGGACTTTACAGTTATGTCATGGGGGGGGGGGCTGTAAAATAAAGAATACAGTTAATAATAAACATTTTCATTATACTTAAAGGTGCCGCGTCTTGACTAGAGATGAGCGATGTTCGAGACTCGAGGTTCGCCAATTTCATGTTCGAGTGATTTTGGGGGGTGTTCGAGATGTTCGACGAACTCGAGCTTTTTGCTAAAAGCTCGACAGTTCGAGTTACGTTCGAGAACGGTTCGAGCACCAAAAACGTGGCTTTTCACAGTAAGGCTATGTGCACACGTTGCTGTCTGCATGCGTCCTGCGTCCCCAGCACAATCCCTCTCTCTTTCCTACTCACCGATCACGGGCGTCTCGCTGCACGGCTGTCACAAATCTGCGGCGTCTTTTCCTCTTTAGAAAATGGCTGCCGCGTCATTATTCAATCAGTTATTCCGTGCTTTCCCCGCACACTGGCGCCCATGATTGGTTGCAGTCAGACACACCCCCACGATGAGTGACAGCTGTCTCACTGCAACCAATCATAGCCGCCGGCGGGCGGGTTTATATAGTGCAGTAAAATAAATAAATATATAAAAAAAATGTGGTCCCCCCATATTTGATACCAGCCAGGATAAAGCCGCACGGCTGGAGGCTGGTATTGTCAGGATGGGGAGCACCGCGTTATCGGGAGCCCACAACCCTAACAATATCACCCAGCAGTCGCCCGGAATTGCCGCATCCATTAGATGCGACAGTCCCGGGACTCCACCCAGCTCATCCCGAATTACCCTGGTGCGGTGGCAATTGGGGTAATAATGAGTTTACTCATACCAGGCATCTCCCCGAGATACCTTCCATGATTAAACTGTAAGTGAAAGTAAAGAAACACACACAGCAAAAAATCCTTTATTTGGAATAAAAGACAAAAAAAAAATCCTCTTTCACCATTTTATTAAAATCCCCAAATTCTCCTCCAGGTCCGAAGTAATCCACACGACACTGTCAGCTCTGCTACAGAACACGAGTGCTCTGTGTCCTGTCCACGTAGCACATGAAGAGAATCGCGCTGTCACCTCACACTTCAGTCTGCTTTGCAAACCTCAAGATAACGAATGGATAGAGCGCTCGCCTAAAGCGAGGGTCACACGTAGCAACGCAGCAGCGATCACGACGACGACCTGACCTTAGGATCGCTGCTGCGTCGTTACATGGTCCAAAAAAGCATAGGAATGAGTCACTAGACTACCTTGATGCAAAAACAATTATTAATCTTTATTAATCAATATTTAGACAAAAAATGATGTTAAAAGTGAACAATACAAGAAGTGCTGGTAAGGATGCAAATACAAGGAGTATTGTATACACCCACTTGCTGGTAATGTGTGAAAACACACACACATATATATATATATATATATATATATATATATATATTGTGACGTTGCACCTTGCAACATAGGGGGTTACTCGCTCAGCATGAGGGCTTCTGGTAGACACAGGAGGCACAGTTTCTTAAGATCACAGCCTGCTTTATTCCACTTCATAAAGCACCGCGCTGGTACGGACATCACATGGCATGTACAGGCAGGAAAACAGGTACATTCCCAAACCTCAGCCCTTCAGGTTATGTTCAGTCCACAAGTCGCTGCAGAGCCTTCTCAGATGCTGTTTCCTTACCTCCACCCATCAATACACCCAGCTACTTCCTCCAGCACAGGAACTTCAGTGCAGGGCCCGGAGTGTGTCCAGAGGCCTGACTTTCATTCCTGGGACCACACCCCGAGGTGGAGATATGGTGAACAGCCGTCCCACCTATCTCATTAGCTGTCCACAACAGAGCTGGCCCAGGTAACACACCTTAACCCTCTCAGCATAGTACCAGTGATTATATCACATATCCTCCCCCTCTGCCCAAAGCCGGAGGGTTTTGGCACCTTGACATAGCGGACAAGAGCACCCGCTCCGTCCGCCCCGGACTACAGCCATTGACGTACCGTCCGTCACAGTCACCGGACCCTCCCCAGCGAACTCTCTCATACGCCCCCTGGTCAGTCCCAGCTCTCCAAGGCTGCCACCCACGGTCAGTGTAGGAGAGAGTCTCTCTCCCAGTCGATACTACCGTTCTGTGTAACCCTGAGCTATCCCGACCACTAGAGGGGTCACTATCGAGGGGCCTCAGCGGTGAACTGCCAGAGGAGGCGCCATATCCAGGCCCTCCGCAGGGTCTGTGTATAAATCTATCGTGGGCTCTTCTACCCGGGCATCGTCGTCTGTTTCTCGGATTGTGCACTCTCTTGTCAACGACATTGGCTAACGACCCATCGCTACTTTCATTCAGTCCTTTGGATTGTGTCTCACAGGACTGAGACCGTTCAGAGTCTGTGCTATAGCCCGATGAATACCTGGGTCCTCTATGACCCTGGCTCCTTTTACCATTGGACTTGCTTTTGCCCTCTGAAGCAACACGTTCATCGAGCGGGCCACCTTTCTCTTCGGGGCCATAGCCCCTATATGGTCACCAAACTACACCAACTTGGCGAAGTTGGTTTGCAATCTTCCGTCTTTCTCGATTCAATTGTTTTAACTCTTCCAGGTATCCCAAACGGTATTCTAGGAGGGCTCGTAGATCTTCAACACATCCAGTTGTGCCCACAATGGTACATGGAACCATACCGACTTCACAGGGCCTCCTGGCTTCGTTATGAATATCAATTCTTAATGTCGTCACACCGGTCTTATCAACCATCTCCTGCATGGCTCTTCCATGTCGTCCAATAAGTTTCAAGACCATCTCTCTGGGCACTTGCATGATCTCTTCCACAAACTCCAACAACCGTCGAGCTGTCTTCACCGCTTCTGCAGTTGTCCCATAGATACGAAATGTTCCACTGTCTTTATCTAAATGCACAGCTGTGACACCTGGAACCTTCCTGGCTGGCTTAATATTATTTCTTAGTGCTCTCAATGCCAGTCCAATTAATGCTTTCTTCACAACCACCACTTCTTGAAAGCCTGCGGTCAGCTGCGCCAAGCGTCTGGTGTCTTCATCCTTCTTTGCAGTGATGAGCCACTTCGTACGAAGACACCGTAGGTGCAGGTCACTCAGGATTGCCACTCGCTTCTTTGTGGCATCACTGAAAGAGCACACCACCAACTGATTAGTCTCTGCGGCAAAGTACACTTTACAGGCCCCTACTGCCTTCTGGAATCTCTCATGCACCTTCTCACTGGCACAGGCTTCTCTTAAGTCTTCCGGCACGTCTATCCGGCACTTGAAGACTGGTCTGCTTCCTTCAGTGTCAAGGACACTAGACTGTTTCTCAGGTCTCTTGCCTTCCTCCATATTCTCCGCCAAAGGCTTCACCTGTTGAGTTACACACGCCTCAGGTTCCGCCCCGGCCTCAGAGCCTTCGGGTTTCAGGCTCTTAGCTGAGCCAATCTTCTTGTCTGCGATCTTGGTCTTACCCACTGAGTCAGTCAGGCTCTCAGCTTCTGATGAGACCTCACGTCCAGACTTCACCTCTTCCTCAGAGGCTCTTTCCGCTTTTACAGCACCTGCTGTGTCTTGGGACTTCACTGCATTCCCTCCAACTTCCACTTGGGTCTCTGCAGTGTCACCCTCTGCCTTCTCTTGGGAGTTTACAGCATCACCTTCTACCAGGGTGTTACGCCCTTCAGCACGGCACTCTGTTCTTCTTAGAACCTTGGCCCCATTTTCAACATTCATCACTTCACCACTGGGTAGCTTACCGGTCTGCTCACCATGACCTTTGGGGATTTGTACTCCACCAACACTGCCCTGGATTCCTTCTCCTATATTATTCTGTAGGATGTCATCTCGTACAGCGCTATCATCCAACAGACCTCCAGCTTCATGCATGGAAATTATAGGAGACACCGCCATTACTTCTTTGGTCGGTTCCTTCCCTGCAATTTCACCCTGCTGATTTTTGTCGTGACAATGTGTCAGTTCAGTCTTTGATTCCTCTTTCTTTTGTAGGATATCACTGTCAGACTCTACCGTAGCAGTTGCTACTGGCAACGTGTTTTCATTACCCAGGTATTTCACTTTCTCTGCACCCTCAGGCGACATACACTGTGCCACCTCTCGGCGCTTATTACGTCTTCGGCGTCGGGAGGAAGTTTTCCCCTTCTCACACTTCTGTACCTTACTGTACTTGCTTGTCACCTTTCTGGAGTCAGTGTCTTTACTGGAGTCATCGTCACTCCCCCTGGTGTCCTGGACTAACACGTCCCCACTTAACCAGATGTCGGCCCCCTTTTCTGGAGCTACTATAACTGTAGTGGTCACACTGTCACTTCCTTTTGGAGACGTCATGGTCACCCCTAACTCTTGACAGTCCTTATGTGGAGGTACCATCTCCTCATTGCACCCCAATATCCCACAGGGAATCGGTATAACCTCATACGGAAAAGAGGCTTTCTTAGGCGAGGGCCGACTCATTCCTGTGCAATCGGTCCCGGCCTCTGTCTTCCATAAATCCTGAAAGAGCTCAAAGTCCCGTCCTATGATAACTGGATATAACAGATCTGGCGCTACACCCACATCAGGGCGTCCCAAACGTTTGGCCGTTTGAATCATCACCCTGGCCAGAGGATATACTTTAGTGGTCCCACGCACACAACTTCCTTCTATCGTCCTACCCACCATCACATGGAGATCAGGCATGGGTCTAACTAAGGTCAACCGGCTCCCCGGGTCTAACAGACCAGACACACGTAGCCCATTCAAGTCCACGGAGCACTTCTGTGGCCTCATACTGGATGGATAGCCTATACCGCAGGTAGGACATATGTAAGGCGAACCCCATTGCCCCTTGCTATAGTCTACCTGTTTGGCTTGTAAATGCTCCACCCCCTTGTGGGTCACCATCGCTTTCTGAGGCTCCGCCCCCTGTTGGGCAACCACCCCGTTCCGGGACTCCGCCCCCTTTTGGGCAACCACCCCGTTCGGGGACTCCGCCCCCTTTTGGGCAACCACCCCGTTCGGGGACTCCGCCCCCTTTTGGGCAACCACCCCGTTCGGGGACTCCGCCCCCTTTTGGGCAACCACCCCTTTTGGGGACTCCGCCCCCTTTTGGGCAACCACCCCTTTTGGGGACTCCGCCCCCTTTTGGGCAACCACCCCTTTTGGGGACTCCGCCCCCTTTTGGGCAACCACCCCTTTTGGGGACTCCGCCCCCTTTTGGGCAACCACCCCTTTTGGGGACTCCGCCCCCTTTTGGGCAACCACCCCTTTTGGGGACTCCGCCCCCTTTTGGGCAACCACCCCTTTTGGGGACTCCGCCCCCTTTTGGGCAACCACCCCTTTTGGGCAACCACCCCTTTTGGGGACTCCGCCCCCTTTTGGGCAACCACCCCTTTTGGGGACTCCGCCCCCTTTTGGGCAACCACCCCTTTTGGGGACTCCGCCCCCTTTTGGGCAACCACCCCTTTTGGGGACTCCGCCCCCTTTTGGGCAACCACCCCTTTTGGGGACTCCGCCCCCTTTTGGGCAACCACCCCTTTTGGGGACTCCGCCCCCTTTTGGGCAACCACCCCTTTTGGGGACTCCGCCCCCTTTTGGGGTTTCCATGCAACGTCCTTAGCCCCCAGTTCACACCGTTCGCCCTTATCTCCCTGGGCACCCAGTGTCCATACCGGCCCCCGAAGGGAACGCTCAAACTGGTCCATGGCTGCCACATCGCTGCACACTGACAGCTCCTGCTGTCCCTGCACCAGGAACTGGTACAGCTCCTCCACAACGTCCGCAAGGACCATTCCCTCTTTTTGGCTTTTAGCCCCCACTGCTGTCACTGGACCTCCAGGCACATGCTGTTGGTGCTGCTGACTCTGCAGCAGCTGGTTCAGGAGCTCATCCATGCTGCAACGAAAAGAGGAACAGGAGGGGCGCTCCAATGGGTAATACCCGGTGGTCAAAGACAGGGGGGGGGGGGGGTTAGAGAACCACTAACCTTTCCGGGTTGTACTGCCCGTACAACCAGGATCTCCAGCCTGTGGTGTATCACTGCTCACCAAGCAGGGCCTTGCAATTCCGGCTGGCCTGGAACCTCCGGTCGCTGGACTCTCGCCACTGCAGCACGGGTCCCCAACGACCTGCTGATTCACCACCAGGTGCTTGAGAGCGCTGTCCCTGTTCGTGGACCCGCCGATCCACCGCAAACCGCGTCAAAATTTTCGTGGACCTGCCGATCCACCGCAAGCAGTCCGTATCCACAGAAATATGTCCTAGGCCGTTGCCCCTAGCAACCAGGCTGCGTTGCCCCTAGCAACCAGACCGCATGCCCGCATTCGAGACACCATATGTGACGTTGCACCTTGCAACATAGGGGGTTACTCGCTCAGCATGAGGGCTTCTGGTAGACACAGGAGGCACAGTTTCTTAAGATCACAGCCTGCTTTATTCCACTTCATAAAGCACCGCGCTGGTACGGACATCACATGGCATGTACAGGCAGGAAAACAGGTACATTCCCAAACCTCAGCCCTTCAGGTTATGTTCAGTCCACAAGTCGCTGCAGAGCCTTCTCAGATGCTGTTTCCTTACCTCCACCCATCAATACACCCAGCTACTTCCTCCAGCACAGGAACTTCAGTGCAGGGCCCGGAGTGTGTCCAGAGGCCTGACTTTCATTCCTGGGACCACACCCCGAGGTGGAGATATGGTGAACAGCCGTCCCACCTATCTCATTAGCTGTCCACAACAGAGCCGGCCCAGGTAACACACCTTAACCCTCTCAGCATAGTACCAGTGATTATATCACAATATATATATAGGGATGGGCAATTGTGTGTCTAAATATGAATAGCTCTATAGGGCCACACCAAACAAACGTAAGGGAAGGTAAATAAAGGGCAGCATAGTGCAAAAAGGGTTGTGCAGGGCAGGATCCAACCTATATAAAGTGCTTAGTGCAAGAGCAGCAATAAAAGGTAGCAGCAGAGTGGTTTAACCTAGGTCACAGCCCTTAACACAAAATATTGTTCATTTTTAACATCATTGTTTGTCTAAATATTGATTAATAAAGATTAATAATTGTTTTTGCATCAAGGTAGTCTAGTGACTCATTCCTATGTTTTTTTGCATTATATTTGAGTCCCTACCTGGGATTGTTACTTATACTGTCCAGTTTTGGGGTCATGGTGGTCATTTTTGACCATCAAAGACTTTCCCCAGCCTGTGGTTCTCTGATGTTCTCGTTACATGGTCACTGGTGAGCTGTCAAACAGGCAGATCTCACCAGCGACCAGTGACCAGCCCCCAGCCAGCAGCGACGCGTGGAAGCGATGCTGCGCTTGGTAACTAAGGTAAATATCGGGTAACCAAGCAAAGCCCTTCACTGGTTACCCGATATTTACCTTGGTTACCAGCGCACACCGCTTAGCGCTAGCTCCCTGCACTCCTAGCCAGAGTACACATCGGGTTAATAAGCAAACCTTTGCTTATTTACCCGATGTGTACTCTGGCTACGCGTGCAGGGAGCAGGGAGCCGGCACTGGCAGCCTGAGAGTGGCGGATGCTAGTAACTAAGGTAAATATCGGGTAACCAGCGAAGCACTTCGCTTGGTTACCCGATGTTTACCTTGGTTACAGCTTACCGCAGGCTGCCAGAAGCCGTCTCCCTGCTCGCTTCAGTTCGTCACTCTCTCGCTGTCACACACAGCGATGTGTGCTTCACAGCGGGAGAGCAACGTCCAAAAAATGAAGCAGGACATTCAGCAACGACCATCGACCTCACAGCAGGGGCCAGGTCGTTGCTGGATGTCACACACAGCGACAGCGACGGGACGTCGCTGCTACGTCACAGAAAATGGTGACTTAGCAGCGACGTCGTTGTGTGTGACACCACCTTAAGAAGCATAACTTCACGAGTTCAATTCCCAGCTGTGTCGGTAAAGATTTTTTTTTATTTTAAATTAATTAATTATTCTTTATTTATAATTAATTATAAAATATTATTATTTTAATTATGCACAGAGGGGACATCATCTATGAGTCGCTTCACAGAATGAGCTCTCTCTCTCAGACCTGGCGATGATCAGCTGATGCGGTCACCTGACGGAATCAGCTGACACTATAAGTCGAGCGGTGAGGCCGGCTTTTTTAAACTATCAGCTGATGCTGTCGGACAGGAGTCTGCACAGAAGTGTGTAGTTTTTTTTGTTTTTTTTTGCACTGATGCATCAGCTGATTGTATAAAAGCCGTTTATACAATCAGCTGCTGTGTCATGTGATTCAGGCCCTTGAACCTGACACATCATTTGATCGCTTTGCCTTCCAGCAAACCAATCAGATGATATTGGATCCGGATTTAACGGCGCTGGACCCTTGACCCAGGATTACTGCGGAGGGGGGTTCTTTATTTCAATAAAGATGGAGTCCCTAATTGTGCTGTGTTTTATTTCTAATAAAAATATTTTTCTGTGTGTTGTGTTTTTATATCTGTACTAGAAATTCATGGTGGCCATGTCTAATAAATATGGGCTTGACACCATGAATTTCGGGCTTAGGGCCAGTTGATAATATACAGCTAGCCCTAACCCCATTATTACCCAACGAGCCACCCGTCACCAGGGCAGCTGGAAGAGTTGTATACAGCGCCAGAAGATGGCGCTTCTATGAAAGCGACATTTTCTGGGGCGGCTGCGGACTGCAATTCGCAGCAGGGGTGCCCAGAAAGCTTGGGCACCCTGAGCTGCGGATTCAAATCCCCAGCTGCCTAGTTGTACCTGGCTGGACACAAAAAATTGGGCGAAGCCCACGTCATTTTTTTTTTAAAATTATTTCATGAAATTCATTCAGATAAAGGTATAAAAATCACGGTGTCGGCCGCGCTGCTAAAGGATGATGGTGATGATATAGATGAATTAAAGAGATTTTATTGATAACAGAACAGCCACAACGCGTTTCGGGGATGCATATTCCCCCTTCCTCAGGTAGCAGTGATTATACAGGGTGATAAACCTTATATACATAAAATTACAAGTCCCCCCAACCCTCAATCAATTTAACACTTAAAGGGGTGGATTCATTAAAAAACAATCAGTCAACCGTGATTTTTAAACCTTTATCTCAATCCTGCATCTCCCTTTGGGAGCTCACGGGGCTGCTGCAGCTATTCCAGGACCCAATTGAATCCATTAACGCTAATCCGAGGGGCTGGTGAGTCACCGGCACCGTGTTCACGGGACCTTCCGACCCAGAGGAGGAGCTGCAACCTGATGCTGGTCCGACGGCTGTGATCCACACGTGGGATTATCGATCGCGTGAGCGGCAACCTAAGTCAGGACTCCTGCGGGTCTGAGAGGACGGGATCCCCGTTGGTGAGAAGCAGTGCACCTGGCAATCCCCTTCAGCGATCCTCCCAGCGTTGAACCTGTTGTACAACAGTACCAGGTGAGTGTGACCATCACACTACCATTATTTGTGTTTCAAAGATTCCACACAGGAGCGCCCTTTTTTCTTTTTTTATTCATGAAATTCATGAAATAATTAAAAAAAAAAAAAGGGCTTCCCTATATTTTTGGTTCCCAGCCGGGTACAAATAGGCAGCTGGGGGTTGGGGGCCTCCGTTCGACGAACCAAACTGAACTCGATCCTTCAGAAGCTCGCTCATCTCTAGTCTTGACCTGCAGACTCTGTCTCCCGCCGCTTCTCCTTCCGAGTCCGATCATCGCTGTACCGCCCGGTAACAAAAGGACCTTCCGTGAGGTCATAGCATGTGACCAGTCACGTGTGAATGTTGTATTATCTCATTGGCTACAGACTGGTCACATAGCTATGATGTCATGCTGGGTCCTGTCAGTGCATCTCACCGGTACGCGGTGCTCGCCCAAGTATCTCAGTACTCGATATACTCGGCGAGGGCCATGTACCGGCGAGATGCTCAGACGCATGCTCGGCTCCCCGTCCCTGCATGTCGGAGCTCTTTACAGAGTCAGCCCACATGCAGGGATTAGCTGCCACAGCCGTTGATGAATGGCGGCGCTGGGAATCAGGTGATCGGAGATCACCGCTGCTATAGTAACCCGCCCGTCAGGTTACTGTGGCAACAGTGGCAGCGGTGACGTCACCGCTTACCAACCCGCAGCTTCTGCTCACTCATTGAGTGATTAGACAGCACAGGGGAGCAGAAGCGTTTTTCCTCACTGTGCTGTCTGATCTAGCAGAACTGCATGGGTTGAATGAGAAAGAAGACAGAAGGCCAGGATCGTGGAGGGGTGAGAGGGAGTAATAAACATAGAATCCCTGAGTGTGTCGGTGTATTTATTTCTAATAAAGTGTCTGTGTATTTATTTCTAATAAAGTATTTTTTCTGTGTGGTGTCTTTTTTTTAACTCTTTATTGGAGATTCTTAATGGCCAGGTCAAACTTGCCTGACATTAAGGCTGTGTGAGCACGTGTGCTTTTTTTCATGATTTTACGCTGTGTTCTGCACAACAGCGTAAAAGCATGCGTCCTGCGTCCCCAGCACAATCTATGAAGATTGTGCCAATTCTATCCCCACTTTGCGTTTTAGAACGCAGCGTTTCGGCTGCTGAAATTTTTTGCCAAAATGCTGCGTTCTAAAAAGCAACATGTCACTTCTTTTGTGCGTTCCAGATGCTTTTCCCACTCTGTCTATGGCAGAGCAAGCATCCAGAACGCATGAATTCCGCATGCACAATGCTTTCAAAACACAGCTTTTCGGCTGCGTTTTGAAACACACATGCAGTGACTTAAACGGTGCGGAATAGAACGCAGAGATGTGCGCACATACCCTAATAAGCTCTGGCTTAATACTAGCTAGTAAAACAAAGCTGGTATTAACCCCTTATTACCCAGCGTGCCACCTGGCACCAGGGCCGCTGTAAGAGTTGGGTACAGCGCCTGAACATGGCGCTTCTATGAAAGCCCCATTTTCTGAGGCGGCTGCGGACTGCAATTCGCAGCGGGGGGCCCAGAAGCTGCCTAGTTGTACCTGGCTAGACATAAAAATTGGGCGAAGCCCATGTCGTTTTTTTTTTTTTAATTATTTAATCAGCCTGATTTACCTTGGCTGGCAATCACAATACAGGGAAGCCCATTAATTTTTTTTTATTTAAAAAAATAATTAAAATAAAAAATGCTTGGGCTCCCGCCGTGTTTTGATCGCCAGTCAGGTAAAGCCAGGCAACTGGGGGCTGGGATTCTTGGCAGCCCGCAGCCGCCCCTGGAAATGGCGTATTGTTTCTTAGCGCAATTTCCAGGCGCTATACCCGGCTCATCCAGCGGCAGTGATGGCGGTGGATCGCTGGGTAACAAAGGGGTTAATACCAGCTTTGTATTCTCAGATAGTACTAAGCCCGAAATTCATGGTGTCACACCAAATTAGACATGGCCACCATGAATTTCTAGGAAACAGTAAAAAAAAAAAACACAACACAAATTTTTTTTTTATTAGAAATTAAACAAAAAAAACATTTAGAGACTGCATCTTTATTATAAAAATAATCCTTAGTCCGACGTAATCAACTGGGACAGCAATGTCAACTCATCAGTCTATACACAGTGAGAAGCAAAGCACAATGTCAACTCTGCTTCATCACTGTGCACAGACACAGTCTATACATAGTGAGAAGCAAAGCGCAATGTCAACTCTGCTTCATCACTGGGCACAGACAGTGTTTATACATAGTGAGAAGCACAGAGAGCCATGTAAGGTCTGCTACATCGCTTTGGATAGAGCGATGAAACAGAGGCTGACAGTGAGGGGATGATTGCATTTGCGTCTCGCATTACATCACCCCACTCTCCCAACAGGAGTGCCTCAGCTGTGGAAATAAACGCAGCTGACCCACTGCTGTCGGGAGATTGTGCGCCGTGATGCGATGACACTCGCATCATGGCTGACCAGGACGTTTGATGATGTCATACTCACGTGACCAGTCTGTAGCCAATGAGGTAATACAACATTCACACGTGAGTGGTCACATGGGTATGACGTCACGGTCACGGTCACAGCAGGTCCTTTTATCCAGAGGTGCTTACCGAGGGGCACAGCAATGATCGGACAGATGCAGAAGCGTTGGGAGACAGAGTCTGCAGGACGCATTGCGGGACCTGTAAGTATGATCATGTTTTTTTAATAACATGCTTTTTTTTAACAGCCCCTGGACCCGAACTGTAACACGAACTGTAACATGAACATCCCAGAATGCTTGTGTTCGGGGTCGTGTGCACGAACACCATGTGTTTGGTACGGACCCCGAACTTAACAGTTCGAGTTCGCCCATCCCTACTTGTTTTATGCAATCAGTTTTGGGAGTTCCAGTTTCCCTGCTGCCAGTGCCTACCGGCATGATGGTCCTCCTCCAAGGAAATCATCTCCTCTACAGGGATGTGCCAGTGTTTAATGAGTCCAGCACTGAGGTAGATGAACACTTGCAAAGCTTTGAGATGCTAATGCTGATGCACCAGGTACCCACAGCTGTTGGGCCAAATACCTGTGGACCAGTTTGACTGGCCGAGCTCAGGAGGCTGTCTGATCACTTAAGCATCAGGACTGTCTGGACTTTGGGATTATTAAGGACACTCTCGGCCCTTTTTACTATAACCCCAGAGAGATATCGCATCAAGTTCCAGACTATGTCTCGCCAGGGTGTCTCCTATGTGAAATTTGGCAGTAAACTCTGATGACACTGTAACCACTGGTTCGATGGTCGGGCTGCCCACTCTGCTGCTGCCCTCTGGGACGTGATAGTGCTTGAACAACTTATGGAGAAGATGGACCCGGAAATACGAGAATGGGTAGCTGCCCAGAAGCCCGACACCCCAGAGCAAGCAGCCCGATTGGCTGACGAGTTCACAGCTAATCGACCCAGCTGGAGACTCGATAGGCCCATCGATCCCAAAAGGCCCCTAAACCATATATTCAAGCGACTACCAGATTCTCGTGCTAGTATAACTCACTGCATAGCAGAAGCCTCACCAGGACAACTGTTTACAAACAGGGCCCATTGACTTGCCTAACCCACGGCGCTGTTATACGTGTGGGCGTCTTGGACACATGGCCAAAGATTGTCTTCAAAGCTGGGGCCCCATGCCTGGAGCCCGTCTGCCAGTCCAACCAGTCAACATCTGTCGAGATGAGCCATCGGGGTCTGGGGAATGCTACCCCCAAGAAATGCCATTATTCGAGGAAGTGATACACCCGGTCCACACTCTATGGTAGGTCGAACAACGTACACCAGCCAACCTCAATCGCCACATCCAGACCATGAAGGTTTGTGCTATACAGGCCAAGGGACTTAGAGACACTGGATCTTCCATCACTTTGGTCAGTCAAGATATTGTTCCCTGAGCACATCATTTACCAAGCCGCCAAGTCACCATCTTCTTTGCTGGGGGCCAGCGCTCGAACATCCCTCTAGTATGTGTACAGCTGGACCGGGGAACTGACCAGGGAGAGGTTGAAGTGGAGCTCATGGATGGCCTCCTAACCCCTGTTATTGTGGGAAACGACCGACGACAAGGAATATCCAGCCAGTTTGTCACCACCATCACCCGCAGGCAAGCCAAGCATCATCCTTACGTGAATTCTTCTACCAACCCATCCGAAGATAACTCACCTCCTGAATCATCATCATCCTCCTCTGAGCCGACAATAATGAGTACATCTAATCAACCTATGGCCATTGACTGAGGGGAGATAGATCGTAAGACGTTTAGGGAAGCCCAACTCATGGACCTAAGAACTTATCCACAGTGCGGCTGCCCAACCTGGGTGAGGAACTCAGGGTGAGGTGTATAGATGGGAGAAAGGACTCCTATCTGAAAAAGCCCGTATCCTGCCTAGAGAAACCCTGGACTCGTGTACATCAGCTTGTTTGTACCCCAGCAGTACAGATCTCAAAATTTCCGCTTGGCTCATAATGTTCATGCAGATGGACACATGTGGGTCTAAAAGACCCAGTCCCACCTGCTGCGTAGTTTCTTTTGGCCAAGGATCAATCAAGAAGTGCAGAAATACAGACTCTCTTGTTCAGGGTGTCAACGTATGGGGGGAGCCCAATGTCGTGCCCCTCTCCATCCCATGCCCTTGATAGGAGAACCATTCCAGAGAGTTGCCATTGATTTAATAGGCCTCTTAGCCATTCACAGCCGCAGCGGAAAAAAGATCATCATCACCCTGGTAGACTTTGCCACCCATTACCCAAAGGCCGTTGCCTTATATTCCATAGATGCGGAGCATGTAGCTGAAGCTCTACTGGACATCTTCAGCTCAGTAGGGTTTTTGCAGGAGGTGTTGACTGACCAGGGTGCCCAATTCCAAAGCGAGCTGATTCAGACCCTTTGGGAGAAACATGGAGTCCGCCCCATGAGCACCATCCCCTACCACCCTGAACAAAGGAGTTGTGTAAGCGCTTCAATGGAACACTTAAACAGCTCATTAACAGGTATTTAGAGTCTGAGGGGGGAGACTGGGAGAAAAACCTGCAGTAGCTCCTCTTCACCTACTGGGAGGTGCTGCAGGACTCCACCAGGTTCTCCCCCGTCGAATTGCTGTATGGCTGAAAAGTACGAGGACCTTTTAAAGTTGGTACGAGAGTGTTGTGAGGGCACCTTCACCACAGAAGAGGTTCACGTACTTGATTATATTCAAAAGTTTAAGGAAAGGATGAGGCACCTCATGGCTTTAGCCCATGGGAATTTAGAATCAGCTCAGGAAAGGCAACAAGATGTTACAACCACACTGCCCGCCTCCAAGAATTTGCCTGTGGACAGAAGGTCCTGGTACTAGTAGCGGTATGCAAAAACAAGCTGCAAGCCATGTGGACAGATCCATTCACTATTACGAGGAGATGTGGGAATGTTGAGATGAGACTACAATGGGTCTCTTAAGGTCTGACTGCTGTGTTCAAATTTATGTAGAATGTTGTGTGTAGAGTTGAGCGATGTTCGAGTTGAACGGTTCGCCAATTTCATGTTCGAGTGATTTTGGGGGGTGTTCGAGTCGTTTGACGAACTCGAATGATTTGCTTAAAGTTCGGCAGTTCGAGTTACGTTCGATAACGGTTCGATCACAAAAAACGTAACTGTAGCTTTTTACAGCTGCGTGTGCAGGGAGCCATCGCTGGCAGCCTGCGGTAAGCTGGTAACCAGGGTAAATATCGGGTATCTAAGCAAAGCGTTTTGCTTAGTAACCCGATGTGTACCCTGGCTACGTGTGCAAAAATCCCCGGAAGCCACACAGTAGCACTTCCTGTGACTTCCGTCGGATGCCGCTGCAGTCTGTGTCCCGCTCCAGCTCCAGCCCCGCGGCTGCCCGCTCAGCAGTGTCCGCAGCTGCCTGCACTGTAATGTGTTCGCAGCTGCCCAAACTGCAGAGTCAGCAGCCGCGAGGATGACAAGCGCTGCTGTCAGGAGGTTAGTAAAGTTCCTTACCTGCGGTGATGAAGTCCTGCCCTCCTGACGCCAGCGCTGTCACTGTCTTCCATGGCCGCCGCTTGTCACATCTCCTCTCGCTGCCGACCCGAGACTGTGACTATCGGTGACGTCACGGGCCGCTCGCAATACTTGGTTTGTGAAGGTGGCGGTCATTGAACTCAGTGACAGCGCTGCTGTCAGGAGTGCAGCGATCACCGCAGGTAATGTACCTCGTTAACCTCCTGACAGCAGCGCTCGTCATGCCCTGCAGTGACCTGGGATGACCTATTGATGTTAGCTCAGGTAACTGCACAGTTCTCCCAGCCAATATGGAACATTCTGTTTTTCATTGACTGGGACATTGACTATGGTATGGATCGTCGTGGGACCCCCTTGGATTACACCAGACCTGGATTTGTTTTTCTTTCTAATAAATTGGTGAAAGAGGGAATGTGTTGAGGAGTGTTTTTTTCAAATAAAAATGTGTTGTCATCTATATTTTTTTTTATTACTGACTGGGTTGGTGATGTCAGGTATCTGATAGACGCCTGACATCATGAACCCCAGGGCTTGATGACAGGTGACATTACACATCTGGTATTAACCCCATATAATACCCCGTTTGCCACCGCACCAGGGCAACAGGATGAGCTGGGGAGAAGCATCAGGATTGGCGCATCTAATTGATGCGCCACTTCTGGGGCGGCTGCGGCCTGCTATTTTTAGGCTGGGGAGAGTCCAATAACCATGGACCTCCCTAGTCTGAGAATATCAGACCCCAGCTGTCCGCTTTACCTTGGCTGGTGATCCAATTTTGGGGGGACCCCACGTGTTTTTTTTTTTAATTATTCATTTAATTTGAAATAACAGCATGCGGTGCCCTCTGTTTTGGATTACCAGCCAAGGTGAAGCTGCCAGCTGTGGTCTGCAGGCTGCAGCCGTCTGCTTTACCCTAGCTGGCTATCAAAAATAGGGGGAATCCCACGTCATTTTTTTTTTTACATTTATTTATTTTTTTGGCTAAATACAAGGCTAAGCACGCCTTAGTTCCACATGAAAGGCACCAAAGGGTGCAAAATTACAAAATGCAGGAGACCGGGACATGATGTGTCTTTCTGCCATTATAATGACAGAAAAGACTGATATGAAGTGCACAAGCACAGGAAAATCACCAGAGCACTCTACGCTGTGAAAAGCAGTAGAAAATGGCACTGGAGTGAATATGTAACCGCCTCATGTAGGTTGAAGCTATGGATCCTGGTTAAATTTATGTATTTTCCCTCCTTCAGTTTTTTTTGCGGTACGCAAAAAAACCAAAAGGCACACGGATGACAAACGGATGACATACGGACCGTATACGGAACGGAAACGGATGCCACACGATGCATCCGTGAAAAAACGAACCGTTTTTTGCGGACCACAAAAACAGATCGGTCGTTTGAATGTAGCCTTATTCTGATCTGCCGTTTATAAACAGCAGGCAGAAATAAGTGAATAGTGCCCCCCAGCGTCAGAAAATCTCCGGGGTTTTAGGGGGTAGCTGAGACCCTGGAGATCATGATTCAGGCTGTTTTTTTCCGGTCCCCGGTCCTACACCGTATACCGATGATCACGTTACAGTAAATGACAGCACCGGTAAAACATTATTTATCTCCCATCTGGCATGAACAAACATCTCAGATGGGAGATAAATCTCCTCCCCGGTCCCCTCCAGTCCCCCGGTGTCGCCAAAGTGCACCCCCCGACCCCCTCCCGGAAATCCAAGATGGCTGCGCGCACAGCAGCGCGCCAGCCGCATTCACCCTACTCTTTTAATTTCTGTCGCATGTGCCATGACACATGCGACAGAAAATTCCTCCCCAGGCCCTGCCAGGTCACCCCCTATAACCCCACCGGTGTTCCCCGGTGTCCCACGGTACCTGTGCAGCGTTGATCCCCCGCGGCCCCCTCCTTCATAATAGATGCTGCCGCATGCAGAGAGCGGCTGTCAGCTCAGCTTCCTGTGTTCAGACACAGTGAGTGGCGGTAAGCATGCATCTGTAAGCTACTGCAATGCCCTGCTCATGAGGTAAGGAACATAGTTGATCAGGAGAGCTATACTACATTTCCAAATGGAGGTATTTGCTTTTATAGTTGCCCTGATGAACGACTACCAAACATGAGAGTCCGTTATACGCTACAAGAAAACATGTCTAAATAGCGAGCTCTGTTGTTTAGTATTCAATCAGCTGGATAACTGGACTTAAAGGGGTATTCCATCTCTAAGATCCTATCCCCAATATATAGTAGGTGTAATAGCAATAATATTAGTAAATACCTTTATTTGGAAATGTAGTATAGTTCTCCTGATTAGGTATGCCCTTACCTCATGAGCAGGGCATTGCAGTTTTGGTAGTAACAGTTACGACCAAGAGCAACCCACTGTCTCTATGAATGGTGGTAACCATGCATACGTAAGCTACTGCAATACCCTGCTCATGAGGTAAGGAACATAGTTAATCAGGAGAGCTATACTAAATTTCCATATGGAGGTATTTACTATTTCTGTTGCCCTGCTGAACGAATACCAAACATGAGAGTCCATCATACGCCGCAAAATAACATGTCTAAATAGCGAGCTCTGTTGTTTAGTATTCATTCAGCAGGATAACTGGACTTAAAGGGGTATTCTATCTCCAAGATCCTATCCCCAATATATAGTAGGTGAAATAGTAATAATATCAGCAAATACCAATATTTGGAAATGTAGAAGAGTTCTCCTGATTAGGCATGCCCTTACCTCATGAGCAGGGCATTGCAGCTTTGGTAGCAACAGTTACCACATGGATTCTGCTGCTGTGGACCCGAGAGAGTGGGTGCAGATTCATTGCACCCACACTCCTCACATGGAGGATCTGCACTCCTAGAAAATGGGGCATACATTACCTGAACGTGTCCCCCCATATTCTAGATGGTCCAGAGTCATCGTGGGACCCCCTTATTTTTTTTCCTTACAATAAATTGGTGAAAGAGGGAATGTTTTGGGGAGTGTTTTTTCAAATAATTTTTTTTTGTTGTCTATTTTTTTTGTTAGTACTGACAGTTTGTGATGTCGGGTATCTGATAGACGCCATCACATCACAAACTGCTGGGCTTGATGTCAGGTGACCTTACAGCTAGTGTCAACCCCATTTATTACCCCGTTTGCCACCGCACCAGGGCACGGGATGAGCTAGGGTGAAGCGCCAGGATTGGCGCATCTAGTGGATGCACCACTTCTGGGGCGCCTGCGGCCTGCTATTTTTAGGTTGTGAAGGGCCAATAACTATGGACCTTCCCACCCTGAGAATACCAGACCACAGCTGTCCACTTTACCTTGGCCGGTTGATCCAATTTGGGGCGACCCTACTTTTTTTTGTAATTATTATTATTTATAAAATAATTATAAAAAAGAGCCTGGGGTGACCTCCACATTGGATCACCAACCACGGTAAAGCTGCCAGCTGTGGTTTTCAGGCTACAGCCGTCTGCTTTACCCTAGCTTGCTATCAAAAATGGGGGGACCCCACGTCATTTTTTTTTTGTTTACTATTTTTTTAAATAAAAAAAAATTAATGGGCTTCCCTGTATTTTGATTGCTAGCTAAGATAACACCAGGCAGATGGGGGTAGCTGTCTGCTTTATCCGCGCTGAGAATCAAAAATACTGCGGAGCGCTGCGTCATTTTTTATAATGATTTATTTTTACAGTACTGTGATGTCAGGCAATCAAAATACAGGGAAGCCTATTTATTTTTTTGTTACTTAAATAATTAAAAAAAAAATATGTGGGCTCCCGCTGCATTTTTTGTATTGCTAGCTAAGGGTAATCCAAGCAGCTACTGGCTGCTAACCCCCACTGCTTGGTGTTACCTTCACTGGCAATGGAAAATTCAGGGAAGCATTTTTTATTTTTTTTTGCCAAAAAACTAAAAAAAAAAAATGATGTGGGCTTCGCCATATTTTTGTATGCTAGCCAGGTACAGCAGGCAGGTACGGCTGCCCCCAACCCCCGGCTGTCTCTTTGTACCCGACTGGGAAATAGGGAAGCCTATTAAGCCAGAGATTCTTAATGTCAGGCAAGTTTGACCCGGCCATTAAGAATCTCCAATAAAGGGTTAAAAAAAAGACACCACACAGAGAAAAAATACTTTAATAGAAAAAAAAACACAGACACATTAGAGACTCCATGTTTATTACTCACTCTCATCCCTCCACAATCCTGCTCTTCTGTCTTCTTTCTCCTTCAACCATGCAGCTCTGCTACATTAGACAGCACTGCATTGGAGAAAGAACGCTGCTGCTCCCGTGCAGTCTAATCACTCAGTGAGAGTGAGCAGAGGCTGCGTGCTGTAAGCGGTGACATCACATATAGCAACGGTGCTCCGATCACGTGATTCCCGATGCCGCAATTCCCCGGCTGTGGCAGCCAGTCCTTGCATGTGGGCTGACTCTGTAAAGAGCGCCGACATGCAGGAACGGGGAAGCCGACCATGTGCCAGAGCATCTTGCCGGTACACGGAAATGCTGGAATGAGCACCGCGTACCGGAGAGATGGACTGTCAGGACCTAGCATGACGTCTAGCCATGTGACCAGTCTGTAGCCAATGAGATAATAGACACGTGACTGATCACATGGCTATTTTGATCTCACGGAAGGTCCTATCATCAGTGCTGGTTACCGGGAGGACGCAGCGATTATCGGAAGGTAAAGCGGTGGGAGACAGAGTGGAGGACGCGTTGCGGGGACATGTAAGTGTAATGGCAATGTTTATTACCTGTATGTGTACATGTATAATGTGTTTTTATGTGTTTGTGTTTGCCTCCCATTGTTTTCAATGGGGTTCGAATTGGTTCGTCAAACTTTCGCCGAACGTTCGGCGAACGGAGCCTCCGTTCGACGAACCGAACTCGAACTCTAGGGGGTGGCTCATCTCTAGTCATGTGTGCACGTGAGATAGATAGTAATTGATTAGACCAATTTTGACTATCTCTCTCACGACTGGCGCCAACAGCTCTACTTCTTTATTTCCAAAAGAAAGCTTTTATAGTAAGGGTGTAGACAAAAGTATAGACCAATCAAGTATCGCAGGTCGGGCTCAGGATGTATAGGAATTTGCATAGTCTCTGCTGGATTGGTCAGTCCAAACTTTAGGAATTCCTCTGTTCCTCAACTTCTTTGGGAGTTGTCCAGGATGTAGGAGACATCTTTAAGTTACATGTGCTGGTATATTGTATTAAGGAATATCACTGAATATGCAATATATATATATATATATATATATATATATATATATATATATATATATATATATATATATATATATATTATATATATATATATATACACAGTGCCTACAAGTAGTATTAAACCCCCTGCAGATTTAGCAGGTTTACACATTCGGAATTAACTTGGCATTGTGACATTTGGACTGTAGATCAGCCTGGAAGTGTGAAATGCAGCAAAAAAGAATGTTATTTTTTTTTTTAATTGTGAAAAGTTTATTCAGAGGGTCATTTATTATTCAACCCCTCAAACCACAAGAATTCTGTTTGGTTCCCCTAAAGTATTAAGAAGTATTTCAGGCACAAAGAACAATGAGCTTCACATGTTTGGATTAATTATCTCTTTTTCCAGCCTTTTCTGACTAATTAAAACCCTCCCCAAACTTGTGAACAGCACTCATACTTGGTCAACATGGGAAAGACAAAAGGAGCATTCCAAGGCCATCAGAGACAAGATCGTAGAGGGTCACAAGACTGGCAAGGGGTACAAAACCCTTTCCAAGGAGTTGGGCCTATCTGTCTCCACTGTTGGGAGCATCATCCGGAAGTGGAAGGCTTATGGAACTACTGTTAGCCTTCCACGGCCTGGACAGCCTTTGAAAGTTTCCACCCGTGCCGAGGCCAGGCTTGTCCGAAGAGTCAAGGCTAACCCAAGGACAACAAGGAAGGAGCTCCGGGAAGATCTCATGGCAGTGGGGACATTGGTTTCAGTCAATACCATAAGTAACATACTCCACCGCAATGGTCTCCGTTCCAGACGAGCCCATAAGGTACCTTTACTTTCAAAGCGTCATGTCAAGGCTCGTCTACAGTTTGCTCATGATCACTTGGAGGACTCTGAGACAGACTGGTTCAAGGTTCTCGGGTCTGATGAGACCAAGATCGAGATCTTTGGTGCCAACCACACACGTGACGTTTGGAGACTGGATGGCACTGCATACGACTCCAAGAATAACATCCCTACAGTCAAGCATGGTGGTGGCAGCATCATGCTGTGGGGCTGTTTCTCAGCCAAGGGGCCTGGCCATCTGGTCCGCATCCATGGGAAGCTGGATAGCACGGCCTACCTGGAGATTTTGGCCAAGAACCTCCGCTCCTCCATCAAGGATCTTAAGATGGGTCGTCATTTCATCTTCCAACAAGACAACGACCCAAAGCACACAGCCAAGAAAACCAAGGCCTGGTTCAAGAGGGAAAAAATCAAGGTGTTGCAGTGGCCTAGTCAGTCTCCTGACCTTAACCCAATTGAAAACTTGTGGAAGGAGCTCAAGATTAAAGTCCACATGAGACACCCAAAGAACCTAGATAACTTGAAGAAGATCTGCATGGAGGAGTGGGCCAAGATAACTCCAGAGACCTGTGCCGGCCTGATCAGGTCTTATAAAAGACTATTATTAGCTGTAATTGCAAACAAGGGTTATTCCACAAAATATTAAACCTAGGGGTTGAATAATAATTGACCCACACTTTTATGTTGAAAATTTATTAAAATTTAACTGAGCAACATAACTTGTTGGTTTGTAAGATTTACAGTTAGGTCCAGAAATATTTGGACAGTGACACAATTTTCGCGAGTTGGGCTCTGCATGCCACCACATTGGATTTGAAATGAAACCTCTACAACAGAATTCAAGTGCAGATTGTAACGTTTAATTTGAAGGTTTGAACAAAAATATCTGATAGAAATTGTAGGAATTGTCACATTTCTTTACAAACACTCCACATTTTAGGAGTTCAAAAGTAATTGGACAAATAAACCAAACCCAAACAAAATATTTTTATTTTCAATATTTTGTTGCGAATGCTTTGGAGGCAATCACTGCCTTAAGTCTGGAACCCATGGACATCACCAAACGCTGGGTTTCCTCCTTCTTAATGCTTTGCCAGGCCTTTACAGCCGCAGCCTTCAGGTCTTGCTTGTTTGTGGGTCTTTCTGTCTTAAGTCTGGATTTGAGCAAGTGAAATGCATGCTCAATTGGGTTAAGATCTGGTGATTGACTTGGCCATTGCAGAATGTTCCACTTTTTTGCACTCATGAACTCCTGGGTAGCTTTGGCTGTATGCTTGGGGTCATTGTCCATCTGTACTATGAAGCGCCGTCCGATCAACTTTGCGGCATTTGGCTGAATCTGGGCTGAAAGTATATCCCGGTACACTTCAGAATTCATCTGGCTACTCTTGTCTGCTGTTATGTCATCAATAAACACAAGTGACCCAGTGCTATTGAAAGCCATGCATGCCCATGCCATCACGTTGCCTCCACCATGTTTTACAGAGGATGTGGTGTGCCTTGGATCATGTGCCGTTCCCTTTCTTCTCCAAACTTTTTTCTTCCCATCATTCTGGTACAGGTTGATCTTTGTCTCATCTGTCCATAGAATACTTTTCCAGAACTGAGCTGGCTTCATGAGGTGTTTTTCAGCAAATTTAACTCTGGCCTGTCTATTTTTGGAATTGATGAATGGTTTGCATCTAGATGTGAACCCTTTGTATTTACTTTCATGGAGTCTTCTCTTTACTGTTGACTTAGAGATAGATACACCTTCTTCACTGAGAGTGTTCTGGACTTCAGTTGATGTTGTGAACGGGTTCTTCTTCACCAAAGAAAGTATGTGGCGATCATCCACCACTGTTGTCATCCGTGGACGCCCAGGCCTTTTTGAGTTCCCAAGCTCACCAGTCAATTCCTTTTTTCTCAGAATGTACCCGACTGTTGATTTTGCTACTCCAAGCATGTCTGCTATCTCTCTGATGGATTATTTCTTTTTTTTCAGCCTCAGGATGTTCTGCTTCACCTCAATTGAGAGTTCCTTAGACCGCATGTTGTCTGGTCACAGCAACAGCTTCCAAATGCAAAACCACACACCTGTAATCAACCCCAGACCTTTTAACTACTTCATTGATTACAGGTTAACGAGGGAGACGCCTTCAGAGTTAATTGCAGCCCTTAGAGTCCATTGTCCAATTACTTTTGGTCCCTTGAAAAAGAGGAGGCTATGCATTACAGAGCTATGATTCCTAAACCCTTTCTCCGATTTGGATGTGAAAACTCTCATATTGCAGCTGGGAGTGTGCACTTTCAGCCCATATTATATATATAATTGTATTTCTGAACATGTTTTTGTAAACAGCTAAAATAACAAAACTTCTGTCACTGTCCAAATATTTCTGGCCCTGACTGTATGCATCTGTTAATAAATCCTGCTCTTGTTTGAAGTTTGCAGGCTCTAACTTATTTGCATCTTATCCAACCTGCTAAATCTGCAGGGGGTTGAATACTACTTGTAGGCACTATATATATATATATATATATATATATATATACGTGTCAGTAAGAAACCAAAGCATTCATAAATATGTGTGTTAGATTACAGTAACTAAACTATATAACTAAGTCTATGAAATGGCTGAATTAAGTATTTTTGGTTACTCAATTCTTATCCTCAACAGTCCCCCCTAAAGACTTATTTCTGCCTTTTTTGAATTCTAAGGGTACTTTAATCCCTTAGGAAGAGAGGTAGAGATATCTGTGCGAAAGACCTGCCTAACTGAACGTTGAGGCATGGGCGGAGAGGGGAAAAGGTTTTCTTCACCGGTTTGAGACCAAGGATTCCTAGGCGAGTCCTCACCCTTTGTAGTGCGGCTTTCCCATGTCCCAAGGTTCTCTAAGCCCTTTCTTCTTCCGTTTATTCTAGCAGAGTCATTTTGTAACTGGGGGAAAGGGTCGTGTTAAGGGTGCTTTACACGTTGCGCCATCGCCAGCAATAGCTAGCGATGTCGTGCGCGATAGCACCTGCCCCCGTCATTCGTGCGACATTTGGTGATCGCAGCCGTAGCGAACATTATCGCTACGGCAGCGTCACACGCACATACCTTTTCAGCAACGTCGCTGTGACCGCTGAATAATTCCTCCTTCAAGGGGAAAGTGCATTCGGCGTCATAGCGACGTCACTGCGGCGTCACTAAGCGGCCGCCCAATAACAGAGGAGGGGAGGAGATGAGGGTCCAGAACATGCCGTCCACCTCCTTCCTTCCTCATTGCTGGTGGACGGCAGGTAAGGAGATGTTCGTTGTTCTTGCAGTGTCACATGTAGCGATGTGTGGTGCCGCAGGAACGACGAACAACCTCGCTACTGACCAGAAAACGATTTTTGGTAAATGAACGACGTGTTACAGACCAACGATTTTTAACTCTTTTGCAATCGTTTAAGGTCGCTCCTAGGTGTCACACGCTGCGATATCGCTAACGACGCCGGATGTGCGTCACAAACACCGTGACCCCGACAATATATCGTTAGCGATGTTACAGCATGTAAATGGCCCTTTAGTCTTTATGGGCATAGCATCTGTCATACTTAGATCTTCTGTTTTGAGTAAAGGAAAGGTCCCTCCTAATGTGACTTCAGCTGTTTTGGAAAATATTTTCTTTAAACACGGAATTACACAAACCAGAATGGATAGTAATATAACTAATGCTATACTTATGGCGGTCCCTATCTGGATCAACCAGCCTTTAATTCTTCAGACAGTGTAGTGGGTTTCTTTATAGCTAAAGTTACCTTCCCATCCACTCCAGTGTTATCTGGTATATATGTGCAACAAACATCCCCCACCATTTTACAGACTCCACCTTTGTCTGTGAGGATCATATCTAAAGCCATTCTGTTTTGATAAGCCATGATGGAGGTCAGATCTAGTTGTTCTGCTAGTCCCTGTAAAGGCCCCGTCACACTAAGCAACATCGCTAGCAACATCGCTGCTAACGAACAACTTTTGTGACGTTGCTAGTGATGTCGCTGTGTGTGACATCCAGCAACAACCTGGCCCCTGCTGTGAGGTCGTTGGTTGTTGCTGAATGTCCTGGGCCATTTTTTAGTTGTTGCTGTCCCGCTGTGAAGCACAGATCGCTGTGTGTGACAGCGAGACAGCAACAACTAAATGTGCAGGCAGCAGGAGCCGGCTTCTGCGGAGGCTGGTAACCAATGTAAATATCGGGTAACCAAGAAGCCCTGTCCTTGGTTACCCGATATTTACCTTTGTTACCAGCCTCCGCCGCTCTCACTGTCAGTGCCGGCTCCTGCTCTGTGCACATGTAGCTGCAGGACACATCGGGTTAATTAACCCGATGTGTGCTGTAGCTAGGAGAGCAGGGAGCCAGCGCTAAGCGGTGTGCGCTGCTCCCTGCTCTGTGCACATGTAGCTGCAGCACACATCGGGTAATTAACCCGATGTGTGCTGTAACTAGGAGAGCAGGGAGCCAGCGCTCAGTGTGCGCTGCTCCCTGCTCTCTGCACGTGTAGCTGCGTGCGCTGGTAACCAAGGTAAATATCGGGTTGGTTACCGATATTTACCTTAGTTACCAAGCGCAGCATCTTCCACGCGGTGCTGGGGGCTGGTCACTGGTTGCTGGTGAGCTCACCAGCAACTCGTGTAGCGACGCTCCAGCGATCCCTGCCAGGTCAGGTTGCTGGTGGGATCGCTGGAGCGTCGCAGTGTGACATCTCACCAGCAACCTCCTAGCAACTTACCAGCGATCCCTATCGTTGTTGGGATCGCTGGTAAGTTGCTTAGTGTGACTGGACAGTAAGGCGTCTCGTGTATAGTTAACGAAACGTTGCTGATTGTAGTAGATATTATTAATCCAGTCTACATTTTTATTTACAGTAATTCTGGGGATAATGGATTTGAATTTCGCCCTGACTTGGTCTTTAGCTTTATATTCGTCAGGGACCCCCCTGGGCACTCCGATAGCGTCAATGTAAATATGTGGGTCACAAGAGCCTTTAGGTGTATGTCTACCGGTACGGTCATCGTCTGTACTCCGTTGATTCCTTAAGTTGATTTTGATGTGTGCTATAAAGTAATTTTCTTTGACAGTGTGGTCAGCGGGGGCTATGTGTATAGGCATAAGTGCCTTGGCTAAAGTACATTCTCCTGTCCAATTTCCTTCTACTCGTGATCGAATTTTCATATCCCCACAAATCCAAAACACATCTGCCACGGACTGTACCTGGTTAATTAAGTGATCACGGGTGAGATTGCTATAGGACCCACAGAACCCATCTCGAAATCTACCCATATCTCTCCCTTGACTACTCACATTATAACAGGTATAGTTGCCAGGATATATAGTGATGCCTTTCCCAGGGGAGAAGGCCTTGGCTATTATAGGGTATCTCTTTTTCCATTCTTTACATGCATTTCCCTCAGTCATATTTGTAAACAGACTAACAAGACATAATTCAGCTTCGTAATCGAAATTTAGTGGGACAGTTCCTAAATGAGGTCTGGTCCTGCACATACATAACAGTCTGACCTGTTGACTTGGTGTACTGTATATTTCATCCATTCTAACCACAGGTTGGTGTCTGTATAACCCTGTTCGACCGCATATACGTCTTCCATGGTGGGATTAGCTATGGCTACCATATTGTGAAAGGTCTGAATATGTGTAAGCATTCGAAATACTGGTAGTATTTTTGTTATCTGTGATAACCTGAATTTTCCCAACTGTTTACAACCATTGTGTCCACCCTTTATATGTGTACCCAGAAGGTATATACCTTCATGCTGAGGTTGGTGGTGTTCTATTTTGAGAACTTAAGGGTTACACTGGTTAATCATAGTACATGTTCTAGTGACTGGTGCACGGGAGAGTGTCATCCTGGTAAGTAAAGATCTGCCCCTTCTCATCCCGTTTATTTAAGGTTACACTTGGGTGGAATACTTGTGAAAATTGGGGATACAAACCAACAGCCTTCCATGAGCTACATGTGTCTCCATATCCACCTCCTGTAACACATATGTACTGTTGTCCCTGTCTCAAGGGTGACTCACATCCCATTTGGGGGACCCGTCCTATTTCACATTTCACAATATCACAGTAATCAAACTTGAAAGTGACAACTTGTGTCGTACTATTGTACCAAAACGTAACCACCTAATTTGTTTTGGTAATGATGGCCTGAGACCATACAGGTTTTTTGAAAAGGATAAGTACAAGCAGGACACTCAGTGCAGCTCTGGTAGATTGACCCTTTTACAATGCGAGGCATGGATCCATGTTGCCCTGCCTTCGAGTTTCACAGAGGTGGGAGTCACCAGGATTATCTAGAACGGGCCTTCGTATCTGGGCTCCAGACAAGTCTTCCTGACATGTTTCTTAACCACCACCAACTCTCCTGGTTTCAATGTGTGGGTGGCTAGATCTGTATCAGGATCTGGAAGAGAAGAAAAAACTGCTGCATGTGTTTTAGCTAACTCTCAACTTAGTTCAGTAACAAACTGCACCACCGACTCATGGTGGTCAGACAAATTTAGAGGGAAATAACATCCTAATCTGGGGCCGGAACCAAAAAGTATTTTAAAGGGAATCAGGCCATGTTTTGCAACAGGGGTGTTTCTGACATGGTACAGGACTATAGGGAGAAGTTCTGTCCAGGGTAGTGCACTGTCTTGTGAGGCCTTGAGCAGTTTAGTCTTCAGAGTTGAGTTCATCCTTTTCCACTTTTCCACTGCTCTGAGGATGATAAGGAGTATGCAGTCCTAGACTTGCTCCGAGCATATTCCACAGTTCTTGGTAAATGTTAGCTGTGAAGGCTGGTCCTTGATTGCTTTCGATTACTTCTGGTATTCCGAACCTTCACACAGTTTCTGTGATGAGTCGTTTAGCTGTGACTGTAGCAGTCATGTTGACTACTGGGTAGGCCTCGGGCCAACTGGAAAAGATATCGACAACTACCAAAGCATACTCGTACTTCCCCACTTTAGGTAGTTGGATATGGTCCACTTGTATCCTTTGGAATGGATAAAGAGGCTTCGCCAGATGTTTTTGTGGTGTCTTCTCTGTTCGTGCAGGATTACATGTTATGCAAGTCTGGCAGCTTCTAGTGTACGTGGATATTGCTGAGGAAATTCCTGGTGCATAGTAGAACTTCTGGATGAGTGCCAACATTTGGTTCTTGCCTCTGTGTGTACAACCATGAACCCATGCTACTACTGCAGGGAACATTCTTTTTGGTAGACAGACTCAATTCTCCAACTTCCAAAGTTTCCCATCTACCTTGGCTCCCATCTTCTTCTATTCTCTTATTTCATCAGGTGGAGCATGGATCTGCTCTGATGTTAGTTTATTGCACGGTGTCCTCTCCACTTTATTGTCTGGTTGTATTGATTGTGTGGTTTTCCCTGTCCTGGTTGTTACCATGAGTAGAATACCCGCCAATTCTTCCGGTTTCTCTCGTGCTGCCGTCTTCGCTAGTTCATCAGCATAATGATTGCCAAGTGCTTCTGGGCTGTCTAGTAGTCCGTGCGCTCTGACCTTCATGACAGCTATTTCTGTGGGCAACTGAACTGCCTGCAACAGTCTGTGGATAAGTGCCGCATTCTTCACTGGAGTTCCAGCTGCGGTGATGAATCCTTTGTGCAACCATAGCAGTTCAAAGTCATGTACAGCCCCAAAAGTGTACCTGCTGTCAGTATAGATGTTAACTCTTTTCCCTTTTGCCACTTCACACGCTTTGATGAGGGCTACTAATTCTGATTCTTGTGCTGACATGTGGGATGGTATGGCTCCGATGCGATTGGCTGATCCAGAGTGGTCACAGCAAATCCTGTGTAGAACTTGCCGCCATATGCGAACCGAGAACCATCTGTCCACAAAGTAAGATCTGCATCTGGCAAAGGTGTTTCAGATACTTGACGAGGTGTAGTAGTTTCTTTTTCCATCTCCTCTAAGCAATCATGGCTGCAAACAGGGAAGTCAACTATGTCGCAGGAGCAGCAGCGTTGGTGGGTTTTATGTTGACATATGGGGTAGTCCCCCCTAGAAAGCGGAAGAAGAGTGGCGGAATTTAAGGTAGTACACCGCTGTAGAGTAACGTTGTCAGGAAGTAGTATGGAGCACTGAAGACGAAGGTGACGTTGGGCAGACAGGTGTCTTGGTTGAGTCTGATCAAGAATTGCTTTCAGGTCATGAGGTTCCTGAACCACCGTGGGGTGGAAAAGGGTAATGTCGGCCGTTTTGTCAAGAAGAAAATGTGCAGCATGAACCGCACGAAGACAGGTAGGCGAGGCCCTTGCCACAGGGTTCAGTCTGCAGTATTATCCAACTGGGCGTTTTCTGGAGCCATGGTTTTGTGTTAACACCCCGGAGGCATGGCCATCGATCTCATGAAGAAAAACAGTACATGGCAAGGCGTAGTTCGGGAGACTCAATGCTGGGGCTGATGAGATGGTGTCTTCAAGTTTTTTAAAAGCCCAGTATTGTTTGTCATAATCCTCAGGAGAGTCGTTGTATGTGATATGGTTGGTCTTGACAGCATTGTACTATGGTTGCATGATCCTGGAGGCGTCCGGTATCCATTGTCGGCAATAGATAATAAGGCCTAAGAGGGCTTGCAATTGTTTGATACTCCTGGGGAAAGGTGTTATGATCCTGAACCATGGAAGACCACCATAACTCATTGGTAAAAGGTGACAAGAGCATTGGCAACTAATCTGGTCGCCATCCCCTTACTAACCATCAATACTAGAAGTAGCCGAGGGGTGAACTAACATCCTGTGCACCGCGAACCCAGCCGGAGAACTAGCTATCCTAAAGGAAGGAAAGATGAATAACTCTCTGCCTCAGAAAATAGACAAAGAATAGCAAGCCTCCTCATTCAAAGACTGCGGTGATATAGGAAAACACAATACACAGATAGATGATAGGATTAGCAAAAGGTGAGGCCCCCACTGACTAAAATAGGAAAGGACAGGAAAGGGGCTGATGGTGGCCAGAGAAAAACCCTGCAAAATTCCAAATTCCTGATAGTACAAAAAGGCCCTCAGATCGCACGATCTGCACTCCGACCTATACCAGGCGCTCTTGTCGTATCAATGAACAGAAAACAAGAATCATTACAAATTCAAAAAGCCACAAACACATGGACTTATAGGCGCTATACTCCAAACAAAACTGCAGGGAGTTTCCCAGCTAAGCAACTGAGAGGGAAAATCCCTGCATGCTAATAAACTGAAAACAACCACAGCAAATGACAAACTCAGATAAGAGTAAAAGAACCAAACAACAAATAAAGAGCAAAGCACTTATCTGGGGTAGATGTGGTGTGGAGTAGAATGAAGCAGGCTGGTGAACAAAGAACAACTGACATCCGGCATAGCCTGCTAACAGACCAGGATTTAAATAAGCAGAGAGTTAGCAATGGAAACGCCCATTGCTCAACACACCTGGTCTATGTCCAAACCATTCCTGGCCACAAGAGGGAGCCTCCCAGCAGCCAAAGCATAACTGACATTCACAACAGAAAGGTATGGCTTCGATGGCTGCTTTTCTGTCCTCCGTCAGATGTTTGGAGCCTGGTGAAATACAGTGACCAAGGAATACAACTTTGGGCTAGCACCACTGAACCTTTGCTTTAGAGACTTTACAGTTATGAACTGCAAGGAACTGGAGTAAAGATACAGAGAAGTCATAACAGTCTTTTTCACTTCCTGCACAGAGGAGGAGATCGGTCACGTACTGTAGAAGAGCCACTTCCGGATGCTATTGTTGCCATGGTGAGAGAACAATAGACATTGCTTGAGTGAACTGATTAGGGCTGTTCTGTGCTCCTTGTGGCATGACTGTCCATGTATACTGGCTCCCTTGGAAGGTGAAGGCGAACAGATATTAACAGTCTGGATGTAAAGGCACACTGAAGAAAGCATTGGCGAGATCAATAACAGTGAAAATGGTCGCTGAGGGTGGGATCTGACTCAGAAGAGTATGTGGATTGGTTACCACTGGGGTCTCCAACAGAGTAGCAGCGTTGATGGCCCTCAAGTCTTGCACTAACCGGAACTTAGGAGCTTCTCCTTTAGACGTCTTCTTTTTAACAGGAAACAACAGAGTATTGCATGGCAAAACACAGCGAATGAGGGCCCCGTTGGCGAGGAGGGCAGATATCTGCAGTTTGAGTGATTCTTCTTGGACGGATTTCAGAGGATACTATGGCACTCAAGGTAGCTGGGCCCCGATTTTAAGATGCACCACGACAGGGGGTACTTGCAGGCGACCAATATCATCGGGTCCCGTTGACCATAGAGACTGTGGTATAAGGGCTGTAGCACTGTCAGGTATTCCATACATGGGATCGTCCCAATACTGAGACAATACACACGTCTTCAATTCCCTCTGGCGTATTGGGATTGTGAAAAGTTACTGTCATGCCATCAGAGTTGATATTGATGTTGGCTCGGAAACGGTGTAAGAGGTCAGCACCCAGAAGATTAATGGGACAGGTAGGTGACACCAGGAGTCTGGTTAAGACTTCAGGGAAAGGGCCAATTGGGACCAGCACTGTGAGTTGGTTTCTAGTTGGTGTGCCATCTACACCAACACAAGTATCTGAAGTAAGAGGGACTGACAAAGGTAGATCTTGTTGTCTAATAACCGTTTTGACCGCACCTGTGTCCACCATGAATTTGATTGGGTTCTCATCTACCAGTAGGATGACTGCAGAGCAAGGGGAAAAGGCACTTGTGGTAGAAGTCATGGCAGGCTCAGGCGTGCCTAATCATCATTGCGGCCGTTGCTGGGCCTGATCTCGGTAACCTTGTTCAAGTGCTAAGTATTGTCTTCTTGGTTGCCGGCTATCGACATTCCGAGGGTAACACTTATTTGACGGTGTTCGACAATCACGTTTGATATGTCCTTCCCTTCCGCATTGGAAACAAGGGCCTCTGACTCCTCTCTGGTCAGGGTAGTTTTGAGATTGAGGTGAAGGTTCAGCTGTAGTCTGATAGATAGTGGGAGGGTACACTTGGATAGGAAATGGTGATACATTAGACATGACATATTGAGGGTCCTCAGATTCCTCTTCCGTCAGGACAACCATCACCTTCTTGGAGGGCTTCATATTCTTCTGGAAGCACTTTGCTATAATAATAGCATCTTTCATGGAGACATTTTCAATTTCAGGGCAAGTCTTCATTATATTATGTTGAAGGAAGGATCCGGCACAAAAAACTCCTTATAGTAAAAACATCGTAGCCTTTATTTTAAACATTAAAAACCAACATGTAGTGGAGACCCAAGATATGACTTATATAGATAGTGACTATTTATGACTAAGGACTTTTTTGTTTTTATTCAAGTCCGAAACGCGTAAAGCTCCCCCGTTATAGATACAATCTTGGGTCTCCACTACATGTTGGTTTTTAATGTTTAAAATAAAGGCTGCGATGTTTTTACTATAAGGAGTTTTTTGTGCCGGATCCTTCCTTCAACTTCTTACCTCTGCATTACCGGCTGGGACCTGCCGGTGGATACCGTGCACTTGCTGGATTCCACAGCCCAGGCTACAGGTGAGCTGAAAATTTCTTTTTCTTCATTATATTATTCCTAAGCTCCTCCCTCAGACAAGTGACAAAGGCTTTTGACAGAAGCTGAGCCTGAGGCTTAACTTATTGTGAAAATCCGAGATCTGCGAACATCTGTGTGAGTCTGGAAGCGTACTTTTCAACTGACACTGCTTGTTCTTGAATGACATCCTTAAAGGGTGCTTTACACGCTGCGCCATCGCTACCGATATATCTTCGGGGTCCTGTTGTTAGTGACGCACATCCGGCGCCGGTAGCGACATCACAGCGTGTGACACCATGGAGCGACGATCAACAATCGCAAAATCGTCCAAAAACGGAGATCGTTGACACGTCGCTCCTTTCCTTAATATCGCTGCTGCTGCAGGTACGATGTTGTTTGTCGTTCGTGCGGCAGCACACATCGCTATGTGTGACACTGCAGGAACGACTAACATCTCCTTACCTGCGTCCACCGGCAATGCGGAAGGAAGGAGGTGGGCGGGATGTTCATTATGGAAATGAACGACGTGTCAACGAGCAACGATGCACGTTTTTACGCTCGTTGATCTTCGCTCATTTGTGTCACACGCTGCGATGTCGCTACCGGCGCCGGATGTGCGTCACTAATGATGTGACCCCGACAATATTTCGGCAGCGATGTCGCAGCATGTAAAGTACCCCTAAGGATGGCGTTACACGGTACGATATATCGTGCGATATGTCGTTGGGGTCACGGAATTCGTGACGCACATCCGGCATCGTTAGAGAGGTCGTACCGTGTGACACCTCCGAACGACTGTTAACGAGCAAAAATACTCACCTTATCGATGCTCGTTGACACGTCGTTCATTTCCATAATGTCGTTCCTTCTTCTGCGCGCCGGTTGTTCGCCATTACCGTGGCAGCACACATCGCTACATGTGACACCCCGGGAATGACGAACAACAACTTAACTGTGTCCCGCCGGCAATGAGGAAGGAAGAAGGTGGGCGGGATGTTACGTCCCGCTCATCTCCGCCCCTGTGCTTCTATTGGCCGGCCGCTGTGTGACGTCGCTGTGACGCCGAACATCCCTCCCCCTTCAGGAAGAGGATGTTTGCCGCCCACAGCGATGTCATTAGGGAGGTAAGTACGTGTGACGGGGGTTTAACGACTTTGTGTGACATGGACAATGAATTGCCCGTGACGCACAAACGACGGGGGTGGGTGCGATCGCTCATGCGATTGCACGATATATCGTCTCGTGTAATACCGCCCTAAGGTGGCTGCCTGTCCAGGAGTAAACTTTATATACATCAAGGGTTCTGGGTCTTCTTTGTCAAGTACGGCTTTCTGCGTCCGGACTGGTACGTGATCATCACTTTCATCTTCAACCATAATAGGTAGTCTCCTGGAGGTGGTAGTGGGTTTGGATGGGTGAACATATCCTTGAAGGGCATCCATGAGGACCTTAACAGTCACTTCCAAACCTCCGACTAGACGCATTTCTTGCAAATTCAACGTTTGGCTATGGATTAGGGGCATTATAGTTTTAACAATCTCAATCGCACAAGCTCGGATAGGAAATCCAAAAACTCCAGCTGAAACGGGGGGCAAGGCTATTGACCATCAAGGCATCTGGGTATGAGAGGTCCGGGAAGCGTGTAGGATGGCTGCTTCGACTGCCTCTCGGAGGATCCTGCAACTGGTGTCATGTTGATTGGAATCATAAATTGGGCCAACTGCATGAATGACTAGATTGCAGGGCAGGTTGCCATGGCCTGTGATAGCAATGCGTCCCGTTGGACAGGGCCTTGTGAACGTACTAGGACATCTGAGTCACGTTGAATAGATTCGCCCCCAGCCTTGACTATACAGGCAGCTAGGCCACCTCTGTGGCGCAGGTGGCCGTCGGCAGGATGAACCACGGCTCCTACAGGCATGGTGGTGATGTCTCCTTTTCCAACTGAGAGGAGGGTGGCGCCATTGGTACCAGCATAATGGCGCTCAAAGACAGAGTCCCACTCCTTATATTCTGTAGAAAATGAATCCTATGACCCTCCATCCCTATGGGGGTTATCCTAAGCCACACCGTCCTGTGCATAAGTTACACCCTCCTGTCCGGGTGGGTCGAGATCAATAAGCTCATGTGACGGTACAGAGCGGGTAGTATGTGGTGGGGGCCTATGAGGTTTCAGAACTGGAGGTGCCCTTGAGGGTACTGGAAGATTGGGACAAAGTAAACCGGGTTCAGGCACCGGGCTATAATAGGTGCCGGCTGGGGTGATGACTGGACAAAGTAGTTGTGGCTTATGAGGCGTAATGCCATCAGTGGGTGTAGCAAGATGGCCGCCACAGGAAGTACCAGGCACCTGACTTCCGGGAGTACTACTAATGGGAGGGGCTGGAGCTACGGACTGAACCAGGGGTGTTGCCTTTAGTGCCTGTAAACCAGTATGCATTCCAGCATACAAAGGGGGGCTATGATTAGTACCAGATGTAATGACTCCTAAAGGAGGACAATGAGGTATGACTGGCACTGGAACTTGTGGAGAAAGACATTTAGTGATTCCAGACACAGCAACGGGCTGAGGGGGGTAATGGGAGGGACTGTGAGAAGTGACAAGCACCGAATGGGGTCTGTGTGCTCCACAATTATAACATATCACAATAATCAGGATTTTTGCAATCATAAACAGGACAAGTGCACCCGCCTGGACCGTTAGAGGACGGTGGCAACGAGTTTTCAATCTGTCACTTGAACCTTTGATTTTTCACTTAAAACATAGCCATATGATTTAACATTTCCTTGGTCCACTTCTATCTCCTCCCACCTTTCTTTCTGCAAAACTGCAGCTGTCCGAAACCAAGCTCTTGCGGTGTCTAACAAATTATTATCCTCAAGTATACCCTTATTGGAGGTCAATATGGACTTCCATACACTGGGTTGCAGCCTGCCCCCTGGTGGTAGTCCAACTACTTTACACAATTTCTTACAATCCTTTGTATACTTTTTTCCCTCTCTTTTACTAACTAGAGTTACAGCGTTCTCAGCTCCTTCAAGAAAAACAGATTTCTTTTTGAACAGAGTATGCATAGTGTATAAATTAGTCTGGCACTAATCAGAATCCTTTCCGACCTCGTTGTGTATTTTTCTAATACCCAATCACAACAGTGGCGCATGTCATTAAAGCCTGCTTTACACGTTGCAATTTCGCATACGATTTCGTATGCGATTTGCAACGCCCCCATCGTATGTGTGGCACGTTCAATTTGTTGAACGTGCCGCACATACGAGTAACCCCCGTCACATGTACTTACCCGTCCATACGACCTCGCTGTGGGCGGCGAACGTCCACTTCCTGGAGTGGGAGGGACGTTTGGCGTCACAGCAACGTCACATGGCAGCCGGCCAATAGAAGCGGAGGGGCGGAGCTAAGCGGGACGTAAACATTCCGCCCACCTCCTTCCTTCCGCATTGTGGGCCGGGAGCCGGAGGACGCTGGTAAGATCTGTTCATCGTTCCCGGGGTGTCACACACTGCAATGTGTGCTACCCCGGGTACAATGAACAATCTAACGTGCAATTCTAGAGACAGGTACGATGTGTATGCGATGAACGATTTAACGTTTAATCGCACGTACCTGTCACACACTGCAATGTACCTTACGATGCCGGATGTGCGTCACTTACGACGTCACCCCGCCGACGCATTGTAAGATACATTGCAGCGTGTAAAGCGGGCTTAAGACACAAGGGAATACGCTAATTCTAACACTATCATTCACCGGAACCCTTCTCCCTCCTCGCTCTTGTGAGCAGTGGACGGGGAAGGGTTCGAGAAAATAGGCACACTGTAGGCCTGCAGTGTAATTTCTTTCCCAGATCAAAGGCCAAACCTTTCCCCAAAAACCTCCCGACCCACAGGCAAAACAACACATACAATGTATATGAAGCTCACTTGTGGTTTTTGAGAGTGATCAATTCTCATTGTCGGGCGACCCTCGGATACTTGGAAGCAGCCTCCTGGATCCGGAAGGGAAATTTAGCCAATAATTCTTTCGGTGGTTCCACGTTTGGAGCGCCAGCTGTTGAGATGAGACTACATTGGGTCTCTTAAAGTCTGACTGCCGTGTTCAAATTATGTAGAATGTCGTGTGTGCACGCGAGATAGATAATAATTGAATAGACCAATTATGACTCTCTCTCTCTCTCACGACTGGCGCCAACACCTCTACTTCTTTATTTCCAAAACAAAACTTTTATAGTAAGGGTGTAGACAAAAGTATAGTCCAATCAAGTAGGAGTCATCTTTAAGTTACATGTGCTGGTATATTGTATTAAGGAAAATCACTGAATATGCTATATATATATATATATATATATATATATATATATATATATATATATATATATATATATATATATATATATATATACAGTTAGGTCCAGAAATATTTGGACAGTGACACAAGTTTTGTTATTTTAGCTGTTTACAAAAACATGTTCAGAAATACAATTATATATATATAATATGGGCTGAAAGTGCACACTCCCAGCTGTAATATGAGAGTGTTCACATCCAAATCGGAGAAAGGGTTTAGGAATCATAGCTCTGTAATGCATAGCCTCCTCTTTTTAAAGGGACCAAAAGTAATTGGACAAGGGACTCTAAGGGCTGCAATTAACTCTGAAGGCGTCTCCCTCGTTAACCTGTAATCAATGAAGTAGTTAAAAGGTCTGGGGTTGATTACAGGTGTGTGGTTTTGCATTTGGAAGCTGTTGCTGTGACCAGACAACATGCGGTCTAAGGAACTCTCAATTGAGGTGAAGCCGGACATCCTGAGGCTGAAAAAAAAGAAAAAATCCATCAGAGAGATAGCAGACATGCTTGGAGTAGCAAAATCAACAGTCGGGTACATTCTGAGAAAAAAGGAATTGACTGGTGAGCTTGGGAACTCAAAAAGGCCTGGGCGTCCACGAATGACAACAGTGGTGGATGATCGCCGCATACTTTCTTTGGTGAAGAAGAACCCGTTCACAACATCAACTGAAGTCCAGAACACTCTCAGTGAAGTAGGTGTATCTGTCTCTAAGTCAACAGTAAAGAGCAGACTCCATGAAAGTAAATACAAAGGGTTCACATCTAGATGCAAACCATTCATCAATTCCAAAAATAGACAGGCCAGAGTTAAATTTGCTGAAAAACACCTCATGAAGCCAGCTCAGTTCTGGAAAAGTATTCTATGGACAGATGAGACAAAGATCAACCTGTACCAGAATGATGGGAAGAAAAAAGTTTGGAGAAGAAAGGGAACGGCACATGATCCAAGGCACACCACATCCTCTGTAAAACATGGTGGAGGCAACGTGATGGCATGGGCATGCATGGCTTTCAATGGCACTGGGTCACTTGTGTTTATTGATGACATAACAGCAGACAAGAGTAGCCGGATGAATTCTGAAGTGTACCGGGATATACTTTCAGCCCAGATTCAGCCAAATGCCGCAAAGTTGATCGGACGGTGCTTCATAGTACAGATGGACAATGACACCAAGCATACAGCCAAAGCTACCCAGGAGTTCATGAGTGCAAAAAAGTGGAACATTCTGCAATGGCCAAGTCAATCACCAGATCTTAACCCAATTGAGGATGCATTTCACTTGCTCAAATGCAGACTTAAGACGGAAAGACCCACAAACAAGCAAGACCTGAAGGCTGCGGCTGTAAAGGCCTGGCAAAGCATTAAGAAGGAGGAAACCCAGCGTTTGGTGATGTCCATGGGTTCCAGACTTAAGGCAGTGATTGCCTCCAAAGGATTCGCAACAAAATATTGAAAATAAAAATATTTTGTTTGGGTTTGGTTTATTTGTCCAATTACTTTTGACCTCCTAAAATGTGGAGTGTTTGTAAAGAAATGTGACAATTCCTACAATTTCTATCAGATATTTTTGTTCAAACCTTCAAATTAAACGTTACAATCTGCACTTGAATTCTGTTGTAGAGGTTTCATTTCAAATCCAATGTGGTGGCATGCAGAGCCCAACTCGCGAAAATTGTGTCACTGTCCAAATATTTCTGGACCTAACTGTATATATATACGTGTTAGTAAGAAACAAAAGCATCCATAAATATGTGTGTTAGATTACAGCTACTAAACTACATACCTAAGTCTATGAAATGGCTGAATTAAGTATTTTTGGTTACTCAATTCTGATCCTTAACAGGAATACTGATTACACTGTAGCCCTGGAATGATCAGGTGTTCATGAATGTACCTACCATGTCAACAGGCTAAAAGCTTATGAGGAAAGAGAGGGCACTAACTTAGTTTGTTGTCCCAATTTAGATGACCCAGAGATGGACCAGATCCCAGACTTATTGGTGGACTCCAAAAATAAAATGGGGGTACAGGATGTAACACTGTGGCAGCGGCTTTGTCCATCACAGAAGCGACAGTTAGCAGACCTGCTCAAAACATATGAATCCCTGTTCACGAGTCGGCCTGGTCAAACACCCCTGGTCCAACATCATGTCAATACAGGGTCAGCCAGCCCACTCTGACAACCCGCCTATGGGGTGACGCTGCCAGTGTGGACAATAATGAAGGCCGAGGTGGATGACATGATAAATATGGGAGTCATAGTTCTTTGCCATAGCCCCTGGGCTGCCAGTGCGATGTTGGTGCCCAAGTAGGTCAAGAGTACTTGCTTCTGTGTAGACTATACACCTAATCTAATGTATAATGTTCTTCTGTCAACTCTACTGTCTTGTCAATTAAGTAATTCATGTTATTATTTAAGTTGTGCTACTGTGATACACTTTATTGATCCTGTGGGAAATTATGGTATCGTATCGTGTTGTATCACATCGTATAGACGACTCAATGAGGTCACGGTTACAGATGCCTACCCCATGCCCCGAGTAGATGAACTGCTAAACAGGTTAGGGGGATCTCGGTTCATATCTACCCTCGATTTGAGCAAGGAATACTGGAAAATCCCACTCACAAAGGAGGCTCAAGAAAATTCTGCATTTATAACCCCTTTTGGCTTGTATGTATTTACCAGTATACCATTTGGGATCAAGAGTGCCCCAGCTACCTTCCAAAGGATGGTGGACCAACTACTAGAGGGCTGTCAGGATTATGCCCAGGCCTACTTGGATGACATTGCTATGTACAGTAACACCTGAGAAGCGCATCTTTAGCTCGTTTCTCAGGTTCTTCGTAAGATAGCCAAAGTCCAACTCACCATCCGACCTGACAAGTGCCAAATGGAAATATCTGAGGTGCTTTATCTGGGACATCGGATGGGAAGTGGGTGCATTCATCCAGAACTTGCAAAAGTAGAAGATATTACCCAGTGGCCCCACCCACCCAACCAAAAACAAGTCCGTGCATTCTTAGGAACCGCAAACTATTATCGGATGTTTATCACCAACTACAGTACCGTAGCCAAACCCCTCACCGACCTCACAACCAAGAAGAATAACCCTAACCCTAATCCTAACCCTAACCCAAATCTCCTGCATCAACCTAGGAATTATCCTCTGGACCGAAGCCTTTCCATTTAACTGCAGGCGACATCTGACATGTCTGAAACCCAAAACTCGCTCCACCTCAGACCTTAATCAAACGAGAAAAATATCTTTTTTCCTCTGGAACCTCCAACCCCAAACCAGAAAAATTACCAAGAATGGGATGAAAACCCCCACAACACAAAAAGGGGAGGTATCGGTAGAGGTGCAGCTATTAAGAGCAAACTCCGCCAAAGCAAAAGCAAGAAAATCCACCCAGTCCTATTGATTAAAGGAAAGAAAACATCTTACATTTTGTTGTGATTCTTGGTTCATTCTCTCTGTCTGACCATTAGGGGTACTTTACACGCTACTCGCTACGTTACTCGGCTAGCGATGTCCAGCGCGATAGTACCCGCCCCCGTCGCACATGCGATATGTGTTGATTGCTGCCTTAGCGAACATTATCACTACGGCAGCGTCACACGCACATACCTGGTCGGCGACGTCGCTGTGACTGCCGAACAATCCCTCCCTCAAGGGGGGAGGTGCAATCGGCGTCACAGCGACGTCTCCGTGACGTCACTAATCGGTCAGCCAATAGAAGCGGAAGGGCGGAGATGAGCGGGACGTAACGTCCCGCCCACCTTCTCCCTTCCACATTGCCGTCGGGACGCAGGTAAGGAGATGTTTGTCGCTCCTGTGGGTTTATACACAGCGATGTGTGGAGCTGCAGGAACGTCAAACAACATCGTACCTGCGGTCGATCCGACATTATGGAAATGAATGACATTACACAGATCAGCGAGATTATACGCTCGTTCATTTTTCCATCTAGGATTTACACGTTGCGATGATGCTACCGGCGCTGGATGTGCGTCACTAACCATGTGACCTCGACGATATAGTGGTAGCGATGTTGCAACGTGTAAAGTACCCCTTAGACTCAGGATGATAACCTGAAGAGAACAAAAGCTTAATTTCTAACCTGGAGCAAAAGCTAGCCATAAACTGAACTCCTCTATCAGAAATAATGTTATTAGGAACACCATGTACAGTGCCTACAAGTAGTATTCAACCCCCTGCAGATTTAGCAGGTTTGATAAGATGCAAATAAGTTAGAGCCTGCAAACTTCAAACAAGAGCAGGATTTATTAACAGATGCATAAATCTTACAAACCAACAAGTTTTGTTGCTCAGTTAAATTTTAATAAATTTTCAACATAAAAGTGTGGGTCAATTATTATTCAACCCCTAGGTTTAATATTTTGTGGAATAACCCTTGTTTGCAATTACTGAGCAATTAGATAGGGTAACAGGTGCATATTCAATATAGTATAAAAGGCCACTCAATAAGACAATGAAAAAATAAGGAAAACTGAGTTTCATATGGCCGAACATAATATTGAAAAAATGGCTAGTACACCCAAGTATATACATAAATATTTATTACAAAAAGATCACATACAGATGGGGGTACTGTTATAGAAACTGGATTTATAAAAGTGTATAACAGTGAAAGGTTACCGAACTAACAGAGATCACACTTCCAGGGACCTAAACAGCATATATCAACAGTATATATAGGCAGACATAGTGCATAGTCTACAGAATAAAGTATCATGGTGAAGCCCACCATACAAGTCACACAAGAAAACCCATAGGCTGTGCATAAATTAAAGCAATTGCTTACCCATAGTAAATGCCTATATAATTGCCGTATCAGAGGTCCGGTAAAGAAGAGGGAGGGAAGCCCCGACGCGTTTCGCTTGTAGTGCTTCCTCGGGGGGGCGATGTGACCCAGCATGGTGTGCCCCATGTATATATACCCACCATAATTATCTCGTAATAGCCGCCGTTTAGACGCCGCATGCGCTGTGGCAATGCTTGCGTCCCACGCGTCACTTCCGGGTCTCCCGGCGGAAGTGACGCTCACAAGGGGACAAGTCATCTCCTGTCGGACGGAGCTCCTCAGTGCGCGCGAGATCGCAGGCAGCACAGGGCATGCGAAGCATGCGCGGCCATCTTAAGTACTGGTGAGGCCCCAAAGATGAATGCAGGGATTTGCCCACAGTGTAAGAAAGACATCGCATCATAGTCAGATGAAAAAAGAACATCGCGGACATCTTAAATATAGATAAAATTAGCCAATACTCTACAAAAACACCCTCAATGGGGAAACCCATAGAGAATAGTGCAAAGATCCCCCAGGTCCACCACATATCCCGATTCAGTATAAAGGACACACTAAGTACTCATAGTTACCACTCTGGCACAAACATCAGAGATGGAGAACAAAATAGTTAGTATAGATTAGATATCATATAGAATGACCTGAAACCACGTTACCCATATATAGATATTACATAGACCAGTGGCTGATCCCAAGTCATTAAACATATACCCATCATCATATGTCAGTGCCAGAATAGAGACAGAGCATAGATGTATCAGGGATATGAAAATAGATCTAAGGGGGACCATGCAATCAATAAACATGTAGAAGAAAAAATGTTACCACACAGAAATGGTCAAAAAACATGGGCCATATATTCTGTATAGTAACATACATCATCCTGTGTACCCCCATCACAATATTCTATATTGGCCTTGATGATCCCCAGATGAAGACTCTGCCCCGACACCATAAATTGGAACATGGATGTAATCCTAAAGAGTTTAGAGTTAGGGGTATTGATGTTGTTCATCTGGGGACAAGAGGCGGTGACTACACCAAGATGCTTTCTCAGCGTGAATGTAGCTGGATAGTACGCTTGGGCACCTTGACACCATCTGGTTTAAATGAGAAAATGAGTTTCTCCTCATTTTTATAGATCAGCATCTGTCTCTCTGGTGGCGGTTCACTTCTTTGTGTGTCCCGCCTTTTTTTAAAAAAAATTGTGTTTTAATTCCCTTTCTTTGTTTTCTCTTTTTCTGAGATGTGACCCACAAGTCTGCATTCCCATATGTCTACATATGCTGACAGCCCTGCTATATTTGACAATCTGATGTGGAGATACCAAACTTTATCTACCTACGCCATCTACGTTCAAGCCTATGGACTCTCTTCTATTGCAATATTACTTATATTTCTATTGTCTTGATATGCACATATATACTTATGCATATTAGTATTTGTCTATAATAATAACAATACAAATTTTTTTTGAGAATATTGTGATGGGGGTACCCAGGATGATGTATGTTACTATACAGAATATATGGCCCATGTTTTTTGACCATTTCTGTGTGGTAACATTTTTTCTTCTACATGTTTATTGATTGCATGGTCCCCCTTAGATCTATTTTCATATCCCTGATACATCTATGCTCTGTCTCTATTCTGGCACTGACATATGATGATGGGTATATGTTTAATGACTTGGGATCAGCCACTGGTCTATGTAATATCTATATATGGGTAACGTGGTTTCAGGTCATTCTATATGATATCTAATCTATACTAACTATTTTGTTCTCCATCTCTGATGTTTGTGCCAGAGTGGTAACTATGAGTACTTAGTGTGTCCTTTATACTGAATCGGGATATGTGGTGGACCTGGGGGATCTTTGCACTATTCTCTATGGGTTTCCCCATTGAGGGTGTTTTTGTAGAGTATTGGCTAATTTTATCTATATTTAAGATGTCCGCGATGTTCTTTTTTCATCTGACCATGATGCGATGTCTTTCTTACACTGTGGGCAAATCCCTGCATTCATCTTTGGGGCCTCACCAGTACTTAAGATGGCCGCGCGTGCTTCGCATGCCCTGTGCTGCCTGCGATCTCGCGCGCACTGAGGAGCTCCGTCCGACGGGAGATGACGTTCCCCTTGTGAGCATCACTTCCGCCGGGAGACCCGGAAGTGACGCGTGGGACGCGAGCATTGCCACAGCGCATGCGGCGTCTAAACGGCGGCTATTACGAGATAATTATGGTGGGTATATATACATGGGGCACACCATGCTGGGTCACATCGCCCCCCGAGGAAGCACTACAAGCGAAACGCGTCGGGGCTTCCCTCCCTCTTCTTTACCGGACCTCTGATACGGCAATTACATAGGCATTTACTATGGGTAAGCAATTGCTTTAATTTATGAACAGCCTATGGGTTTTCTTGTGTGACATGTATGGTGGGCTTCACCATGATACTTTATTCTGTAGACTATGCACTATGTCTGCCTATATATACTGTTGATATATGCTGTTTAGGTCCCTGGAAGGGTGATCTCTGTTAGTTCGGTAACCTTTCACTGTTATACACTTTTATAAATCCAGTTTCTATAACAGTACCCCCATCTGTATGTGATCTTTTTGTAATAAATATTTATGTATATACTTGGGTGTACTAGCCATTTTTTCAATATTATGTTCGGCCATATGAAACTCAGTTTTCCTTATTTTTTCCTTGTTTGCAATTACAGCTAATAATCGTCTTTTATAAGACCTGATCAAGCCGGCACAGGTCTCTGGAGTTATCTTGGCCCACTCCTCCATGCAGATCTTCTCCAAGTTATCTAGGTTCTTTGGGTGTCTCATGTGGACTTTAATCTTGAGCTCCTTCCACAAGTTTTCAATTGGGTTAAGGTCAGGAAACTGACTATGCCACTGCAACACCTTGATTTTTTCCCTCTTGAACCAGGCCTTGGTTTTCTTGGCTGTGTGCTTTGGGTCGTTGTCTTGTTGGAAGATGAAATGACGACCCATCTTAAGATCCTTGATGGAGGAGCGGAGGTTCTTGGCCAAAATCTCCAGGTAGGCCGTGCTATCCATCTTCCCATGGATGCGGACCAGATGGCCAGGCCCCTTGGCTGAGAAACAGCCCCACAGCATGATGCTGCCATCACCATGCTTGACTGTAGGGATGGTATTCTTGGGGTCGTATGCACTGCCATCCAGTCTCCAAACGTCACGTGTGTGGTTGGCACCAAAGATCTTGATCTTGGTCTCATCAGACCAGAGAACCTTGAACCAGTCTGTCTCAGAGTCCTCCAAGTGATCATGAGCAAACTGTAGACGAGCCTTGACATGACGCTTTGAAAGTAAAGGTACCTTACGGGCTCGTCTGGAACGGAGACCATTGCGGTGGAGTACGTTACTTATGGTATTGACTGAAACCAATGTCCCCACTGCCATGAGATCTTCCCGGAGCTCCTTCCTTGTTGTCCTTGGGTTAGCCTTGACTCTTCGGACAAGCCTGGCCTCGGCACGGGTGGAAACTTTCAAATGCTGTCCAGGCCTTGGAAGGCTAACAGTAGTTCCATAAGCCTTCCACTTCCGGATGATGCTCCCAACAGTGGAGACAGGTAGGCCCAACTCCTTGGAAAGGGTTTTGTACCCCTTGCCAGCCTTGTGACCCTCCACGATCTTGTCTCTGATGGCCTTGGAATGCTCCTTTTGTCTTTCCCATGTTGACCAAGTATGAGTGCTGTTCACAAGTTTGGGGAGGGTCTTAATTAGTCAGAAAAGGCTGGAAAAAGAGATAATTAATCCAAACATGTGAAGCTCATTGTTCTTTGTGCCTGAAATACTTCTTAATACTTTAGGGGAACCAAACAGAATTCTGGTGGTTTGAGGGGTTGAATAATAAATGACCCTCTGAATAAACTTTTCACAATTTAAAAAAAAAAAAAAAAAAAAAAAAAAAAAGAAATAACATTCTTTTTTGCTGCATTTCACACTTCCAGGCTGATCTACAGTCCAAATGTCACAATGCCAAGTTATTCCGAATGTGTAAACCTGCTAAATCTGCAGGGGGTTGAATACTACTTGTAGGCACTGTAGCTTAACGATGTGAGAGATAAACAATGTAGCTAAATTCTTAGCCATAGGCAATTTTGGTAGAGGAACCAAGTGAACCAATTTGATGAAACTGTCTACCACCACCCATACTAATGTATGACCACCAGAATTAGGCAAACCAGTGACAAAATCTATGGACTAATGAGTCCATGGTTCAGAAGGAAACTCATTAGGCAAACGAAATCCTGCTGGGGCCTGACGAGAGACTTTAGACCTGGTGCGAACTCTGCACTTACGGCCATACTTCTCAACATCCTTTCGAGCACTTAGCCACCAAAGGACCTGGAAACAGCTCTCCAGGTGACAGAGGAACCAGGATGACTGGCTTACACAGAGTCATACACTTGCTTAAGAAGGCCAGTACAAAGCAAGGACAACACAAGCAGTTTGCCAGGTGGCAAGCCTTCTGATGCATCAACGTGAGCCACCACCTGTGCAGTCTAAGGGGTACTTTGCACGTTGCGACATCGCTACTGCGATGTCGTCGGGGTCAAATCGAAAGTGACTCACATCCGGCGCCAGTAACGACGTTGCAACGTGTAAAGCCTAGATGCGCTGATAAACGATCGCAAAAGCGTTGTAAATCGGTGATCTGTGTTGTGTCAGTCATTTTCATAATTTCGCTGCAGCGACAGGTACAATGTTGTTCTTCGTTCCTGGGGCAGCACACATCGCTGTGTATGAAGCCGCAGGAGCGAGGAACTTCTCCTTACCTGCCTCCACCGGCTATGCGGAAGGAAGGAGGTGGGCGGGATGTTTACGTCCCGCTCACCTCAGCCCCTTCGCTTCTATTGGCCGCCTGCCGTGTGACATTGCTGTGACTCTGCACAACCCACCCCCTTAGGAAGGAGGCGGGTCGCCGGCCAGAGCGACGTCGCAGGGCAGGTAAGTGCGTGTGAAGCTGCCGTAGCGATAATGTTCGCTACGGCAGCTATCACAAGATATCGCATGTGCAACGGGGGTGGGGAGGACTATTGCACTCGGCATCGCTAACATCGGCTAGCGATGTCGCAGCGTGCAAAGTACCCCTAAGATCAATACCCAGATCACCTGCCACCACCACCCCTTTACTAAGAATTTTCACTGGATTTTCATCCCTCAACTCTGGAACAAAACTATGTGACAAAGCATCAACCTTAAAATTCTTAGTACTAGGGAGATAAGTGACAGAGAAATCAAACCAAACAAAAAGGGACCACTAGGCATGTCTAGTATTCAAGCAATTTAGCGGTGTCAACATACAGTGAATTTTTTGTGATCAGTAAAGTTACTTTATGCCTAGCCCCCTCTAACCAGTGCCTGAATTGCTCGAAATCTCTCTTAACAGTCAAGAGTTACCGATCACCAATATCATAATTGGACTTCGTTTGTGAGAATTTCAGAGGAAAAAAAAGCACAAGCATGAAAGTAACTGTCCTTCTCGTGTGAAAGAATGGCACCCATACCCACAAAAGAGGAATCATCCTCAGCCGCAAAAGGCAAATCAACATCACGTTGATTCAGAACTGGCACTTTAGAAAAAGTTCTCTTGAGAGCCACAAACGCATCAACAGCCTCAGTAGACCAAGAGAAAAAGTCAGTCCCCTTTTTGGTCATATCAATAAGAGGTTCGATTATGAAAGAAAAGTTCTCAATGAATTTATGGTAATAATTAGAAAAACCTAAGAACCCTTGTAAAGCTTTAAGATTAGTAGGTTGTACCCAATCAAGGACAGCCTGTACCTTAACGGGATTCATCTGAAAACCTTTAGTAGAAACCAAATGACCCAAGACTGAATCTGCTGCACCTTAAATTGACATTTCTCTAGTTTGGTAAATAAATGGTTGTCATGAAAACTTGAAGCACTTGCCGGACATGCTCCCGATTCTCCTCAAGAGAACCCGAGTAAATCATCCAATTATATCACTACATATTTAGCCGCTAGAGAAAAAAAAATATATAATTTACGAAGTTCTGAAATACTGCTAGAGCATTGGTCAAACCAAATGGCATCACCAAATTTTCAGTGTCCCTCGGGTGTATTGAAGGCAGTCTTCCACTCATCACCTTGGTGAACACTTATGAGGTAATATGCTCCTCTTAGATCCAGTTTAAAAAACCACGTAGCCCCTGCTAGTTGATTAAACAGATCCGTAATAAGAGGTAGTGGGTACGGATTACATACAGTAATGTAATTAATCTCTCTAAAATCCAAACAAGGAAACAACTCTCCATCTTTTTCTTAAAAATCCCATTGCAACTGATGAGGTGGAAGACCTTATGTGACCCTTAGCAAGACTATTCTGAATGTACTCCTTCAACACATCTTCAGACACAGAGACATTAAACAGATGAGATTTAGGCAATTTGGCCCCTGGAAGGAATTTGATAGCACAATCATATAATCGATGCAGGTGATACATTTCAGAATCAGAAAAAAAAATCCTCAAAATCCTGAATAAAATCTGGAATAAGATCTCATAGATGTCAGGTATTTAGATAAACAATTGGAAAACGAAAACTCCCCCAAGATGTAATCTCAAGAGTCTCCAAATTGATGGTGGGATTGAGTTTCACCAACCAGGACATGCCCAACACAATTTTAGCTGGCAAGGAAGGAAACAATATGAATGAAATAGATTGGGTGTAACACTCTGTCAGGGAAAGGGGAGGAAGAGGAAGGAACACCCCCCTTTCCACCAACAGAGCACGTGATTCACTCTCTAGCACCCCTCTTATAGTCAGGCCAATTGTGGAATTGCCAGATGATAAGTAAGGAGGCCGCTATTCTACTACTATGCCGATGATTGAAGGGTTCCCGGTGAGAGTAAGGTATATATTCCCCCGACTCCTGTGAGCGGAATATATCTAATCCTCCCCTGATCTCACTGGTCGCCCCACAATGATCCTTGGTATAAATTTGCTGCCACCAATCGATTATGATAACTATTAAGCCGAGCCCACAGACATGGAATTCAGGATCGAGATAACAGAACAGCCCAAGATAAAATTATATATGTACAGGCAATGTGTGAAAACCCGGCATTCTATAGAATACCTAGGCAATGTATACAATCCCTGTTGTTTTCAGGCAAGGTATGAAATATCTGCGTTGTTCTATACTTTTCCTAGGCATTACATAAAATGTCTAGGTATTATAAAGAATGACAAGAACTGCTCAGGGCAAAGTCTGATATAATGCCCAGATTGGAAAAGTCTTTAGTAACAAACAGTCAAAAACATGAAAGAAGAAATGCAAAATGAACAACAGGATATTTTGCTGGGAAAAAAAAAAGGAATCAGAAGTGTCATTCCTGACTTTTTGTTGTAGCACGGGAGGCAAGAATGGCATTTTGAATTGCACTTCATTTGTTAGTTTGGCACTTCCACTTTTCAGCCCTTAGCAACCAATCAGATTTCACTTTCCATTATTTCTCGCAACTCTTTGAAAAATGAAAGGTGGAATCTGATTGGTTGCTAATGCTAAGGGCAACTGAGCCAGTTTAACACATCTGCTGCTGCCTGCTCTGTCCACCTACTTTTGGACGGACCACCCCCACCCCTGTAGTATTCTACACTCTGCCTGTTTGTCATTTAGGTATTCTATACAATGACTAGGAAATGTATGAACATCTGATGTATTTCATACTTTGACGACCCATTTCCGGCATTGTATACATTGCCTAGTTATTCTATAGAATGCCTGTTTTTACACATTGCCGGTATATATATATTTAATCGCCTTAAGGGCACACTAGATACTAGTGGGTCCCCGCACACTGGATGATCACCTATAAAGGCATTGTCACACCTCTCTCTGACACCCTCCCCTGTCACAGCTGCGTACGTGGCTGTGGTGTCAGTGTCAGCAGAAGACTCAGAGCTCACTCCCTCCTCCCTTACAGCAGACACCGGAAACACCGTGACACTTACATCAACATCACCAGGGGGTAGGTCAGTACTGGCTGAATGATCAGCCCTTGGGGTTTCAGTGGCCACATACTGGGACACTAGCCGCCCCAAATCTGTCTCAAGCAACACCTTAGCGGGAATATTATCAGTTATTCCCACCTCCCTCACCCCTCGTCCCACACCCCAATCCAAATAAACCTTGGCAACGGGAAGTGCCGTTCAATGCTTCCAATCCCAGAGACAGCGAGGGTTTTTCCGGGTAACAAGTCTTGGGAGGACACCATCTCAGGCCGTACCAGGGTCATCTCAGCGGCGGTGTCCATCAGTCCCATGGCCCTGGCCTTGCCTATGATGACGGGTTTGAAATTGTACAGGGACCTACCACCATCCCCACCCACACACATCACCGTGGACGGTCTTTGGGAAATGGACGGGGTCTTATGGTGCTGGGGACACGTAGCCTTGAAGTGTCCGACTTGATTGCAAAGGTGGCACCTTCCGGGTTCTGCCACCGGCCTTGAGGGAGGAGTTGAGGGGGGGCGTCCCCTGCAGTCTAGGGGCAGGGGAGACGGTGGTAGGAATCACCTTACCCCCTCTCCAGGTGCTGCTAGCGGCGGCCCTCCTGGCCTCCGGGGCCCGATTATTGGTGTAGTCGTCCGCCAGGACGGCCGTAGCAGTGGATCCCTTTGGCTTCTGGTCCCGAATAAACTGGCGAAGGTCCTCAGGACAGTTCCACAAGAGTTGTTCTGTGATGAACAAATCCAGGATCTCCGGTCTGGTGGTAAGCTGCAGGCCTTTGGTCCAGTGGTTGGCAGCTCTAGCAAGGGCCCGCCGGTGGTCAGTCGAGGTGTCCTTGGGTCCTTTCTGCAGGCTCCGAAATTTCTTGCGGTAGGACTCCAGGAGTAAGGTTGTACTGTTGGATCAGGGCCCACTTGATGGTGTCATAGCCCTGAACTGCCTCAGTAGGCAAGTCCCCAAGGATATTCAGGGCCTTACCCCTTAAACGGGGGGTCAGGTACTTGGCCCACTGATCCTCGTGCAGATGGTGCTGCAGGCAAGTCCGTTCAAAGGCCATCAGGAAAGAGTCCAAGTCTCCATCCTTCTCCAGAACTGGGAAGTCCTGAACACGGACCTTTGGAGGCTTGGTGTCTCGATTGTCCCAGGTGGATTATGAGGGCTGGAGCTGAGCTTGCTGCAGCTAGTGGTCATGTTATGCCTGTCGATCTCGCTCGGCAGCCTCACGCTCTGCCTGACGCTCCGCAGCCTCCTGCGCTGCCATACGCCCATGCTCTGCTATGAGGATCTTGTAGGTGTTCTGGTCTCCAGCTGTAAGACTGGCCACAGCAGTCTGAAGGAGGGCCTCTGAACTTTTCAGGCTGGAGGGATTGGCAGGTGGTGAGGTGCGGCACGCTGCAGAGACAGGTAATGAGCGACCCGCTGCAGAGCCTGGTGATTCGCTGTCCACTGCAGAGCAGAGGATTGGCATCTGGCTCCTTGAGGACCCTTGGGTGGGCTCCTCCTCGCCGTGTCCATAATTGCCAGGTTGTGCGCTATCCTCTGCAGAGTTATTTACTGGCGTCAGGCTCCTGGAGGACCGATGGATAAGCTCCTCATTGCTGCACACAACCCTGTCCTCCACTTCTTTGGCTCTGGCCATAGCATTGGCCAGTTGCATAGCTTTGCAGCCCCTGGTGCCCTCAGCCATTCTTGCAGTCTTTGGTCACTGAAACAGAACTGCCACCTGATGCACCGACACACCTTACAGTATCTGCACTCTGCTGCCGGCAGTCTTTAGTGTCTGGGAGTATGGGTCTCACACTCACACACACTATTCTCTTGATCCCACCGCTGCCACCGATATGTCAGGGAAAGGGGGAGGAAGAGGAAGGAACCACCCCCCTTTCCACAAACACAGCACGTAACTCGCTCTCTAGTTGTCCTATTATAGTCAGGCCAATTGTGGAATTGCGAGACGATAAGCAAGAAGGCCGCTATACTACAACTATGCCGATGATTGAAGGGTTCCCGGTGAGAGTAAGGTATACTGTATATTCCCCTGACTCCTACGAGCGGAATATATCTAATCCTCCCCTGATCTCACTGGTCGCCCCACAATGATCCTTGGCATAAATTGGCTGCCACCAATCGATTATGATAACTATTAAGCTGAGCTCACAGACATGGAATTCAGGATCGAGATAACAGAATAGCCCAAGATTAAATTATATATATTTAATCATCTTAAGGGCACACTAGATACTACAATATATACAAGATGGAATTTACAGAATATGTATGTCAGAATGCAAGTACAAGACACATGGAATACACTCAGAGTTACAGACACATGTGATCAGTTACCGTAGTGCTGATGGCACCACAAGGGACCGCATTGAGCCACCCAGTTTCAAGGTATATGCTGGCTGTGATGAAATTATGTCCTTCAGATGAATACTAATAGGCAGAAGAGATGGGATAGTTTTATACAGTACGAGGTTTGCCCCTGTCCTGCCCCTCTCACACCCATCACCTGCCCCTGGGATGTCCTATAGTTCCCACCTCCCTGAGTTGAGATATGAGCTGTCCGAAGTTATTATTGGCCATAACTTTGCCTGGGAATGTCGTAGGCGGACGACAATGCTTTCTGTTGTGAACACATTTGGACTGAGTTCCAGTTTTGGGTTCCCTCTGGTGGTCAATGCTGGTAGTGGAGTTGGCTTGCTTGATAGAGGCCAGACAGCTGATGAGGATTGGAAGTCAGGTGGTTCTGACTGGCCTATATAACTGTGTAGTGTTCTCCTGTTCCTGGCTGGTGGTCAATGTTTCCTCCTGTGTTCTAGGACATCCTGAAGCCAGCCTAACCTTCTGTTTCTACTTGGACTCATTTCAGATAAGTCTAGTCTTTGTACCTTGCTGGTTGCTTCCATTTACTTGTTGTTTCCTGTTTAGGTACCAAGGCTTATTTTGTGATTTTTCTTGTGTGGAGTCTGGGTGGAGTTGGATCATTCCCTGCTGGGAATGTCTGTGTACCTTGCTTCATTTTCTGCATTATTTTTTGTTTTGTCATGCTTGGTACTGATTTCAGTCCCTCCTCTATATTAGTGTTTTGCTTGAATCCCATTAACACTAGAGCACTGATATAGTGGGGGCAGAGTCCGTGTGGACTCAGTATTTTTCCATATCAGGCGTGTTGGTATTTTCTAGGGTTTTGCACTGCTGCAGACAGTGCTCTTTCCTATCCTTTCCTATATAGATAGTTTGGGCCTCATCTTTGCTGAATCTGTTTTCTTCCTGTGTATTGTGTTTTCCTACATCACCATAATCTTTATATGTGGGGGGCTATCTATATCTTTGGGGAACTGCTCCGAGGCAGATTAGCTTTTCTTGTATTTCTCTCTGTAGGAATAATTAGTTCTTCGGCTGTGTTGAGGCGACCAGGTCATCGTAGGCACGTCCCACGGCTACTTCTTGTTGTGTGTCAGTGTGAGGTCTGCAGTCCACTAAGATTCCAATCACTCTGGTGACACTCTGGGATTCCCAGTTTTTGTCCTTTTTTCTGATCCTTCTCGGTCACTGAATCACAACAGCTTTCATATTTTCAGTTATGATTTTATCTTCACAATGATATGACACATGATTAGTCTGCTGGTATCCCACTGGCCAATATCAAGTTTGGGATACCTACAGAGGTCCCACACCTATATAAAATATGTGCTAGAATCGTCTCAATGTCTGGATGTGATTTTTTTGCTTGACATGTTTATAGAAAGCACGGCTCATGAGATATTATTATTATTATTATTTATTTATAGAGCACCATTAATTCCATGGTGCTGTACATGAGAAGGGGGTTACATACAAAATACGTATACAAGTTACAGTAGACAGACTAGTACAGAGGGAAGAGGGCCCTACCCTTGCGGGCTTACATTCTATAGGATTATGGGGAGGAGACAGTAGGTGGGGTGTAGGTCAGGCGGCAGCTCCGCACGGTGGTCGGGCGGCAGCTCCGCACGGTGGTCGGGCGGCAGCTCCGCACGGTGGTCGGGCGGCAGCTCCGCACGGTGGTCGGGCGGCAGCTCCGCACGGTGGTCGGGCGGCAGCTGCGCACGGTGGTCGGGCGGCAGCTGCGCACGGTGGTCGGGCGGCAGCTGCGCACGGTGGTCGGGCGGCAGCGAGTTCATTGTAGATTGTAGGCATTTCTGAACAGGTGCGTTTTCAGGTTCCGTTTCAAGTTTGCAAGAGTAGGGGATAGTCTGACGTGTTGAGGCAGCGAGTTCCAGGAGACTGGGGATGCTCGGGAGAAGTCTTGGAGTCGGTTGTGTGAGGAGCGAATGAGAGAGGAGGAGAGGAGGAGATCTTGGGAGGACCGGAGGTGACGTGTTGGAGTGTAGTGGGAGAGTAGTTCGGAGATGTACGGAGGGGAAAGATTATGCACAGCTTTGTAGGTCAGTGTTAGAAGTTTGAATTGGATACGGTGGAAGATTGGAAGCCAGTGGAGGGACATGCAGAGAGGAGAAGCGGGGTGGTATTGAGGAGAGAGGTGGATAAGTCGGGCAGCAGAGTTAAGGATGGACTGGAGAGGGGCAAGCGTGTTGGCAGGGAGGCCACAGAGGAGGATGTTACAGTAGTCGAGGCGGGAGATTATGAGGGCATGCACTAGCATTTTAGTAGATTGCATATAAAGATTTATTCCCGGCACTTCTCAGTCAAGGTTGTAAATTACTTCTCTAATTAGTTTGTTAGAAGCAATGAGTAGAAGGGAAGGACCCAGCACTGATGCACCTAAAAATAAAATCCAAGGCTTTATTAGGTCATCTTAAAAACATTATTAGGGTAAAGGTTCCATAATATGCGCCCAAGCCTGAAACTTGACGCGTTTTGGACTATAAAATAAAAACAAAGTCCTTAATCATAAGTAATAAGTGTATAATCACTTATGATTAAGGACTTTGTTTTTATTTTATAGTCCGAAACGCGTCAAGTTTCAGCCTTGGGCGCTATTATACAGCCTTTACACTAATAATGTTTTTAAAATGGCCTAATAAAGCCTTGGATTTTATTTTTACGTGCATCAGTGCTGTGTCCTTCCCTTCTACTCATTGCTTCTAACTCTACCTTTGGACTGGCCTGTTCAGTGGACCGCGTGCACTCCTGCTGAAGTCCTGGGACAACTTTATACTAGGTGAGCTGAAAACACTTTTTTTCTTACTCTAATTAGCTTATCACTTCTCTGCAGCGTCACAGAGGGGGGGGGGGGGGTGTTCTTCCTTTGCCTGACTGTTCTCAGGCCTACCACCTCACCTAATCTCCAACTCATAGGAGTTTACCTTGTATCACAACAACTGGCTAAAAGACAATTTCCTCAAGTTAATTAGCATACTGATTGAAGCCTCCTTAGGCCTTAAAAAAGGTGGGGGCTTCTCCTAGGAAGGAGATATGGTGGTATCTGGACAAGATGGCTGCTATAGGAATATGGCTTGATAGATCAAAATATATCCCTATTTCCTCACACACTCCCTCTCTCATGCACACATTCTCAACCTGAGAAGTAACATGGCTTTGGGAAAAGGGAGATTTATCAATTGCAAATTCTTTAATAGGATGACCAAGGGTAGAAACTGTGTACCCACACTCAATAGTAAAATCACTGGCAATAAAATCCAAGGTGGAGCCTGAGTCAATAAATGCAGAGGTAGTTATAACATCAGATTTAGTTACCAAAGAGACTTGTAAAAAGAAGCCAGCAGCATGTGCAGGAGTGTAACGACCACGGTCGCAGAGATAACGACTGTGACTGTGCCCGGGAGGCCCAGGCGCCTGCCCTTTAAAGAAGCAGTCGGCTGTTCAGTGGCAGACCACGTGACCGCTATGGGGCCATGAGTCAGGGGGGCCTGGTGCCAGCAGTGGCACCGGCCCCCCAATGCCCGTCATCGCACACAGCAATGATGACGGATGGAGCGGAGCGCTCCACTCCATCCTTTATCATTCTCCCCCTGTGCCTGCACTCGATGTCTCAGTGCAGCCAAGCACAGTGATGTCACCACTGCGTGCTGCTGAGCTGAGACTGCAGAGCGCAGGACACTGACCGGAGGAATGAGGAGAGGTGAGGACTTATTTATTTAGTTATTTATTTTTTTAAATCAGTGAGTACACGGTGGCCAGAGGCCTATGGGGGTGCATTAAATGGTATGGGAGCCACATAATACAATATGAAAGACACATGGATTATGGGGTTGCATTATAAAACATGACAATGACAATGACACACTGCCACAGCTGTGACGTCACTGTCAGTTTATCTGCGGTCAGAGCTGGAGGTTCCCACGGTACCCCATCTGTGACTGCATGTAAACTCACCTCAGGTGAACTGAAAAACGTGATTTTTTGCCAAGAGATGCTGGTTTTGTTCTGGAATTTATACACTAAATTCATGCACCAATAGTACATCTCCTGTCAAAAAATGCATCAAAACGTAATGCGGTTTTGATCTGGTATTAATGCGATTTTCTTGGTGCAGGAAGTTGGTGTCTAAATTCTAGCACCAAATCTATATCTCATGGCAGAAAACCGCACAAAAAAACAGTTTGACGCCATTGCGGTGCAATTTTCTGCCAGGAAATGCAAATTTGGTGCTGAAATCTGGTTTTCTGCCAGGAGATGCAGGTCTGATTGAACTCCGTTCACCTGAGCTGAGGTCACTGAATTCAATCAGTTCACCTGAGGTGAGTTTTCCTGCGGTCACAGGTGGTGTACCATGGGAACCTCCAGCTGTGACCGTAGTTAAAGTCAGTTACATCACCGTTCACAGCTGCGGTTCAGTCAATGTCTACCTGAAACCACAGCGGGTGGTCACGTTTTGTACCGTGCCCACGTGCTGCAACTTTAATATGTAGCAGTGTCGGGATCGTTGTGGGATCTCATGTGGATTACGTCGGACCTGGGTGTTTGGTGGGTTAATAATTTGAAGAAATAAGGGTTTTTTTGTATTTAATTTCAAATAAAAGATTTGTTATGGTGTTTTTGTTTTATTTCTTTTTTACTTACAGGGTTAGTAATGGGGGTCTCATAGATGCCTCCCTTTGTTAAAAGATCCCAGCTGTTATTAACCCCTTATATTACCCTGATTGTCACCGCACCAGGGCAATCGGGATGAGCTGGGTAAAGTGCCAGTATTGTCGCATCTAATGGATGCAATAATCCTGGGCGGCTGCAAACTGCTATTTTAAGGCTGGGGAGCCCAATAACCATGGGCCTTCCTATCTTGAGACTACCAGCCCTCAGCTGTTAGCTTTATCATGGCTGGGTATCAAAATTGGGGGGGGGAGTATCACATGTCGTTTTTAAAAATCATTTATTTAAATAATAATAAAAAAAAAGCCACGTGCGGTTCTTCCTATTTTGATACACAGCCAAGATAACGTACTTATTTATTTTTACACCATTATAGGGACGCAGATAGCGTGTGTGATTCCAATCACAGACGCTGTCATACAGAGTGGGGGCCCGGTCTGACTGCAACCAATCACAGATGCCAGGACTGCCGATGGGCAGTAGAAACAGTGAATATGTATGAGCTTTAATGAATGGAGTCGGAAGCAGTGTTACAGCCGCGGGGAAGGTTGGTAAGGATAACTGTCTTGTTTATTCATTATTTTCTTTCTTATGCAGCCCCCATAGCCTTTACTAACACCAGCTCCCCTAGCGCCTACTAACACAAAAGTTTTGCCACCCATTTAATACAGTGGTGTTCGGATATGTTTGTCGAACTGTTTGTTGAACTGTTTGGCGAACACCTGGAAATTTGGCGAAACCAAATCGAACTGTACATTGAACACTTCTCGCTCATCTCTACTGGTGACAGATTTCCTTTAATGTTAATCGCATTAAGAACCTGGGTCAATCCTCAAAAAACGGGATAAGAACTTGTTATAATCTCCAGGCTCTGATGAAACAAGAATGGATCATCAGCAGAAGTCTGGAGAAATCAGGGACAACGCTGCAAATATTGAGTCTTTACGGAAACGTCCTGTATTTGTCAAAAAAAAAGGGTAAAAACTTAGGAAATGCTGATAATTGTACTTCAGTGGCCATACAAAAATAGGAGACTAGGGAACCTGTCATGTGAAAGTACCCTATTAACCTGCAGATATGGGGATATTCTTAACATTCCCGGCACTGCTGCTGGGATGACATTAACTTTTTTTCCCTCTGGCATCTTTCAGTCCTCAGGGAGATTTGTGTACAATAAGTGGTGATTGTAAACGCGCCCTGGCACTGACAGCTAGCTCACATTAGAGCTGACATTACAGCAGCTGTCAGTCAGTGCCAGGGTGCGGTTACAGCCACTGTTCATGATACACAGATCTCTCCAATGACTGAAAGCTGCTGGGAGGAATAAAGTAAATTTCTTCCCAGCAGCGGAGCTCTCGGTGCAAACGCCGGGCAAGTTCAAAACGCTATTAACCTCCAGAGTAAACCCCTCGTATACAGGTTAACAGCTTTTTTTTCACATGACAGGTTCTCTTAAAAGACCGAAGAACATCGGAGCAGCGAACTTTGTAAAAAAAAACATTTGTGTAAAGGGGGCTTTACACGCTGCGACATCGCTAACGATATATCGTCGGGGTCACGGTGTTTGTGACGCACATCTGGCGTCGTTAGCGACATCGCAGCATGTAACACCTCTGAGCGACCTAAAACAATCGCAAAAGAGGTAAAAATCGTTGGTATTGGAGAGGTCGCTCTAAAACCAAAAATCATTGACAGGTGAGTAGCGAGGTTGTTTGTCGTTCCTGTCGTACGTGTGACACCGCAGGAAAGAGGAAACTCACCGTACCTGCGTCCCGCCGGCAATGAGGAAGGAAGGAGGTGGGCGGGATCTTCCGCCCGCTCATCTCCTCTGCTATTGGGCAGCCGCTTAGTGACGTGGTGGTGACATCGCTATGACTCCGAACGCACCTCCCCCTTGAAGGAGGGATTGTTCGGTGTTCACAGCATCGTCGCTGATAAGGTATGTGCGTGTGACGCTGCCATAGCGATAATGTTCGCTACGGCAGCGAGCACCACATATCGCACACACGACGGGGGCGGGTGCTATCGCGCTCGACATCGCTAGCAAACGCTAGCGATGTCACAGTGTGTAAAGCACCCTTAAAGGGGTTGTCCAACATAAACTCAAAAATTTTTGGTAAGCTAATCTGTGCTGTATTGTCATATAAAACACCCCTACATTGTTATTTTTTGTTTTCTAACTTTTGTTCCTCTTGAATTCACCCTTTATTCTCTGCAGTCTTTGTTTACATTCAGCTCTAGCAAACTGACCACTTCCTGTGCAAAACCTCAGTCAGAGCTGGCACCGCCCAGTGTTCAGCCCCTCCCCAGTGTCCAGCCTCGCCCCCTGCACACCCATTCCCTGTCAGTATTCTTCCCCAGCACCTGACCTGTTATCACTACAGCATTGCAAATAACAGCCCCACATCGGGCTCTGCACCCCACACCACATATGGCTCTGCACCGCACACGCACATATGACTCTGCACCGCACATCGGACTCTGCACCGCACACGCACATCGGACTCTGCACCGCACACGCACATCGGACTCTGCACCGCACACGCACATCGGACTCTGCACAGCACACGCACATCAGACTCTGCACCGCACACGCACACATATGGCTCTGCACCGCACATGCACACATATGGCTCTGCACCGCACACGCACACATATGGCTCTGCACCGCACACGCGCACATATGGCTCTGCACCGCACACATATGGCTCTGCACCGCACACGTGCACATATGGCTCTGCACCGCACACACGCACATATGGCTCTGCACCGCACACACGCACATCGGGCTCTGCACCACACACGCACATACACACACAGCGCTCTGTACCGACCCCCTACCCCCATAAGGAATACATGTAGGGAATACATACTCACCCGTCCTCGGTCCCCGACGCTCCTGCACGTTCGTCCGCTGTCTGGTCTGGACATATCAGCACAGTAGTCACGTCAGCACAGTAGTGACGTCACCGCTGTCCTGATCTGTCAGACACAGACAGCGGGGCAGTGATGAGAAGCAGCGCTGCGCTCCCTCTCATCAGCGCTTTCAAATGTACCGGCATCTGTGATCTGTGATGCCGGTACATTTGAAGGTGCGATCCTGAGCAGGGGGCGTGGTGCTGGCGCAGACACCACGGCAGCCGCCAAGCCCCTCCCCCAGGTCACGGACCCCACAGCAGTGCAGGGGGAGGTTGTGGGGAGAGTACGGAGTGCGGGGGAATGTGTGGGAGGGTGCAGGGAAGGGGGCGGGGCTCATCGCACTGTACCCGCCCAGCAGGGCGGCAACATGCTGTTCCAGATTTGCATGTCAACATGGTCCTGCCCATGTTGACATGAAATGACCGGAAGCAGCAAAATCGCGGCAGGAGCGGTCACATGACCACTCTGAGTCGGGGGAGAGGGGCTGACAGCAGGGCAGGTAAGTGCTCTCTATCTACTTACCTGCCCCAATGTAGCCCAATAGGGTAATAAAAAAAAAAGTCAAAAGAAGCCGGATAACCCCTTTAAGTCTCAAATGTTTGGTAACAAAAATTGTCACACATCCATATTTTATGGCTTAGAGCAAACTTACATGAAGAAGGTGAATATTTCTGAAATAGATGTGGATAATTTTAAGTGACTTGCTTCCACTGTTAACCGATATTCTTACATGATTAGTGGCTGCACCTCGCGGTGGCACATGTAGTCGAAGCGATGCACGGGGGATGGAGGGCGCCTGAGCACGGCCGGGTACCTACCTCCCATAACTGCAGAAATATCACCAAAACAAACTCACTTAGGGTCTAAACAACTAATTAAAGGTTAAGAATGACACCATAGACGACACCAGGTTAGAACCCATTTCCACCACACCATTATCAGGATTATTCCCAGGATCTTTCAGTAATTATTACAGATCATTCTGTGCATAGCTGAAGCCAGCTCAGCCGCTGTAAACAGACTGTTAAATGTGTCCCTCAGCGCACTGTAGACGGACCCTCGGTGTCCTGCATCCCAGGACACCTCTCTGGTTGTCCTTGTGCTTTACGAGACGCTTCCATGTAGGCAGTTTAGTTGCAGACTGATTGGGAGGCTATCAATGTGCTGCCATGGAGGCTATCAGCTTATTAACGGTGTGAGGATGAAAGGGTCCCCGTGTCACAGTCCAATGACTCGACATCTCTGCTGCTTATAATCAGGCGTGATCCTGAAGGAGAAAGAAATATATTGAATATGTAAAGGGAGAAGCTGGAGGCGGCAGGGCCAGGATCTCATGTTCTTTGCCTTCACACTGGAGCTTAATCTTTGACAGATATTTCCTTCAGAGCTTCTTTATTAAATACAAGAAACCAGAAGTGGTTCATTCCTTAATCACAACAAATTTCAGAGTCTTAACATAGAGAAGCCCAAGCGAGAGAAACATAAAAACATGGCCAAGAAACCACAAATGAGAGTCCAGTCCAAACCTGCTAAAGCTCAATCTGATCCCGAGGACCTGTAAAAGGAAAAGCAAATGAGGACACGTGTCCTGCTCAGGATTTCCATACACAAACACGTTTACTTACACATATGGGTAATTAAAGATACATCTAGATATAAACCAGCTCACCCTTAAGGTCCAGTCACACTAATCGCTGGTAAGTTGCTAGGAGGTTGCTGGTGAGCTGTCACACTGCGACGCTCCAGCGATCCCACCAGCAACCTGACCTGGCAGGGATCGCTGGAGCGTGGCTACACGAGTTGCTGGTGAGCTCACCAGCAACCAGTGACCAGCCCCCAGTCTCCTAGTTACAGCACACATCAGGTTAATTAACCCGATGTGTGCTGCAGCTAAATGTGCACAGAGCAGGGAGCAGCGCACACTGAGCGCTGGCTCCTTGCTCTCCTAGTTACAGCACACATCGGGTTAATTACCTGATGTGTGCTGCAGCTACATGTGCACAGAGCAGGAGCCGGCAGCACAGGCAGTGAGAGCGGAGGAGGCTGGTATCAAAGGTAAATATCGGGTAACCAAGGACAGGGCTTCTTGGTTACCCGATGTTTACATTAGTTACCAGCCTCAGCAGAAGCCGGCTCCTGCTGCCTGCACATTTAGTTGTTGCTGTCTCGCTGTGCGATCTGTGCTTCACAGCGGGACAGCAACAACTAAAAAATGGCCCAGGACATTCAGCAACAACCAACGACCTCACAGCAGGGGCCAGGTTGTTGCTGGATGTCACACACAGCAACATCGCTAGCAACGTCACAAAAGTTGTTCGTTACCAGCGATGTTGCTAGCGATGTTGCTTAGTGTGACGGGGCCTTTAGGGGTACTTTGCACACTACGACATCGCAGGTGCGATGTCGGTGGGGTCAAATCGAAAGTGACGCACATCGGAGTGTGTAAATCCTTTTTGATACGATTAACGAGCACAAAAGCGTTGTAATCGTATCATCGGTGTAGTGTCCGATATTTTCATAATTTTGCTGCAGCGATGGTACGATGTTGTTCCTCGCTCCTGCGGCAGCACACATCGCTGTGTGAGAAGCCGCAGGAGCGAGGAACATCAGCTTACCTGCGTCACCGCGGCTCACGTCGGCTATGCGGAAGGACGGAGGTGGGCGGGATGTTTACGTCCCGCTCATCTCCGCCCGTTCGCTTCTATTGGCCGCCTGCCGTGTGACGTCGCTGTGACGCCGCATGACCTGCCCCCTTAGGAAGGAGGCGGGTCGCCGGCCAGAGCGACGTCGCAGGGCAGGTAAGTCCATGTGAAGCTGCCGTAGCGATAGCTTCTGTAGCGAACATTATCACAAGATATCGCTGCTGCGTCGGGGACTATCGCGCTCGGCATTGCAAGCACCGGCTTGCGATGTCGTAGTGTGCAAAGTACCCCTTAGTCTGCAATGTCGACATAGCATGGAAGTGTTGGAGGAGTGGATGAGGGCAGTTGTATTCGAGGTGGAAGCTAACACTTCACGCCCCGATCGTCTCTCCACTGCAGTTGCAGCTCGTGTTCACTCAGTTTCAGGTAGTAAGACACGGACACTTTCAGAGTTCTTTTAAACACTGAAACTTTACTGGTCAAAGTCAGCAACAGTACTTTATCATGCTCAAGGTGGAGCACAGATTTTCCAATTTTTAGATAATGAAATAATTTGTAGATCAAGCACAGAATCACCACTATTTAGATGAGGAAATAGCAAGTTTGAGCTGGTGCACACAATTAGCAATCACTACATGATGAAATGCTGATTTGTGGCACACAGCTTTCCCTACACTGCACGTCCCTATTCTACACTATCGCCCTCCTATCTCAACTACCTGTGATTAACTCCCTAGCTAAGCTCACTGTCTACCAGCACTGACGGCAACACGTTCCCTAAGCTGTAGCAATCACAAAATGTCGCTGATGCCAATCTCCGCATTTTATATATGCAGAAGGACATGTGACTTAGACAGCCAACGACACAAGCCCTTGTGTCCAAACGTTGTAGACGTTTTCTGCGCTCTAATTGGCTGCCGGAACATTGACACATTAAGTTAAAAAAAACAACAAAAAAAAAAAACACCTCCTGCCCTCATCAAACACGCCCCCCTACTCATCATACAGCACCACTATTGTAGATAAAAGAAATAGTAAAGTAAAAGAAAAACTGTGAACAGTTACTGAACTTTTGAGAAAAGAGTTCTGGTATCCGGGCCTGACCCAAACCGGCCAAGGCTCGTAGAAATTCTGAAATTGGTGATGCTTTTCTGAACAAGTTCACTCATTTCTAGTCAGGAACCAGAAGGATCCACACGAGCCTCATACACATAAGATCTGGGATCATAAAACAGAAGGATCCACACAAGTCTCATACACAGAAGATCCGGGATCTGGAGACAGAAGGATACACACGAGCCTCATACACATAAGATCTGGGATCATAAAACAGAAGGATCCACACAAGTCTCATACACAGAAGATCCGGGATCTGGAGACAGAAGGATACACACGAGCCTCATACACAGAAGATCCACGATCAGGAGACAGAAGGATCCGCACGAGACTCATACCCATAAGATCTGGGATCATAAAACAGAAGGATCCACACAAGTCTCATACACAGAAGATCCGGGATCAGGAGACAGAAGGATACACACGAGCCTCATATACATAAGATCTGGGATCATAAGACAGAAGGATCCACACAAGCCTCATACACAGAAGAACTGGGATCAGGAGACAGAAGGATCTGCACGAGCCTCATACACAGAAGTTCCACGATCAGGAGACAGAAGGATCCGCACGAGCCTCATACCCATAAGATCTGGGATCATAAGACAGAAGGATCCACACAAGCCTCATACACAGAAGAACTGGGATCATGAGACAGAAGGATCCACACGGGCCTCATACACATAAGATCTGGGATCATAAGACAGAAAGATCCGCACAAGCCTCATACACAGAAGATCCTGGATCAGGAGCCAGAAGGATCCACATGAGCCTCATACACATAAGATCTGGGATCATAAAACAGAAAGATCCGCACAAGCCTCATACACAGAAGATCCGGGATCAGGAGACAGAAGGATCCGCATGAGCCTCATACACATAAGATTTGGGATCAGAAGAAAGAAGGATCCACACGAGTCTCATGCACAGTGGATCTGGGATCAGATCAGATGACAGAAGGATCGACTCAAGCCCATTACACAGAAGATCTGGGACCAGTTCTCCAAGATGTTTGGAACAACCTCCTGCAGAGTACCTTCAACACTGTGAGCAAGTGTACCTAGAAAAAGGCAGAGGGAGGTCACACCAAATATTGATGTAATTTAGATTTCTAAACACACAGAAATACCCCATATACAGAAACATACACAAGTAGATTTAGGTATGCTACAAGATCCTTTGAGATTTTGTCATTGTAAAGTCTGTGTGAAGCCATCAGCTTAAAAACTAACCTTGCGCAGACTTTTGTCTAGTAGGTGGCAGAGCAACTCCAGCTCTCACCCTTTACAGGGAACTCAATTTACAATGGGAAAGTTGGATCGTATGCATGGAGGAGTTGCTCGCCGGAGGAGTGAGCCTGAAGTAAGAGAAGTCAAACAATTCAGGCCAGCAACTGGGGGACAGAGTGAGGGACAGAATCTGTGCAGACATTGTAGTTAGAGGAATAGCTAGTCTGATAACAGAATATAAGTGAAAAGCAAGATCTGACTGGCTGGGGTCAAAGGAAGGCATTTTCCTAATACAAGCTGTAATGCTCGTCACCAGAAATGGCAAAATGGCGAGTTGAAGTGGACCCACTGGACCACAGAGGGGACTCCAAGCATACCCTTCAGTGGGAGGGGCTTGACTAAGCACCCACCGTGAGGCAGATCCAGGTACCACTCCCTGGTCAGATACCGAGACTGTGGCAGCTGACTCCCAGGGCAGGGATGGATACAGGTGCGGACAAGCAGAGTTACTGGAGTAGCTGGTGCAGCTGAGGCTGACAGCACGGCCAGGACGGACAGGCAGAGTCACTAGCAGGGACAGGCACCACTGGAGTAGCTAAGACAGATGGCATGGCCGGGTTGATGGACAGACATTAGTACCAACAGGGCAAGATGGACAGGTAGCAGGTACCAACAGAACAGTACAGACTGGTAGCAGGTACCAACAGAACAGTACAGACTGGAATCAGGTACCAACAGGGCAGTATGGACTGGAGCCTGGTACAGGAAGTACAGGATGGACAAGGGTGACCTGACAACTAGCTGGCTAGGGTTCGGAGCACTAACTGACTAAGCACGGGCATTGAACAGGCAACCTCCCCTAGTTGTAGAGTGCCTTAAGTACCCAGTGACTCTGAGCGATAGGCTGAGAGGCACTTCATTGGAATGATGCATTGGCCCTTTAAGAGAAGGGCAGTGGTGCGCGCACATGCTCTAGGAGCACTCCTGGAGGACCTGTGCTACGTGCGCAGGTCCTGGGAGGGGGAATCAGGAAGCACCTACATGGAGAGCCATGGGAACACCGGGTAGTGATGAGAGAGTCAGCCACGGTGGTGAGTGACCATGCATCCCTACGGGAAGAAGAGTAAGGGGTGCAGGAACACGCGCTACACAAACAAGGTGAGGCTCTAGAAGAATCAGGTGTTAAGTAGATAAATGGCACCAGACTTGCAAAAGGTAAACCAAACAATACCTGGCAGTTCTTAACAGAATGATGGACGGAAAATAAGGTGTGATTTTGCCTCATGGGTAACCGAAAGGAGCTGATTATTCCTGCTGAGCAGCTGAAAAGCCCATACACACTCCCCAAGGTTGGTTGACACCACAAATCACAGGCACACCAGTAATCTTAAATGAACAGCACCCATGTGAAAAGTGCAAAGAGAAAAAAAATCATTTCAAATAAACTTTTATTTCTATAAGCTATTTTTTTTAAGCGGCCTCCAACTTCATCTCGAGCTATGGTGACTTGACAGATAAACGCTCTGAAGAAAGATTGATCATTTGCAAGTCTAGATAGGGCCAACAGGGTCTTCTTGTTAGTATCAAGCCATCGGGTTGCTGGTCTTCCTCTTTGTCTTGTTCCTTCTATTTTTTTCCCATCATGATGTCCTCCTCCAGTGATTGCTCTCCCTGTATGATGTGTAGACGAGTCATAGCTTGGTGATCGTTGCTTCCAGCCACGATGTCCTCCTCCAGTGATTGCTCTCCCTGCATGATGTGCAGACGAGTCATAGCTTGGTGATCGTTGCTTCCAGCCATGATGTCTTCCTCCAGTGATTGCTCTCCCTGTATGATGTGTAGACGAGTCATAGCTTGGTGATCGTTGCTTCCAGTGACATGTCTGGCCTGATTTGTTCCAGCATTGATTTGTTCTTCTTGTCATCCATGGTATTGAGATCATCCTTCTCTAGCACCACATTTTGAAGTCATCTATTCTCCTTCTGTCTTGTTTCTTTATCGTTTATGCATCAGTATGTTATCACAGAGAAGACCACACTATGTACGAGCCATGTCTTCGTCACCAGTGAAATGTTCCTGGATTTGAGGACCTTGTCCAGTGCCTTTGATGATTTGCCCATAGCTATTCTCCTATAGGCTTCCGGTGTTGTCGCTGCATCTTGAGTGATCATTGACCCGAGGAGGGTGAATTACAACTTCCAGTTTGTCGCCGTCCATCTCACATGGGGCCCGGTTGTACCTGGCAGTAGTCAATATTTTAGTCTTCTTTGCATTGAGCAGGAGTCCCATGATATAGCTCTCCATCTTTACGATCCGTAACAAGTAGAGATGAGCAAACTTGTTCGGAAAAGGTTCGCCAAGTTGAGATTCAGTATGAGCCTTGGGCATCTTGGCTCGGATTTCAGAGCACTTTTGTCAAAAGTCGTCAAAGTTTGTTTTTGTTCAGTAAGGCTATGTGCGCACGTTGCGTACAGTCACTGCAGAAATTTCTGCAGCGATCTGAAGAGCACATGTGCGCTTTAAATCGCTGCAGAAATGTCCGTAGTGAAAAAAAAAAAAAAGCCGATTCCATGCGCTCTGCGCACGGAAGAAGTGACATGTCACTTCTAGAACGCAGCGCTTCGGGCAGCAGCCGAAGCGCTGCGCTCTAAAACGCCACGTGCGCACGGCCCCTGCACAATCTCCATAGACTGTGCAGGGGACGCAGGACGCATGCTACAAAGCGCAGCGTAACTGTATGTATTTACGCAACGTGCGCACATAGCCTAACTGTCTGCAGCTTTTCTAATACCTTACTATTACTTTAGATATGATAGTGTTGCTGTATGATGAGCGGGGTACATGTTTGATGAGGAGAGGTGGTGGGGAGAGGTCAGAGGAGCAGCAGACTTTTTTTTTTCTTAACTTTATATGTGGATGTTCTGGCAATCAATCAGGGCGTAGAAACCATCAACTACATTCAGATACAAGGGCTTGTGTCATTGGCTGACTAAGTCACATGTCCCTCTGCATATAAAATACGGAAATACGGCATCAGAGCCTTTTTGTGATTGCTAAAGCTGAGGGCCAGTGCTGCTGCCGGTGCTGGTAGACAGCTTAGCTAGGTAATCATAGGTAATTGTGATAGTTAGTAGGGCAATAGTGTAGAATGTCGTGTGCCACAAATCGGCATTTCATCATCTAGTGATTGCTAATTGTGTGCTCCAGCTCAAACGTGCTATTTCCTCATCTAAATAGTGGCCATTCTGTGGTGGAGCTAAACATTTCTATTTCATTATCTAAATCAGGGGCCTCAAACTTTGCTGGGTATATGGGCCACACATAGAATAAAAAATAATCATTTGCAGGACCAAGGAACATTTTTAGTGGTACCATTTTTTTGTCTTTACATCTTTGGATCACTGCTTTTGAATATTTTCACTCGTTTACTATAATACACATGCACTTTTTTTGTTTATATATGAAAAAGCATTTTGATGGTAAAAAAAAAATCATGCTTTATATTTTTTTCCACATTTTATCACTTTCTTGTAAGCAATACTGTTTTACAATTAGCACCATGTAGTAATTTTGGTCAACATCTTGTAGTAAAAAAATAAATAAATCTTTATTTTTATATAGCGCTAACATATTCCGCAGCGTAGTAATGTTCCCATCCTGGTTCTCAACTTTTAATAATATGCCCATCCTGTTCCCTTTCTTGTAGTAATGTGTTCATCCTTGTTTTCTTGTAGTTATGTGCCCCATCCTTGTCCATATCCTGGTCCCTGTCCTATAATAATGTGCACATCCTTGTCCCCATCATGTAGTAATGTGTGCATCCTTGTCCCCATCCTGTAGTAATGTGCCCATCTTTGTTCTTATTCTGTAGTAGTGTGCCCATCCTTGTTCCAATCCTGTAATAATGTGTGCATCCTGGTCTCCATTCTGTAATAATGTGCCCATTCTCTAGTAATGTCCCGATCCTTGTCTCCATCCTGTAGTAATGTATGCATCCTGGTCCTCTTCCTGTAGTAATGTGTGCATCCTGGTCTCTATCCTGTAATAATGTGCCCATCTTTGCCCCCTTGTAATGTATCAATCCTGTAGTAATGTCCCCATCCTTGTCCGCATACTATGTTATTGTGCCCATCCTTGTCCCTATCCTGTAGTAATGTGTGCTTCCTGGTCGCCTTTCTGTAATAATCTGCCCAACCTTGTCCCCTTGTAAGGTGCCCATCCTGGTTCCCATCCCATAGTAATGTGCCCATCCTTGTCCACTGTAGTAATGTTCCCATCTTTATTCCCATCCTGTATTAACGTGCCCATTCTGGTCCAAATCTTGTAGTAATGTTCCCATCCTTGTCCCCTTCTACTAATGTACCCATCTTGTAGCAATGCCCCATCCTGTAGTAGCGTCCCCTATTGTGCCATTCTTCACACACACACAAACGTACACACATATACACAATTCTCACCAGTCCTTCGTTCCCATCCCATAGTAATGTGCCCATCCTTGTCCACTGTAGTAATGTGCCCATCTTTATTCCCATCCTGTATTAATGTGCCCATTCTGCTCCATATCTTGTAGTAATGTTCCCATCCTTGTGACCTTCTACTAATGTACCCATCTTGTAGCAATGCCCCATCCTGTAGTAGTGTCCCCTATTGTGCCATTCTTGACGCACGCACGCACGCGCACACACACACACAATTCTCACCAGTCCTCCGTTCCCTTGGTGTCCAGCTCCCTTCTTCTTGCGGCCCGTTGCACCCTTGGCAATGGTGGCCAGTGCAGGGGCTGCTGCAGTCAGCACTAGTTCAGATGAATGATTTGCAAGGCCGCGCAGAGATAAGCTCTGTGCACAGCTATTCCAATAGCAGCCACAGCCAATGACGTCAGCTGCTGGACTCCGATTGTCTGGCAGCTGTCATTGGAATAGCTATGCTGAGAACTTGTTTCTGCGCAGCGCCAGATCATTCATCTGAAATAAACTATGGCGGCACCTGCACTGGCCACAGTCGTCAAGGGGGCAACGGGTCTCAAGAAGCAGCCTTAGGGGCCGCATGCGGCCCACATGTTTGAGACCCCTGATCTAAATAGTGGAATCATTCCTCCAGCTAAAAATTGCTATTTCCTGCTCTAAGTAGTGGTCATTCTGTGGTTGAACTAAAAATTTCTATTTCCTTATCTAAACAGTGTTCATTTTGTGCTCCAGCTAAAAATGGCTTTCATTATTAAAATATTGCAAAATATGTGCTCCCAGTCAAAACTGTCATTGAATCACCTAAATATTGATTGTAAATTTAGTGACAGGTGTAGGACTAGGGTTGTGAAACAGCTGGTTAAAAGGGGAAAAGATACATGAAACCTGAGTGGGAAATGCCGAGTTCGTGGTGGAAGGTAGGTGTTTGAGGTGTACGTGGGGTAGGTGCTAATGTTACTGAAAGCTCTACTGATCAAACACCGGCTCATCCTAGCCAAAGACAATGGACATCTTCTGTTACTGGACGGCTACTCCACTCCCTTTCTTTGGCAGCCGCACAGCTGTACGACTTGCATCAAGTGGCCTCTCCACCTCTTCCTCCACCTCAAATTCGCACACAAAGGTGGCACCCCAATTACCCTTGTTTTCGCCTGCGTCACAACTCTCTAACTCCAAACTGTTTGGAACCATAGATGAGAGAATCTTGCAGAGCTGTTCACACATTCTATTCCATGGGCATCAGAGGTCCACTCCAAGGATTCCCAGATTCAAGAGGAGGAAACCACGAGTGCAGTGTGATTTTTCTCTCGCCCCATACCACTTGAATGGGAGCGAGAGAAAGTCTCGCCTTACAATCGCAGCATGCTGTGATTGTTTTCTCGTCCGATTAGGGCCAAGTTGAATGCCATGTTTTATCGCACTCCACTCGCACCGATTTTCTCGCCGTGTGTCTTAGGCCTAATGGGGACGCATTTCATGCACCTCTGCTCCGGACCGTGGTCATTCATCTGTTACTGACACTGCGCCCATACAACCCTCTTCTACAATCGTGGCCAAGGGTTTCAGACTGACACAAATTTTGTTTTCACAAGGTTTGCTGCTTCAGCGCCTTTAGATCCATTATCTGTTTCTATGGATAATTAATAGCACCGCGTGAATTATCTAAATCATAACGTTCAGTGATAGTTAAAAGAACACAACTGCTTGTAGCAAGACATGTGAATCCTAATTGTTACTGACAGTGGTCCGTCTTCTTTAGAGGTGGTCCGTGAACAAAGACCACCTCTCTTAGGTGATAAATACAAACTTCAGCTTTCAACATAGATATTTGCATGAGTAGAAACACAGCAAGGTATATAGATCACAGTATTTACTCACAGCAGACAGGGCTGTATTTTGCCTTCATGCTGCCCTAGGCACTTTAAGTGGTCGCGCCCCTTAGTGACAACGTAAAACTGAGTTTTCGCACACGACATCTGTTTAAGGCAGATCTACTCTGTAGCACACTTTAAAAAGTATCAATAAGAAACGAACCCCCCCCCCAATGGGAATCACCACAGGCACATCAAAACATAGCATGAGTATAAAATATTCCCACCACACCGTCCCCACTTATATACTGTGACTGTGACACTGCCCCTAATAAACTAAAACACCATTCTGCCCTCCCTTATAAACTACTGTATATCCACCACACCTTCCTCGATTATGAAATATGATCTGTACATTGTGAGGAGAGAGCAGCATGATGTGAGGACAATGTCCCATGCATGCTGCCCCCTCCTCACAATGTCCCATGCATGCTGCCCCCTCCTCACAATGTCCCATGCATGCTGCCCCCTCCTCACAATGTCCCATGCATGCTGCCCCCTCCTCACAATGTCCCATGCATGCTGCCCCCTCCTCACAATGTCCCATGCATGCTGCCCCCTCCTCACAATGTCCCATGCATGCTGCTTCCTCCTCACAATGTCCCATGCATGCTGCCCCCTCTTCACAATGTCCCATGCATGCTGCCCCCTCCTCACAATGTCCCATGCATGCTGCCCCCTCCTCACAATGTCCCATGCATGCTGCCCCCTCCTCACAATGTCCCATGCATGCTGCCCCCTCCTCACAATGTCCCATGCATGCTGCTCCCTCGTCACAATGTCCCATGCATGCTGCTCCCTCCTCACAATGTCTCATGCATACTGCTCCCGCCTCACAATGTCCCATGCATGCTGCCCCCTCCTCACAATGTCCCTTGCAGGCTGCCCCCTCCTCACAATGTCCCATGCATGCTGCTCTCTCCTCACAATGTCCCATGCATGCTGCCCCCTCTTCACAATGTCCCATGCATGCTGCTCCCTCCTCACAATGTCCCATGCATGCTGCCCCCTCCTCACAATGTCCCATGCATGCTGCCCCCTCCTCACAATGTCCCATGCATGCTGCTCTCTCCTCACAATGTCCCATGCATGCTGCCCCCTCTTCACAATGTCCCATGCATGCTGCTCCCTCCTCACAATGTCCCATGCATGCTGTCCCTCTCCATGAGCTCCTAATGCTGCCTTCCTCTTTTCCATAATGAGACCTTCATGTTGCCCCACTCATGCTAAGACCACCACACTAACGCTTATGCTGAGACCCCCCCCACACACACTACCCCACTCTTGATATTGACTCCCCTACATTTCTCCACTCCATACTGATCCCACACATGCTGCCCCTTCTTCACAATGAGCTCCCAATGCTGCCCCCTCTTATTCTGAGTCCTTACACTCCCCCCACTCAATCGATTTTGTCATTGCACTATCCCTCATCCCTTGTCCTCTGTCTCTAGCATTAGCCCCTCTCTCCCACTCCCCCAGCATCAGCCTCTCTCCCCCAGCATCAGCCTCTATCTTCCCTCAGCATCAGCCTCTCTCCCCCAGTCTCAGCCTTTGCCTCTCCCCAGCCTCAGCCTGCCCCAGTCTCCGCCTCAGCCTCCCTCCAGCCTCCCTCCAGTCTCAGCCTCAGCCTCCCTCAAGTCTCAGCCTCAGCCTCCCTCCAGTCTCAGCCTCAGCCTCCCTCCAGCCTCCCCTCAGTCTCAGCCTCAGTCTCCCTCCAGCCTCCCCCCAGTCTCAGCCTCCCTCCAGCCTCCCCCCAGTCTCAGCCTCCCTCCAGTCTCAGCCTCCCTCCAGTCTCAGCCTCCCTCCAGCCTCACCCCAGTCTCAGCCTCCCTCCAGCCTCACCCCAGTCTCTGCCTCAGCCTCCCTCCAGCCTCCCCCCAGTCCCAGCCTCTGCCTCCCTCCAGCCTCCCCCAAGTCTCAGCCTCTGCCTCCCTCCAGACTCCCCCCAATCTCTGCCTCTGCCTCCCTCCAGACTCCCCCCAGTCTCTGCCTCTGCCTCCCTCCAGCCTCCCCCCAGTCTCTGCCTCTGCCTCCCTCCAGCCTCCCCCCAGTCTCTGCCTCTGCCTCCCTCCAGTCTCCCCCCAGTCTCAGCCTCTGCCTCCCTCCAGACTCCCCCCAGTCTCTGCCTCTGCCTCCCTCCAGACTCCCCCCAGTCTCTTCCTCTGCCTCCCTCCAGCCTCCCCCCAGTCTCTGCCTCTGCCTCCCTCCAGCCTCCCCCCAGTCTCTGCCTCCCTCCAGCCTCCCCCCAGTCTCTGCCTCTGCCTCCCTCCAGCCTCCCCCCAGTCTCTGCCTCTGCCTCCCTCCAGCCTCCCCCCAGTCTCAGCCTCTGCCTCCCTCCAGCCTCCCCCCAGTCTCAGCCTCTGCTTCCCTCCAGCCTCCCCCCAGTCTCTGCCTCTGCCTCCCTCCAGCCTCCCCCCAGTCTCAGCTTCTGCCTCCCTCCAGCCTCCCCACAGTCTCTGCCTCTGCCTCCCTCCAGCCTCCCCCCAGTCTCTGCCTCTGCCTCTCTCCAGCCTCCCCCCAGTCTCTGCCTCTGCCTCCCTCCAGCCTCCCCCCAGTCTCTGCCTCTGCCTCCCTCCAGCCTCCCCCCAGTCTCTGCCTCTGCCTCCCTCCAGCCTCCCCCCAGTCTCTGCCTCTGCCTCCCTCCAGTCTCCCCCCAGTCTCTGCCTCTGCCTCCCTCCAGCCTCCCCCCAGTCTCTGCCTCTGCCTCCCTCCAGCCTCCCCCCAGTCTCTGCCTCTGCCTCCCACCAGTCTCCCCCCAGTCTCTGCCTCTGCCTCCCTCCAGCCTCCCCCCAGTCTCAGCCTCTGCCTCCCTCCAGCCTCCCCCCAGTCTCTGCCTCTGCCTCCCTCCAGCCTCCCCCCAGTCTCAGCCTCTGCCTCCCTCCAGCCTCCCCCCAGTCTCTGCCTCTGCCTCCCTCCAGCCTCCCCCCAGTCTCTGCCTCTGCCTCCCTCCAGCCTCCCCCCAGTCTCTGCCTCTGCCTCCCTCCAGCCTCCCCCCAGTCTCTGCCTCTGCCTCCCTCCAGCCTCCCCCCAGTCTCTGCCTCTGCCTCCCTCCAGTCTCCCCCCAGTCTCTGCCTCTGCCTCCCTCCAGCCTCCCCCCAGTCTCTGCCTCTGCCTCCCTCCAGCCTCCCCCCAGTCTCTGCCTCTGCCTCCCTCCAGCCTCCCCCAGTCTCTGCCTCTGCCTCCCTCCAGCCTCCCCCCAGTCTCAGCCTCTGCCTCCCTCCAGCCTCCCCCCAGTCTCAGCCTCTGCCTCCCTCCAGCCTCCCCCCAGTCTCTGCCTCTGCCTCCCTCCAGCCTCCCCCCAGTCTCTGCCTCTGCCTCCCTCCAGCCTCCCCCCAGTCTCTGCCTCTGCCTCCCTCCAGCCTCCCCCCAGTCTCAGCCTCTGCCTCTCTCCAGCCTCCCCCCAGTCTCAGCCTCTGCCTCCCTCCAGTCTCAGCCTCTGCCTCCCTCCAGTCTCAGCCTCTGCCTCCCTCCAGCCTCCCCCCAGTCTCAGCCTTTGCCTCTCTCCAGTCTCAGCCTCTGCCTCCCTCCAGCCTCCCCCCAGTCTCAGCCTCTGCCTCCCTCCAGTCTCAGCCTCTGCCTCCCTCCAGCCTCCCCCGTCTCAGCCTCTGCCTCCCTCCAGCCTCCCCCCAGTCTCAGCCTCTGCCTCCCTCCAGCCTCCCCCCAGTCTCAGCCTCTGCCTCCCTCCAGTATCAGCCTTTGCCGCCTCCCCCCCCCGCATGCGCAGATCTCTGGTCTGCATTAGAGACACTCCCACGCTCCTTATGAATCCACTTACCTGCTCCAGTGCCCGCCGCCATCTTCCTGGCTCACGTGAGTATCCTCTTCTGACACCGGCTTCCATCACGGCGTCCTCCGCGGCGTCCTGCTGTGAGCTCTGCATGCATGTGACGTCCACACAGCAGTGGACGCAGCACAGAGGAAGGAGCTGATTGGCGCGCGCCCGTGACCCCGGAAGTGCAGGCGCCGGCAGTTCCGGGGTCAATCAGCTCCCTGTGCTCGGCGGCCACAAAAAAAAATGTAAAAAAAAAAAAAAAAAAAAAATTTTTTTTTTTTTTTGCTGCCAGAAGGTGCCGCCCCTCACAATCTGCCGCCCTAGGCACCGGACCACGGGTGCCTAATGGTAAATACGGCCCTGACAGCAGACTGCTCTTCTTAAAAGGGATACACTTCAAGTTATCATTCAGCAAATAGAAACATATCCTTGCATGGGCAGATAAATAGGTGAGAACCTCCCCATCTGGAGGTCCAGTGACGTCCCCACATATCAGTTCATGTCCCTATGGCACCTTTTTCCGATAGGGAGGTCCTGGTGTGAACCACATGAGGCCCCATTGGCAAAAAGACAAGGTTTGTTCAGCTCACCTTACCCCCATGAAGGTCCGTTGCACGGAGACTGCAATGCCGGACAGATGATTGAATAGTAGAAAAAAAGGGATTTCCAGCAACCGATCTTCTAAAATTCCAATTTTTTATTTATAAATTTAAAAAATTCATAGGAATGGTAGTACAAAATAATTATCAGACAGCCAAGGTGTCACAAAACAGACGCGTTTCGGAAGATTCTAGTCAACAATTAGACTTAACAATGATTGAGGACTAGAATCTTCCGAAACGCGTCTGTTTTGTGACACCTTGGCTGTCTGATAATTATTTTGTACTACCATTCCTATGAATTTTTAAAATTTATAAATAAAAAAATTGGAATTTTAGAAGATCGGTTGCTGGAAATCCCCTTTTATTCTACACTAGAAGGTGGCCTGATTCTACGCATCGGGTATTCTAGAATTTACGTATTGTGTAGTTAATGTATGATTTTTGTTATATATATATATATATATATACAGTTAGGTCCAGAAATATTTGGACAGTGACAATTTTCGCGAGTTGGGCTCTGCATGCCACCACATTGGATTTGAAATGAAACCTCTACAACAGAATTCAAGTGCAGATTGTAACATTTAATTTGAAGGTTTGAACAAAAATATCTGATAGAAATTGTAGGAATTGTCACATTTCTTTACAAACACTCCACATTTTAGGAGGTCAAAAGTAATTGGACAAATAAACCAAACCCAAACAAAATATTTTTATTTTCAATATTTTGTTGCGAATCCTTTGGAGGCAATCACTGCCTTAAGTCTGGAACCCATGGACATCACCAAACGCTGGGTTTCCTCCTTCTTAATGCTTTGCCAGGCCTTTACAGCCGCAGCCTTCAGGTCTTGCTTGTTTGTGGGTCTTTCCGTCTTAAGTCTGGATTTGAGCAAGTGAAATGCATGCTCAATTGGGTTAAGATCTGGTGATTGACTTGGCCATTGCAGAATGTTCCACTTTTTTGCACTCATGAACTCCTGGGTAGCTTTGGCTGTATGCTTGGGGTCATTGTCCATCTGTACTATGAAGCGCCGTCCGATCAACTTTGCGGCATTTGGCTGAATGTGGGCTGAAAGTATATCCCGGTACACTTCAGAATTCATCTGGCTACTCTTGTCTGCTGTTATGTCATCAATAAACACAAGTGACCCAGTGCCATTGAAAGCCATGCATGCCCATGCCATCACGTTGCCTCCACCATGTTTTACAGAGGGTGTGGTGTGCCTTGGATCATGTGCCGTTCCCTTGCTTCTCCACACTTTTTTCTTCCCATCATTCTGGTACAGGTTGATCTTTGTCTCATCTGTCCATAGAATACTTTTCCAGAACTGAGCTGGCTTCATGAGGTGTTTTTCAGCAAATGTAACTCTGGCCTGTCTATTTTTGGAATTGATGAATGGTTTGCATCTAGATGTGAACCCTTTATATTTACTTTCATGGAGTCTTCTCTTTACTGTTGACTTAGAGACAGATACACCTACTTCACTGAGAGTGTTCTGGACTTCAGTTGATGTTGTGAACGGGTTCTTCTTCACCAAAGAAAGTATGCGGCGATCATCCACCACTGTTGTCATCCGTGGACGCCCAGGCCTTTTTGAGTTCCCAAGCTCACCAGTCAATTCCTTTTTTCTCAGAATGTACCCGACTGTTGATTTTGCTACTCCAAGCATGTCTGCTATCTCTCTGATGGATTTTTTCTTTTTTTTCAGCCTCAGGATGTTCTGCTTCACCTCAATTGAGAGTTCCTTAGACCGCATGTTGTCTGGTCACAGCAACAGCTTCCAAATGCAAAACCACACACCTGTAATCAACCCCAGACCTTTTAACTACTTCATTGATTATAGGTTAACGAGGGAGACGCCTTCAGAGTTAATTGCAGCCCTTAGAGTCCCTTGTCCAATTACTTTTGGTCCCTTGAAAAAGAGGAGGCTATGCATTACAGAGCTATGATTCCTAAACCCTTTCTCCGATTTGGATGTGAAAACTCTCATATTGCAGCTGGGAGTGTGCACTTTCAGCCCATATTATATATAGAATTGTATTTCTGAACATGTTTTTGTAAACAGCTAAAATAAAACTTGTGTCACTGTCCAAATATTTCTGGACCTAACTGTATATATATATATATATTATGTATATATAGATGTTGTTGTCTGTAGTTACCAAGTGTTTGTGTAGGGGCTGTACATGTTCTGGGTGTTGTCTGGGTGTAGCGGGGGGTGAGAGCGGTGTTGTTTGTGTGTTGCGTTGTGTGTCGTTATTTGTGGAGAGCTGTGTGTCTGTATCGTTGTGTATGTGTGTTGCGTGATTTGTGTGGGGTGTGTGTGTGTGTGTTTTGGGGGGAGGTATGTTTTGTGCAATGTGTGTGTTGTGCGGTATGTGCGTATATTTGTGTGTGCCGCGGTGTTTGTGTGTTGGGTGTGTGCGGCGTTGTCTGTGTGTGGGTGTCTGTGTAGGGCAGTGTTTGTGGTTCCCAGTGTGTGTGTGGTGTGTTTTGCAGTGCGTGTGTGGCAGTGTGTGTGTTTTGGGGGGAGGTGTGCACCCCCCATCATGCTCCATCCCCCATGCTGCGCACCCCCCATCGTGCTCCATCCCACATGCTGCGCACCCCCCATCGTGCTCCATCCCCACTCCCCATTGTGCTCTATCCCCCATGCTGCGTACTCCCCATCGTGCTCCATCCCCCATGCTGCGCATTCCCCATCGTGCTCCATCCCCCATGCTGCACACTCCCCATCGTGCTCTATCCCCCATGCTGCGCACTCCCAAACGTGCTCCATTACCCATGCTGCGCACTCCCCATCGTGCTCCATCCCCCATGCTGCGCACCCCCCATCGTGCTCCATCCCCCATGCTGCGCACCCCCCATCGTGCTCCATCCCCCATGCTGCGCACTCCCCATCGTGCTCCATCCCCCATGCTGCGCACTCCCCATCGTGCTCCATCCCCCATGCTGCGCACTCCCCATCGTGCTCCATCCCCCATCGTGCTCCACAGTCACACATCAGACAGTAAACACGCACACATCTGATCGCATACACTCACACACACACACCCCTCTTCTCCCTGTGCCAACCGGTGGGCGGTCCCAGCAGCTGTGCTGCACGCCGTGCTCCTCTGCCGACACTCACAGATCCGATCGCATACACTCACACACACACACACACACACACACACTCACACATCAGAACACACTCACACACATCCGATCGCATACACTCACACACACACATTGACGATATCGCACATACGTGCTGACACAATCACAACATCCGGAGATACCACATGCTTCCGGCCATGTGATCCTCCGGCAGTTCCTGGAAGGTCACTGCACAGTATCGCCGCCGAGAAGCAAGCGATATCACGGGATGTTGTGAGTATGTGGATGCGATCTGATGTGTGTGTGAGGTGTGTATGAGAGTGAGTGTGATTTGATGTGTGTGTGTGTGTCTGTTCTTATGTGTGTACGTGTGTGTTCCGCCGCTGCAGGACCTTGATGCGCTCACCTCGGGGCGAGAGGCCATTCGTGTGGGGGGCGGAGCCTGGGCGAGCGGGCCAATCCGTGCGGGGGGCGGAGCCGAGGCGGGGGGAGGAGCCGAGGCAAGCGGCCAATCCGTGAGGCCGAGCGGCCAATCCGTGCGGGGGCGCAGGGCCATGGCGAATCCGTGAAGCCGAGCGGCCAATCCGTGTGGGGGGGCGGGGCCATGGCGAGCCCAGCGGCCAATCCGCTGTTTGTCACCGTAAGGACATGTCACGGTAAGGACACAATTTTGGAGCAAGACAGACAGAATAAGGCAATTATATATATAGATGAGGCCCCAATGTCCACCATGGCCCTGGGTCCCCCCAAACACTGCCACCCTGACAAGGGCAGACTCGACTGTCCCTCCTATTATTTATCTATCTAGAGAGTCACATCGATTTCTGATAGGACAAGAAGATTGGTTTTCCTCCCCTTTTGCTTCATTCAGTATGTTCTCTTTCTATCGTTACTGAAGTACTTTTATTAACAAATTCACTATATATATATATATATATATATATATATATATATATATATAGTTAATGTAAAGAGTCAACTGAAAATTATTTTTCTCCTGGTGAAAATACTATAACCTTGCAACTGTGATCCAGCTCCACCCTCCAAACTCAGTTATCACCACCTTTACTGTATTAATCTATAACCTCTGTTAACTTATCCACACTTTCCATCAAATCTAGCTCCACCCTCTACACTCACTAATTCCCATCTTTATCAATTTATCTAGCTCCGCCCTGACTTAGCCTCACATTTCTCTCGCTCTGCCCTCACTTATTCCCACATTCATCTAGCTCCGCCCTCACTTATTCCCACATTCATCTAGCTCCGCCCTCACTTAGCCCCACATTTATCTAGTACCGCCCTTATTTAGCCCACATTTATCTAGCTCCGCCCTCACTTATTCCCACTTCTGATGGTAGGATATTGTGGGTCATGTACTATTTTGTGTGGTTTCATGTTTTGGATGTGGTGGTCTGCCTATTCGATGTATTGTTTATCCTGTCTGCAGGGTTATAACGCCTTGAAGCGCTTCTGTCCCTAGGTGTGGGGGAGGGGGCCTGGGATCCACCTAAACTCTCTGCTTATCTGAAGAATAGGGCACGCTGTTTGAGAACTTATAAAGAGAAGGACGAAGATTGATCCTCTGGGCTGAAGTTGAGGCTTCTCAGAGAGACCTGGACATTTATCGCTTACTGGACTATATTTGTGTCTCTGGACTAATTTTACCCTTTGTTTTGTGGATTATGTTATGGACCATTTGACTTGCTTGGAATAAATGATCTTTGGATTGACTATCCATCTCTCGCTCTGTTGATTGTTGATATGGGAGAAGGAGCCCGTCACACCATATTTATCTAGCTCCGCCCTCACTTGTCCCCACATTTCTCTAGCCCCGCCCTCACTCGTCACCCACATTTCTCTAGCTCCGCTCTCACTCGTCCCAACATTTTTCGCTCCGCCCTTACTCGTCCCCACATTTCTCTTGCTCCGCCCTCACTTATCCCCCATTGATCTTGCTCCACCCTCACTTATCCCCCATTGATCTTGCTCCACCCTCACTTATCCCCCACATTTATCTTGCTCCACCCTCACTTATCCCCTACATTTCTCTCGCTCCGCTCTCACTCATCCCTACATTTGATAAATAAATCCTCTTATGCCTTTACACCCTCACTTATCCCCACTGCTCTCGCTCCGCCCTCACTGATCCCCACATTGATCTTGCTACGCCCTCACGTATCCCCACATTAATCTCGCTCTGCCCTCAGTGATTCCCACATTGATCTCGCTCAGCTCTCACTGGTCCCCACATTGATCTCGCTCCGTCCTCACCGATCCCCACATTTCTCTAGCTCCACCCTCACTTATTCCCACATTGATCTTGCTCCGCCGTCACTTATCCCCACCTTTGATAAATAAATCCTCACTGATCCTCCACATGTGCTAAATAAGTTGAATGAAAATGCACTGATATGATGACATTCCTGAACATTATGCAGAGCAGTCTTGCTAAGTATATGCTCGAGTTGTAGGATGTTTCTGCACTGGTTTTTATCTCATCTGGAAACTGGAGTGTATTTGAAACTTTGTAAACTATCACAAATGAGAAATAAAGTACCGCATTTTTCGGACCATAAGACGCACCCCCCCCCCCAAGTGTTGGGGGAAAGTTGGGGGTGCGTCTTATGGTCTGAATATAGGGCTGCGGCTGGGAATGAGGGTGCTGCGGTGGAGAGGGTCATCGGCGGCACGAGCAGGCTGTAGCATCCTGCCGTGACCACGTGGGCCCGCTCATTAGATATGCACGCCCAGTATCTCTCAGCACTGAAGCCAGCGCTGACAGGTGGGCGGAACGATGGGTGGGGAGTGCGAGCATATTAAACAACCGGCCGTGATCACCCCTGACAACTACAGCCTGGAGTGATCATGTATGGTTGTATTCACTGACCCCCGCGCATCATTATCAGCGCGGGGCAATGAATAAGTACGGTACACTCACCCGTCACCGTTCCCCTGCAGCACCGCAATCTCCTGTCTGCCAGCCAGCTGATCTGTGTAGTGAGCGGTGAGCACAGAGATGACGTCATCCCTGTGCGCGCTCTCCACACACATCAGCCGGCAGACAGGAGGACATTGCGATGCTGCAGGGGAACGGCTCCACACAGGACAGCTCAACTATGGAGACGTATCAGTCTCAGGCGAGGGATATGACTAGACGTTTTGTAGATAGAGGCTACCCCCGTAAAGTACTACATCAGGCTAGGGATCATGCTGAAAAGCAGGATAGGATGGTACTTTTGCATGGGTGTGGTAGAAAAAGGAAAGAGGAGGAAGATATCACCAGATTGATTGGCACATTCGATTGCCAGAGCGAGCGGGTTCGCAGAGTGCTTTTTAAACATTGGGATATTATGACTCTGGATCCCGATGTAAAGCACATGATCTCACAGAGACCGAGTATCACATACAGGAAAGAGAGGTCGCTTAGGGACAGATTGGTCCACAGTTGTTACACCAGACCAAAATCCCCCGGTACGTGGTTAGATAGAGGTATCTGTGGTTTTTACAGATGTGGAGATTGTTCATATTGTAACTCCATGAGACCTGCGAAGTCCACCAGAAGCTCAAAAAACGGGAGAGAATTCTTCCTAAGGTCTTTTGCTAACTGCAAGACGATGGGACTGATATATGTGGCCACGTGTTCGTGTCCCATGGACTATGTGGGCAAAACAAAGAGGGAGTTACGAAGAAGGGTTGGAGAGCACCTTGGCGATATACGGAACAAACGGGACACCCCCCTGGGGAGGCACATGAACTCTCGGCATGGGGGCAATATCCATGAAGTGAAATTTCAGGTACTGGAGGTGGTGAAGAGCAATCCCAGAGGCGGTGATCATGATAAGATTCTGTTGAGGAAGGAGTGCGAATGGATCTTTAGAATGGAGTCAGTACAGCCTGGAGGTTTGAATGAACAGATATCATACGCCTGCTTTCTCTGATTCCGGGGGTTGATTCTAGGGGTTCCTGGGGTTGGCTGGCCTGAATCCCGTCATAGGGAGGTATTATTTACGTAACACACATGTTTATATGTGAAAGAGATCTAGATCGATGCTGGAGTGGGTTTTCTACCCATCTGCCGGTCTTCCCCCTTCCCCCCCCCCCCCTTCTCCCCTTGGCATGTTCCTCAATGCCTTCTGCCTTTTCCCTAGAGACCCCTTTTGTCCCATGGTGCTCTCTTGATGTAAATTTGGGGATGTGATGTTATATCACATGTTCATCAGTGTGATACCTGGGTTGTTAGAAGTATAACATAAACGTTGGTACAGGATGTCCCTAGGTTGAAATAGGATCATATATTGACCTATACACTAGGAGTAAAGGATGCTTGCTAGATTCTGGGGGTAATTCATCGTTCCCCCACTTCCCCATTGATTGGTTCAACTAGCGCCCCACCGTGGGAGTGGTCGAGGGATGACGTCCAATATGGGGCGGGCTTGTTTATGCTGCTCCACGCCCACGTTCTCGGCCGCATGTACCCGCGTGACGTCACTTCCGGTTACCGGTCGTTGACGTCACTTCCGTTTCCGTCTGGCGCTCCGAGTGTGGAACGCAAGCGGCGTCACACTATGGAACGCATCGGGGGGCGTTCCCGGAAGCATATAACTATCAAATATGACTTTGAAATAGAAGGTATGTGAACGGGACAGAACATGTGGTCACCGGTGCGGTAATCATGCGCCCATATAGGGACCCCTACTGTACACATTGTTGAAGGGACTTTGACACCTGACAAGGGATCTTATTTTAATAATACATCACGAGGGCCTGGCTTGTCGAGGTGGGGGGGAGTGTCTGGGCGGGGGGATGGGGGGTTGGGCTGATTGGCTGAGGATGGGGGCGGCCCACTACCAGCAAGGTTTAAAAGGAGAACTAAGTGCATCGGATCTCCCCCCTTATCCTGACATCATGCTGTCCTGAAACCGGCTGGCAAGCCTTGTATCAAGCCTCCTGATGATCCGTGTCCGGAGAAACGCGTAGAGGCAGAACCGGGGCAATTCTGGGACCTACACATGAACCCTTTTCACACGATAAGTGTTTCATCTTTTGAATTTTTGGCTGCTTTAGGCAGCTGCACTTGGTATGCGCTGATATATTTCGTTCAGGAGCAAACTGGCCGTCTTCAATAGTCAACATTGGAGGCCAGGGTGTGGTCTTGAATTTGTACATCTTATTACACTAAGCGCCTCTATGCTCATTATTGTGCATATCAAGGGGTAATTGTGGCCATTTAATGCATGCACCTGCTACTGGCATTGTTTCTTGGGGTCATATAGGACTACACATTTAGTGTATTTGATATTTGTGGTCTGTATTATTACCCCGGGTTCACCAATGACATTGGAGGTGGTCTGAACCTGGTGTTCATGTGTAGTTGTCCCAATCTTTCTGTCCACTGAAGAATGAGTGTACCCTGTATATGATCCCTGACTTCATCTGCTTTTCACCATCTTTTTGAGGGTTTTCATAGGGATATCACAGGGTCAGCCACCGTAGAGTGGGGGCGCCATTTTCGTAGCTATCAGGGTGCCGACCCCCGCGGTAGGTAGTGGACAGGAGGGAGGGTCATTGTAAAGGGTAAGCATCTTACCTTCTTCCCTCTTTTTCTTTATAATTTATTTGCACAAAGGTTGTGGATTTTAATAAGTATCAATAAAATTTGAAATTTTAAAAGGGTTATATGATTAGTTACACAATATCCCCCCCTTTTTTCATATAGTTAGAGAGCGGTGAGCACAGAGATGACGTCATCGCTGTGCGCGCCGCTAGTCACGGAGGTCAGCTGACCGGCAGACAGGAGGAGATCGCGGTGCTGCAGGAAACCGTGATGGCTCCACACAAGTCAGCAGTGCTGCTGCTGCCAAAGACAGGAGGAGGAGCGATGCTGCATGGAGCAAGCAAAGGTGAGTATAAACGTTTATTTTTTTTATGTGATACAGGATACATGTCATATAGTAGGATGGGGTCATATAGCAGGATGGAAGGGGGTATATAGCAGGATAAGGGCATATACCAGGATGGCAGTATATAGCAGGATGGGGATATATAGCAGGATGGGGATATATAGCAGGATATGGGGATATATAGCAGGATATGGGGATATATAGCAGGATGCCAGTATATAGCAGAATAAGGGCATATACCAGGATGGGGTACATATACAAGGCAGGAGGATCATTACCAGGATGAGGTACATTAGTAGAGAATTTGGGGACATTACCCCCATAACAGTGTAGGCAGCAGATCCTCGCCCCATAACTGTGTCATGACCACATTTTTTGCTTAAAATTTTATTTTCCTATTTTCCTCTAAAACCAGGGTGCGTCCTATGGTCCACTGCGTCTTATACGGTAACATCACTCATCCTAATGAAATCACACCCCATTTTCAGATAGAATTCAAAATTGAAGGAAAAATTGCAAAATGAATAAAAAAGGTGTAAAAAAAAGGATGTACTATAAAGAAATGATATATAAATATATTGATGTAATATAAAGCAACAAAAAAAAATCCACTGCAAAGATCGCTAAATACACCAGGAGCAAGAAAAAAAAAACAAAAAAACCTAGTAATAAGAAGGCAGGGTTGTGAGTTACACAGAAAAGTGTTGTCTTGTCTTGGAGCACAATAACCTGCAGCTGCATGCACCACACTAAGGCGGGCTTTGCACGTTGCGACATCGCAAGCCGATGCTGCGATGTCGCACGCGATAGTCCCCGCCCCCGTCGCAGCAGCGATATCTTGTGATTCCTGGCGTAGCGAACAAAAATCGCTACGCCAGCTTCACATGCACTCACCTGCCCTGCGACGTCGCTGTGGCCGGCGTCCCGCCTCCTTCCTAAGGGGATGGGTCGTACAACGTCAGAGCGACGTCACACGGCAGGCGGCCAAAGCGGAGGGGCGGAGATGAGCAGGATGTAAACATCCCGCCCACCTTCTTCCTTCCGTATAGCCGCCGGCGGCAGGGAAGGAGATGTTCCTCGCTCCTGCGGCTTCATACACAGTGATGTGTGCAGCCGCAGGAACGAGGAACAACATCGTGCCTGTCGCGGCAGCGTAATTTTGAAAGAGTCGAAGCCTACACCGATGATACGATAACGACGCTTTTGCGCTCGTTAATCGTATCATCTAGGATTTACACACTACAATGTCGAAAGTGACGCCGGATGTGCGTCACTTTCGATTTGACCCCACCGACATCGCACGTGCGATGTTGCAACGTGCAAAGCCGCCTTAAGGTTACGTGCACACAGCAAGCTTTTGGTGAGTTTTTTTATGTTGCAGAATTTCTCTACCTATTGTGGAAATTAGGTGACTTGTGATTTTTTACATGCATTTTAGATGCTGCGGTTTTTGTCTCTTCTTGTTATGATGTTTTAAGTAAAGCTGCTTTGTGTTTGATGCTTTCTGACAATGAGCTTTGACAAAACTTCACGCGTATTACATGTGCTCCACAGTTGAAACACTACAAAATGCAAGTGCACTTTTTATTGGTGTTTTTTCTGTATGTAATGCAAGTCTATGAGGAAGATCTGCACATGAAACTCACTGGAAAAGATATTGTCATGTTGCAGAGTTGATAAACATCCCGTAGGTCAGATCACAAGGAGATTAAAAGCTCAGCGGGCAGGAGATTCCCCTTCACTTTGCTGGAATTGTTAGACGCTGCATTTTTGATGCAGAGAAAGTACGTAGTGTCAAGAATTCGGCAACTCATGGCGGGCACACAGCCTAAGATGGCATTATGTCCACCTCCAAGCGTAACCAGATGTACAATAAACATGTCGGCCACCATGAAGGGCACAGTGTAGATGAGTGTAATGGATTAGAATGACCTATCATATACAATGGAGTCATCCTCCGCTCTAATGGATATTACTGGTATTCAGAAGACTTCATTTCTGATGCACGACTTAGGTTTATCTAAGAAATAATCAATAGGAAGAGTTTTTTGTGTGGCTTCATGGCTCTAGGACAAGTAAAACGTCTGCCACCCTCCCCCTCAAAGCAGAACGAGAGCTCAGCCGAGCGGCTCTGATCAATAAACATCATTTTCACAATCTATTCCAGCAGAACTGATGCCACATAATGACCCTGTCAAGGTGACTGTGCCTGCGGCATATCCTCCACCATGATTTACTGTACCTGGTAACCAGGAGGCAGCACCACCATACTGATATCTTTTTCTTCTCTCAACAGGGCTCATAGTTCTGACTCTTACTCTCTGCTGGATGCCCAACCAGGTCCTCCGCATCATGGCAGCCAGCATACCCAAACAGGAGTGGACAGTCAGCTACTTCCGTGCCTACATGACGCTGCTTCCAGTGGCTGACACCTTCTTTTACCTCAGCTCTGTTGTGAATCCGCTTTTGTACAACATTTCTTCAAAACAATTCCGAGACGTGTTCCTTCAGGTCCTTCACTGTCATTTGACCCTGGAACATATCAACGTAGAAAGGCTTCGCAGAGTTCACCTACACTCTGCTGCCAGCAGCACGAACTACAAGCGGCCGCTGGTCTCCATGTCCTTGAAAAGAAACAGCACAGCCACGCCACAAAATAAGAGTCAGACTTTCAGCCTTTCTGGGCAGGAGAGAAGCCTGGTAACAATGCCTTCCCATCAAGGTCACTCGGATGGAACGAAGCCGGTGACATCTGGAAGTAACGGCGTCTATGAAAGTGAAATCTGAGACATTCAGATCCACACAGCGTTTCACCAAAGGACACACAACGAGCTAGTTACTGACGCAACCTACTTGTGCTTTTATTGTTGTTACACTTTATTTGTAGTGCCATCATATTCCATAGCACAGTGCAAGGTGAGAGTGAAGATAAGCAGGTAACACACAAGAATGGGAGACATACAATATGGTGGAAAGGGGCATGGGCAGGAATAAAACACAACTGGAAGATTTACAAGAGGATGGAAGTGAGAGCAGTTTACAACATACTAAGAATGACCATGAGAAGCAGCAAAAAACCACACAATATAGAAAGGGGCACAAGGAGACATGTAACATGATGGGAAGATGAGCGAGGAGACAAAATGGTGGCAACGTGCGCAGGGAGTTATTGCTGTGTCTTTGGGATGAAAAGACACAAACATTGTATTCCAACTGTAATAAACTTTCTTCAGTCTCTCTTGACGATTCATTTATTTGGTTCAATATAAACCATGGAGCGTGAGATGTCGTAGACAAAAGATATGAGGTAGATAGGCGTGATCATCCTCACCTTCTGCTTGAACACTGTGGAAGAGAATTGTGGAAGAGGAGGGGTGCTGGGCGTCCAGGGTGTGGGGGGCTTGTGGAGGTCGCTGGCCTGGCTGCTGTTTCCTGTTCTGAATTGTAGCATATACACATATAATAAAGCTGGAGTGACACTGGCCTGTTACATGACTCGAGTGATGGCAGAGGGACCCACTCATGGCACGGGGATCCTGTAGGAAGTTGCTTTGTTTCCACACGTTTTTCATTTTTTCTTTAAATGCCTTTTGTCAGAACGGCAGACATCAAACCCCAATCAGAAAATATAAGAAAATAGATTTTTGGTGACCTGTTGAAACAAACCAACAAAGTAGTCCTGAGCTACAAACTGGCTAGAGCAGTTCTGCAAAGATGAGCAGTGCCAGGAGCGCCATTGGAGCCCCCCATCTATGAGATACGGCCAAATTCCTGCTCTTCTTGGCCCGGGGACCATTGCAAAGAGAGGTGTCACAGCAGCTGATGCAAACTGAATTGACTTTGCCTGGGGTGCAGAAAGACTGGTATCCAGCGGAGGCGATGAGGCAGGCGGCTGAGGAAGCACATGACTTACGATACATTATCCCTGGAAAACAAGAACAAGCAATTACAGGCTGATCAGAGAAACCATCATCTGTGAAATGAACTATTGATATTCTGGAATCACAGCCCGTCCACATCGAGCCAACGGAACCTCCTCATGATAGCGCCATAATCAGCATCATGTGCGAAGAAAACCCACAAAACTATTAAGGGCGTTGTCTCAAGGTCACATGATATATGTTATGTATATGTATACAGTAAGAACGAGGACAACCAAAAACAGCAGCTCCAATACACACAAGGGACACTGCAGACTCCGATACTCGCACTGCTATTCATCTCATGTCTCCAGACAACAGGTCCTCCGCACAATCAGACCACATAGACACTGAAGGCTCCATCAAATGTGGACTAATGACCCCACTGCATGAACACTGCTGAGCTCACAACATGTGAACTAATGACCCCACTGCATGAACACTGCTGAGCTCACAACATGTGAACTAATGACCCCACTGCATGAACACTGCTGGGCTCACAACATGTGAACTAATGACCCCACTGAATGAACACTGCTGAGCTCACAACATGTGAACTAATGACCCCACTGCATGAACACTGCTGAGCTCACATGTGAACTAATGACCCCACTGAATGAACACTGCAGAGCTCACAACATGTGAACTAATGACACCACTGCATGAACACTGCTGAGCTCACAATATGTGAACTAATGACCCCACTGTATGAACACTGCAGAGCTCACAACATGTGAACTAATGACCCCACTGCATGAACACTGCTGAGCTCACAACATGTGAACTAATGACCCCACTGCATGAACACTGCTGAGCTCACAACATGTGAACTAATGACCCCACTGCATGAACACTGCAGAGCTCACAACATGTGAACTAATGACCCCACTGCATGAACACTGCTGAGCTCACAACATGTGAACTAATGACACCACTGCATGAACACTGCTGAGCTCACAACATGTGAACTAATGACCCCACTGCATGAACACTGCTGAGCTCACAACATGTGAACTAATGACCCCACTGCATGAACACTGCTGAGCTCACAACATGTGAACTAATGACACCACTGCATGAACACTGCTGAGCTCACAACATGTGAACTAATGACACCACTGCATGAACACTGCTGAGCTCACAACATGTGAACTAATGACCCCACTGCATGAACACTGCAGAGCTCACAACATGTGAACTAATGACCCCACTGTATGAACACTGCTGAGCTCACAACATGTGAACTAATAACCCCACTGTATAAACACTGCTGAGCTCACATGTGAACTAATGACCCCACTGAATGAACACTGCAGAGCTCACAACATGTGAACTAATGACACCACTGCATGAACACTGCTGAGCTCACAACATGTGAACTAATGACACCACTGCATGAACACTGCTGAGATCACAACATGTGAACTAATAACCCCACTGCATGAACATTGCTGAGCTCACATGTGAACTAATGACCCCACTGAATGAACACTGCAGAGCTCACAACATGTGAACTAATGACACCACTGTATAAACACTGCTGAACTCACAACATATGAACTAATGACACCACTGTATAAACACTGCAGAGCTCACAACATGTGAACTAATGACTCCACTGCATGAACACTGCTGAGCTCACAACATGTGAACTAATGACCCCACTGAATGAACACTGCAGAGCTCACAACATGTGAACTAATGACACCACTGTATAAACACTGCTGAGCTCACAACATGTGAACTAATGACACCACTGCATGAACACTGCTGAGCGCACAACATGTGAACTAATGACCTCACTGCATGAACACTGCTGAGCTCACTACATGTGAACTAATGACCCCACTGTATAAACACTGCTGAGCTCACAACATGTGAACTAATGACCCCACTGTATAAACACTGCAGAGCTCACAACATGTGAACTAATGACCCCACTGCATGAACACTGCTGAGCTCACAACATGTGAACTAATAACCCCACTGCATGAACACTGCTGAGCTCACATGTGAACTAATGACCCCACTGAATGAACACTGCAGAGCTCACAACATGTGAACTAATGACACCACTGCATGAACACTGCTGAGCTCACAACATGTGAACTAATGACACCACTGCATGAACACTGCTGAGATCACAACATGTGAACTAATGACACCACTGCATGAACACTGCTGAGCTCACAACATGTGAACTAATGACACCACTGCATGAACACTGCTGAGCTCACAACATGTGAACTAATGACCCAACTGTATAAACACTGCTGAGCTCACAACATGTGAACTAATGACCCCACTGTATAAACACTGCTGAGCTCACAATATGTGAACTAATGACCCCACTGCATGAACACTGCTGAGATCATAACATGTGAAGTAATGACCCCACTGTATAAACCCTGCTGAGCTCACAACATGTGAACTAATGACACCACTGCATGAACACTGCTGAGCTCACAACATGTGAACTAATGACCCCATTGCATGAACACTGCTGAGCTCACTACATGTGAACTAATGACCCCACTGTATAAACACTGCTGAGCTCACAACATGTGAACTAATGACACCACTGCATGAACACTGCAAAGCTCACAACATGTGAACTAATGACCCCACTGCATGAACACTGCAGAGCTCACAACATGTGAACTAATGACCACACTGTATGAACACTGCTGAGATCACAACATGTGAACTAATGACACCACTGTATAAACACTGCTGAGATCACAACATGTGAACTAATGACCCCACTGCATGAACACTGCTGAGCTCACAACATGTGAACTAATGACCCCAGTATGAACACTGCTGAGCTCACAACATGTGAACTAATGACCCCACTGTATAAACACTGCTGAGCACACAACATGTGAACTAATGACCACACTGTATAACCACTGCAGAGCTCACACCATGTGAACTAATGACCCCACTGCATGAACACTGCTGAGCTCACAACACGTGAACTAATGACCCCAGTATGAACACTGCTGAGCTCACAACATGTGAACTAATGACCCCACTGTATAAACACTGCTGAGCACACATGTGAACTAATGACCCCACAGTATGAACACTGCTGAGCACACAACATGTGAACTAATGACCCCACTGTATAAACACTGCTGAGCTCACAACATGTGAACTAATGACCCCACTGCATGAACACTGCTGAGATCACAACATGTGAACTAATGACCCCACTGCATGAACACTGCTGAGATCACAACATGTGAACTAATGACACCACTGTAAAAACCCTGCTGAGCTCACAACATGTGAACTAATGACCCCACAGTATGAACACTGCTGAGATCACAACATGTGAACTAATGACACCACTGTATAAACACTGCTGAACTCACAATATGTGAACTAATGACCCCACTGCATGAACACTACTGAGATCACAACATGTGAACTAATGACCCCACTGTATAAACACTGCTGAACTCACAATATGTGAACTAATGACACCACTGTATAAACACTGCTGAGATCACAACATGTGAACTAATGACCACACTGTATAACCACTGCAGAGCTCACAACATGTGAACTAATGACCCCACTGTATAAACACTGCTGAGCTCACATGTGAACTAATGACCCCACTGTATAAACACTGCTGAGCTCACAACATGTGAACTAATAACCCCACTGCATGAACACTGCTGAGCTCACAACATGTGAACTAATGACACCACTGCATGAACACTGCTGAGCTCACAATATGTGAACTAATGACCCCACTGTATAAACACTGCTGAGCTCACAACATGTGAACTAATGACCCCACTGTATAAACACTGCTGAGATCACAACATGTGAACTAATGACCCCACTGCATGAACACTGCTGAGATCACAACATGTGAACTAATGACCCCACTGCATGAACACTGCTGAGCTCACAACATGTGAACTAATGACCACACTGTATAACCACTGCAGAGCTCACAACATGTGAACTAATGACCCCACTGCATGAACACTGCTGAGCTCACAACATGTGAACTAATGACCCCACTGTATAAACACTGCTGAACTCACAACATGTGAACTAATGATCCCACAGTATGAACACTGCTGAGCTCACAACATGTGAACTAATGACCCCACTGCATGAACACTGCTGAGCTCACAACATGTGAACTAATGACCCCACAGTATGAACACTGCTGAGCTCACAACATGTGAACTAATGACCCCACTGTATAAACACTGCTGAACTCACAACATGTGAACTAATGACCCCACTGCATGAACACTGCTGAGCTCACAACATGTGAACTAATGACCACACTGTATAACCACTGCAGAGCTCACAACATGTGAACTAATGACCCCACTGCATGAACACTGCTGAGCTCACAACATGTGAACTAATGACCCCACAGTATGAACACTGCTGAGCTCACAACATGTGAACTAATGACCCCACTGTATAAACACTGCTGAGCACACAACATGTGAACTAATGACCCCACTGTATAAACACTGCTGAGCTCACAACATGTGAACTAATGACCCCACTGCATGAACACTGCTGAGCTCACAACATGTGAACTAATGACCACACTGTATAACCACTGCAGAGCTCACAACATGTGAACTAATGACCCCACTGCATGAACACTGCTGAGCTCACAACATGTGAACTAATGACCCCACTGTATAAACACTGCTGAACTCACAACATGTGAACTAATGACCCCACAGTATGAACACTGCTGAGCACACAACATGTGAACTAATGACCCCACTGTATAAACACTGCTGAGCTCACAACATGTGAACTAATGACCCCACTGCATGAACACTGCTGAGCTCACAATATGTGAACTAATGACCCCACTGAATGAACACTGCTGAGCTCACAACATGTGAACTAATGACCCCACTGCATGAACACTGCTGAGCTCACAACATGTGAACTAATGACCCCACTGTATAAACACTGCTGAACTCACAACATGTGAACTAATGACCCCACTGTATAAACACTGCTGAGCTCACAACATGTGAACTAATGACCCCACTACATGAACACTGCTGAGCTCACAACATGTGAACTAATGACCACACTGTATAACCACTGCAGAGCTCACAACATGTGAACTAATGACCCCACTGTATAAACACTGCTGAACTCACAACATGTGAACTAATGACCCCACTGTATGAACACTGCTGAGCTCACATGTGAACTAATGACCCCACTGTACAAACACTGCTGAGCTCACAACATGTGAACTAATGACCCCACTGCATGAACACTGCTGAGCTCACAATATGTGAACTAATGACCCCACTGTATGAACACTGCGGAGCTTACATGTGAACTAATGACCTCACTGTATAAACCCTGCTGAACTCACAACATGTGAACTAATGACCCCACTGTATGAACATTGCTGAGCTCATAACATAGGAACCAATGACCACACTGTATAAACACTGCTGAGCTCACATGTGAACTAATGACCCCACTTTATAAACACTGCTGAGCTAACAACATGTGAACTAATGACCCCACTGTATAAACACTGCTGAGCTCACAACATGTGAACTAATGACCCCACTGCATGAACACTGCTGAGCTCACAAAATGTGAACTAATGACCCCAGTATGAACACTGCTGAGCTCACAACATGTGAACTAATGACCCCACTGTATAAACACTGCTGAGCACACAACATGTGAACTAATGACCCCACTGTATAAACACTGCTGAGCACACAACATGTGAACTAATGACCCCACAGTATGAACACTGCTGAGCACACAACATGTGAACTAATGACCCCACTGTATAAACACTGCTGAGCTCACAACATGTGAACTAATGACCCCACTGAATGAACACTGCAGAGCTCACAACATGTGAACTAATGACACCACTGCATGAACACTGCTGAGCTCACAACATGTGAACTAATGACCCCATTGCATGAACACTGCTGAGCTCACTACATGTGAACTAATGACCCCACTGTATAAACACTGCTGAGCTCACAACATGTGAACTAATGACACCACTGCATGAACACTGCAGAGCTCACAACATGTGAACTAATGACCCCACTGCATGAACACTGCAGAGCTCACAACATGTGAACTAATGACCCCACTGTATAAACACTGCTGAGCTCACAACATGTGAACTAATGACCCCACTGCATGAACACTGCTGAGATCACAACATGTGAACTAATGACCCCACTGCATGAACACTGCTGAGATCACAACATGTGAACTAATGACACCATTGTATAAACCCTGCTGAGCTCACAACATGTGAACTAATGACCCCACAGTATGAACACTGCTGAGATCACAACATGTGAACTAATGACACCACTGTATAAACACTGCTGAACTCACAATATGTGAACTAATGACACCACTGTATAAACACTGCTGAGCTCACAACATGTGAACTAATGACCCCACTGCATGAACACTGCTGAGATCACAACATGTGAACTAATGACCCCACTGTATAAACACTGCTGAACTCACAATATGTGAACTAATGACACCACTGTATAAACACTGCTGAGATCACAACATGTGAACTAATGACCACACTGTATAACCACTGCAGAGCTCACAACATGTGAACTAATGACCCCACTGCATGAACACTGCTGAGCTCACAACATGTGAACTAATGACCCCACTGCATGAACACTGCTGAGCTCACAACATGTGAACTAATGACCCCACAGTATGAACACTGCTGAGCTCACAACATGTGAACTAATGACCCCACTGTATAAACACTGCTGAACTCACAACATGTGAACTAATGACCCCACTGTATAAACACTGCTGAGCACACAACATGTGAACTAATGACCCCACAGTATGAACACTGCTGAGCACACAACATGTGAACTAATGACCCCACTGTATAAACACTGCTGAGCTCACAACATGTGAACTAATGACCCCACTGAATGAACACTGCAGAGCTCACAACATGTGAACTAATGACACCACTGCATGAACACTGCTGAGCTCACAACATGTGAACTAATGACCCCATTGCATGAACACTGCTGAGCTCACTACATGTGAACTAATGACCCCACTGTATAAACACTGCTGAGCTCACAACATGTGAACTAATGACACCACTGCATGAACACTGCAGAGCTCACAACATGTGAACTAATGACCCCACTGCATGAACACTGCAGAGCTCACAACATGTGAACTAATGACCCCACTGTATAAACACTGCTGAGCTCACAACATGTGAACTAATGACCCCACTGCATGAACACTGCTGAGATCACAACATGTGAACTAATGACCCCACTGCATGAACACTGCTGAGATCACAACATGTGAACTAATGACACCATTGTATAAACCCTGCTGAGCTCACAACATGTGAACTAATGACCCCACAGTATGAACACTGCTGAGATCACAACATGTGAACTAATGACACCACTGTATAAACACTGCTGAACTCACAATATGTGAACTAATGACACCACTGTATAAACACTGCTGAGCTCACAACATGTGAACTAATGACCCCACTGCATGAACACTGCTGAGATCACAACATGTGAACTAATGACCCCACTGTATAAACACTGCTGAACTCACAATATGTGAACTAATGACACCACTGTATAAACACTGCTGAGATCACAACATGTGAACTAATGACCACACTGTATAACCACTACAGAGCTCACAACATGTGAACTAATGACCCCACTGCATGAACACTGCTGAGATCACAACATGTGAACTAATGACCCCACTGCATGAACACTGCTGAGCTCACAACATGTGAACTAATGACCCCACTGCATGAACACTGCTGAGCTCACAACATGTGAACTAATGACCCCACAGTATGAACACTGCTGAGCTCACATGTGAACTAATGACCCCACTGTATGAACACTGCTGAGCTCACATGTGAACTAATGACCCCACTGTACAAACACTGCTGAGCTCACAACATGTGAACTAATGACCCCACTGCATGAACACTGCTGAGCTCACAACATGTGAACTAATGACCCCACTGTATAAACACTGCTGAGCTCACATGTGAACTAATGAACCCACTGTATAAACACTGCTGAGCTCATAACATGTGAACTAATGACCCCACTGAATGAACACTGCTGAGCTCACAACATGTGAACTAATGACCCCACTGTATGAACACTGCTGAGCTCACAACATGTGAACTAATGACCACACTGTATGAACACTGCTGAGCTCACAACATGTGAACTAATGAACCCACTGTATAAACACTGCTGAGCTCACATGTGAATTAATGACCCTTTGTATGAACACTGCTGAGCTCACAACATGTGAACTAATGACCCCACTGTATAAACACTGCTGAGCTCACAACATGTGAACTAATGACCTCACTGTATAAACACTGCTGAGCTCACAACATGTGAACTAATGACCCCACTGTATAAACACTGCTGAACTCACTACATGTGAACTAATGACCCCACTGAATAAACAATGCTGAGCTCACAACATGTGAACTAATGACCCCACTGTATAGACACTGCTGAACTAACAACATGTGAACTAATGACCCCACTGTATGAACACTGCTGAGCTCATAACATGTGAACCAATGACCACACTGTATAAACACTGCTGAGCTCACAACATGTGAACTAATGACCCCACTGTATGAACACTTCTGTGCTCAGAACATGTGAACTAATGACCCCACTGTATAAACACTGCCGAGCTCACATGTGAACAAATGACCTCACTGTATAAAGACTGCTGAGCTCACATGTGAACTAATGACCTCACTGTATAAAGACTGCTGAGCTCACATGTGAACTAATGACCTCACTGTATAAACACTGCTGAGCTCACAAAATGTGAACTAATGACCCCACTGTATGAACACTGCGGAGCTTACATGTGAACTAATGACCTCACTGTATAAACCCTGCTGAACTCACAACATGTGAACTAATGACCCCACTGTATGAACATTGCTGAGCTCATAACATAGGAACCAATGACCACACTGTATGAACACTGCTGAGCTCACAACATGTGAACTAATGACCCCACTGTATAAACACTGCTGAGCTCACAACATGTGAACTAATGACCCCACTGTATGAACACTTCTGTGCTCAAAACATGTGAACTAATGACCCCACTGTATAAACACTGCTGAGCTCACTACATGTGAACTAATGACCCCACTGTATGAACACTGCTGAGCTCACAACATGTGAACTAATGACCACACTGTATGAACACTGCTGAGCTCACAACATGTGAACTAACGAACCCACTGTATAAACACTGCTGAGCTCACATGTGAATTAATGACCCTTTGTATGAACACTGCTGAGCTCACAACATGAGAACTAATGACCCCACTGTATAAACACTGCTGAGCTCACAACATGTGAACTAATGACCCCACTGTATAAACACTGCTGAACTCACTACATGTGAACTAATGACCCCACTGAATAAACAATGCTGAGCTCACAACATGTGAACTAATGACCCCACTGTATTGACACTGCTGAACTCACAACATGTGAACTAATGACCCCACTGTATGAACACTGCTGAGCTCATAACATGTGAACCAATGACCACACTGTATAAACACTGCTGAGCTCACAACATGTGAACTAATGACCCCACTGTATGAACACTTCTGTGCTCAGAACATGTGAACTAATGACCCCACTGTATAAACACTGCCGAGCTCACATGTGAACAAATGACCTCACTGTATAAAGACTGCTGAGCTCACATGTGAACTAATGACCTCACAGTATAAACACTGCTGAGCTCACAATATGTGAACTAATGACCCCACTGTATGAACACTGCGGAGCTTACATGTGAACTAATGACCTCACTGTATAAACCCTGCTGAACTCACAACATGTGAACTAATGACCCCACTGTATGAACATTGCTGAGCTCATAACATAGGAACCAATGACCACACTGTATAAACACTGCTGAGCTCACATGTGAACTAATGACCCCACTTTATAAACACTGCTGAGCTAACAACATGTGAACTAATGACCCCACTGTATAAACACTGCTGAGCTCACAACATGTGAACTAATGACCCCACTGCATGAACACTGCTGAGCTCACAAAATGTGAACTAATGACCCCAGTATGAACACTGCTGAGCTCACAACATGTGAACTAATGACCCCACTGTATAAACACTGCTGAGCTCACAACATGTGAACTAATGACCCCACTGTATAAACACTGCTGAGCACACAACATGTGAACTAATGACCCCACAGTATGAACACTGCTGAGCACACAACATGTGAACTAATGACCCCACTGTATAAACACTGCTGAGCTCACAACATGTGAACTAATGACCCCACTGAATGAACACTGCAGAGCTCACAACATGTGAACTAATGACACCACTGCATGAACACTGCTGAGCTCACAACATGTGAACTAATGACCCCATTGCATGAACACTGCTGAGATCACTACATGTGAACTAATGACCCCACTGTATAAACACTGCTGAGCTCACAACATGTGAACTAATGACACCACTGCATGAACACTGCAGAGCTCACAACATGTGAACTAATGACCCCACTGCATGAACACTGCAGAGCTCACAACATGTGAACTAATGACCCCACTGTATAAACACTGCTGAGCTCACAACATGTGAACTAATGACCCCACTGCATGAACACTGCTGAGATCACAACATGTGAACTAATGACCCCACTGCATGAACACTGCTGAGATCACAACATGTGAACTAATGACACCATTGTATAAACCCTGCTGAGCTCACAACATGTGAACTAATGACCCCACAGTATGAACACTGCTGAGATCACAACATGTGAACTAATGACACCACTGTATAAACACTGCTGAACTCACAATATGTGAACTAATGACACCACTGTATAAACACTGCTGAGCTCACAACATGTGAACTAATGACCCCACTGCATGAACACTGCTGAGATCACAACATGTGAACTAATGACCCCACTGTATAAACACTGCTGAACTCACAATATGTGAACTAATGACACCACTGTATAAACACTGCTGAGATCACAACATGTGAACTAATGACCACACTGTATAACCACTGCAGAGCTCACAACATGTGAACTAATGACCCCACTGCATGAACACTGCTGAGATCACAACATGTGAACTAATGACCCCACTGCATGAAAACTGCTGAGCTCACAACATGTGAACTAATGACCCCACTGCATGAACACTGCTGACCTCACAACATGTGAACTAATGACCCCACAGTATGAACACTGCTGAGCTCACAACATGTGAACTAATGACCCCACTGTATAAACACTGCTGAACTCACAACATGTGAACTAATGACCCCACTGTATAAACACTGCTGAGCTCACAACATGTGAACTAATGACCCCACTACATGAACACTGCTGAGCTCACAACATGTGAACTAATGACCACACTGTATAACCACTGCAGAGCTCACAACATGTGAACTAATGACCCCACTGCATGAACACTGCTCAGCTCACAACATGTGAACTAATGACCCCACAGTATGAACACTGCTGAGCTCACAACATGTGAACTAATGACCTCACTGTATAAACACTGCTGAGCACACAACATGTGAACTAATGACCCCACTGTATAACCACTGCAGAGCTCACAACATGTGAACTAATGACCCCACTGCATGAACACTGCTGAGCTCACAACATGTGAACTAATGACCCCACTGTATAAACACTGCTGAGCTCACAACATGTGAACTAATGACCCCACTGCATGAACACTGCTGAGCTCACAATATGTGAACTAATGACCCCACTGAATGAACACTGCTGAGCTCACAACATGTGAACTAATGACCCCACTGCATGAACACTGCTGAGCTCACAACATGTGAACTAATGACCACACTGTATAACCACTGCAGAGCTCACAACATGTGAACTAATGACCCCACTGCATGAACACTGCTCAGCTCACAACATGTGAACTAATGACCCCACAGTATGAACACTGCTGAGCTCACAACATGTGAACTAATGACCTCACTGTATAAACACTGCTGAGCACACAACATGTGAACTAATGACCCCAGTGTATAAACACTGCTGAGCTCACAACATGTGAACTAATGACCCCACTGCATGAACACTGCTGAGCTCACAACATGTGAACTAATGACCACACTGTATAACCACTGCAGAGCTCAGACCATGTGAACTAATGACCCCACTGCATGAACACTGCTGAGCTCACAACATGTGAACTAATGACCCCACTGTATAAACACTGCTGAGCTCACAACATGTGAACTAATGACCCCACTGCATGAACACTGCTGAGCTCACAATATGTGAACTAATGACCCCACTGAATGAACACTGCTGAGCTCACAACATGTGAACTAATGACCCCACTGCATGAACACTGCTGAGCTCACAATATGTGAACTAATGACCTCACTGTATAACCACTGCTGAGCTCACAACATGTGAACTAATGACCCCACTGAATGAACACTGCTGAGCTCACAACATGTGAACTAATGACCCCACAGTATGAAAACTGCTGAGCTCACAACATGAGAACTAATGACCCCACAGTATGAACACTGCTGAGCTCACATGTGAACTAATGACCCCACTGTATGAACACTGCTGAGCTCACATGTGAACTAATGACCCCACTGTATAAACACTGCTGAGCTCACAACATGTGAACTAATGACCCCACTGCATGAACACTGCTGAGCTCATAACATGTGAACTAATGACCCCACTGTATAAACACTGCTGAGCTCACATGTGAACTAATGAACCCACTGTATAAACACTGCTGAGCTCATAACATGTGAACTAATGACCCCACTGAATGAACACTGCTGAGCTCACAACATGTGAACTAATGACCACACTGTATGAACACTGCTGAGCTCACAACATGTGAACTAATGAACCCACTGTATAAACACTGCTGAGCTCACATGTGAATTAATGACCCTTTGTATGAACACTGCTGAGCTCACAACATGTGAACTAATGACCCCACTGTATAAACACTGCTGAGCTCACAACATGTGAACTAATGACCTCACTGTATAAACACTGCTGAGCTCACAACATGTGAACTAATGACCCCACTGTATAAACACTGCTGAACTCACTACATGTGAACTAATGACCCCACTGAATAAACAATGCTGAGCTCACAACATGTGAACTAATGACCCCACTGTATAGACACTGCTGAACTCACAACATGTGAACTAATGACCCCACTGTATGAACACTGCTGAGCTCATAACATGTGAACCAATGACCACACTGTATAAACACTGCTGAGCTCACAACATGTGAACTAATGACCCCACTGTATGAACACTTCTGTGCTCAGAACATGTGAACTAATGACCCCACTGTATAAACACTGCCGAGCTCACATGTGAACAAATGACCTCACTGTATAAAGACTGCTGAGCTCACATGTGAACTAATGACCTCACTGTATAAAGACTGCTGAGCTCACATGTGAACTAATGACCTCACTGTATAAACACTGCTGAGCTCACAAAATGTGAACTAATGACCCCACTGTATGAACACTGCGGAGCTTACATGTGAACTAATGACCTCACTGTATAAACCCTGCTGAACTCACAACATGTGAACTAATGACCCCACTGTATGAACATTGCTGAGCTCATAACATAGGAACCAATGACCACACTGTATGAACACTGCTGAGCTCAGAACATGTGAACTAATGACACCACTGTATAAACACTGCTGAGCTCACAACATGTGAACTAATGACCCCACTGTATGAACACTTCTGTGCTCAAAACATGTGAACTAATGACCCCACTGTATAAATACTGCTGAGCTCACTACATGTGAACTAATGACCCCACTGTATGAACACTGCTGAGCTCACAACATGTGAACTAATGACTCCACTGTATAAACACTGCAGAGCTCACAACATGTGAACCAATGACCTCACTGTATAAAAACTGCTGAGCTCACAACATGTGAACTAATGACCCCACTGTATAAACACTGCAGAGCTCACAACATGTGAACTAATGACCCCACTGTATGAACACTGCTGAGCTCACAAAATGTGAACTAATGACCCCACTGTATGAAAACTGCTGAGCTTACAACATGTGAACTAATGACCTCACTGTATAAACACTGCTGAGCACACAACATGTGAACTAATGACCTCACTGTATAAACACTGCTGAGCTCACAACATGTAAATTAATGACCCCACTGTCTGAACACTGCTGAGCTCAAAACATGTGAACTATTGACCCCATTGTATGAACACTGCTGAGCTCACAACAGGTGAATTAATGACACCACTGTATGAACACTGCTGAACTCACTAAATGTGAACTAATGACCTCACTGTATAAACACTGCTGAGCTTACAACATGTGAACTAATGACCTCACTGTATAAAACACTGCTGAGCTCACATGTGAACTAATGATCCCACTGTATGAACACTGCTGTGCTCAGAACATGTGAACTAATGACCCCACTGTATAAACACTGCCGAGCTCACATGTGAACAAATGACCTCACTGTATAAAGACTGCTGAGCTCACATGTGAACTAATGACCTCACTGTATAAAGACTGCTGAGCTCACATGTGAACTAATGACCTCACTGTATAAACACTGCTGAGCTCACAAAATGTGAACTAATGACCCCACTGTATGAACACTGCGGAGCTTACATGTGAACTAATGACCTCACTGTATAAACCCTGCTGAACTCACAACATGTGAACTAATGACCCCACTGTATGAACATTGCTGAGCTCATAACATAGGAACCAATGACCACACTGTATGAACACTGCTGAGCTCACAACATGTGAACTAATGACCCCACTGTATAAACACTGCTGAGCTCACAACATGTGAACTAATGACCCCACTGTATGAACACTTCTGTGCTCAAAACATGTGAACTAATGACCCCACTGTATAAATACTGCTGAGCTCACTACATGTGAACTAATGACCCCACTGTATGAACACTGCTGAGCTCACAACATGTGAACTAATGACTCCACTGTATAAACACTGCAGAGCTCACAACATGTGAACCAATGACCTCACTGTATAAAAACTGCTGAGCTCACAACATGTGAACTAATGATCCCACTGTATAAACACTGCAGAGCTCACAACATGTGAACTAATGACCCCACTGTATGAACACTGCTGAGCTCACAAAATGTGAACTAATGACCCCACTGTATGAAAACTGCTGAGCTTACAACATGTGAACTAATGAACTCACTGTATAAACACTGCTGAGCTCACAACATGTAAATTAATGACCCCACTGTCTGAACACTGCTGAGCTCACAACATGTGATCTAATGACCCCACTGTATAAACACTGCTGAGCTCAAAACATGTGAACTATTGACCCCATTGTATGAACACTGCTGAGCTCACAACAGGTGAATTAATGACACCACTGTATGAACACTGCTGAACTCACTAAATGTGAACTAATGACCTCACTGTATAAACACTGCTGAGCTTACAACATGTGAACTAATGACTCCACTGTATAAAACACTGCTGAGCTCACATGTGAACTAATGACCCCACTGTATGAACACTGCTGAACTCACTACATGTGAACTAATGACACCACTGTATGAACACTGCTGAGCTCACAACATGTGAACTAATGACCCCACTGTATAAACACTGCAGAGCTCACAACATGTGAACTAATGACCCCACTGTATAAACGCTGCTGAACTCACAACATGTGAACTAATTACCCCTCTGTATAAACCCTGCAGAGCTCACAATATGTGAACTAATGACCTCACTGTATGAACACTGCTGAGCTCACATGTGAACTAATGACCTCCCTGTATGAACAATGCTGAGCTCACAACATGTGAACTAATGACCCCACTGTATAAACACTGCTGAGCTCACATGTGAACTAATGACCCCCCTGTATAAACACTGCTGAGTTCACATGTGAACTAATGACCCCACTGTATGAACGCTGCTGAGCTTACAACATGTGAACTAATGACCTCCCTGTATGAGCACTGCTGAGCTCACAACTTTTGAACTAATGACCCCACTGTATAAACACTGCTAATCTCACAACATGAGAACTAATAACCCCACTGTATAAACACTGCTGAGCTCACAACATGTGAACTAATGACCCCACTGTATAAACACTGCTGAGCTCACAACATGTGAACTAATGACCCCACTGTATAAACACTGCTGAGCACACAACATGTGAACTAATGACCAAACTGTTATATACACTGCTGAGCTCACATGTGAACTAATGACCACACTGTATAAACACTGCTGAGCTCACAACATGTGAACTGATGACCCTACTGTATGAACACTGCTGAACTCACATGTGAACTAATGACCCCACTGTATAAACACTGCCGAGCTCACATGTGAACTAATGACCTCACTGTATAAAGACTGCTGAGCTCACATGTGAACTAATGAACTCACTGTATAAACACTGCTGAGCTCACAACATGCGAACTAATGACCCCACTGTATGAACACTGCTGAACTCACAACATGCGAACTAATGACCCCACTGTATAAACACTGCTGAGCTCACAACATGCGAACTAATGACCCCACTGTATGAACACTGCTGAGCTCACAACATGTGAAGTAATGACCTCACTGTATGAACACTGCTGAGCTCACAACAAGTAACTAATGACCCCACTGTATAAACACTGCTAATCTCACAACATGAGAACTAGTGACCCCACTGTATGAACACTGCAGAGCTCACAACACGTAAACTAATGACTCCACTGTATAAACTCTGCTGGGCTCACAACATGTGAACCAATATCCACACTGTATGAACACTGCTGAGCTTACAACATGTGAACTAATGACCCCACTGTATGAACACTGCAGAGCTCAAAACATGTGAACTAATGACCCCACTGTATGAACACTGCAGAGATCAACACATGTGAACTAATGACCCCACTCTATGAACACTGCTGAGCTCACAACATGTGAACTAATGACCCCACTGTATAAACACTGCTGAGCTCACAACATGTGAACTAATGACCACACTGTATGAACACTGCTGAACTCACTACATGTGAACTAATGACCCCACTGTATGAACACTGCTGAACTCATGACCCCACTGTATGAACACTGCTGAGCTCACAACATGTGAACTAATGACCCCACTGTATAAACGCTGCTGAACTCACAACATGTGAACTAATTACCCCTCTGTATAAACCCTGCAGAGCTCACAACATGTGAACTAATGACCTCACTGTATGAACACTGCTGAGCTCACATGTGAACTAATGACCTCCCTGTATGAACAATGCTGAGCTCACAACATGTGAACTAATGACCCAACTGTATGAACACTGCTGAGCTCACATGTGAACTAATGACCCCACTGTATAAACCCTGCAGAGCTCACAACATGTGAACTAATGACCCCACTGTATGAACACTGCTGAGCTCACAACATTTGAACTAATGACCCCACTGTATAAACACTGCTGAGCTCACAACATGTGAACTAATGACCCCACTGTATAAACACTGCTAATCTCACAAAATGAGAACTAATAACCCCACTGTATGAACACTGCTGAGCTCAAAACGTGAACTAATGACCCCACTCTATGAACATTGCTGAGCTCACATGTGAACTAATGACCCCACTGTATAAACACTGCTGAGCTCACAACATGTGAACTAATGACCCCACTGTATAAACACTGCTGAGCTCACATGTGAACTAATGACCCCCACTGTATAAACACTGCTGAGCTCACAAAATGTGAACTGATGACCCTACTGTATGAACACTGCTGAACTCACATGTGAACTAATGACCCCACTGTATAAACACTGCCGAGCTCAAATGTGAACTAATGACCTCACTGTATAAAGACTGCTGAGCTCACATGTGAACTAATGAACTCACTGTATAAACACTGCTGAGCTCACAACATGTGAACTAATGACCCCACTGTATAAACCCTGCTGAGCTCACAACATGTGATCTAATGACCCCATTGTATACACACTGCTGAGCTCACAACATGCGAACTAATGACCCCACTGTATAAACACTGCTGAGCTCACAACATGCGAACTAATGACCCCACTGTATGAACACTGCTGAGCTCACAACATGTGAAGTAATGACCTCACTGTATGAACACTGCTGAGCTCACAACATGTGAACTAATGACCCCACTGTATGAACACTGCTGAGCTTACATGTGAACTAATGACCCCACTGTATAAACACTGCTGAGCTCACAACATGTGAACTAATGACCCCACTGTATAAACACTGCTGAGCTCACAACATGTGAACTAATGACCCCACAGTATAAACACTGCTGAGCTCACAACACGTAAACTAATGACCCCACTGTATAAACACTGCTGGGCTCACAACATGTGAATCAATATCCACACTGTATGAACACTGCTGAGCTTACAACATGCAAACTAATGACCTCACTGTATGAACACTGCTGAGCTCACAACATGAGAACTAGTGAACCCACTGTATGAACACTGCAGAGCTTACAACATGTGAACTAATGACCCCACTGTATGAACACTGCTGAGCTTACATGTGAACTAATGACCCCACTGTATAAACACTGCTGAGCTCACAACATGTGAACTAATGAACCCACTGTATAAACACTGCTGAGCTCACAACACGTAAACTAATGACCCCACTGTATAAACACTGCTGGGCTCACAACATGTGAACCAATATCCACACTGTATGAACACTGCTGAGCTTACAACATGTGAACTAATAACCCCACTGTATGAACACTGCAGAGCTCAAAACATGTGAACTAAAGACCCCACTGTATGAACACTGCTGAGCTTACAACATGCAAACTAATGACCCCACTGTATGAACACTGCTGAGCTCACAACATGTGAAGTAATGACCTCACTGTATGAACACTGCTGAGCTCACAACATGAGAACTAGTGAACCCACTATATGAACACTGCAGAGCTTACAACATGTGAACTAATGACCCCACTGTATGAACACTGCTGAGCTTACATGTGAACTAATGACCCCACTGTATAAACACTGCTGAGCTCACAACATGTGAACTAATGACCCCACTGTATAAACACTGCTGGGCTCACAACATGTGAACCAATATCCACACTGTATGAACACTGCTGAGCTTACAACATGTGAACTAATGACCCCACTGTATGAACACTGCAGAGCTCAAAACATGTGAACTAATGACCCCACTGTATGAACACTGCTGAGCTCAAAACATGTGAACTAATGACCCCACTGTATAAACACTGCTAATCTCACAACATGTGAACTAATGACCCCACTGTATAAACACTGCTGAGCTCACAACATGCAAACTAATGACCCCACTGTATGAACACTGCTGAGCTCAAAACATGTGAAGTAATGACCTCACTGTATGAACACTGCTGAGCTTACATGTGAACTAATGACCACACTGTATAAACACTGCTGAGCTCACAACATGTGAACTAATGACGCCACTGTATAAACACTGCTGAGCTCACAACATGTGAACTAATGACCCCACTGTATGAACACTGCTGAGCTCACAACATGTGAACTAATGACCCCACTTTATAAACACTGCTGAGCTTACTACTTGTGAACTAATGACCTCACTGTATAAACACTGCTGAGCTCACAACATGTGAACTAATGACTCCACTGTATGAACACTGCTGAGCTCACAACATGTGAGCTAATGACCCCACTGTATGAACACTGCTGAGCTCACATGTGAACTAATGACCCCACTGTATGAACACTTCTGTGCTCAAAACATGTGAACTAATGACCCCACTGTATAAACACTGCTGAGCTCACTACATGTGAACTAATGACCCCACTGTATAAACACTGCTGAGTTCAGAACAAGTGAACTAATGACCACACTGTATGAACACTGCTGAGCTCACAACATGTGAACTAATGACTCCACTGTATAAACACTGCAGAGCTAACAACATGTGAACCAATGACCCCACTGTATAAACACTGCAGAGCTCACAACATGTGAACTAATGACCCCACTGTATGAACACTGCTGAGCTCCCAAAATGTGAACTAATGACCCCACTGTATGAAAACCGCTGAGCTTACAACATGTGAACTAATGATCTCACTGTATAAACACTGCTGAGCTCAAAACATGTGAACTAATGACCCCACTCTATGAACACTGCTGAGCTCAAAACGTGAACTAATGACCCCACTGTATAAACACTGCTGAGCTCACAACATGTGAATTAATGACACCACTGTATGAACACTGCTGAACTCACTACATGTGAATTAATGACCCCACTGTATGAACACTGCTGAGCTCACATGTAAACTAATGACCCCACTGTATGAACACTGCTGAGCTCACAACATGTGAATTAATGACACCACTGTATGAACACTGCTGAGCTCACAACAGGTGAATTAATGACCCCACTGTATGAACACTGCTGAGCTCACAACATGTGAATTAAATGACCCCACTGTATGAACACTGCTGAGCTCACAACATGTAAACTAATGACCCCACTGTATGAACACTGCTGAACTCATGACCCCACTGTATGAACACTGCTGAGCTCACAACATGTGAATTAATGACACCACTGTATGAACACTGCTGAGCTCACGACATGTGAATTAATGACCCCACTGTATAAACCCTGCAGAGCTCACAACATGTGAACTAATGACCCCACTGTATGAACACTGCTGAGCTCACATGTGAACTAATGACCTCCCTGTATGAACAATGCTGAGCTCACAACATGTGAACTAATGACCCCACTGTATGAACACTGCTGTACTCACAACATGTGAACTAATTACCCCACTGTATAAACCCTGTAGAGCTCACAACATCTGAACTAATGACCCCACTGTATGAACACTGCTGAACTCACAACATGTGAACTAATGACCTCCCTGTATGAACAATGCTGAGCTCACAACATGTGAACTAATGACCCCACTGTATGAACACTGCTGAGCTCACAACATGTGAACTAAAGACCCCACTGTATGAACACTGGTGAGCTCACATGTGAACTAATGACCCCACTGTATGAACACTGCTGAGCTCACATGTGAACTAATGACCTCCCTGTATGAACACTGCTGAGCTCACAACATGTGAACTAATGACCTCCCTGTATGAGCACTGCTGAGCTCACAACATGTGAACTAATGACCCCACTGTATAAACCCTGCTGAGCTCACAACATTTGAACTAATGACCCCACTGTATAAACACTGCTAATCTCACAACATGAGAACTAGTGACCCCACTGTATGAACACTGCAGAGCTCACAACAAGTGAACTGATGACCCCACTGTATGAACAGTGCTGAACTCACATGTGAACTAATGACCCCACTGTATAAACACTGCCGAGCTCACATGTGAACTAATGACCTCACTGTATAAACACTGCTGAGCTCACAACATGTGAACTAATGACCCCACTGTATAAACACTGCTGAGCTCACAACATGTGAACTAATGACCCCACTGTATAAACACTGCTGAGCTCACAACATGTGAACTAATGACCCCACTGTATAAACACTGCTGAGCTCACAACATGTGAACTAATGACCCCACTGTATAAACACTGCTGAGCTCACAACATGTGAACTAATGACCCCACTGTATAAACACTGCTGAGCTCACAACATGTGAACTAATGACCCCACTGTATGAACACTGCTGAGCTCACAACATGTGAACTAATGACCCCACTGTATAAACACTGCTGAGCTCACAACATGTGAACTAATGACCCCACTGTATAAACACTGCTGAGCTCACAACATGTGAACTAATGACCCCACTGTATAAACACTGCTGAGCTCACAACATGTGAACTAATGACCCCACTGTATAAACACTGCTGAGCTCACAACATGTGAACTAATGACCCCACTGTATGAACACTGCTGAGCTCACAACATGTGAACTAATGACCCCACTGTAAAAAACACTGCTGAGCTCACAACATGTGAAGTAATGACCTCACTGTATGAACACTGCTGAGCTCACAACATGAGAACTAGTGAACCCACTGTATGAACACTGCAGAGCTTACAACATGTGAACTAATGACCCCACTGTATAAACACTGCTGAGCTCACAACATGTGAACTAATGAACCCACTGTATAAACACTGCTGAGCTCACAACACGTAAACCAATGACCCCACTGTATAAACACTGCTGGGCTCACAACATGTGAACCAATATCCACACTGTATGAACACTGCTGAGCTTACAACATGTGAACTAATGACCCCACTGTATGAACACTGCAGAGCTCAAAACATGTGAACTAAAGACCCCACTGTATGAACACTGCTGAGCTTACATGTGAACTAATGACCCCACTGTATGAACACTGCTGAGCTTACAACATGCAAACTAATGACCCCACTGTATGAACACTGCTGAGCTCACAACATGTGAAGTAATGACCTCACTGTATGAACACTGCTGAGCTCACAACATGAGAACTAGTGAACCCACTGTATGAACACTGCAGAGCTTACAACATGTGAACTAATGACCCCACTGTATGAACACTGCTGAGCTTACATGTGAACTAATGACCCCACTGTATAAACACTGCTGAGCTCACAACATGTGAACTAATGACCCCACTGTATAAACACTGCTGGGCTCACAACATGTGAACCAATATCCACACTGTATGAACACTGCTGAGCTTACAACATGTGAACTAATGACCCCACTGTATGAACACTGCAGAGCTCAAAACATGTGAACTAATGACCCCACTGTATGAACACTGCTGAGCTCAAAACATGTGAACTAATGACCCCACTGTATAAACACTGCTAATCTCACAACATGTGAACTAATGACCCCACTGTATAAACACTGCTGAGCTCACAACATGCAAACTAATGACCCCACTGTATGAACACTGCTGAGCTCAAAACATGTGAAGTAATGACCTCACTGTATGAACACTGCTGAGCTTACATGTGAACTAATGACCTCACTGTATAAACACTGCTAATCTCACAACATGTGAACTAATTACGCCACTGTATAAACACTGCTGAGCTCACAACATGTGAACTAATGACCCCACTGTATGAACACTGCTGAGCTCACAACATGTGAACTAATGACCCCACTTTATAAACACTGCTGAGCTTACTACTTGTGAACTAATGACCTCACTGTATAAACACTGCTGAGCTCACAACATGTGAACTAATGACTCCACTGTATGAACACTGCTAAGCTCACAACATGTGAGCTAATGACCCCACTGTATGAACACTGCTGAGCTCACATGTGAACTAATGACCCCACTGTATGAACACTTCTGTGCTCAAAACATGTGAACTAATGACCCCACTGTATAAACACTGCTGAGCTCACTACATGTGAACTAATGACCCCACTGTATAAACACTGCTGAGTTCAGAACAAGTGCACTAATGACCACACTGTATGAACACTGCTGAGCTCACAACATGTGAACTAATGACTCCACTGTATAAACACTGCAGAGCTAACAACATGTGAACCAATGACCCCACTGTATAAACACTGCAGAGCTCACAACATGTGAACTAATGACCCCACTGTATGAACACTGCTGAGCTCCCAAAATGTGAACTAATGACCCCACTGTATGAAAACCGCTGAGCTTACAACATGTGAACTAATGATCTCACGGTATAAACACTGCTGAGCTCAAAACATGTGAACTAATGACCCCACTCTATGAACACTGCTGAGCTCTAAACGTGAACTAATGACCCCACTGTATAAACACTGCTGAGCTCACAACATGTGAATTAATGACACCACTGTATGAACACTGCTGAACTCACTACATGTGAATTAATGACCATACTGTATGAACTCTGCTGAGCTCACATGTAAACTAATGACCCCACTGTATGAACACTGCTGAGCTCACAACATGTGAATTAATGACACCACTGTATGAACACTGCTGAGCTCACAACATGTGAATTAATGACCCCACTGTATGAACACTGCTGAACTCACTACATGTGAATTAAATGACCCCACTGTATGAACACTGCTGAGCTCACAACATGTAAACTAATGACCCCACTGTATGAACACTGCTGAACTCATGACCCCACTGTATGAACACTGCTGAGCTCACAACATGTGAATTAATGACACCACTGTATGAACACTGCTGAGCTCACGACATGTGAATTAATGACCCCACTGTATAAACCCTGCAGAGCTCACAACATGTGAACTAATGACCCCACTGTATGAACACTGCTGAGCTCACATGTGAACTAATGACCTCCCTGTATGAACAATGCTGAGCTCACAACATGTGAACTAATGACCCCACTGTATGAACACTGCTGTACTCACAACATGTGAACTAATTACCCCACTGTATAAACCCTGTAGAGCTCACAACATCTGAACTAATGACCCCACTGTATGAACACTGCTGAACTCACAACATGTGAACTAATGACCTCCCTGTATGAACAATGCTGAGCTCACAACATGTGAACTAATGACCCCACTGTATGAACACTGCTGAGCTCACAACATGTGAACTAAAGACCCCACTGTATGAACACTGGTGAGCTCACATGTGAACTAATGACCTCCCTGTATGAACACTGCTGAGCTCACAACATGTGAACTAATGACCTCCCTGTATGAGCACTGCTGAGCTCACAACATGTGAACTAATGACCCCACTGTATAAACCCTGCTGAGCTCACAACATTTGAACTAATGACCCCACTGTATAAACACTGCTAATCTCACAACATGAGAACTAGTGACCCCACTGTATGAACACTGCAGAGCTCACAAAATGTGAACTGATGACCCCACTGTATGAACAGTGCTGAACTCACATGTGAACTAATGACCCCACTGTATAAACACTGCCGAGCTCACATGTGAACTAATGACCTCACTGTATAAAGACTGCTGAGCTCACAACATGTGAACTAATGACCCCACTGTATAAACACTGCTGAGCTCACAACATGTGAACTAATGCCCCACTGTATAAACACTGCTGAGCTCACAACATGTGAACTAATGACCCCACTGTATAAACACTGCTGAGCTCACAACATGTGAACTAATGACCCCACTGTATAAACACTGCTGAGCTCACAACATGTGAACTAATGACCCCACTGTATAAACACTGCTGAGCTCACAACATGTGAACTAATGACCCCACTGTATAAACACTGCTGAGCTCACAACATGTGAACTAATGACCCCACTGTATGAACACTGCTGAGCTCACAACATGTGAACTAATGACCCCACTGTAAAAAACACTGCTGAGCTCACAACATGTGAACTAATGACCCCACTGTATAAACACTGCTGAGCTCACAACATGTCAACTAATGACCACACTGTATAAACCCTGCTGAACTCACAACATGTGAACTAATGACCCCACTGTATGAACACTGCGGAGCTCATAACATGTGAACTAATAACCACACTGTATAAACACTGCTGAGCTCACAACATGTGAACTAATGACCCCACTGTATGAACACTGCTGAGCTCACAACATGTGAACTAATGACCCCACTGTAAAAAACACTGCTGAGCTCACAACATGAGAACTAGTGAACCCACTGTATGAACACTGCAGAGCTTACAACATGTGAACTAATGACCCCACTGCATGAACACTGCTGAGCTTACATGTGAACTAATGACCCCACTGTATAAACACTGCTGAGCTCACAACATGTGAACTAATGAACCCACTGTATAAACACTGCTGAGCTCACAACACGTAAACTAATGACCCCACTGTATAAACACTGCTGGGCTCACAACATGTGAACCAATATCCACACTGTATGAACACTGCTGAGCTTACAACATGTGAACTAATGACCCAACTGTATGAACACTGCAGAGCTCAAAACATGTGAACTAAAGACCCCACTGTATGAACACTGCTGAGCTTACATGTGAACTAATGACCCCACTGTATGAACACTGCTGAGCTTACAACATGCAAACTAATGACCCCACTGTATGAACACTGCTGAGCTCACAACATGTGAAGTAATGACCTCACTGTATGAACACTGCTGAGCTCACAACATGAGAACTAGTGAACCCACTGTATGAACACTGCAGAGCTTACATGTGAACTAATGACCCCACTGTATGAACACTGCTGAGCTTACAACATGCAAACTAATGACCCCACTGTATGAACACTGCTGAGCTCACAACATGTGAAGTAATGACCTCACTGTATGAACACTGCTGAGCTCACAACATGTGAACTAATGACCCCACTGTATGAACACTGCTGAGCTTACATGTGAACTAATGACCCCACTGTATAAACACTGCTGAGCTCACAACATGTGAACTAATGACCCCACTGTATAAACACTGCTGGGCTCACAACATGTGAACCAATATCCACACTGTATGAACACTGCTGAGCTTACAACATGTGAACTAATGACCCCACTGTATGAACACTGCAGAGCTCAAAACATGTGAACTAATGACCCCACTGTATGAACACTGCTGAGCTCAAAACATGTGAACTAATGACCCCACTGTATAAACACTGCTAATCTCACAACATGTGAACTAATGACCCCACTGTATAAACACTGCTGAGCTCACAACATGCAAACTAATGACCCCACTGTATGAACACTGCTGAGCTCAAAACATGTGAAGTAATGACCTCACTGTATGAACACTGCTGAGCTTACATGTGAACTAATGACCTCACTGTATAAACCCTGCTGAACTCACAACATGTGAACTAATGACCCTACTGTATGAACACTGCTGTGCTCATAACATGTGAACTAATGACCACACTGTATAAACACTGCTGAGCTCACAACATGTGAACTAATGACGCCACTGTATAAACACTGCTGAGCTCACAACATGTGAACTAATGACCCCACTGTATGAACACTGCTGAGCTCACAACATGTGAACTAATGACCCCACTTTATAAACACTGCTGAGCTTACTACTTGTGAACTAATGACCTCACTGTATAAACACTGCTGAGCTCACAACATGTGAACTAATGACTCCACTGTATGAACACTGCTAAGCTCACAACATGTGAGCTAATGACCCCACTGTATGAACACTGCTGAGCTCACATGTGAACTAATGACCCCACTGTATGCACACTTCTGTGCTCAAAACATGTGAACTAATGACCCCACTGTATAAACACTGCTGAGCTCACAACATGTGAACTAAAGACCCCACTGTATGAACACTGGTGAGCTCACATGTGAACTAATGACCTCCCTGTATGAACACTGCTGAGCTCACAACATGTGAACTAATGACCTCCCTGTATGAGCACTGCTGAGCTCACAACATGTGAACTAATGACCCCACTGTATAAACCCTGCTGAGCTCACAACATTTGAACTAATGACCCCACTGTATAAACACTGCTAATCTCACAACATGAGAACTAGTGACCCCACTGTATGAACACTGCAGAGCTCACAAAATGTGAACTGATGACCCCACTGTATGAACAGTGCTGAACTCACATGTGAACTAATGACCCCACTGTATAAACACTGCCGAGCTCACATGTGAACTAATGACCTCACTGTATAAAGACTGCTGAGCTCACAACATGTGAACTAATGACCCCACTGTATAAACACTGCTGAGCTCACAACATGTGAACTAATGCCCCACTGTATAAACACTGCTGAGCTCACAACATGTGAACTAATGACCCCACTGTATAAACACTGCTGAGCTCACAACATGTGAACTAATGACCCCACTGTATAAACACTGCTGAGCTCACAACATGTGAACTAATGACCCCACTGTATAAACACTGCTGAGCTCACAAGATGTGAACTAATGACCCCACTGTATAAACACTGCTGAGCTCACAACATGTGAACTAATGACCCCACTGTATGAACACTGCTGAGCTCACAACATGTGAACTAATGACCCCACTGTAAAAAACACTGCTGAGCTCACAACATGTGAACTAATGACCCCACTGTATAAACACTGCTGAGCTCACAACATGTCAACTAATGACCACACTGTATAAACCCTGCTGAACTCACAACATGTGAACTAATGACCCCACTGTATGAACACTGCGGAGCTCATAACATGTGAACTAATGACCACACTGTATAAACACTGCTGAGCTCACAACATGTGAACTAATGACCCCACTGTATGAACACTGCTGAGCTCACAACATGTGAACTAATGACCCCACTGTAAAAAACACTGCTGAGCTCACAACATGAGAACTAGTGAACCCACTGTATGAACACTGCAGAGCTTACAACATGTGAACTAATGACCCCACTGCATGAACACTGCTGAGCTTACATGTGAACTAATGACCCCACTGTATAAACACTGCTGAGCTCACAACATGTGAACTAATGAACCCACTGTATAAACACTGCTGAGCTCACAACACGTAAACTAATGACCCCACTGTATAAACACTGCTGGGCTCACAACATGTGAACCAATATCCACACTGTATGAACACTGCTGAGCTTACAACATGTGAACTAATGACCCCACTGTATGAACACTGCAGAGCTCAAAACATGTGAACTAAAGACCCCACTGTATGAACACTGCTGAGCTTACATGTGAACTAATGACCCCACTGTATGAACACTGCTGAGCTTACAACATGCAAACTAATGACCCCACTGTATGAACACTGCTGAGCTCACAACATGTGAAGTAATGACCTCACTGTATGAACACTGCTGAGCTCACAACATGAGAACTAGTGAACCCACTGTATGAACACTGCAGAGCTTACATGTGAACTAATGACCCCACTGTATGAACACTGCTGAGCTTACAACATGCAAACTAATGACCCCACTGTATGAACACTGCTGAGCTCACAACATGTGAAGTAATGACCTCACTGTATGAACACTGCTGAGCTCACAACATGTGAACTAATGACCCCACTGTATGAACACTGCTGAGCTTACATGTGAACTAATGACCCCACTGTATAAACACTGCTGGGCTCACAACATGTGAACCAATATCCACACTGTATGAACACTGCTGAGCTTACATGTGAACTAATGACCCCACTGTATGAACACTGCAGAGCTCAAAACATGTGAACTAATGACCCCACTGTATGAACACTGCTGAGCTCAAAACATGTGAACTAATGACCCCACTGTATAAACACTGCTAATCTCACAACATGTGAACTAATGACCCCACTGTATAAACACTGCTGAGCTCACAACATGCAAACTAATGACCCCACTGTATGAACACTGCTGAGCTCAAAACATGTGAAGTAATGACCTCACTGTATGAACACTGCTGAGCTTACATGTGAACTAATGACCTCACTGTATAAACCCTGCTGAACTCACAACATGTGAACTAATGACCCTACTGTATGAACACTGCTGCGCTCATAACATGTGAACTAATGACCACACTGTATAAACACTGCTGAGCTCACAACATGTGAACTAATGACGCCACTGTATAAACACTGCTGAGCTCACAACATGTGAACTAATGACCCCACTGTATGAACACTGCTGAGCTCACAACATGTGAACTAATGACCCCACTTTATAAACACTGCTGAGCTTACTACTTGTGAACTAATGACCTCACTGTATAAACACTGCTGAGCTCACAACATGTGAACTAATGACTCCACTGTATGAACACTGCTAAGCTCACAACATGTGAGCTAATGACCCCACTGTATGAACACTGCTGAGCTCACATGTGAACTAATGACCCCACTGTATGCACACTTCTGTGCTCAAAACATGTGAACTAATGACCCCACTGTATAAACACTGCTGAGCTCACTACATGTGAACTAATGACCCCACTGTATAAACACTGCTGAGTTCAGAACAAGTGCACTAATGACCACACTGTATGAACACTGCTGAGCTCACAACATGTGAACTAATGACTCCACTGTATAAACACTGCAGAGCTAACAACATGTGAACCAATGACCCCACTGTATAAACACTGCAGAGCTCACAACATGTGAACTAATGACCCCACTGTATGAACACTGCTGAGCTCCCAAAATGTGAACTAATGACCCCACTGTATGAAAACCGCTGAGCTTACAACATGTGAACTAATGATCTCACGGTATAAACACTGCTGAGCTCAAAACATGTGAACTAATGACCCCAGTGCATAAACACTGCTGAGCTCACAACATGTGAATTAATGACACCACTGTATGAACACTGCTGAACTCACTACATGTGAATTAATGACCCCACTGTATGAACACTGCTGAGCTCACATGTAAACTAATGACCCCACTGTATGAACACTGCTGAGCTCACAACATGTGAATTAATGACACCACTGTATGAACACTGCTGAACTCACTACATGTGAATTAAATGACCCCACTGTATGAACGCTGCTGAGCTCACAACATGTAAACTAATGACCCCACTGTATGAACACTGCTGTACTCACAACATGTGAACTAATTACCCCACTGTATAAACCCTGTAGAGCTCACAACATCTGAACTAATGACCCCACTGTATGAACACTGCTGAACTCATGACCCCACTGTATGAACACTGCTGAGCTCACAACATGTGAATTAATGACACCACTGTATGAACACTGCTGAGCTCACGACATGTGAATTAATGACCCCACTGTATAAACCCTGCAGAGCTCACAACATGTGAACTAATGACCCACTGTATGAACACTGCTGAGCTCACATGTGAACTAATGACCTCCCTGTATGAACAATGCTGAGCTCACAACATGTGAACTAATGACCCCACTGTATGAACACTGCTGTACTCACAACATGTGAACTAATTACCCCACTGTATAAACCCTGTAGAGCTCACAACATCTGAACTAATGACCCCACTGTATGAACATTGCTGAACTCACAACATGTGAACTAATGACCTCCCTGTATGAACAATGCTGAGCTCACAACATGTGAACTAATGACCCCACTGTATGAACACTGCTGAGCTCACAACATGTGAACTAAAGACCCCACTGTATGAACACTGGTGAGCTCACATGTGAACTAATGACCCCACTGTATGAACACTGCTGAGCTCACATGTGAACTAATGACCTCCCTGTATGAACACTGCTGAGCTCACAACATGTGAACTAATGACCTCCCTGTATGAGCACTGCTGAGCTCACAACATGTGAACTAATGACCCCACTGTATAAACCCTGCTGAGCTCACAACATTTGAACTAATGACCCCACTGTATAAACACTGCTAATCTCACAACATGAGAACTAGTGACCCCACTGTATGAACACTGCAGAGCTCACAAAATGTGAACTGATGACCCCACTGTATGAACAGTGCTGAACTCACATGTGAACTAATGACCCCACTGTATAAACACTGCCGAGCTCACATGTGAACTAATGACCTCACTGTATAAAGACTGCTGAGCTCACAACATGTGAACTAATGACCCCACTGTATAAACACTGCTGAGCTCACAACATGTGAACTAATGACCCCACTGTATAAACACTGCTGAGCTCACAACATGTGAACTAATGACCCCACTGTATAAACACTGCTGAGCTCACAACATGTGAACTAATGACCCCACTGTATAAACACTGCTGAGCTCACAACATGTGAACTAATGACCCCACTGTATGAACACTGCTGAGCTCACAACATGTGAACTAATGACCCCACTGTAAAAAACACTGCTGAGCTCACAACATGTGAACTAATGACCCCACTGTATAAACACTGCTGAGCTCACAACATGTGAACTAATGACCACACTGTATAAACCCTGCTGAACTCACAACATGTGAACTAATGACCCCACTGTATGAACACTGCTGAGCTCACAACATGTGAACTCTGGCCTCCCTTCCAACACTCTTGCACCCCTCCAATCTATCCTAAACTCTGCAGCCCGTTTAATCCACCTCTCCCCTCGCTACTCCCCAGCCTCGCCACTCTGCCAATCCCTTCACTGGCTTCCCATCGCCCAACGACTCCAGTTCAAAACATTAACCATGACATACAAAGCCATGCACAACCTGTCTCCTCCCTACATCTGTGACCTAGTCTCCCGGTACCTACCTGCACGCAACCTTAGATCCTCACAAGATCTCCTTCTCTGCTCCGCTCTTATCTCCTCTTCCCACAATCGTGTACAAGATTTCTCCCGTGCATCCCCCATACTCTTGAACGCTCTACCTCAGCACATCAGACTCTCCACTACCGTGGAAAGCTTCAAGAGGAACCTCAAGACCCACCTCTTCCAACAAGCCTACAACCTACAATAGCCCTCAGCCCAGTAGACCACTGCGCAACCAGCTCTGTCCTCACCTATTGTACCATCACCCATTCCCTGTAGACTGTGAGCCCTCGCGGGCAGGGTCCTCTCTCCTCCTATACCAGTCTGTCTTGTACTGTTAATGATTGTTGTACGTATACCCTCTTTCACTTGTAAAGCGCCATGGAATAAATGGCGCTATAATAATAAATAATAATAATAATAATAACTAATGACCCCACTGTATAAACACTGCTGAGCTCACTACATGTGAACTAATGACCTCCCTGTATGAGCACTGCTGAGCTCACAACATGTGAACTAATGACCCCACTGTATAAACCCTGCTGAGCTCACAACATGTGAACTAATGACCACACTGTATAAACACTGCTAATCTCACAACATGAGAACTAATGACCCCACTGTATGAACACTGCTGAGCTCACATGTGAACTAATGACCCCCACTGTATAAACACTGCTGAGCTCACAACATGTGAACTGATGACCCCACTGTATGAACAGTGCTGAACTCACATGTGAACTAATGACCTCACTGTATAAAGACTGCTGAGCTCACAACATGTGAACTAATGACCCCACTGTATAAACACTGCTGAGCTCACAACATGTGAACTAATGACCCCACTGTATAAACACTGCTGAGCTCACAACATGTGAACTGATGACCCCACTGTATGAACAGTGCTGAACTCACATGTGAACTAATGACCCCACTGTATAAACACTGCTGAGCTCACAACATGTGAACTGATGACCCCACTGTATGAACAGTGCTGAACTCACATGTGAACTAATGACCCCACTGTATGAACACTGCTGAACTCACAACATGTGAACTAATGACCCCACTGTATGAACACTGCTGAGCTCACAACATGTGAACTAATGACCCCACTGTATGAACACTGCTGAACTCACAACATGTGAACTAATGACCCCACTGTATGAACACTGCTGCGCTCACAACATGTGAACTAATGACCCCACTGTATAAACACTGCTGAGCTCACAACATGTGAACTAATGACCCCACTGTATAAACACTGCTGCGCTCACAACATATGAACTAATGACCCCACTGCATGAACACTGCTGATCTCACAACATGTGAACTAATGACCCCACTGTATAAAACACTGCTCAGCTCACAAAATGTGAACTAATGACCCCACTGTATAAACACTGCTGAGCTCACAACATGTGAACTAATGCCCCACTGTATAAACACTGCTGAGCTCACAACATGTGAACTAATGCCCCCACTGTATAAACACTGCTGCGCTCACAACATGTGAACTAATGACCCCACTGTATGAACACTGCTGAACTCACAACATGTGAACTAATGACCCCACTGTATGAACACTGCTGAGCTCACAACATGTGAACTAATGACCCCACTGTATAAACACTGCTGCGCTCACAACATGTGAACTAATGACCCCACTGTATAAACACTGCTGAGCTCACAACATGTGAACTAATGACCCCACTGTATAAACACTGCTGCGCTCACAACATGTGAACTAATGACCCCACTGTATGAACACTGCTGAACTCACAACATGTGAACTAATGACCCCACTGTATGAACACTGCTGAGCTCACAACATGTGAACTAATGACCCCACTGTATAAACACTGCTGAGCTCACAACACGTAAACTAATGACCCCACTGTATAAACACTGCTGGGCTCACAACATGTGAACCAATATCCACACTGTATGAACACTGCTGAGCTTACAACATGTGAACTAATGACCCCACTGTATGAACACTGCAGAGCTCAAAACATGTGAACTAAAGACCCCACTGTATGAACACTGCTGAGCTTACATGTGAACTAATGACCCCACTGTATGAACACTGCTGAGCTTACAACATGCAAACTAATGACCCCACTGTATGAACACTGCTGAGCTCACAACATGTGAAGTAATGACCTCACTGTATGAACACTGCTGAGCTCACAACATGAGAACTAGTGAACCCACTGTATGAACACTGCAGAGCTTACAACATGTGAACTAATGACCCCACTGTATGAACACTGCTGAGCTTACATGTGAACTAATGACCCCACTGTATAAACACTGCTGAGCTCACAACATGTGAACTAATGACCCCACTGTATAAACACTGCTGGGCTCACAACATGTGAACCAATATCCACACTGTATGAACACTGCTGAGCTTACAACATGTGAACTAATGACCCCACTGTATGAACACTGCAGAGCTCAAAACATGTGAACTAATGACCCCACTGTATGAACACTGCTGAGCTCAAAACATGTGAACTAATGACCCCACTGTATAAACACTGCTAATCTCACAACATGTGAACTAATGACCCCACTGTATAAACACTGCTGAGCTCACAACATGCAAACTAATGACCCCACTGTATGAACACTGCTGAGCTCAAAACATGTGAAGTAATGACCTCACTGTATGAACACTGCTGAGCTTACATGTGAACTAATGACCTCACTGTATAAACCCTGCTGAACTCACAACATGTGAACTAATGACCCTACTGTATGAACACTGCCTCGCTCATAACATGTGAACTAATGACCACACTGTATAAACACTGCTGAGCTCACAACATGTGAACTAATGACGCCACTGTATAAACACTGCTGAGCTCACAACATGTGAACTAATGACCCCACTGTATGAACACTGCTGAGCTCACAACATGTGAACTAATGACCCCACTTTATAAACACTGCTGAGCTTACTACTTGTGAACTAATGACCTCACTGTATAAACACTGCTGAGCTCACAACATGTGAACTAATGACTCCACTGTATGAACACTGCTAAGCTCACAACATGTGAGCTAATGACCCCACTGTATGAACACTGCTGAGCTCACATGTGAACTAATGACCCCACTGTATGAACACTTCTGTGCTCAAAACATGTGAACTAATGACCCCACTGTATAAACACTGCTGAGCTCACTACATGTGAACTAATGACCCCACTGTATAAACACTGCTGAGTTCAGAACAAGTGCACTAATGACCACACTGTATGAACACTGCTGAGCTCACAACATGTGAACTAATGACTCCACTGTATAAACACTGCAGAGCTAACAACATGTGAACCAATGACCCCACTGTATAAACACTGCAGAGCTCACAACATGTGAACTAATGACCCCACTGTATGAACACTGCTGAGCTCCCAAAATGTGAACTAATGACCCCACTGTATGAAAACCGCTGAGCTTACAACATGTGAACTAATGATCTCACGGTATAAACACTGCTGAGCTCAAAACATGTGAACTAATGACCCCACTCTATGAACACTGCTGAGCTCTAAACGTGAACTAATGACCCCACTGTATAAACACTGCTGAGCTCACAACATGTGAATTAATGACACCACTGTATGAACACTGCTGAACTCACTACATGTGAATTAATGACCCCACTGTATGAACACTGCTGAGCTCACATGTAAACTAATGACCCCACTGTATGAACACTGCTGAGCTCACAACATGTGAATTAATGACACCACTGTATGAACACTGCTGAGCTCACAACATGTGAATTAATGACCCCACTGTATGAACACTGCTGAACTCACTACATGTGAATTAAATGACCCCACTGTATGAACACTGCTGAGCTCACAACATGTAAACTAATGACCCCACTGTATGAACACTGCTGAGCTCACAACATGTAAACTAATGACCCCACTGTATGAACACTGCTGAGCTCACAACATGTGAATTAATGACACCACTGTATGAACACTGCTGAGCTCACGACATGTGAATTAATGACCCCACTGTATAAACCCTGCAGAGCTCACAACATGTGAACTAATGACCCCACTGTATGAACACTGCTGAGCTCACATGTGAACTAATGACCTCCCTGTATGAACAATGCTGAGCTCACAACATGTGAACTAATGACCCCACTGTATGAACACTGCTGTACTCACAACATGTGAACTAATTACCCCACTGTATAAACCCTGTAGAGCTCACAACATCTGAACTAATGACCCCACTGTATGAACACTGCTGAACTCACAACATGTGAACTTATGACCTCCCTGTATGAACAATGCTGAGCTCACAACATGTGAACTAATGACCCCACTGTATGAACACTGCTGAGCTCACAACATGTGAACTAAAGACCCCACTGTATGAACACTGGTGAGCTCACATGTGAACTAATGACCCCACTGTATGAACACTGCTGAGCTCACAACATGTGAACTAATGACCTCCCTGTATGAGCACTGCTGAGCTCACAACATGTGAACTAATGACCCCACTGTATAAACCCTGCTGAGCTCACAACATTTGAACTAATGACCCCACTGTATAAACACTGCTGAGCTCACAACATGTGAACTAATGACCCCACTGTATAAACACTGCTGAGCTCACAACATGTGAACTAATGACCCCACTGTATAAACACTGCTGAGCTCACAACATGTGAACTAATGACCCCACTGTATAAACACTGCTGAGCTCACAACATGTGAACTAATGACCCCACTGTATAAACACTGCTGAGCTCACAACATGTGAACTAATGACCCCACTGTATGAACACTGCTGAGCTCACAACATGTGAACTAATGACCCCACTGTAAAAAACACTGCTGAGCTCACAACATGTGAACTAATGACCCCACTGTATAAACACTGCTGAGCTCACAACATGTGAACTAATGACCACACTGTATAAACCCTGCTGAACTCACAACATGTGAACTAATGACCCCACTGTATGAACACTGCGGAGCTCATAACATGTGAACTAATGACCACACTGTATAAACACTGCTGAGCTCACAACATGTGAACTAATGACCCCACTGTATGAACACTGCTGAGCTCACAACATGTGAACTCTGGCCTCCCTTCCAACACTCTTGCACCCCTCCAATCTATCCTAAACTCTGCAGCCCGTTTAATCCACCTCTCCCCTCGCTACTCCCCAGCCTCGCCACTCTGCCAATCCCTTCACTGGCTTCCCATCGCCCAACGACTCCAGTTCAAAACATTAACCATGACATACAAAGCCATGCACAACCTGTCTCCTCCCTACATCTGTGACCTAGTCTCCCGGTACCTACCTGCACGCAACCTTAGATCCTCACAAGATCTCCTTCTCTGCTCCGCTCTTATCTCCTCTTCCCACAATCGTGTACAAGATTTCTCCCGTGCATCCCCCATACTCTTGAAGGCTCTACCTCAGCACATCAGACTCTCCACTACCGTGGAAAGCTTCAAGAGGAACCTCAAGACCCACCTCTTCCAACAAGCCTACAACCTACAATAGCCCTCAGCCCAGTAGACCACTGCGCAACCAGCTCTGTCCTCACCTATTGTACCATCACCCATTCCCTGTAGACTGTGAGCCCTCGCGGGCAGGGTCCTCTCTCCTCCTATACCAGTCTGTCTTGTACTGTTAATGATTGTTGTACGTATACCCTCTTTCACTTGTAAAGCGCCATGGAATAAATGGCGCTATAATAATAAATAATAATAATAATAATAATAACTAATGACCCCACTGTATAAACACTGCTGAGCTCACTACATGTGAACTAATGACCCCACTCTATGAACACTGCTGAGCTCACATGTGAACTAATGACCTCCCTGTATGAGCACTGCTGAGCTCACAACATGTGAACTAATGACCCCACTGTATAAACCCTGCTAATCTCACAACATGAGAACTAATGACCCCACTGTATGAACACTGCTGAGCTCACATGTGAACTAATGACCCCCACTGTATAAACACTGCTGAGCTCACAACATGTGAACTGATGACCCCACTGTATGAACAGTGCTGAACTCATGACCCCACTGTATGAACACTGCTGAGCTCACAACATGTGAACTAATGACCTCACTGTATAAAGACTGCTGAGCTCACAACATGTGAACTAATGACCCCACTGTATAAACACTGCTGAGCTCACAACATGTGAACTAATGACCCCACTGTATAAACACTGCTGAGCTCACAACATGTGAACTAATGACCCCACTGTATAAACACTGCTGAGCTCACAACATGTGAACTGATGACCCCACTGTATGAACAGTGCTGAACTCACATGTGAACTAATGACCCCACTGTATAAACACTGCTGAGCTCACAACATGTGAACTGATGACCCCACTGTATGAATAGTGCTGAACTCACATGTGAACTAATGACCCCACTGTATAAACACTGCTGAGCTCACAACATGTGAACTAATGACCCCACTGTATAAACACTGCTGAGCTCACAACATGTGAACTAATGACCCCACTGTATGAACACTGCTGAGCTCACAACATGTGAACTAATGACCCCACTGTATAAACACTGCTGAGCTCACAACATGTGAACTAATGACCCCACTGTATAAACACTGCTGAGCTCACAACATGTGAACTAATGACCCCACTGTATGAACACTGCTGAGCTCACAACATGTGAACTAATGACCCCACTGTATGAACACTTCTGTGCTCAAAACATGTGAACTAATGACCCCACTGTATAAACACTGCTGAGCTCACTACATGTGAACTAATGACCCCACTGTATAAACACTGCTGAGCTCACAACATGTGAACTAATGACCCCACTGTATAAACACTGCTGAGTTCAGAACAAGTGAACTAATGACCACACTGTATGAACACTGCTGAACTCACTACATGTGAACTAATGACCCCACTGTATAAACACTGCTGAGCTCACAACATGTGAACTAATGACTCCACTGTATGAACACTGCTGAGCTCACAACATGTGAACCAATGACCCCACTGTATAAACACTGCAGAGCTCACAACATGTGAACCAATGACCCCACTGTATAAATACTGCTGAGCTCACAACATGTGAACTAATGACCCCACTGTATAAACACTGCAGAGCTCACAAAATGTGAACTAATGACCCCACTGTATGAACACTGCTGAGCTTACAACATGTGAACTAATGACCCCACTGTATGAACACTGCTGAGCTGACAACATGTAAATTAATGACCCCACTGTATGAACACTGCTGAGCTCACAACATGTGAACTAATGACCCCACTGTATGAACACTGCTGAACTCATGACCCCACTGTATGAACACTGCTGAGCTCACATGTGAATTAATGACACCACTGTATGAACACTGCTGAGCTCACAACATGTGAACTAATTACCCCACTGTATAAACCCTGCAGAGCTCACAACATGTGAACTAATGACCCCACTGTATGAACACTGCTGAGCTCACATGTGAACTATTGACCTCCCTGTATGAACAATGCTGAGCTCACAACATGTGAACTAATGACCCCACTGTATGAACACTGCTGAGCTCACATGTGAACTAATGACCCCACTGTATAAACACTGCTGAGCTCACAACATTTGAACTAATGACCCCACTGTATAAACACTGCTGAGCTCACAACATGTGAAGTAATGACCTCACTGTATGAACACTGCTGGGCTCACAACATGTGAAACAATATCCACACTGTATGAATACTGCTGAGCTTACAACATGAGAACTAGTGACCCCACTGTATAAACACTGCTGGGCTCACAACATGTGAAACAATATCCACACTGTATGAACACTGCTGAGCTCAAAACGTGAACTAATGACCCCACTGTATAAACACTGCTGAGCTCACAACATGTGAACTAATGACCCTACTGTATAAACACTGCCAAGCTCACAACATGTGAACTAATGACCTCCCTGTATGAGCACTGCTGAGCTCACATGTGAACTAATTACCCCACTGTATAAACCCTGCTGAGCTCACAACATTTGAACTAATGACCCCACTGTATAAACACTGCTGAGCTCACAACATGTGAAGTAATGATCTCACTGTATGAACACTGCTGAGCTCACAACAGTTAACTAATGACCCCACTGTATAAACACTGCTAATCTCACAACTTGAGAACTAGTGACCCCACTGTATAAACACTGCTGGGCTCACATGTGAACTAATGACCCCCACTGTATAAACACTGCTGAGCTCACAACATGTGAACTGATGACCCCACTGTATGAACAGTGCTGAACTCACATGTGAACCAATATCCACACTGTATGAATACTGCTGAGCTTACAACATGTGAACTAATGACCCCACTGTATGAACACTGCTGAGCTCAAAACGTGAACTAATGACCCCACTGTATAAACACTGCTGAGCTCACAACATGTGAACTAATTACCCCACTGTATGAACACTGCTGAGCTCACAACATGTGAACTAATTACCCCACTGTATGAACACTGCTGAGCTCACAACATGTGAACTAAGGACCCCACTGTATTAACACTGCTGCGCTCACAACATGTGAACTAATGCCCCCACTGTATGAACACTGCTGAACTCACAACATGTGAACTAATGACCCCACTGTATAAACACTGCTGAACTCACAACATGTGAACTAATTACCCCACTGTATAAACCCTGCTGAGCTCACAACATGTGAACTAATGACCCCACTGTATTAACACTGCTGCGCTCACAACATGTGAACTAATGACCTGACTGTATGAACACTGCTGAACTCACAAAATGTGAACTAATGACCCCACTGTATGAACACTGCTGAACTCACAACATGTGAACTAATGACCCCACTGTATAAACACTGCTGAGCTCACAACATGTGAACTAATGACCCCACTGTATAAACACTGCTGCGCTCACAACATGTGAACTAATGACCCCACTGTATGAACACTGCTGAACTCACAACATGTGAACTAATGACCCCACTGTATGAACACTGCTGAGCTCACAACATGTGAACTAATGACCCCACTGTATGAACACTGCTGAACTCACAACATGTGAACTAATGACCCCACTGTATGAACACTGCTGCGCTCACAACATGTGAACTAATGACCCCACTGTATAAACACTGCTGAGCTCACAACATGTGAACTAATGACCCCACTGTATAAACACTGCTGCGCTCACAACATATGAACTAATGACCCCACTGCATGAACACTGCTGATCTCACAACATGTGAACTAATGACCCCACTGTATAAAACACTGCTCAGCTCACAAAATGTGAACTAATGACCCCACTGTATAAACACTGCTGAGCTCACAACATGTGAACTAATGCCCCACTGTATAAACACTGCTGAGCTCACAACATGTGAACTAATGACCCCACTGTATAAACACTGCTGCGCTCACAACATGTGAACTAATGACCCCACTGTATGAACACTGCTGAACTCACAACATGTGAACTAATGACCCCACTGTATGAACACTGCTGAGCTCACAACATGTGAACTAATGACCCCACTGTATAAACACTGCTGCGCTCACAACATGTGAACTAATGACCCCACTGTATAAACACTGCTGAGCTCACAACATGTGAACTAATGACCCCACTGTATAAACACTGCTGCGCTCACAACATGTGAACTAATGACCCCACTGTATGAACACTGCTGAACTCACAACATGTGAACTAATGACCCCACTGTATGAACACTGCTGAGCTCACAACATGTGAACTAATGACCCCACTGTATGAACACTGCTGAACTCACAACATGTGAACTAATGACACCACTGTATAAACACTGCTGAGCTCACAACATGTGAACTAATGACCCCACTGTATAAACACTGCTGAGCTCACAACATGTGAACTAATGACCTCCCTGTATGAACACTGCTGAGCTCACAACATGTGAACTAATGACCCCACTGTATGAACACTGCTGAGCTCACAACATGTGAACTAATGACACCACTGTATGAACACTGCTGAGCTCACAACATGTGAACTAATGACCCCACTGTATAAACACTGCTGAACTCACAACATGTGAACTAATGACCTTACTACTCATAAATAGCTGACTGTACACATATTCGGGGTTCTGAATTCTGATGTGAACTGATTGACTGAATATGTGAACCATTCCACCTATCCTCTTGCACCCATAATTTACATCTCTCCCTCTTCTGGTTCTCTTGTAGATTGAAGTGGGTCGGGTTTTCTGCTGCTCAGTCTCCAAAGCAGGAAGAACATTTGGATAAAGTTACTGCAGCATCAAACTAGTTCCGATTTCCAAATCTATTGTTGGAAAGGGCGTGGAGCTGTAACTAAAATCCCTAAGAAGCTACGTGAGGAGCAGTAGAAGGTGCACGGCCCCAGTCTGGCTCTGGATCTCCATCCCAGTTCTTGGTACGGACTTAAATATAATGGAAGCCACAAAATGAAGACCCATAAGGTCGTTAGGAGGTTCCCTGTGAGTCTTCACCATGATGAGTATCAATGAAGCTCGGCAGCAGAGAGCCATGAAGAACTTGCTAGATAGATGCAAGGAGGGAAATCTGAGGTCTCCTCAGGGTGAACATCAAATAAGAAAGATTTCAGAAACCTGTAAACCCTAACCCAGGTGTAGAGCAGGGCGCACACTGTCCGTCCGGACGAACCGAAGGGCCACAAAACCAGGAGTTTCTGCAGCAGAAACGTCCATGTCCTCCACCAATCATCACCCTAACACAGCTTTTTGATGAAGATTTAGAAAAACATTTAACTTTAATGGGAAAACTATCTCCCATCGTGCACGCCGCGCTGGTTTTTCACATCTTACTGTAAGGAGAATCTTCCCAAAACAGTACTTTTTAACCCCTTCACCACACGGTGATTTTCTGTTTTCATTTTTTATTTCCCTTCTTCCAAGAGCCATAACTTTTTATTTTTCCGCCAGTACAGCCATATCAGCGCCTGTTTTCTGTGGGACGAGTTGCACTTTTGAACGACCCCATTAATTCTGCTCCATATTGTACTGGAAAATGGGAAAAAAAAATCGAAGTGCAATGAAATTGCAAAAAAAGTGAAATTCGACGATTGTTTCATTTTATTTCCCATGTCACTATATGGTAACCCTGACCTGGCAGTCTGATGCCCGGGTCACTACGAGATCGGAGATACGGTACCCAACATGGAAAGTTTAATTTTTAATTGGTGAAAAAAAATTCAGAAAAAAAAAAAGAATAGTGCTTTTGTCACCATTTTCTGTTCTGGTTGTTCGGGTTCTGGGGCTCAATGACTGCCTATTTTTTGCATCAAAACATTGTATCTTCCCAAAAGTGGCATCAATCAAAGCGATTGCTACCAGCTTTGGGAAGATACAATGTTTTGATTTCCTGTTATTGCAATGTTGCTGAGACCAGAGACTTGTATTTCTGGCAGTTTGATTTTTTTCTCGCCGCGCCGTGTACTGATCAAATTAAGTGATGTTATATTTTGATAGATCAGACATTTCTGAAGACGGCGATATATTTGTATATGTGTATATTTGTTTTGTTATCGTTTTTTTCTTTACACATTTGATTGATTTTCTTCGTCTCCTCAGGACTTTCTGCCTCCACAGTCCGATTACTTCTGCTGTTCAGAGCAATTCATTGTCCGCACCGATCCATACAGCGGGAATGCTGATCTCCTGTGGATGATGGCGCTAGGCCGGCGTTCTCAGGAGCTATATCATGACACTGGTCACCAGCTGGCCCCCGAATGTCACGACAATCCATCGGCACTCCGCGATCGCATCACGGGAGTACTGATGGTGGCGGGGAATGGCGCGCTCCCCGCCAGAGCGCATTAAATCCCACTGTCAGAGATAGACAGCAGGATATAACTAGTTAACAGGTGCAAGTGAATCTCTGATCTTTGATCCACCCGCGTCTGTGAGCGCCACATCAGTTGATTACATCAATAGATGTGTGGGGAAACATGTGGGCTTGCCGCCTGAGCCCACATTACAGGGACAGACACGGCCTTGGGAGTGCCAGTACGTCAAAGGTTGTGGAGGGGTTAAACTGTATATATCAGTAAAATGTGACAGAGGGACAGAGACTGTCAGAATAAGCAACTGATAGAGTAACCATTGTTATAATGTTTGTTTCATAAAGCAATAATGCACATGAAGATAAGACGCTGTAATAAGCTCATCAGGGAAACCCGCTTCTTTCTCCTCCAGAATCGACCCGCCATTATCTAAGTGTCACTTCTGAAGGAAAATCTGTGTTCAGGGAAGACCTTCCCATTACTGAGAGGAGACGACAGATGATACAGATAAGGGAAGGGGCGGAGCTTTGCCTCTAGCTCCTCCCTTTGCATATACTGCCCTCTGCTTCTAGCTCCTCCCTCTGCCTCTAGCCCCTTACTTTGCCTCTAGCCCTCCCTTTGCCTCTACACCCTCCCTCTAGCTCCTCCCTCTGTCTCTAGTTACTCCCTTTGCCTCTAGCCCCTTTCTTTGCATATAGCTCCTCCCTCTGCCTCTAGCCCTCCCTTTGCCTCTATTTCCTCCCTCCTCTGCCTCTACTGCCCTCTGCTTCAAGCTCCTCCCTCTGCCTCTAGTTACTCCCTTTGCCTCTAGCCCCTTTCTTTGCATCCAGCTCCTTCCTCTGCCCCTAGCCCCTCCATCTGCCTCTAGCCCCTCCATCTGCCTCTAGCCCCTCCATCTGCCTCTAGCCCCTCCATCTGCCTCTGGTACCATTTTTTGGCAGGTTCTACGTTTTGATCGCCTGTTATTGCACTTTGCACAAAATTTGTGACAACCATAAAACGTAATTTTGGCATTTGGAATTTTTTTTTTGCTACTATGCCGTTTAACAATCAGGTTAATTGATTTTTTATTTTGATAGATCGGGCGTTTCTGAACGCGGCGATATCAAATGTGTGTATTTTTTTTATTATTGTTTAAATTTTCAATGGGACGAATGGGGGTGATTTGAACTTTTAGGTTTTTTTAATTTTTTTAAATTTTACTATTTCCACAAGGGGACTATAAGGATCATGTCACGCTGTACTCTCAGATGTACAATAGCAGTACAGCACAGTAATGTGGGACAGAGAGGATTCCTGAAACTACCTGAGAAGGTAGTTAGCTGGTAAACCACTAGGGGGGCATTAGAGTTGAGAAAACGTATGAGCAGAGAATTCCCTAGCAGAGGTAATACTAGTCAATCCCACCAGATGGCAGTAGAATCGTCAGAAAGCCGTGTCACAACATGAGGTCTTGTAAATACACAGGGGCAAATTCTAAACGTAGTCAGAGGGAAGAAAACAGTCAGTAGCCGGGAAATCAGAACTCAGAAGCGAGGGAGAATGGGAAGACAAGAACGGAATCAAGGTAAACAGATAAGGAACGAACAGGGAGACAGCGGGAGAGACACTGACAAGACGGAAACAGAGAACAGAGGAGGTAACAACAGGTCAGGTGAACACGGAGGTCAGGAGGGGGCAGGGCAGACAACAGGTAACTCACGAGCAGAACACAGCAGAGAGAGCAGAAATATCACTGGCAAAGTCCCAGAGAAACAGTGCCCTAATAAAGCAGCTTGACCTCCAGAACGAGGCAGGAAGGATTAACCCCTAACGTGACCTGTACCAGAAGTGAAACTAAAAAAAAAAAGGCTCAGCTGCAGTCTGATCGCTTGTTCATTTCTGCTGATCAGAGCTGCACAGCTCAGGCCAGGAGAAATGCTCATCTTCTGTTACATGCAGCGCTCTGTCGGCTGTAACAGGAACTATGTCATGATAGTGACAGGAATTATTACATGTCCCGTTGCTACCGTGCAACCATTGGCTCCCCGTGATCGCGCCACAGGGTCTCCAGTGGCGGCAGGGAATGGCGATTTCCCCGATGCGGCCATTTAAATCGCACTGTCACATTTTGACTGCGTGATCTAAGGGTTTAATAAGTGCAAGTGGATTGCGGATCCACCTGCACCTATTAGCCGCACATGTCTGCTGTTCAAATCAGCAGACATATGCGGGGATCACCACTGGCTCACCGCAGGAGCTGGCGGTGATTACCCTTTCATGATTTAGGACGTATTGGTATGTCCTAGGTTGTGAAGAGGTTAATTTTCCCCACTAATATGTTGCCTTAGCCCCAAATCTTTAATTTTCACAAGGGTAATAAGAGAAAGTGTATTGTAACTTCTTCTGAGTACAGGAATACGCCATACGTAGTGGAAAACTACTGTTTGGGTGCACGGCAGGTCTCGGAAGGGAAGGAGCGTCATTTGACTTTGAATGCAAAATGGGCTGGCATTTGCTAAGGATTCCATGTCGCATTTGGAGAGCCCCTGAGGTGCCTAAACAGTGGAGCTCCCCTACAAGTGACCCCACTTTGGAAACTACACCCCTATTTTTTTTGTTGGAGGAAGAGGAGCCATGGCACTGTTCAAGAACCTTTGTGCTACTAGTAAATGGAAGCCCTCAGTATTTCCGATAGCAGATGACAGAGTAGAGACTTGATTTTTTTGTGGAATGAATTGAAGCTTTTATTGGGAGTATTCTGCTTGACAATGGATTACCTTTATCCCGTGCTGTACGCTGAGTGCACGCACGCACGCGCACACACACACGCGCACACACACAATTATAGCTTCTTCTGAACTCTAAAAAGTGCATGTTTCAAGAGGCACATGACGAGATGGTGTGTGTCGGTGCGCAAATATTTGAGCAGCTACGATCAGAAGAAGGTGACGGCGATGAATGGCAATTACTGTCTCAAGAAGTGGATGATTATGAGGCACAGTTGTCAGCAAGTGAGATGAAGTCTAGAAGTCAGGAGGAGGAATAGACTGTGGAAGACAAGGTGGTGGACGATGAAGTCACTGACCCAACATGGCGAGGTGCCATGCAGAGCGAGGACAGCAGCGCAGAGGGGGAGGGATCCACTACACTGCAACATGCAGGAGAGGCAGAGGAAAAAAGTAGGCAACTATTCCCCATACCACCCAGAAATGTGGCAAGTTCACAGGCTAGGGGGGTTAGGTGTTTCCCAGTCTGGCACCTTTTTAAAGAAAGTGCGGATGATAAGAGAATGGTCATTTGCAACCTGTGCCATACCAATATCAGTAAGAGTCAGACCACTAACAACCTGTCCACCACCAGCATGCTCAGGTACATGTCATCAAAGCACCCAACTAGGTGGGCTGTAAGCCTGAGTCCACAATCAGTGTCTGTGGGTTACACCACTGCCTCATCCCCTGTGTTACGTGCTTGCCTCTCTCCAGGACGCAGGTTTGGATGCCTCCCACCCTGTTCCTGTTATTGCACATTTGCATGCACAATCAACAACCACGTTTGGTTCTTTGTCCCAGCGGCGTTGGAATGTAAGAGGTGACTACCCAGTCACCCACAGGCCCAAACACTAAATGAGCACATTTTTAGACTGCTTGCTATGGAAATGTTGCCATTTAGGCTTTTAGACACTGAGGCTTTCTGCAACCTCATGGCAGCGGCCGTCAATCGGTACTCGTTCCCCAGCCACCACTATTTTTCCCGGTATGCCATCCCCTTTACACCAGCACGTGTCCCATAACATCACCCATGCCCTGACCAACGCAGTTACTGGGAAGGTCCACTTATCGACTGACATATGGACAAGTTTCTTTTTGTCAGGAACGCTACATTTCCCTGTTGACACACTGGATGCGCCTGTACCCCCTACACCAGTTCCTGTGACCCCTCCTCCATCTCTGAATTGTCATCTTGGAGCATGTTGTCCATATCAGTCACAGACTCGAAGCACTGCCTTGGGGAAGAACAACAGGCTCTGCTGAAACTAATTTGTTTAGGTGATAAACACACACCACCGCAAAGTTGTGGAAAGCTCTAACAGACCAGACAGATAGGAGGCTCTTGCCGCTGAACCTACAAGCAGGCATGGTGGGGTCTCATAATGGCTGTAATCTGGTGGTAGCTCTGAGGCTTGGGACACTGTCACAAGTACCAGGCCTGGCTGATGTGTTAAACTTAGTGGTTTAGCAGTTTCTGAAAAGCTACCCAGATGTCCCTGAGCTACATCTGAAGGTGCGTCGCGTGTGTACATATTTCCACAAGTCACCTACAGCTGCCGCCGGTCTGGAAGTGCTGCAGCAGCGCTTACAAGTGCGAGCTCACGGACTGGTGTGCAACCTGACCACACACTGGACCTCTACATTACACAGGTTGTAAAGGCTTTGTGACCAGCAGAGGGCAGTAGTTGAATAACAGCTACAACATGTCAGTCAGTATTCCGGTCAGCATCACCAGCGTGATCATCCGAATTCTGTATCTACTCAAATGCTCACTATTAAAGAGGAAGCTTTGCATGTTTGCGAGGTGGAGATAGGTGGAGTTATACTGCACAGCCTCATCTCATCTTCTTACAGCTGATTGGGTGATGAGGAGGATGAGGCAGGGGAGAAGGAACAGGCGATGGTTGTCTGCGCCAGAAGGTACTATCCACTCCAGCCTCATCTCGTTTGTTCAGTGTGGATGGGCTGAAGAGGAGAAGAAGATGGAGATTGTCCTCTTGGTGGGGATAGGGAAGTCTTGTCGGGAGTATGGCACACATGGCTGACTTTATGTTCCCTTGCCTTTCCTATGACCCTCGCGTTATTTGTATTTTGGCCAACAGTGATTACTGGTTATTCACCATTCTCGACCCACAATAGAAGGAGAACTTTCCAACTCTTCTTCCTGTGGTGCAGAGGGCTAGTAAAACGTTGCAATACCAGAAGGCCATAGTTGAACAATTACTACTAAAATTCTCATTTCACAACACTGACAGCATGACAGCAGAGGTCATAGTACCTTGTGCAACCAAGGAGGAGAGATGAGGGAGACACACACACATACACCATGTCCAACAGAGGCAGGGAAAGACTAGCAAAGATCTGGGACGTTTCATTAGACCTTCCCAGGCCCTCAAGCGCACAATAGTCTGCCAAGGAAGGAAACGTTTTGGAAGCTGGTGAAGGAATACCAAGCCCAGAGTACCAGCGTCCTCCGTAATTCCTCTGTGCCGTACCACTATTAGGTATCCAAGCTGGACACGTGGCATGAACTGTTCCTCTACACCTTGGTGGTGTTGGCATGATGATAGTTTTTTTTTCAGAGCGGATTTGTAGTGCCGCTGGGGGCATAATAACTGAAAGGCGCATTCACCTGACAACTGAAAGTGCTGACTCAAAATGAACAAGGCCTGGACTGGCCAAGACTTCTCCACCCCACCGAATGACAAAGAATCAACTATGGATCAATATTTAAGAATATTCTGTAACTCCCACCAGAGGAAATCGCGGAATCTGCATTCTTCGCCCACAATACTGTCTCAGACTCTTCTGGGAAATCTCCATTTGTTACAGGGTTTGGCTGAGAACCTTCCCCTACTTATTTTATCTAAAAGCCTGTGAACAACTTCTCTCAGGACATCCTTAAAGTGAACCTGTCAGGTCCCCTCTGCCCCGGACCAGGAGCAGTTCTGGGTGCATATGGCTAATCCCTACCTAACTGTCCCTGTATACACTAGCATAGATATAGAGATCTGTATATAAAGTATTTCTAAAGATCTTATATCATATGCTAATCAGCTTGGGGACTAGTCCCCTGGGCGTTACTTCCTCTGGCCAGTCGGTTCTATTAGCATGTTAGTACACCCCTGTGGGCGTGCTATCATGCTAATGAATGTGCAGCGTCACAGGATGATCTCACTCACCTCTCCGCCACAATCGCGTCCGACACTAGATTTCGGCTCAGTGCGCATGACCCAGCAGTTTCGGTCATTCGCACTATGAAACCGGGTGTACGCGTCATTACCGAACCTGCGGGGAGGGCCGGATTGGGTCTCGCTTTCAGCCCTGCATTTGGGCGTGCACAGGCCACTTTTCGCGTGGTGAATGTGTAATATCTTTGTGCATTTGTAGATTGTGTAACACGACCATATAACATGTAGTCACGGCTGGGTCCAGTATTACAGCTCAGGCCTATTTATCGCTCTTAGTAGGAGGACCTGGTGAAGCCGCTATTTCCCTACAGAGCTGGGTCTCGCAGATAATGAAGAGGATGCTGCTCTCCACATAATGCTATGGTCACATAGCTGATGGGCAGGGATACAAAATCACACCCCCCTGACCTGATATTGATGCGCTATTCTATAGATAGGGGATCAGGGAAGCTGTCGTTGTCACTGGTGATAATTTTGGACACATACCACTTAGGGAATGTGCAATGACATTTTGGGGGCAGATCCCACCATGGAAACTACTATGAAGAATCCTGGAATGACCATCTGCATCTATTGCTGTGCGCAGGTTCAGGCTTTTGAGCATCTTTTACCCACTTCAGGTTTCTAAAACCAACAAGTGATTAAAAGAAGTGACCGCTCCATTCTTCTGGTGTTCTCCACTCGGAAAACGCTCTGTATTTTACAATGCAGATCAATGAAAAGGCTCAGAAGATGCCGGAATCTACAACTCCCAGCTTGTCCTTAACAATGGTGAGAAGATGCTGGGAGTTGTTGTTATCAGACTGCGGACCATACAGGAACCACAATACTGATAAGACGCAGGCAGCATCACAAATAATCATCTACATCCAGGTACCTTTATAGGTGACATCTTCTGAGTCGTTCCCGTCCTTTTTGTCTCCACGTAGTACAGATGCCATGATGAGGTTTTGTGCCCACCGCTCGTCTCTGAAGACCTCCATCTTTATTCTTCAGCAGCACTTCCCCACACAGCACCTTTACAAATAAAAGTATCATTATACTGCCCCATAAATATAAATATCTCCCATGCTGTGCCCCTGAATAAATAACTGCTGTGCTTCCTTCAAAAAAATATCCCCCCCACACTGCCCTTATCCAAAATACCTTCCACACTGCCTCTCTCCTTAATATACCCCCACGCTGCCTCTTTCCATAATGTCCCCATACACAGCTTCTCTCCATAGTGTCCCCTCCACACTGCTGTCTTTATAATATACCCACACACCGCCTCTCTCCATAATATCCCCCCATATTGCCCCTTTATTATTACTATTACTATTTATATATGCCACCCAAACTGCTCTTTTGTAATCCACCCACACACACACATATACCCAACATACCCTCCATTACCACTCCACACACACACACACACACACACACACAATACAATGCACCCTCCATTACCCCTCCCCCCACACAAATATAATACACCCCCACTACCCCCCCCCCCCCCCCCACACACACACACACACTACCCCATGCACCCCCCACACACACACACACAAACAATACAATGCACCCCGCAATACCCCCTCCCCACACATACACACACAAAATACAATGCACCACCCATTACCCCTCCCCCCCACACACACAATACAATGCACCCTCCATTACCCCCCCCCCCCCACACACACACACACACACAAAATACACTACCCCATCACTACACACTCCTGCCTCCCTCCCTCCCTCGGAATAAAGTAACCACCCCTGCCTGTCACAAAGCTGTGTTCCTTCATAAATGTTCCCTATTATGTGTCCTCAGCCCCTCCCCACTCATTCCCATTAATTAAACCTTTCATCTTCGGCTCCTCCATTGAGCGCTTACCGCTGCTTGATGTATCCTGTGTGGCGCCCGCAGCACAGTGATGACGTCAACAAGGTGCTGATCTCAACACGTTGCTGCACGTCAGGGGCTTAGTGCTGGAACACTGTTCAAATGTATTTACGTCTGTCACCGCCACCACCGCGCTCCTGAGCAGTGTGTGCATGCCGGGCACACTATCACACAGCAGGGCCGGCACAGCACAGCGGTGCCTCCTGGTCCTGCTGCAGCTAGTGTACGCACGGCAGATAATGCTGCCCGGACTGTACACTGCTGAGCACAGCGGCAGTGACTGCAGATTCAGCGTTCCACTACAGGCTTTGGCCCACTACAGGGACCGGCCTATCTGGCATTTGCCAGAATTGCCATATGGTCAGTCCGGGCCTGCTCCGGGGTCATGCGCACTGAGCTGAAATCCAGCGTCGGACGGTATGGGGGCGAAGAGGTGAGTGAGATCATTCTCTGACGCTGCACATTCATTAGCATGTTAGCACGCCCACAGGGGCCCACATGGGGGTACTAACATGCTAATGGAGTCGACTGGCTAGAGGAAGTAACGCCCAGTCCCTGCGCTCATTAGCATATGGTAAAAGATCTTTAGAAATACTTTATATAGAGATCTCTTTATCTATGCTAGTGTATACAGGGACGGTTAGGCAGGGATTAGCAATATGCACCCAGAACTGCTCGTGGTCCGAGGGTCATACTGGACCTGACAGGTTCACTTTAATATCTGGACTGAGGTTCAAGCTCATCTCGCTGTAGCAAGAGGCAAGGAGATACGGCCGACCAGGGACCAACGTTGTTCTCGGAAGTAAATTATGGCTTCCCAATAAAACAGTTTAAAGACTCAGTACAAAAACTGACTCTGAAGTTCATTGGTCTGTTCTAAATTATTCAATAAATTAACCTGGTCACCTTCCATCACCTCCACCTACAACCCACGTTAAACCTTCTGCACGCCTTTGAGGTTTCTCTACTACATCCGCTTGTGTTCAAGATCTTCTCCTATGTCAAGACTGCGCCGACCTCCATCTTTGAGCTGTAAGATAGTATGGGAGAATGGCGTCTATTTAGCAGACTAGAAGGGATATGGTCCTGAGGAGAGATGTTGGGTCTCTAAAAGGGAGATCAATGCCCCAATCTTGAAGTAATGCCATGCTAAGCATCTGTGCCGCCCCCGAGCATTCAGCTGCACTGCTCGGATCCGTGGTGGCTCGAGGGGTCTCCGGACCCGGGGGTCGTGCAGCCATTCAAATAAAGGGGGTATTTACAGGGGATTGTGTTAGAGTTCGTGACGCCACCTGTGGTATGTGGTAATTTGGAGTACCACCGCTGCCGCGTTGGAAGTACCCGGGGGTGATGGAATAGGGCAGCCAGGTGTTAGAACCCTCCACGGGTAGGGGGAATGCCCCGGGACTCGGTAATGGTGTCTGGGGAGTGCTGTTGGGTGTGAATGGGTCACTTGCGTACTCACTCAGTCCATTAAGCTGACACTGACAACTGGATAAACCAAAGTTCTTGATACCGCTGCCGCTGAGGGGAGCTTAGTTCGGGTCCCATCCCCAATGGTGCTGCCTGGTGATCCGCGACCTGCCTCCTGGCACTAAGTTTACTTCTCTGTTGGTCCCGATAGTATGGAACTTGCTGGGTCCCACTCCCCAGTGTGGCTAACTGTGGGAGCTTGCTCTCAGGGTTCACGCTTGGGATTTTCTGGACCGTTTGAGTGGAAAGTCCTATCCCCATCGTTGCATTAGTACCCCGATTTTGTAACGGGTGGAGAGCGATGGGATGGGATCTTGAAGGCTCTGTTCTCGTCGGGTAAATTGTCAGGTTGCCTGAAGCTACTCCCTGACCTAGGGTCCACGTACCCCGTCGTGCCCTGGTCCCAGCCCGGTGATGGTGCAAGGCTGCCAGCTGTCCTCCTCGACAGACCTGTGCCCCTTTCCACGATCCCCTGCGACTGGGGATCCAGCTCCTCCAGGCCCAGACCACTGTCTATCACCTAGATAGCTTCCTGGGAGCCCTACTCCTGACCTCCTCTCTCCTTCACTTCCAAACTCTCTCTCTCTGACACTCCTGACCTCCCCTAACCAACCCCCCAAGTGGGCGACCCTATTCCACTCAGGACGTCCACTGGTGTGTTTGGTGGGTGTGGTGCAGAGTGTACCTAGGATTTTGATTAGCTGATGTAGGCAACACCATGTAGTTGGGGACCCATAACCAAGAAGGAGGTGGATACTGCACAGAAGGGCAGATTGTGCAATACCCTGTGACGACCTGATAGTCTAGGGGCGTCACACATCTGCTTTAATGTATTCATCTGGGAGAGGCCCTAAAAGGTGGGTACTGGTCCGCACCAGTCTGCCCAGCAGATCTGATCCCTTCCCTTGAGACTGCTGCCCTTTGCTGTGCTCCTCATCAGCCAGTGTGCCTCTAGGACAGTGATGGCGAACCTATGGCACGCGTGCTAGACAGGGCACGCAGAGCCCTTTTTGCTGGCACGTGCGCTGTCGCCACATTCAGCCACTTTGAGCTGCCGGTGTGATTGCGCCAGCAGTTCAAAGTGGTGTTTAGCAGAGGAGACATTTCTCCTCGCTCTGACACGCCTCCTCTCCTGGGCTGCAGGCCTGTTGCCTAGGAGACGGAGGAGCGTCAGTAGGCGGCGCCGGCGTCTTGTGGCCGCGCGGGAACTGAAGTCACTGAGGACGCAGCAGTGGTGGAGCCAGTGCTAGAAGGTGAGGTTTTTTTTTTTTATTTTTAAGCTCTGTGCGGCTGTGCCAAGGTGTGGGGGACAGTGCCAGCATGGGGCAAACAAACATACAGAGCACGGGCCAAACACAGCACGGGCCAAACACAGCACGGGCCAAACACAGCACGGGCCAAACACAGCACGGGCCAAACACAGCACGGGCCAAACACAGCACGGGGCAAACACAGCACGGGGCAAACATGGAGAGCACGGGGCAAACATGGCTGCAAGGATGGGGGAAACGTGCAAAGATGGAGAGAAACGTGCAAAGATGGGGGAAACGTGCCAAGAGGGAGAGAAACATGCAAATATGGGGGAAACATGGCTGCAAGGATGGGGGTAAACATGACTGTAAGCATGGGTAGAAACATGACTGCAAGGATGGGGGAAACATGCAAGGATGGGGGGAAACATGCCAGGAAGGAATACATTTACCAGTATGGGGGATACATTTACCAGGATGTGGGGAAACATGCCAGGATGGGGAAAAATTCCAGGATGGAGAACATTTAGCAGGAAGGGTGACATTTATCAGGATGGGTTACATTTACCAGGATAAGGGAACATGCCTGGATGAGGTACATTTACCAGGATGGGGTCATTTAACAGCATGGGGGAACATGCCAGGATGGGATACATTTACAATGATGGGGTACATTTACCAGGATGAGGTACATTTACCAGGATGGGGCCATGATGTGGACAAATATAACAGAATGTAGGAAATATATAATCAGGATGGGGGACATGTTTACCAGGAAGTGGCCAGGAAGGGGGACAGAACTACACAGTGAAAGGGGAGGGGAGCAACTCGTACGTCTTTATTTGATTTCAAGATGTTCAGACTTTGAAATGTAGATGTGGGTTACTGGGCGACATCTGATTGCATTCCAGGCTAAAATCTCTGTCTAATATGCTGCTATTTTTTCCAGAAAGATCAATCCAACTGCTGTGTCTGGAAAGGGCAGTGGCTGAGCTTCAATGTGTGGTAAGCATGAGCGTGATGCCCCCTGCTGGAGAGAAGAGAAGACGGCAAAGGTAAGGTTAAAATCAATTATTTACATAATAGGATTGGTTGGCACTTCGGGAAAAAAAATGGGTTTAGGGCTACAGTTTGGGCACTCGGCCTGTAAAAGGTTCACCATGACTGCCCTAGGACTTCATTGCCTCAGGCCTTTAATGCCCTTCTGGACACACCACGTCTGAGCATTATTGCAGAAGCCTTCCCCGGTCCTCAGCTCCTGCTATTTCCTCAGACGTCTGTGAATTCTACGGCAGACAAGAAACCTTTGCTGCAAGTGTCTCGAGCGATAAGTCTGCAAAACCCGAGGCTGCTGCCGTTTAACTCATTATCGCTGGTGACCTGTTCTCAGCCTCTGCTCGCACTGGTGCGCTGCGTCAGACATCTGTCCTCTTGGATCAGTGTCACCCAGCAGATCCTGCATTGTGCCCTGCATAGCCAGTTATCCAAGATCTCATATCAGCACTGTAGATACCTGTAGATAGCATCCTACCTGCACTACATGTACTGTACTATTCACTGAACTAGAAGCACTGTACTGCTATCTGTACATACCAACCTACCTGCACTACATGTACTGTACGTCTCACTGCACTAGAAGCACTGTACTGCTATCTGTACATACCATCCTATCTGCACTACATGTACTGTACTATTCACTGCACTAGAAGCACTGTACTGCTGTCTGTACATACCATCCTATCTGCACTACATGTACTGTACTATTCACTGCACTAGAAGCACTGTACTGCTGTCTGTACATACCAACCTACCTGCACTACATGTACTGTATGTCTCACTGCACTAGAAGCACTGTACTGCTATCTGTACATACCAACCTACCTGCACTACATGTACTGTACGTCTCACTGCACTAGAAGCACTGTACTGCTATCTGTACATACCAACCTACCTGCACTACATGTACTGTACGTCTCACTGCACTAGAAGCACTGTACTGCTATCTGTACATACCATCCTATCTGCACTACATGTACTGTACTATTCACTGCACTAGAAGCACTGTACTGCTGTCTGTACATACCAACCTACCTGCACTACATGTACTGTATGTCTCACTGCACTAGAAGCACTGTACTGCTATCTGTACATACCAACCTACCTGCACTACATGTACTGTACTATTCACTGCACTAGAAGCACTGTACTGCTATCTGTACATACCATCCTATCTGCACTACATGTACTGTACTATTCACTGCACTAGAAGCACTGTACTGCTATCTGTACATACCATCCTATCTGCACTACATGTACTGTACTATTCACTGCACTAGAAGCACTGTACTGCTGTCTGTACATACCAACCTACCTGCACTACATGTACTGTATGTCTCACTGCACTAGAAGCACTGTACTGCTATCTGTACATACCAACCTACCTGCACTACATGTACTGTACGTCTCACTGCACTAGAAGCACTGTACTGCTATCTGTACATACCAACCTACCTGCACTACATGTACTGTACTATTCACTGCACTAGAAGCACTGTACTGCTATCTGTACATACCATCCTATATGCACTATATGTACTGTACTATTCACTGCACTAGAAGCACTGTACTGCTATCTGTACATACCATCCTATCTGCACTACATGTACTGTACTATTCACTGCACTAGAAGCACTGTACTGCTATCTGTACATACCATCCTATCTGCACTACATGTACTGTACTATTCACTGCACTAGAAGCACTGTACTGCTATCTGTACATACCATCCTATATGCACTACATGTACTGTACTATTCACTGCACTAGAAGCACTGTACTGCTATCTGTACATACCATCCTATATGCACTACATGTACTGTACTATTCACTGCACTAGAAGCACTGTACTGCTATCTGTACATACCATCCTATCTGCACTACATGTACTGTACTATTCACTGCACTAGAAGCACTGTACTGCTATCTGTACATACCATCCTATATGCACTACATGTACTGTACTACTCACTGCACTAGAAGCACTGTACTGCTATCTGTACATACCATCCTATCTGCACTACATGTACTGTACTATTCACTGCACTAGAAGCACTGTACTGCTATCTGTACATACCATCCTATCTGCACTATATGTACTGTACTATTCACTGCACTAGAAGCACTGTACTGCTATCTGTACATACCATCCTATATGCACTACATGTACTGTACTATTCACTGCACTAGAAGCACTGTACTGCTATCTGTACATACCATCCTATATGCACTATATGTACTGTACTATTCACTGCACTAGAAGCACTGTACTGCTATCTGTACATACCATCCTATATGCACTACATGTACTGTACTACTCACTGCACTAGAAGCACTGTACTGCTATCTGTACATACCATCAGATCTGAATCTGCGGACAGACCTCGCCGTCCAGTGGATTGTGTGGGATTTCTGGGACTCTGAAAAGGACTATTACGTTGTGATCTGGCACTTTGGATTATCGGGAGGTGCCCCCGAATCTGTTTTATTTGGACTTGTCGTGTGCTGTTCCTGTATTCCTTTTAGTAAACCTGTTGGATCATCCTCGGCCTGTTGTCTCTCTTTGCTCTGATGTACACCCCGTCACAAACTGGTGGCAGCGGCGGGATCAGAGCAGAAGAAATGGAGGACAACAGCCAATCGACGTCTGAAACCAGAACCTCAGGATACAGGAACTGGACTGTGGCGAGTCTACAAACAAAGGCCCGTGAATTAGGTGTCGGCTACAAAGGACTCTCTAAGGAGCAACTAATTGAGGCATTGGAACACGCTTGCCTGCAAGATGGCACCGAGGAACAATTTCCACAGCAAGGGGAGCAAAGACGGGAGCCGGAGGTGAATACCCAAAAAAGTCAATGGGTTGTGTGGTACAAGGAAAAGATGGCACTGCTTGGAGATGAGGCCACCATAGAAGATAAGAGGGAGGCCATGCGTGGAGCTGAAGAGAAGGAGCGCAGGATGGAGGAGATGGCATTGCTGGATAAGCAGCTCGCTGTGGAAGCCGCGAGAGGTTCCAGACAGACTGTAACCCCAGCACCCATCATGAGGGAACTTCCCAGAGTGTCCCGCAAAGACTTCAAGCAGTTTAATGAGGCTGCTGGTGACATTGAGGGCTTCTTCCAGGACTTTGAGCATCAGTGTCGATTAATGGAAGTCCCAGAAAGGGAGCGCGTCCGGCATCTGGTTGGGCTCTTAGAGGGTGGAGCTGCTGCAGCCTATAGAGCTATGGACCCTCGGTGGAACTGTGAGTATGCGGATATTAAACAGACTATTCTAGAACATTATGCTGTAACGCCAGACACTTACAGGACTCAGTTCCGTACTCTAGCATGTGATGAGGAAGTGTCCTTCAAGATGTATGCCCACAAACTCAAAACATCTGTGGCATCGTTGGTTGGAGGCAGAGGAGGCCTTAACCTTGGAGACCGTCCTCCAGGTCCTCCTAAAAGAGCAGTTTTACTTCAAGTGCCCCGCTGAGATCCGGGAATGGGTGCGTGAAAGGAGACCAGCCACTGTGGAGGAAGCTGCAGCTCTAGCTGATGAGGCTCTCACCATCAAGCCTCAGTGGAAAAATCTACTACCCAGTGAGAAAAAAAACACCAACCCCCCAACGCTGGTGGCCCCTGGTCCTTCTGGCCCCAATGTTCACCATCACCCTAGACCGTCAACTCATGGGGACCTTCGTGTGACTGTGCCTCGCATTACTCATGCTCCACCTTTGGGAATACGACGCGGAGGAAGAATCCCAGAGCGCAGATGTTATGGATGTGGGCAGCCTGGGCACATGCAATTCCAATGTCCAGGTGTTCGTAGACAGAACAGCTACAGACCGCCTTTGCCTGTTCATTACCTACAGACACCTTCACCAGGAGAAGAGCTGGATTCTGTGCCTGATGACTTGCCAAGTGACTCAGATATCCTGGCTCCCCTACCCGGAGTCTATGGGGTGCGAGCTCCAGCCACCTGTTCTTCTGATCTTCAGGACAAACATCTACAGGAGGTCGTGCTGGATGGCCAAAAAGTTGTTGGCTTCCGTGACACTGGGGCTTTCCTCACCATAGCCGATCCCCGAGTAATTCAACCACAAGCAATTCAAAAGGGACCAGGAATTGCCATTGAACTGGCAGGAGGTACCCAGAGATATATTCCAAGAGCGAGTGTGACCCTGGATTATGGCTTTGGGGCAAAACAATGTGTGGTCGGTGTGATGAGCGGCCTCCCTGCAGACGTTCTTCTAGGAAATGATGTGGGGAATCTTCATTGCCACTTTGTCGGTGCGGTAACCAGAAGTCAAGCCAAGAGAGCAGCCCATGTGGACGTGTACAACCCATCCATGGAACTGAGGCCACCAGAACTGCCATTACAGCCGGTGAGTGATTCTTCTTGTGGGGATAATATGAATGTTACTTGGGATAAAGTTCAGTTTAGACAAGAAGTAGAGACTGACCCCACCCTTGCTAGTTTTAGAACTCGGGCTGAAATAGGGCAGCTAGGGGAAAACGGAGAAAGAATTATCAGAGAAAATGGACTTCTGTATCGGGTTGCCAATGCCGACTCCCTAGATAAGCCCTGGACTTATAGCAAACAGCTGATTGTTCCTCAGAAGTACAGAATTCCCCTATTACACCTGGCTCATGACATTCCTACGGCTGGCCATCAAGGCAAAACCCGCACCGAGAGACGATTGACTCAAACTTTTTATTGGCCGGGGATTTCCCAAGCAGTGGCGCATTTCTGCCGAACTTGTGACATATGTCAGCGTAGAGGGCGACCCGGAGATCACCCAAAGGCACCGCTGCAACCGCTCCCTATAATAGAAGAACCCTTTCAAAGAGTAGCTGTTGATATCATTGGACCTCTGGCTAAACCAAGTAAATCTGGAAAGCAGTACATTCTCACTGTTGTGGACTACGCCACCCGATATCCAGAAGCCGTGGCCTTGTCAAGTATCTCTGCAGCCAAGGTGGCCGAGGCCTTGGTTATTATTTTTACCAGAGTAGGATTCCCCAGTGAGATCTTGTCGGACCAAGGCTCCCAGTTTATGTCAGAGTTGGTCCAGTGTCTGTGGCGCACCTGTGGAGTACGAGCGATCCGAACGACCCCGTATCATCCCCAAACAAATGGACTTTGTGAACGATTCAACGGCACTCTGAAGAATATGCTGAGGGCCTTCACGGACCGAGATTCAGACTGGGAGAAGTACCTACCCCATCTCTTGTTTGCCTATCGGGAAGTTCCCCAGGAGTCCACTGGGTTCTCCCCCTTTGAACTACTCTATGGAAGAAAGGTCCGAGGACCCTTAACCCTGCTCAAGGAATACTGGGAGGGGCAAGTTGAAGATACAGGAACCCCTGTTGTCCCTTATGTCCTAAAGCTGCGAGAAACCTTGGCCCAACTTGCTAGTTTTGCACAGAGTCATTTGCGTATGGCTCAAACCAGACAGAAGACATGGTATGACCGTAACGCACGCTATCGGGAGTTTGTAGAAGGACAACAAGTCTTAATGATTGTTCCCCATCGGCAGAATAAACTGCAGACCACATGGGAGGGTCCCTTCCGGGTTCTCAGAAAACTGAATGATACCAATTACCTTCTTGCTTTAGATGATCAGGGGCTAAGGCAAAAGACTGTCCATGTGAATATGATTAAGGAGTACCATGACCGGAACATTCCAATGATAGCAAGCTGTCGGTTGGCTTCAGAAGATGGTCAAGAGGATGAGGACTCTCTACCTGATCTCGTGGAAGCAGCGAGAGCCCCATCCACTGTGGAACAGGTTCCCCTGGGAGATTACCTGGACTCCTTACAGAAAATCCAGATGCTGGAAGTGCTTCAACAGAGACGGGCTGCTTTCTCATCCCAACCAGGTTGAACCACCGTCACCCAACATCATGTGGACACTCAGGGCATCCGTCCCATACAACTGGCTCCTTACCGGGTACCTGAATCAGTTCGAAACACCATGCAGCACGAACTGGAGGAGATGTTACAGCTTGGGGTAATCCAGGCCTCCCATAGCCCTTGGGCCTCCCCTGTGGTGTTAGTACCCAAGAAGGATGGGAGTACTCGATTTTGTGTGGACTATCGGCGACTAAACGACCATACCGTCAGCGATCCTTACCCAATGCCTCGTATTGACGAACTTCTAGACCGACTGGCTGGGTCCCGATATGTCACTACCTTGGATCTCAGTAAGGGATACTGGCAGATCCCTCTAACGGATGAAGGGAGAGAACGGTCCGCTTTTATAACCCCCTTTGGTCTGTATGAATTTCTAAGCATGCCTTTTGGAATGAAAAATGCCCCGGCCACCTTCCAGAGAATGGTGGATCAGATCCTCCGGGGATGTGATGACTTTGCTTGTGCCTACTTGGATGATATCGCCGTCTTCAGCCACACATGGGAGGAACATCTGAATCAAGTAGCCATTATTTTGGACCTGATTCTTGCAGCCGGCCTAACTATTCGACCCGATAAATGCCAATTGGGGATGGGGGAAGTCCAGTACCTAGGACATAGAGTGGGAGGAGGGAAGCTCCGACCTGAGCCTGCCAAAATCCAGGCTATTAGAGACTGGCCTGTACCCCAAACTAAGAAACAAGTTATGGCTTTTCTGGGCAATGCCAGTTATTACCGAAAATTTGTTTCTCATTTCAGTACTGTGGCCAAGCCTCTTACCGACCTGACCAAGAAAACAATGCCCCGGCTGGTGATCTGGACTCCAGCCTGTGATGAGGCTTTTAACCGGCTGAAGGATGCTTTGATCTGCGATCCTGTCCTGGCTGCTCCAGACTACAAGAGGAGATTCATTGTGCAAACGGATGCCTCTGCTTATGGACTGGGAGCTGTCCTCAGCCAGGTGAATGCAGCTGGGGACGAGCACCCCATCGCCTATCTCAGCCGTAAACTGCTGGACCGAGAAGTGGCCTATGCAACTGTTGAGAAGGAATGTCTGGCTGTAGTGTGGGCCCTTAAGAAACTACGGCCGTATCTGTATGGACGGGAATTCACTGTGGTTACTGATCACAATCCCCTCACCTGGGTGAACAGAGTCTCTGGGGACAATGGACGCTTACTGCGATGGAGCCTGGCTCTGCAGCCCTATAACTTTACCATACAATATAGAAGGGGCAGCCAACACCAAAATGCAGATGGACTGTCCAGGCAAGAGGAGCCTTGAGTCCTGTCAGCCATGCCTGCGTGTACTTAACCAGCGACCTGTAGAGGTCCCTAGTACGTACACAAGTTGGGAGGGGAAGGAATTGTCATGATGTATTTTACCTTCTCACTGTATTTGCTGTAATACTATGTCAGGATGTGATGTCACTTTCCTTTGGTTGTACTTACTGAACACTTTGAAATGTCTTGGGATGTAAGTAACCATACCTTCCCCCCATCTCCTGTGTCTCTGGGCCCATAATGCAATTATCTCTTGTCCACACAGCCAGGGGAACTTCTCATTGTTTCGTAAGCAGTGGATAACGCCAACTACACAAACCTGTAGACATCTCGGAGCCAACCTTCTAGAATCTTCTAGTGGGCCCAACCATTGCATAGACCCCTACCCTTGAGGGGCGGGCCCACGAGCTCAAACAATTCACTCCTGTTTCTAAATGCAGTTGGGAGTTGAGTTTTTGAAGAGGAAGGGAGCGAGATCTGAATCTGCGGACAGACCTCGCCGTCCAGTGGATTGTGTGGGATTTCTGGGACTCTGAAAAGGACTATTACGTTGTGATCTGGCACTTTGGATTATCGGGAGGTGCCCCCGAATCTGTTTTATTTGGACTTGTCGTGTGCTGTTCCTGTATTCCTTTTAGTAAACCTGTTGGATCATCCTCGGCCTGTTGTCTCTCTTTGCTCTGATGTACACCCCGTCACACCATCCTATCTGCACTACATGTACTGTACTATTCACTGCACTAGAAGCACTGTACTGCTATCTGTACATACCATCCTATCTGCACTACATGTACTGTACTACTCACTGCACTAGAAGCACTGTACTGCTATCTGTACATACCATCCTATCTGCACTACATGTACTGTACTATTCACTGCACTAGAAGCACTGTACTGCTATCTGTACATACCATCCTATCTGCACTACATGTACTGTACTATTCACTGCACTAGAAGCACTGTACTGCTATCTGTACATACCATCCTATCTGCACTACATGTACTGTACTATTCACTGCACTAGAAGCACTGTATTGCTCATTAACTTTACTATTCTACCTGTACTATACGTACTGTACTACTCTCTCCCTGCGCTAGAAGCACTGACGTATAGATACTATACCACGGTTTATAGTTTCTTTCTCTTGTGGTTTCAGATGAAAGTTTGTGATATTTTTGGGTCCCATGTACAGGTTACTGACCTTGTAATGTTACACAATTAAAGCATTGTATATGATGACCACTAGCCGGTTCTAGTGGTAACTTGTCTCCTGTTGGTGAAGGCTTGGGACAAATTTTCATTGTGCTAGATCGCGGCATTAAACAGTCCTAGAAAATGGAAAAACGGCGCCTCTAGCAGGGCACATGTGGGGATTAGACGCAGTGGAGTGGAAAATGGCAGAAGGGATGAAGCCGCTGACGCTGGGATTTACATATGGTATTTTCTAGCGGTACGGTGAGTGGTCTAATGCTCATCTGTATACGGGAGAATGGAAGACATTGTACGTTAGCAGCCATATCATGTGCTGAGGGAAAGTCATTGAAGCACAGGGCTGCCATCATCCATCATGTCCAGGCTGGACGGTGACTCCAATCTGATGGAATCTGCTCGCCGCTCCAGATCTGCTGCTCTTCTGATGGCGCCTTATTTAACGCCCCTAATCCAGTTTATCTGCTGCTTGCCTCCAAGTATTGCAGGCGAGAGAAAGATTGGAAGCAATTTATTAATAAGAGAACATGGCCTGCAGGCGCTCAGCACAATACAGGCAGCGTCAGGTTTATTGCGTGGAGGAAATTAATGACACACACTGTTACTCTCTATTCACTTGCAAGTTTGTTTATCGGCAGCTGCAGGCGGCAACCCTGGAAGCCCAGGCACCGGCGCAGCGCTTAGATGTGTAAATCACGCTGACTCCATCACCCGCAGCCTCACATCACATTCCCTTCACGCTTTAGAAGCATCTTCTCCTATCACATCTTCTTACAATCTCAGCGGCACTTTCATCACTGTAAAACACCAGTAATTCCGCGGCCGGGGCTGGAGAAGGGGGAGAACCCGCAAGACTGTGACACCAGGAGCTGTCCACACACAGACGGCTCCATACAAGGGTCTCCACACGCGTGGTGGGATATCTACACGCAGACATGTCACACAGCCGCTCTGCTCTCCACACACAGACTGCTCCATACAAGGGTCTCCACACACAGACGGCTCCATACAAGGGTCTCCACACGCGTGGTGGGATATCTACACGCAGACATGTCACACAGACGCTCTGCTCTCCACACACAGACGGCTCCATACAAGGGTCTCCACACACCGACATGTCACACAGACACTCTGCGGTCCACACACAGACGGCTTTATACAAGGGTCTCCACACGCATGGTGGGATCTCTACATGCCGACATGTCTCACAGACGCTCTGCAGTCCACATACAGACGGCTCCATACAAGGGTCTCCACACGGGTGGTGGGATCTCTAGATGCTGACATGTTACACAGACGTTCTGCTGTCCACACACAGACGGCTCCATACAAGGGTCCCTACACGCGTGGCAGGATCTCTAGATGCTGACATGTTACACAGACGGCTCTTTTTACAAGGGTCTCCACACGCGTGGTGGGATATCTACACGCAGACATGTCACACAGCCGCTCTGCTCTCCACACACAGACTGCTCCATACAAGGGTCTCCACACACAGACGGCTCCATACAAGGGTCTCCACACGCGTGGTGGGATATCTACACGCAGACATGTCACACAGACGCTCTGCTCTCCACACACAGACGGCTCCATACAAGGGTCTCCACACACCGACATGTCACACAGACACTCTGCGGTCCACACACAGACGGCTTTATACAAGGGTCTCCACACGCGTGGTGGGATCTCTACATGCCGACATGTTACACAGACGTTCTGCTGTCCACACACAGACGGCTCCATACAAGGGTCTCTACACGCGTGGCAGGATCTCTAGATGCTGACATGTTACACAGACGGCTCTTTTTACAAGGGTCTCCACACGTGTGGTGGGATCTCTACATGTGCCGCCCCTGCAGCAGTCAAACTGCTCGGATCCGGTGTTACTGTGGCTCAAGGGTCTCCGGACCCGGGGGCTTGCGACCACTCAAATGTAAAGGGGGTATTTACAGGGGATAAATGTTCGTGACGCCACCTGCGGGTTGCGGTAAGGGGAGTACCGCCATTGCCGAAGGGAGTACCGGGGCAAATGGTGTGGGAGCAGCAAGGTGTCAGTCCTTCCGCAGGTAGGGAAGGCCCCGGATGGTGGGGGTGAGGAGCTTAGTGATCGGGTGGCTCGGCATTGGGAAAGAAGGATGCAGGGATCAGGTTACTCACTGTGATAGTCGTGGTGCTGGATCAGGTGGGTTAAGCAGACACTGACACAGATGGTAAACCAAAGTCTCTAGGCACCGCAGTCTCTACGGGGGAGCTCGTCCAGGCCCCCTCCCAACAGTGTCACTTGGCGAGTCCGGAGCCCTGTCTCCATGCACAAATTGATTGACCGTTGTGGCCCCTCGGCTTGAAGCTTTTGGGGCCCCGCTACCCATGTGTATGGCAGCTGTGCTCTTGATGGCTGGCACTTGGGATTTTAGTGGCTTGTGTACTCTGGAGATCCCTATCCCCCACGTTGTGCTGATGCCTTCAATCTCTGAGCTCTTGGGGAAAGTTCATAAAGAGACTATCCTCCACAGGTTAATTATCAAGGCGACTGAAGCTCTTCCTTGATCTAGGGTCCCGTACCCCGCCGTGCTCGGTACCGGTCAGTTCTTTTGGGGTCTTGATGCCAACAGTCCTCCTAGACCAGGGGTGGGGAACCTTTTTACTGCCGGGGGCCATTTGGAAATTTCTGCCAACCTTCGGGGGCCGCACAAAATTATCAATGTGAAAATGAACCAACTATATTTGGTCAAACAGTTAGTTAACTCACCCCTATTGTGGTGGCCGGAGCGGCTTCTGTTTTGTGCGGCTGTGATGTTCGGCGATACTTATGTTGCTTCTCTCTTTTCCAGGTTTGTCACGGTCTGGAGCGCAGGCAACTCTTTGTGATAATAAGATTGGTAGACTATATACATCACACAACAGACACAGGGACTGGTGTATATAAATCACAGGAGACACATACATCACTGAAGGGGCTGTTGGCTTATAGATCACATTAGGAGACGATGGGACTGCTGTATATACATCACAGAAAACACTGGGGGCACATACATCACACGAGGGGCTGGGACATGTATATGCCCTCAGCCCCCTCCTGTGATGAATATGCGCCCAGACCCCCCTTGTGTGAGGTATATGCGCACAGCCTCTCCTGTGAGGTATATGCCTTCAGCCCTTCCTTTGATATGTACAGCCCCAGCATCTCCAATGTGATGTATATACCCCAGTGTGTGACATATAGATCACAAGAGGGGTTGGGGCATACACATCACAGGAGAGGCTGGGGCATATCTATGACAGGAGGGGCTGGGAGCATATACATAACAGTAGATGCTGGGGAACACACATTACTAGGTCACAGGAAGGCATAAGCATTGCTGTGGGTCACAGACAGCACTGGGGGGGCACGGACATCACTATGTGGGCACAAGCATCACTAGGGGGCGGCACACAGAAACCACTAAGGGGGGGCACACAGACATCACTAAGGGGGGGGCACAGAGACATCACTAAGGGGGGGGCACACAGACATCACTAAGGGGGGAGCACACAGACATCACTAAGGGGGGAGCACACAGACATCACTAAGGGGGGGGCACACAGACATCACTAAGGGGGGGGCACACAGACATCACTAAGGGGGGGCACACAGACATCACTAAGGGGAAGGCACACAGACATCACTAAGGGGGAGGCACACAGACATCACTAAGGGGGGGCACACAGACATCACTAAGGGGGGGCACACAGACATCACTAAGGGGGGGGCACACAGACATCACTAGGAGGAGACTGGGGCGCACAGACAGCACTTGCAGAGCATAGACGTCACTAGGGGGTACACTGCACTTGGGGTGGTACGGAGCACTGGAGAGAACTCAACAGTGGGGGTGATCCACATCACTGGGGAGTCTGCACACAGCACTTGAAGCTGCACCGGAGAAGGGGCAGAGAGCGGGCGGCACACAACGCCGGGGAGCGGCAGCACACAGCACTTGGAGCTGCACGCTGCACCGGAGAAGGGGCAGAGAGCGGGCGGCACACAACGCCGGGGAGCAGAAAGCACACAGCACTTGGAGCTGCACGCTGCACCGGAGAAGGGGCAGAGAGCGGGCGGCACACAGCGCGGGGGAGCAGCAGCACACAGCACTGATTGGGGCACGCTGCACGGGAGAAGGGGTGGAGAGCGGGCGGCACAATGCTGGAAACGGTGAAGCTGCTGTGGGACGGAAGCGCAGAGCGCTAAACCCGTGCACAAAGTCAGTCCTGAGCACGCTGGCACCTACCAGTGAAAGAGCTCATTGGTGCACGCAAGCAGCGCATATGAAGACTTAAAAGGGCTGGCGGCCAGAAAGACCACTGAGGTGGCCGGAGCACTGCCACCCCCAGGAATCTGCCCGGGGGCCGCATAAAAGGTCATGGCGGGCCGCATGCCCCACCCCTGTCCTAGACTATGTCCGTCGCACCCTCTCCAATATCACTGCCACCGGTCCCCGACTCCTGTGGTCCCGGAGCACCGTTTGCAACCCAATCTGTCACCTCTTGACGACTCTTTGAGGGCTCACACTCAACTTCTTGTCTCCCCTCCCACCAGTCTGCCTGACCCCTAGGTGGGTAGCCCTGCTCCAACTTGACCAAGCCACTGGTGTGTCTGTACAGGTCATGGTGTGAGGTGTGGTTGGGATTTGTAGTGATGTTAGTGACACCGTTGTTGGGAACCTGGAGCCATGGGGGGGGGGGTCACACTGGGTGACAAGATGCAGTTCCCTGATGTATTCAGGGGTGCTACATACACGCCGACATGTCACACAGACGCTCTGCTGTCCACATACAGACGGCTCCATACAAGGGTCTCCACGGAAAGACGGCTCCATGCAAGGGTCTCCACACGCCGACATGTCACATAGACACTCTGCTGTCCACACACAGACGGCTCCATACAAGGATCTCCACACGCATGGTGGGATCTCAACATGCCGGCATGTCACACAGACACTCTGCGGTCCACACACAGACGGCACTATATAAGGGTCTCCATGAAAAGACAGCTCCATGCAAGGGTCTCCACACACCTGGTGGGATCTCAATACGCCGACATGTCACACAGACGCTCTGCTGTCCACACACAGGTGGCTCCATACAAGGGTCTACACACGCGTGGTGGGATCTCTACTCGCCGACATGTCTCACAGACGCTCTGCTGTCCACACACAGACGGCTCCAGACAAGGGTCTCCACACACCGACATGTCACACAGACGCTCTGCTGTCCACTCACAGACGGCTCTATATAAGGGTCTCCACGAAAAGACAGCTCCATGCAAGGGTCTACACACGCGTGGTGGGATCTCTACTCGCCGACATGTCTCACAGATGCTCTGTTGTCCACACACTGACGGCTCCATACAAGGGTCTCCACATGCGTGGTGGGTTCTCTACAAGCCGACATGTCACACAGACAGCTCCATACAAGGGTCTCCACATGCGTGGTGGGATCTCTACACGCCATGTCACACAGACGCTCTGCAGTGCACACACAGACGGCTTTATACAAGAGTCTCCACACGCGTGGTGGGATCTCTACACGCCGCCATGTCACACAGACGCTCTCCTGGCCACATACAGACGGCTCCTTACAAGGGTCTATACACGCGTGGTGGGATCACTACATGCTGAGACGTCACACAGATGGCTCTTTTTTATAAGTGTCTCCACACGCGTGGTGGGATCTCTACATGCCGACATGTCACACAGACGCTCTGCTGTCCACACACAGACGGCTCTATACAAGGGTCTCCACACATGTGGTGGTATCACTACACGCTGAGATGTCACACAGACGCTCTCCTGGCGCCGAGTCTTCACCATGGCATCTGATGTATGCGATTAAAACTATTTGAGATGCGTATTTTATCACCCTCCATCAATAGTATAGTACATATATATAAAAAAAAAAAAAAAAAAAAATCACAGCAAAGGCAGACCATTGTTGAAAATTATCAGTCAGAAGAAGGAACAAAAACTTTCCAAAGCCTTGGGACCCCAGTCCCTGTCTTGGTTCAGCTGGATATGCTTCAGAGGGCACACATCCAGCTGAAATGCACTGCAGCTGAGAGAGGAGACCGTGCCACGTGGGAGCCAGGGAAGGTGAGTAAAATGTTTGTTTTTTTTTCATTTTGCAGCACACTGAAATACCAAAAGCCCAGGAATGGGACATATATACCACAAAGGGAACAAAAAAAAAAGAGGATGGGGACATATACACTAGAATAATCGCAGGAGGGGGATATATATACCAGCAGGATCCCGGGATAGGTCATATATACCAGGATGGGACATATATACCAGGAGCGGCCCAGGAAGGGGTCCTATATACCAGGAAAGGGACCTATATACCAGGAAGGGGACATATATACCAGGAGGATATTATACAGAGGGGCAGTGTGTGTGTGGGATATTATACATAGGGGCAATGTGGGAGAGATATTATAGAGAGAGGTGGTATAAATGGTATATTATGGAAAGGGGTGGTGTAGAGGGTGTATTATGGAGAGGGGCGGTGTAGAGAGTGTATTATGGAAAGGGGCGGTGTAGAGGGTGTATTATGGAAAGGGGCGGTGTAGAGGGTATATTATGGAAAGAGGTGATGTAGCGGGTGTATTTTGGAGACGGGCGGCGTAGAGGGTGTATTATAGAAAGAGGCGGTGTAGAAGGTATATTATATTATGGAAAGAGGCGATGTAGCGGGTGTATTATGGAAAGAGGCGATGTAGCGGGTATATTACGGAGAGGGACGGTGTAGAGGGTGTTTTATGGAAAGAGGCGGTGTAGAGGGTGTGTTATTAATGTTCTGAGGAAATTACTTCCTTTTCTGGAACAATGTCAAGGGTGTGAATACTTTTGGCCTTCTAGTGTGGGACCGTGGAAGGTTTGGGGGTTGGAGGCAGAGCTGGGGTGGAGCCTCAAGGGGCCTGAAAATTTTGCCAGTATGGTGCCCTGAAATTCCTAGTGGTGGCCCTGGTTAGGAGCTGGATGACAGAAAACCTACCGTCACTTTTCTCCATCACTTCTCTCTGACACGTGTCCTGCACATTGACTGTACAGTTGACAATGAACTCCGGGGAGGAGCAGTCATCCTTCTGAAACTCTTCACACTGGTAACACTGGATCTGCAGAGCAAAGCCTGAAAGAGAAAAGAGATACGGAGCTCCAGAACTGGAAACCATCATCATCACCACCACCAATATAACCACCACCATAATCACTCTGACGGGGTATGCGACAGAGTAGGCAGGGACACCAGGCCGATGAACAATCATACAAGTTTTATTGAGGCAGGGAGCATAGAACATCCAATATCAAAATGGTTCTTTAGGGTCCACAATGAGTCCACACCAAGGAAACAGATTCAGGGCGACACCCGGCAATCCGATGCCAAGGAAAATGCAACAACAGTCCTTAGAGGAGTTCCTTAAATCCAGCAGCGTGGCCGAGACCACACAATCGCACGTGACAGCCGATCTTCACTGTTCAATAGTCCATACATGGGCACCAGGACCTGGCCCCAGCAACAGATCCCAGCCCTTCACCAGACACAGCATGAACTAACAAAATATGTGGCTGATTCTTCCACCTCTCCTTAGATCCACCCCCTGGATGGGAAAGGGTTCACACCCACTTTTTGAGTTTCCAGAAACTACAGGCTTGTATTGGAGGAGTCCCATGAAGAGAACAAAGACACATTCGCCCACTAGATGTTGACCTAGGCCTGATTACATTAAAGTCCAGACACATAGGTCAGGGAGGGACACGCTGTTACAGGGAATACCAGCACCACCACGATGAGAAGCCACACAGTGGTCCCATAAGTCACATGGCTGAGAGCAGAGACCTGTATTGGTGGCCTCCATGTGGCAGACCTGTTCACACAAAGTCTGCACATGGCAATTCTTATTAGGGTTCTCCTTCGGGAAGGTCAGCCATGTCTGATCTGTGGGGGAGCGACACCCAGCCCATCAGCTGCTCCCGATCATGGTCGCTGGCCGGATCTACCCAGTTACAGAACCGTACTGCACAGCACCGTCAACGTAATAGTGGCTGCGGACAGGTACTACACATCCACACCCGGTTCATTAGTACGCCACTATACAGCGGATGGACCGGTGCAGGTCCACAGTTGAGCAGTAACAGCAGAGACCCCCAACTCTGCATTCATTTATTATTAGGGTCCTCTGTACAAACAAAAATGAAAAAATCATTCTTTACACACAACGTATACTGTCCATAAATATATTTAATGTGTACACGTCTTGTACTGTCCATTTATGTAAGCACTGCCCTTATTTAATACATAAACATTGCACTGTCCATATGTAATGTATAGCTTATATACAGTCCATATGTAATGTATACAGCTCATATACAGTCCATATATAATGTATACAGCTCATACAGTCCCTATACAATGTATACAGCTCATATATAGTCCATATATAGTGTATACAGCTTATATTCAGTCCATATACAATGTATAGCTTATATACAGTCCATATACAATGTATACAGCACATGTACTGCCCTTATACAATGTATACATCTGATATACTGTCCATATACAATGTATACAGCTCATATTCAGTCCATATATAATGTAATACAGCTCCTACTGTATACAGCTCATATGCAGTCCATATATAATGTATACAGCTCATATACTGTATACAACTCATAGTCCATATATAATGTATACACCTCCTGTACTGTCCATATATCATGTATATAGCTCATATACAGTTGTGCTTAAAAGTTTACACACCCCGGCAAATTGTTTGCTTTCTTGACTTTTCGCAGAGAATTTGAGTGATAACACACAATCTTTTTTTCCCGCTCATGGTTAGTGGTTGGGTGAGGCCATTTATTGTCATCTACTGTTTTTTCTCTTTTTAAATCCTAGTGACAACCAAAAACATCCAAATGACCCTGATGAAAAGTTCTCATCCCCCAGTTCTTAATACTGTGTATTGCCCCCTCTAATATCAATGACAGCTTGAAGTCTTTTGTGGTAGTTGTGAATGAGGCTCTTTAATTTTCTCAGATGGTGAAGCTGCCATTCTTCTTGGTCAGATGGTGAAGCTGCCCATTCTTCTTGGTCAGATGGTGAAGCTGCCCATTCTTCTTTATCAGATGGTAAAGCCGCCTATTCTTTTTGGTCAGATGGTGAAGCTGTCCATTCTTCTTGGCGCCTCCAGTTCCTGTTAATTCCTGGGCGTTCTTGCATGAACTGTGCTTTGCTTGAGTTCTCCCCAGAGTGGCTCAATGATATTGAGGTCAGGAGACCGAGATGGCCGCTCCAGAACCTTCACTTTGTTCTGCTGTAGCCAATGACAGGTCGACTTGGCCTTCTGTTTTGGATTGTCGTCATGTTGGAACATCCAAGTACGTCCCATGGGCAGCTTCTGGGCGGATAAGTGCAAATTTGCCCCCAGTATTTGCTGATAACGTGCTGCATTCATCTTTCCTTCAAGTGTGACAACATTTCCTGTGCCTTTGTAGATCACACATCCAGACATCATCAGCAATCCACCTCCGTGCTTTACAGTAGAAAAGGTGTTCCTTTCCTCATAGCCCTTGTTAACACCTCTGCAAATGTAACGTTTATGGTTGTGGCCAAAAAGTTTGATTTTGGTCTCATCGCTCCAAATTCACTTGTTGCAGAAGTTTGGAGGATTGTATCTGGGCTGCTTGGGGGCTCGCCTCTGGGCTGCTTGGGGGCTCGCCTCTGGGCTGCTTGGGGGCTCGCCTCTGGGCTGCTTGGGGGCTCGCCTCTGGGCTGCTTGGGGGCTCGCCTCTGGGCTGCTTGGGGGCTCGCCTCTGGGCTGCTTGGGGGCTCGCCTCTGGGCTGCTTGGGGGCTCGCCTCTGGCCTGTTTGGAGGCTCGCCTCTGGCCTGTTTGGAGGCTCGCCTCTGGCCTGTTTGGAGGCTCGCCTCTGGCCTGTTTGGAGGCTCGCCTCTGGCCTGTTTGGAGGCTCGCCTCTGGCCTGTTTGGAGGCTCGCCTCTGGCCTGTTTGGAGGCTCGCCTCTGGCCTGTTTGGAGGCTCGTCTCTGGCCTGTTTGGAGGCTCGTCTCTGGCCTGTTTGGAGGCTCGTCTCTGGCCTGTTTGGAGGCTCGTCTCTGGCCTGTTTGGAGGCTCGTCTCTGGCCTGTTTGGAGGCTTTTAGGCGAGATACTTTGTGGGATTTGCGCAGTAATGGCTTTCTTCTGACGACTCGACCATGCAGCCCATTTTTCTTACAGTGCCTCTTATTGTGCACCTTGAAGCAGCTGCACCGCGAGTTTTCAGTGAGTCCTGTATTTCAGCTGATGTTATTTGTGGGTTTTTCTTTGCATCCCTGTGACGGGGTCCTTCTACCATATCACACAATCAACAGAGCGAGAGATGGATGGTCAATCCAAAGAACATTTATTCCAAGCAACTCAAAAGGTCCATAACATAATCCACCATACAGAGGGCAAAATTAGTCCAGAAACACGAATATAGTCCAGTAAGCGATAAATGTCCAGGTCTCTCTCAGAAGCCACAGCTTTTGCCCAGAGGATCAATCTTAGTCATGCTCTCTTGAAGTTCTCCAACAGACTGCCCAATTCTTCAGGTAAGCAGAGAGTTTAGGTTGATCCCAGGCCCCCTTCCCCCAGACCTAGGGACTGGAACATTACAGGGGGTGATTACCTACAGACAATACAATGTACACAAGCAATACAGAGAATGGACAATGAACCACGCCTAAAATAGGAACCTACACAACATGATATACAACCCCTCATAATCCACCATCACAACCCCAAACAATTTTCCTGGCAGTTGTGGCTGAACTTTGTTTGTCTACCTGATCGTGGTTTGGTTTTTACAGAGCCCCTGATTTTTCCATTTTTTAATCACAGTTCGCACACTGCTACTGGCATTTTCAATTCCATGGATATCTTTTTGTATCCCTTTCCTGTTTTATACAGTTCAACTATCTTTTCCCGTAGATCCATTGACAATTCTTTTGCTTTCCCCATGACCCACAATCCAGATGCAAGAGTCTGTCTGGATCCCATAAACTCACTCAGCTTTTATGCACACACTGATTACAAGCAGACAGGTCACAGGTGGAGATGTTACCTTTATTAGCCATTCACATTCATTTGTGACACCTTCTGTGCATGTTATCAAGCCAAAATCACCAGGGAATTAGAACTTTTCATCAGGGTCATTTGGATGTTTTTGGTTGTCATTAGGATTTAAAAAGAGACACCACAGTAGATGACAATAAATGGCTTCACCCGACCACTAACCATGAGCGGAAAAAAGATTGTGTGTGATCATTCATGATCTGTGAGAAAAGGCCAAAAAAGCAAAAAAATCTGTCGGGGGAGGAAACTTTTTATCACAATTTTATATAATGTATTCAGCTCATATACTGTCCTTATACAATGTATACAGAGCGTATAAAGTCCATATATAATGTATGCAGCTCGTATACAGGCCATAGTGTATACCGCTCATATACTGTCCATATATAATGTATACAGCTTATATACAGTCCATGAATAATATACAGTGGGTACAGAAAGTATTCACACCCCTTTACACTTTTCGCTCTTTGTTTCATTGCAGCCATTTGGTAAATTCTCATTAATGTGCACTCTGCCCCCATCTTCCCATCCCCCATCTTCCCATCCCCCATCTTGACAGAAAAAAAAACAAATGTAGAAATTTTTGCAAATTTATTAAACAAGAAAAACTGAAATATCACATGGTGATAAGTATTCAGCCCCTTTGCTCAGTATATCACATGGTGATAAGTATTCAGCCCCTTTGCTCAGTATTGAGTAGAGGCACCCTCCCTTTTGAGCTAGTACAGCCATTAGTCTTCTTGGGATCCTGGATTTGGGGATCCTCGGCCATTCTTCCTTGCGGATCCTCTCCAGTTCCGTCAGGTTGGATGGTGAACGTTGGTGACGCCATTTTCAGGTCTCTCCAGAGATGCTCAGTTGAGTTTAGGTCAGGGCTCTGGCTGGGACGGTCAGGAATGGTCACAGAGTTGTTCTGAAGCCGCTCCTTTGTTATTGTAGCTGTGTGCTGAGGGTCATTGTCTTGTTGGAAGGTGAACCTTCGGCCAAGTCTGAGGTTCAGAGCATCTGGAGGAGGTTTTCTTACAGGATATCTCTGTACTTGGCCGCATTCATCTTTCCTTCAATTGCAGCCAGTTGTCCTGTCCCCGCCCCCATAGCATGATGCTGCCACCACCATGTCTCACTGTGGGGATTGCATTGGGCAGGTGATGAGCAGTGCCTGGTTTTATCCACACATATCGCTTAGAATTATCACCAAAAAGTTCTATCTTGGTCTCATCAGACCAGAGAATCTTCTTTCTCATAGTCTGGGATCCTTCATGTGTTGTTTTGCAAACTCTATGAGGGCTTTCATATGTTTTGCACTGAGGAGAGGCTTCCGTGGGGCCACTCTGCCATAAAGGCCCGACTGGTGGAGGCTGCAGTGATAGGTGACTTTGGAACTTTCTCCCATCTCCCTACTGCATCTCTGGAGCTCAGCCGCAGTGATCTTGGGGTTCTTCTTTACCTCTCACCAAGGCTCTTCTCCCACGATTGCTCAGTTTGGCTGGACGGCCGGGTCTAGGAAGAGTTCTGGGGGTCCCAAACTTCTTCCATTTAAGGATTATGGAGGCCACTGTGCTCTGAGGAACCTTGAGTTCTGCAGAAATTCTTTTGTAACCTTGGCCAGATCGGTGCCTTGCCACAATTATGTCTCTGAGCTCCTTGGACAGTTCCTTTGACCTCATGATTCTCATTTGGTGTGACATGCAGTGTGAGCGGTGAGGTCTTATGTAGACGGGTGTGCGCCTTTCCAAATCACGTCCTATCAGTGTAATTACACACAGCTGGACTCCAATGAAGGAGCACCGTCTCATGGAGGATCACAAGGAAATGGACAGCATGTGACTTACATATAAGGGTCTGAGCAAAGGGGCTGAATACTTCTCACCATGTGTTATACTGAGCAAAGGGGCTGAATACTTATGACCATGTGAGATTTCAGTTTTTCTTGTTTAATAAATTTGCACAAATTTCTACATTTCTGTTTTTTTTCTGGGATGATGGGGGATGGGAAGATGGGGGATGGGTGAAGAGTGTACATTACTGAGAATTTACCAAATGGCTGCAATGATACAAAGAGGGAAAAATGTAAAAGAGGTGTGAATACTTTCCTTACCTACTGTATACGATCCAAATATAATGTATTCACCTCCTATGCTGTCCATATATAATGTATACAATCTATATAATACATACACATTCGTAATGTGTACACTTTCCTGTACTGTCCATATATAATGTATACACTTCTATGCTATCCATATATAAAAGTATAAACCTCCCTGTAAAGTCAATTATATATACACCCCCCACCATGCATGGGCCACATATTTTGCATAGAAATCGTGATGTGTGATGATATAATGTATCTACACTGTCTATACATACACTATAAACACATGACTCTGTGTCCAGAAATAATGGAAGCACAACCTGTTCTGTCCGAATATAATGATGTTTACACCTCACTATTCTGGATAGAACATACACACGTCTATACGGTCCACACTGGAGAGGAAAATTACAACAATGTCTGGGCATTGGGTTTTTCAGAAATAATGTAATCTCCCATAATGACCATGCTCCGGTTTTGTGTAAGGGGCGCACCGTGCCACCAGAGCAGGGTAAGGGGCGCACCGTGCCACCAGAGCAGGGTAAGGGGCGCACCGTGCCACCAGAGCAGGGTAAGGGGCGCACCGTGCCACCAGAGCAGGGTAAGGGGCGCACCGTGCCACCAGAGCAGGGTAAGGGGCGCACCGTGCCACCAGAGCAGGGTAAGGGGCGCACCGTGCCACTAGAGCAGGGTAAGGGGCGCACCGTGCCACCAGAGCAGGGTAAGGGGCGCACCGTGCCACCAGAGCAGGGTAAGGGGCGCACCGTGCCACCAGAGCAGGGTAAGGGGCGCACCGTGCCACCAGAGCAGGGTAAGGGGCGCACCGTGCCACCAGAGCAGGGTAAGGGGCGCACCGTGCCACCAGAGCAGGGTAAGGGGCGCACCGTGCCACCAGAGCAGGGTAAGGGGCGCACCGTGCCACTAGAGCAGGGTAAGGGGCGCACCGTGCCACTAGAGCAGGGTAAGGGGCGCACCGTGCCACTAGAGCAGGGTAAGGGGCGCACCGTGCCACTAGAGCAGGGTAAGGGGCGCACCGTGCCACTAGAGCAGGGTAAGGGGCGCACCGTGCCACTAGAGCAGGGTAAGGGGCGCACCGTGCCACTAGAGCAGGGTAAGGGGCGCACCGTGCCACTAGAGCAGGGTAAGGGGCGCACCGTGCCACTAGAGCAGGGTAAGGGGCGCACCGTGCCACTAGAGCAGGGTAAGGGGCGCACCGTGCCACTAGAGCAGGGTAAGGGGCGCACCGTGCCACTAGAGCAGGGTAAGGGGCGCACCGTGCCACTAGAGCAGGGTAAGGGGCGCACCGTGCCACTAGAGCAGGGTAAGGGGCGCACCGTGCCACTAGAGCAGGGTAAGGGGCGCACCGTGCCACTAGAGCAGGGTAAGGGGCGCACCGTGCCACTAGAGCAGGGTAAGGGGCGCACCGTGCCACTAGAGCAGGGTAAGGGGCGCACCGTGCCACTAGAGCAGGGTAAGGGGCGCACCGTGCCACTAGAGCAGGGTAAGGGGCGCACCGTGCCACTAGAGCAGGGTAAGGGGCGCACCGTGCCACTAGAGCAGGGTAAGGGGCGCACCGTGCCACTAGAGCAGGGTAAGGGGCGCACCGTGCCACTAGAGCAGGGTAAGGGGCGCACCGTGCCACTAGAGCAGGGTAAGGGGCGCACCGTGCCACTAGAGCAGGGTAAGGGGCGCACCGTGCCACTAGAGCAGGGTAAGGGGCGCACCGTGCCACTAGAGCAGGGTAAGGGGCGCACCGTGCCACTAGAACAGGGCTTTATAAAAGATCCAACGTTTATCACTATAAACCCTTTATTCTGCTGATAATTAGAGAGCAGCAATGACTGTAGAGAGAGGATCAGTAAATGTTTTGCAGGTAACAACAGTCACAATCAGTAGGACGTGCATCGGCCATCGCTGGGAATGACTTCATCTGCGGCCACAGGACATCTCTAGTCTCTCACACTGCTCTGGGGGGATTTTGACCCACTCTTCTTCCAGTCTCTTCCACAGGACATCACTAGTCTCTCACACTGCTCTGGGGGGATTTTGGCCCACTCTTCTTCCAGTCTCTTCCACAGGACATCACTAGCCTCTCACACTGCTCTGGTTGGATTTTGGCCCACTCTTCTTCTAGTCTCTTCCACAGGACATCACTAGTCTCTCACACTGCTCTGGGGGGATTTTGACCCACTCTTCTTCCAGTCTCTTCCACAGGACATCACTAGCCTCTCACACTGCTCTGGTTGGATTTTGGCCCACTCTTCTTCCAGTCTCTTCCACAGGACATCACTGGTCTCTCACACTGCTCTGGGGATTTTGGCCCACTCTTCTTCCAGTCTCTTCCACAGGACATCACTAGTCCCTCACACTGCTCTGGGGGGATTTTGGCCCACTCTTCTTCCAGTCTCTTCCACAGGACATCACTAGTCCCTCACACTGCTCTGGGGATTTTGGCCCACTCTTCTTCCAGTCTCTTCCACAGGACATCACTAGTCCCTCACACTGCTCTGGGGATTTTGGCCCACTCTTCTTCCAGTCTCTTCCACAGGACATCACTAGTCCCTCACACTGCTCTGGGGGGATTTTGGCCCACTCTTCTTCCAGTCTCTTCCACAGGACATCACTAGTCTCTCACACTGCTCTGGGGGGATTTTGGCCCACTCTTCTTCCAGTCTCTTCCACAGGACATCACTGGTCTCTCACACTGCTCTGGGGGGATTTTGGCCCACTCTTCTTCCAGTCTCTTCCACAGGACATCACTAGTCTCTCACACTGCTCTGGGGGGATTTTGGCCCACTCTTCTTCCAGTCTCTTCCTCAGGACATCACTAGTCTCTCACACTGCTCTGGGGATTTTGGCCCACTCTTCTTCCAGTCTCTTCCACAGGACATCACTAGTCTCTCACACTGCTCTGGAGGGATTTTGGCCCACTCTTCTTCCAGTCTCTTCCTCAGGACATCACTAGTCTCTCACACTGCTCTGGGGATTTTGGTCCACTCTTCTTCCAGTCTCTTCCACAGGACATCACTGGTCTCTCACACTGCTCTGGGGGGGATTTTGGCCCACTCTTCTTCCAGTCTCTTCCACAGGACATCACTGGTCTCTCACACTGCTCTGGGGGGATTTTGGCCCACTCTTCTTCCAGTCTCTTCCACAGGACATCACTAGTCTCTCACACTGCTCTGGGGGGATTTTGGCCCACTCTTCTTCCAGTCTCTTCCACAGGACATCACTGGTCTCTCACACTGCTCTGGGGGGATTTTGGCCCACTCTTCTTCCAGTCTCTTCCACAGGACATCACTAGTCTCTCACACTGCTCTGGGGGGATTTTGGCCCACTCTTCTTCCAGTCTCTTCCTCAGGACATCACTAGTCTCTCACACTGCTCTGGGGATTTTGGCCCACTCTTCTTCCAGTCTCTTCCACAGGACATCACTAGTCTCTCACACTGCTCTGGAGGGATTTTGGCCCACTCTTCTTCCAGTCTCTTCCTCAGGACATCACTAGTCTCTCACACTGCTCTGGGGATTTTGGTCCACTCTTCTTCCAGTCTCTTCCACAGGACATCACTGGTCTCTCACACTGCTCTGGGGGGGATTTTGGCCCACTCTTCTTCCAGTCTCTTCCACAGGACATCACTGGTCTCTCACACTGCTCTGGGGGGATTTTGGCCCACTCTTCTTCCAGTCTCTTCCACAGGACATCACTGGTCTCTCACACTGCTCTGGGGGGATTTTGGCCCACTCTTCTTCCAGTCTCTTCCACAGGACATCACTAGTCCCCCACACTGCTCTGGGGGGATTTTGGCCCACTCTTCTTCCAGTCTCTTCCACAGGACATCACTGGTCTCTCACACTGCTCTGGGGATTTTGGCCCACTCTTCTTCCAGTCTCTTCCACAGGACATCACTAGTCCCTCACACTGCTCTGGGGGGATTTTGGCCCACTCTTCTTCCAGTCTCTTCCACAGGACATCACTGGTCTCTCACACTGCTCTGGGGGGATTTTGGCCCACTCTTCTTCCAGTCTCTTCCACAGGACATCACTAGCCTCTCACACTGCTCTGGTTGGATTTTGGCCCACTCTTCTTCCAGTCTCTTCCACAGGACATCACTGGTCTCTCACACTGCTCTGGGGATTTTGGCCCACTCTTCTTCCAGTCTCTTCCACAGGACATCACTAGTCTCTCACACTGCTCTGGGGGGATTTTGGCCCACTCTTCTTCCAGTCTCTTCCTCAGGACATCACTAGTCTCTCACACTGCTCTGGGGATTTTGGCCCACTCTTCTTCCAGTCTCTTCCACAGGACATCACTGGTCTCTCACACTGCTCTGGGGATTTTGGCCCACTCTTCTTCCAGTCTCTTCCACAGGACATCACTAGTCCCTCACACTGCTCTGGGGGGATTTTGGCCCACTCTTCTTCCAGTCTCTTCCTCAGGACATCACTAGTCTCTCACACTGCTCTAGGGGGATTTTGGCCCACTCTTCTTCCAGTCTCTTCCACAGGACATCACTGGTCTCTCACACTGCTCTGGGGGGATTTTGGCCCACTCTTCTTCCAGTCTCTTCCACAGGACATCACTAGTCTCTCACACTGCTCTGGGGGGATTTTGGCCCACTCTTCTTCCAGTCTCTTCCTCAGGACATCACTAGTCTCTCACACTGCTCTGGGGATTTTGGTCCACTCTTCTTCCAGTCTCTTCCACAGGACATCACTGGTCTCTCACACTGCTCTGGGGGGGATTTTGGCCCACTCTTCTTCCAGTCTCTTCCACAGGACATCACTGGTCTCTCACACTGCTCTGGGGGGATTTTGGCCCACTCTTCTTCCAGTCTCTTCCACAGGACATCACTAGTCTCTCACACTGCTCTGGGGGGATTTTGGCCCACTCTTCTTCCAGTCTCTTCCACAGGACATCACTAGTCTCTCACACTGCTCTGGGGGGATTTTGGCCCACTCTTCTTCCAGTCTCTTCCTCAGGACATCACTAGTCTCTCACACTGCTCTGGGGATTTTGGCCCACTCTTCTTCCAGTCTCTTCCACAGGACATCACTAGTCTCTCACACTGCTCTGGAGGGATTTTGGCCCACTCTTCTTCCAGTCTCTTCCTCAGGACATCACTAGTCTCTCACACTGCTCTGGGGATTTTGGTCCACTCTTCTTCCAGTCTCTTCCACAGGACATCACTGGTCTCTCACACTGCTCTGGGGGGATTTTGGCCCACTCTTCTTCCAGTCTCTTCCACAGGACATCACTGGTCTCTCACACTGCTCTGGGGGGATTTTGGCCCACTCTTCTTCCAGTCTCTTCCACAGGACATCACTGGTCTCTCACACTGCTCTGGGGGGATTTTGGCCCACTCTTCTTCCAGTCTCTTCCACAGGACATCACTGGTCTCTCACACTGCTCTGGGGGGATTTTGGCCCACTCTTCTTCCAGTCTCTTCCACAGGACATCACTAGTCCCCCACACTGCTCTGGGGGGATTTTGGCCCACTCTTCTTCCAGTCTCTTCCACAGGACATCACTGGTCTCTCACACTGCTCTGGGGATTTTGGCCCACTCTTCTTCCAGTCTCTTCCACAGGACATCACTAGTCCCTCACACTGCTCTGGGGGGATTTTGGCCCACTCTTCTTCCAGTCTCTTCCACAGGACATCACTGGTCTCTCACACTGCTCTGGGGGGATTTTGGCCCACTCTTCTTCCAGTCTCTTCCACAGGACATCACTAGCCTCTCACACTGCTCTGGTTGGATTTTGGCCCACTCTTCTTCCAGTCTCTTCCACAGGACATCACTAGTCCCTCACACTGCTCTGGGGGGATTTTGGCCCACTCTTCTTCCAGTCTCTTCCTCAGGACATCACTAGTCTCTCACACTGCTCTAGGGGGATTTTGGCCCACTCTTCTTCCAGTCTCTTCCACAGGACATCACTGGTCTCTCACACTGCTCTGGGGGGATTTTGGCCCACTCTTCTTCCAGTCTCTTCCACAGGACATCACTAGTCTCTCACACTGCTCTGGGGGGATTTTGGCCCACTCTTCTTCCAGTCTCTTCCACAGGACATCCCTCGTCTCTCACACTGCTCTGGGGGGATTTTGGCCCACTCTTCTTCCAGTCTCTTCCACAGGACATCACTAGTCTCTCACACTGCTCTGGGGGGATTTTGGACCACTCTTCTTCCAGTCTCTTCCTCAGGACATCACTAGTCTCTCACACTGCTCTGGGGATTTTGGCCCACTCTTCTTCCAGTCTCTTCCACAGGACATCCCTCGTCTCTCACACTGCTCTGGGGCGATTTTGGCCCACTCTTCTTCCAGTCTCTTCCTCAGGACATCACTAGTCTCTCACACTGCTCTAGGGGGATTTTGGCCCACTCTTCTTCCAGTCTCTTCCACAGGACATCACTAGTCTCTCACACTGCTCTGGGGGGATTTTGGCCCACTCATCTTCCAGTCTCTTCCACAGGACATCACTAGTCTCTCACACTGCTCTGGGGGGATTTTGGCCCACTCTTCTTCCAGTCTCTTCCACAGGACATCACTAGTCTCTCACACTGCTCTGGGGGGATTTTGGCCCACTCATCTTCCAGTCTCTTCCTCAGGACATCACTAGTCTCTCACACTGCTCTGGGGATTTTGGCCCACTCTTCTTCCAGTCTCTTCCACAGGACATCACTAGTCTCTCACACTGCTCTGGAGGGATTTTGGCCCACTCTTCTTCCAGTCTCTTCCTCAGGACATCACTAGTCTCTCACACTGCTCTGGGGATTTTGGTCCACTCTTCTTCCAGTCTCTTCCACAGGACATCACTGGTCTCTCACACTGCTCTGGGGGGGATTTTGGCCCACTCTTCTTCCAGTCTCTTCCACAGGACATCACTGGTCTCTCACACTGCTCTGGGGGGATTTTGGCCCACTCTTCTTCCAGTCTCTTCCACAGGACATCACTGGTCTCTCACACTGCTCTGGGGGGATTTTGGCCCACTCTTCTTCCAGTCTCTTCCACAGGACATCACTGGTCTCTCACACTGCTCTGGGGGGATTTTGGCCCACTCTTCTTCCAGTCTCTTCCTCAGGACATCACTAGTCTCTCACACTGCTCTGGGGATTTTGGCCCACTCTTCTTCCAGTCTCTTCCACAGGACATCACTAGTCTCTCACACTGCTCTGGGGGGATTTTGGCCCACTCTTCCTCCAGTCTCTTCCACAGGACATCACTAGTCTCTCACACTGCTCTGGGGGGATTTTGGCCCACTCTTCTTCCAGTCTCTCCACAGGACATCACTAGTCTCTCACACTGCTCTGGGGGGATTTTGGCCCACTCTTCTTCCATTCGCTTCTATGACTGTTGTGGGTTTCTTGGCCATAACTTTTGTCACCAAGGATTTCTATTGGGTTTAGATCAGGACTCTGGGCTGTGACCATTTCATTGTTTCCAGGAGCTGCTTTCCCCGTTTTGCTGTGACAGGGGGCATTGTCCTGCATGAAAATTGCTGCTGATTGAGTGATGGACACAAGTAAGGAGCCATGTGTTGTGGAGGAGGTTCTGAGCCACACTTGTATTCACTCTGCCATGTATGAGAGGTCCAACTCCTGCTGCAGAAAACATCCCCCAAACCATGACCCTGCCTCTACCGCCGCTCACTGACTTCTTAACATACTTTGGGTGTGATGGGTAACATTATGTTCATTGACAAACTGGGGAAAGACTGAACCCAAAGTGTGTTAAGAAGTCAGTGACATGAAATGCAGAAAGCATCCACTAATCACCGTCACTCCGTATACTCGCAGCCCAGCCACTAATGGAAGTGTAATAACCGAGACTGGCGGCCACAGCAAGAGGGAGGAAGACGACGGAGAATCAAAAGTGCAGAGGAAATGAGAGGAACGGGATGAATGCGGAGAGGGGGGGGGGGGGGCAGTGACCAGGGAGCGGCGCCTGGGGAGCAGCATCAACACGGGGGCGCACTGACCGGGGAACGGCAGCAACGTGGAGGTGGGGGGGGGCAATGACCGAGGAATGGCAGCAACAAGGAGGGGTCAGTGACCGTGGAGCAGCAGAAAAGCAGTGACTGGGCGGTGTCATCAATGCGGGGGCGCAGTGACCGGGGAACGGCAGTAACCGGCGGGGGGGAGAGACTGGGGAGCGGCATCAATGTGGAGGTGCAGTGACCGGGGAGCGGCATCAACGTAGGGGTGTAGTGAACGGGGACCGGCAGAAAAGCTGTGACTGGGCAGAGTCGTCAATGTGGGGGCGCAGTGACCAGGGAACGGCAGTAACCGGTGAGGAGCAGTGACCAGGGAGAGGCTGCAACACGGGGACCCAGTGACCGAGGAGCGGCAGCAACACGGGGGTGGGGGCAGTGACCTGGGAACGGCAGAGACCAGTGGGGGGGGCAGTAACTGGGGAACAACATCAACACGGGGACGCAGTGAGCAAGGAGCAGCAGCAACATGTCGGGCGGTGACCGGGGAATGGCATCAACGTGGAGGTGCAGTGACCGAGGAGCGGCAGCAACAAGGGGGCGCAGTTACCTAGGAGCGGCAGCAACATAGGGGTGCAGTGACCGGGGAATGGCAGTGACCGGGAAGTAATACGGAGGAGCATCGATGTGGGGGAGGGGCAATGACCAGGGACAGGGTGCGACATGGGGAGAGGCTGGGGCGCGGGGAGAGACAGGGGCGCGGAGGTGCAGTAACTGGCGAGGGGGCAGTGACCGGGGAGCGGGAGCAACAAGAGGGCGTAGTGACCGGGGAGCGGCAGTGACTGCCAGGGGTGCATTAATCGGGGAGCAGGAGTGTAGCGCCCCTGAAGCTATCAGGAGCTACAAAGAACTGCATCATGTCAAAGATGCAGGGCCTACCCCCAGGGACCCAGAAGACCAGTGCCGGTAACACCAAAACATTCATATAATCCCTGTTTTTCTCTTCCCCAATGACTGGTGACAGGCTTGGGTTGGACCCAATGGATGGCCACCTAAGGGTGGAACCGATCCAGTCCACTAGACGACAACCAGGGAGGAGGGGGTCAGACAGTCAGTAAGTGAAAGTGAGAGGAGACGGACGTAACCGTACTGACGGGAGAGTATAACAGTGACCTGTCAGGCACAGGCGGTTGGTTGCCGGTGGAGTACTCTCGGAACCATAGCATCGCCTGGGTACAGAGCCCTAGGTCATGCAAACGCTCCAGGCAGACCTGATAAAAAATCTGCACAGTGAGGGGACCATCCAGGACCTCACCGACCGTAAAGTCCGGGGGTACCAGCAGTAAAGGAAGAGCCGGGGATCGGAACCGAACACCGTCCCTACTGTACAGGGTTCAAACTGCCACCGTATGGACTAAGGGGTACTTTGCACGTTGCGACATCACTACTGCGATATCGTCGGGGTCAAATCGTAAGTGACGCACATCCGGCGCTGGTAACGACGTCGCAATGTGTAAAGCCTAGGAGCACTGATAAACAATCGCAAATGTGTCGTAAATCGGTGATCTGTGTAGCGTCATTTTCATAATTACGTTGCAGCGACAGGTACGATGTTGTTCCTCGCTCCTGCGGCAGTGCACATCGCTGTGTATGAAGCTGCAGGAGCGAGGAACATCTCCTACCTGCCTCCACCGGCTATGCGGAAGGAAAGAGGTGGGCGGGATGTTACGTCCCTCTCATCTCCGCCCCTCCGCTTCTATTGGCCGTCTGCCGTGTGACGTCGCAGTAACGCCGCACGACCCGCCCCCTTAGGAATTAGGCGGGTCGCCGGCCAGAGCGGCATTGCAGGGCCGGTAAGTGCGTGTGAAGCTGCCGTAGCGATAATGTCACAAGATATCGCATCTGCGACGGGGACTATCGCGCTCGGCATCGCAAGCATCGGCTAGTGATGTCGCAGCGTGCAAAGTACCCCTAAAACTGAAAGACTACCAGGAGGGGACCCCCAGACGCTCCAAGCCAGAGGGACCCACCAGCCAGAGACAGGTGCAGGGGAAAGAAGATACCAGGTTACCATACAGTCACTAGGACTAAGGGAACCAGCCTTCTCCGGGTCACAAGCCATAACAACGCTGTGAGTAAAGAATCCAGTTCCACTGCACTCCGTTGTGTGGCTACCTTCTTTCCACATCTAATAGCATCATCTATCATCTGGGGCCTGGCCCTACTCGAGGAGGGCCCAACACCCAGGCTGCCATTACCATCAGCCCCAGCAGCGAGAAACTGCAGCGGCGGCCCCATCTAAATTACCGCAACCCAAAGTGGCGTCACGACAAAAACTTTATTACTACTCCCTTGTACATAACCCCTTTCAAGCGCCCCCCAGGGTCACGGAACCGGGCACCGGCCACCCAGTGACATATCCCAGCAATACACTGCCCAGGACCGAGTACCCCAAAGCCCAGTGGTGCGTCAGGAGCAACACGGAGGCGCAGTGACCTGGAAGCGGCAGAGGAGCAGTGACCATGGAACATCAGTGACCGGTTGGGGGGGGGCACTGACTGGGGAGCAGCATCGACGTGAAGGGAGGAAGGGGCAATGACTGGGGACCAGGAGCGACGCTGGGAGAGGAGGGGGCGCAGGGGGAGGCAGCGATGCGGGGGGGGGGGGGGGGGTTTCAAGTGACCGGGTAGAAGCAGGGGCGCAAGATTAAGGGGGCGCTCGCTCGGTGGGGGGAGGAGAATCCGGGGGCGCACACTCGGCGTGGGGGAGAATCCGGGGGCGCACACTCGGCGTGGGGGAGAATCCGGGGGCGCACACTCGGCGTGGGGGAGAATCCGGGGGCGCACACTCGGCGTGGGGGAGAATCCGGGGGCGCACACTCGGCGTGGGGGAGAATCCGGGGGCGCACACTCGGCGTGGGGGAGAATCCGGGGGCGCACACTCGGCGTGGGGGAGAATCCGGGGGCGCACACTCGGCGTGGGGGAGAATCCGGGGGCGCACACTCGGCGTGGGGCAGAATCCGGGGGCGCACACTCGGCGTGGGGGAGAATCCGGGGGCGCACACTCGGCGTGGGGGAGAATCCGGGGGCGCACACTCGGCGTGGGGGAGAATCCGGGGGCGCACACTCGGCGTGGGGGAGAATCCGGGGGCGCACACTCGGCGTGGGGGAGAATCCGGGGGCGCACACTTGGGGGGGGGGGGGGGGAGGATAATCAAAGGGCGCACATTTGGTGGGGGGGGAATCAAGGGGCGCACACTTGGTGGGGAGGAGAATCAGGGGGCGCACACTTGGTGGGGGGGGAGGATAATCAAAGGGCGCACATTTGGTGGGGGGGGAATCAAGGGGCGCACACTTGGTGGGGAGGAGAATCAGGGGGCGCACACTTGGTGGGGGGGGAGGATAATCAAAGGGCGCACATTTGGTGGGGGGGGAATCAAGGGGCGCACACTTGGTGGGGAGGAGAATCAGGGGGCGCACACTTGGTGGGGAGGATAATCAGGGGGCGCACACTTGGTGGGGAGGATAATCAAGGGGCGCACACTTGGTGGGGAGGATAATCAGGGGGCGCACACTTGGTGGGGAGGATAATCAGGGGGCGCACACTTGGTGGGGAGGATAATCAGGGGGCGCACACTTGGTGGGGAGGATAATCAGGGGGCGCACACTTGGTGGGGAGGATAATCAGGGGGCGCACACTTGGTGGGGAGGATAATCAGGGGGCGCACACTTGGTGGGGAGGATAATCAGGGGGCGCACACTTGGTGGGGAGGATAATCAGGGGGCGCACACTTGGTGGGGAGGATAATCAGGGGGCGCACACTTGGTGGGGAGGATAATCAGGGGGCGCACACTTGGTGGGGAGGATAATCAGGGGGCGCACACTTGGTGGGGAGGATAATCAGGGGGCGCACACTTGGTGGGGGGGATAATCAGGGGGCGCACACTTGGTGGGGGGGGATAATCAGGGGGCGCACACTTGGTGGGGGGGGATAATCAGGGGGCGCACACTTGGTGGGGGGGATAATCAGGGGGCACACACTTGGTGGGGAGGATAATCAGGGGGCGCACACTTGGTGGGGGGATAATCAGGGGGCGCACACTTGGTGGGGGGATAATCAGGGGGCGCACACTTGGTGGGGGGATAATCAGGGGGCGCACACTTGGTGGGGGGATAATCAGGGGGCGCACACTTGGTGGGGGGATAATCAGGGGGCGCACACTTGGTGGGGGGATAATCAGGGGGCGCACACTTGGTGGAGGGGATAATCAGGGGGCGCACACTTGGTGGAGGGGATAATCAGGGGGCGCACAGTTGGTGGGGGGGATAATCAGGGGTCGCACACTTGGTGGGGGGGGGATAATCAGGGGTCGCACACTTGGTGGGGGGGGGATAATCAGGGGTCGCACACTTGGTGGGGGGGGGATAATCAGGGGTCGCACACTTGGTGGGGGGGGGATAATCAGGGGTCGCACACTTGGTGGGGGGGGATAATCAGGGGGCGCACACTTGGTGGGGGGGATAATCAGGGGGCGCACACTTGGTGGGGGGGATAATCAGGGGGCGCACACTTGGTGGGGGGGATAATCAGGGGGCGCACACTTGGTGGGGGGGGATAATTAGGGGGCGCACACTTGGTGGGGGGGGATAATTAGGGGGCGCACACTTGGTGGGGGGGATAATCAGGGGGCGCACACTTGGTGGGGGGGATAATCAGGGGGCGCACACTTGGTGGGGGGGATAATCAGGGGGCGCACACTTGGTGGGGGGGATAATCAGGGGGCGCACACTTGGTGGGGGGGGAAATCAGGGGACGCACACTTGGTGGGGGGGAATCAGGGGGCGCACACTTGCTGGGGAGGATAATCAGAGGGCGCACACTTGCTGGGGAGGATAATCAGGGGGCGCACACTTGGTGGGGGGGGAATCAGGGGGCGCACACTTGGTGGGGAGGATAATCAGGGGGCGCACACTTGCTGGGGAGGATAATCAGGGGGCGCACACTTGGTGGGGGGGAATCAGGGGCGCACACTTGCTGGGGAGGATAATCAGGGGGCGCACACTTGGTGGGGGGGGGATCAGGGGGCGCACACTTGGTGGGGAGGATAATCAGGGGGCGCACACTTGGTGGGGAGGATAATCAGGGGGCGCACACTTGGTGGGGGGGGAATCAGGGGGCGCACACTTGGTGGGGAAGATAATCAGGGGGCGCACACTTGGTGGGGGGGGAAATCAGGGGGCGCACACTTGGTGGGGAGGATAATCAGGGGGCGCACACTTGGTGGGGAGGATAATCAGGGGGCGCACACTTGGTGGGGGGGGAAATCAGGGGACGCACACTTGGTGGGGGGGAATCAGGGGGCGCACACTTGCTGGGGAGGATAATCAGAGGGCGCACACTTGCTGGGGAGGATAATCAGGGGGCGCACACTTGGTGGGGGGGGAATCAGGGGGCGCACACTTGCTGGGGAGGATAATCAGAGGGCGCACACTTGCTGGGGAGGATAATCAGGGGGCGCACACTTGGTGGGGGGGGAATCAGGGGGCGCACACTTGGTGGGGAGGATAATCAGGGGGCGCACACTTGGTGGGGAGGATAATCAGGGGGCGCACACTTGGTGGGGGGGGAATCAGGGGGCGCACACTTGGTGGGGAGGATAATCAGGGGGCGCACACTTGGTGGGGGGGGGAATCAGGGGGCGCACACTTGGTGGGGAGGATAATCAGGGGGCGCACACTTGGTGGGGAGGATAATCAGGGGGCGCACACTTGGTGGGGGGGGAAATCAGGGGACGCACACTTGGTGGGGGGGAATCAGGGGGCGCACACTTGCTGGGGAGGATAATCAGAGGGCGCACACTTGCTGGGGAGGATAATCAGGGGGCGCACACTTGGTGGGGGGGGAATCAGGGGGCGCACACTTGGTGGGGAGGATAATCAGGGGGCGCACACTTGGTGGGGAGGATAATCAGGGGGCGCACACTTGGTGGGGGGGAATCAGGGGCGCACACTTGCTGGGGAGGATAATCAGGGGGCGCACACTTGGTGGGGGGGGAATCAGGGGGCGCACACTTGGTGGGGAGGATAATCAGGGGGCGCACACTTGGTGGGGAGGATAATCAGGGGGCGCACACTTGGTGGGGAGGATAATCAGGGGGCGCACACTTGGTGGGGGGGGAATCAGGGGCGCACACTTGCTGGGGAGGATAATCAGGGGGCGCACACTTGGTGGGGGGGGAATCAGGGGGCGCACACTTGGTGGGGAGGATAATCAGGGGGCGCACACTTGGTGGGGGGGAATCAGGGGGCGCACACTTGGTGGGGAGGATAATCAGGGGGCGCACACTTGGTGGGGGGGATAATCAGGGGGCGCACACTTGGTGGGGGGGATAATCAGGGGCGCACACTTGCTGGGGAGGGGAATCAGGGGGCGCACACTTGGTGGGGGGGATAATCAGGGGGCGCACACTTGGTGGGGGGGATAATCAGGGGGCGCACACTTGGTGGGGAGGATAATCAGAGGGCGCACACTTGCTGGGGAGGATAATCAGGGGGCGCACACTTGGTGGGGGGGAATCAGGGGCGCACACTTGCTGGGGAGGATAATCAGGGGGCGCACACTTGGTGGGGGGGGAATCAGGGGGCGCACACTTGGTGGGGAGGATAATCAGGGGGCGCACACTTGGTGGGGAGGATAATCAGGGGGCGCACACTTGGTGGGGGGGGAATCAGGGGGCGCACACTTGGTGGGGAAGATAATCAGGGGGCGCACACTTGGTGGGGGGGGGAATCAGGGGGCGCACACTTGGTGGGGAGGATAATCAGGGGGCGCACACTTGGTGGGGAGGATAATCAGGGGGCGCACACTTGGTGGGGGGGGAAATCAGGGGACGCACACTTGGTGGGGGGGAATCAGGGGGCGCACACTTGCTGGGGAGGATAATCAGAGGGCGCACACTTGCTGGGGAGGATAATCAGGGGGCGCACACTTGGTGGGGGGGGAATCAGGGGGCGCACACTTGCTGGGGAGGATAATCAGAGGGCGCACACTTGCTGGGGAGGATAATCAGGGGGCGCACACTTGGTGGGGGGGGAATCAGGGGGCGCACACTTTGTTGGGAGGATAATCAGGGGGCGCACACTTGGTGGGGAGGATAATCAGGGGGCGCACACTTGGTGGGGGGGGAATCAGGGGGCGCACACTTGGTGGGGAGGATAATCAGGGGGCGCACACTTGGTGGGGGGGGGAATCAGGGGGCGCACACTTGGTGGGGAGGATAATCAGGGGGCGCACACTTGGTGGGGAGGATAATCAGGGGGCGCACACTTGGTGGGGGGGGAAATCAGGGGACGCACACTTGGTGGGGGGGAATCAGGGGGCGCACACTTGCTGGGGAGGATAATCAGAGGGCGCACACTTGCTGGGGAGGATAATCAGGGGGCGCACACTTGGTGGGGGGGGAATCAGGGGGCGCACACTTGGTGGGGAGGATAATCAGGGGGCGCACACTTGCTGGGGAGGATAATCAGGGGGCGCACACTTGGTGGGGGGGAATCAGGGGCGCACACTTGCTGGGGAGGATAATCAGGGGGCGCACACTTGGTGGGGGGGGAATCAGGGGGCGCACACTTGGTGGGGAGGATAATCAGGGGGCGCACACTTGGTGGGGAGGATAATCAGGGGGCGCACACTTGGTGGGGGGGGAATCAGGGGGCGCACACTTGGTGGGGAAGATAATCAGGGGGCGCACACTTGGTGGGGGGGGAAATCAGGGGGCGCACACTTGGTGGGGAGGATAATCAGGGGGCGCACACTTGGTGGGGAGGATAATCAGGGGGCGCACACTTGGTGGGGGGGGAAATCAGGGGACGCACACTTGGTGGGGGGGAATCAGGGGGCGCACACTTGCTGGGGAGGATAATCAGAGGGCGCACACTTGCTGGGGAGGATAATCAGGGGGCGCACACTTGGTGGGGGGGGAATCAGGGGGCGCACACTTGCTGGGGAGGATAATCAGAGGGCGCACACTTGCTGGGGAGGATAATCAGGGGGCGCACACTTGGTGGGGGGGGAATCAGGGGGCGCACACTTGGTGGGGAGGATAATCAGGGGGCGCACACTTGGTGGGGAGGATAATCAGGGGGCGCACACTTGGTGGGGGGGGAATCAGGGGGCGCACACTTGGTGGGGAGGATAATCAGGGGGCGCACACTTGGTGGGGGGGGGAATCAGGGGGCGCACACTTGGTGGGGAGGATAATCAGGGGGCGCACACTTGGTGGGGAGGATAATCAGGGGGCGCACACTTGGTGGGGGGGGAAATCAGGGGACGCACACTTGGTGGGGGGGAATCAGGGGGCGCACACTTGCTGGGGAGGATAATCAGAGGGCGCACACTTGCTGGGGAGGATAATCAGGGGGCGCACACTTGGTGGGGGGGGAATCAGGGGGCGCACACTTGGTGGGGAGGATAATCAGGGGGCGCACACTTGGTGGGGAGGATAATCAGGGGGCGCACACTTGGTGGGGGGGAATCAGGGGCGCACACTTGCTGGGGAGGATAATCAGGGGGCGCACACTTGGTGGGGGGGGAATCAGGGGGCGCACACTTGGTGGGGGGGATAATCAGGGGGCGCACACTTGGTGGGGAGGATAATCAGGGGGCGCACACTTGCTGGGGAGGATAATCAGGGGGCGCACACTTGCTGGGGAGGATAATCAGAGGGCGCACACTTGCTGGGGAGGATAATCAGGGGGCGCACACTTGGTGGGGGGGAATCAGGGGGCGCACACTTGGTGGGGAGGATAATCAGGGGGCGCACACTTGGTGGGGGGGGAATCAGGGGGCGCACACTTGGTGGGGGGGAATCAGGGGGCGCACACTTGGTGGGGGGGGAATCAGGGGGCACACACTTGGTGGGGAGGATAATCAGGGGGCGCACACTTGGTGGGGAGGATAATCAGGGGGCGCACACTTGGTGGGGGGGGAATCAGGGGCGCACACTTGCTGGGGAGGATAATCAGGGGGCGCACACTTGGTGGGGGGGGAATCAGGGGGCGCACACTTGGTGGGGAGGATAATCAGGGGGCGCACACTTGGTGGGGGGGGAATCAGGGGGCGCACACTTGGTGGGGAGGATAATCAGGGGGCGCACACTTGGTGGGGGGGGAATCAGGGGGCGCACACTTGGTGGGGAGGATAATCAGGGGGCGCACACTTGGTGGGGGGGGAATCAGGGGGCGCACACTTGGTGGGGAGGATAATCAGGGGGCGCACAATTGCTGGGGGGAATCAGGGGGCGCACACTTGGTGGGGAGGATAATCAGGGGGCGCACACTTGGTGGGGAGGATAATCAGGGGGCGCACACTTGGTGGGGAGGATAATCAGGGGGCGCACACTTGGTGGGGGGGGAATCAGGGGCGCACACTTGCTGGGGAGGATAATCAGGGGGCGCACACTTGGTGGGGGGGAATCAGGGGCGCACACTTGGTGGGGAGGATAATCAGGGGGCGCACACTTGGTGGGGGGGGAATCAGGGGGCGCACACTTGGTGGGGAGGATAATCAGGGGGCGCACACTTGGTGGGGGGGGAATCAGGGGGCGCACACTTGGTGGGGGGGGAATCAGGGGGCGCACACTTGGTGGGGGGGGAATCAGGGGGCGCACACTTGGTGGGGGGAATCAGGGGCGCACACTTGCTGGGGAGGATAATCAGGGGGCGCACACTTGGTGGGGGGAATCAGGGGCGCACACTTGGTGGGGGGGGAATCAGGGGGCGCACACTTGGTGGGGAGGATAATCAGGGGGCGCACAATTGCTGGGGGGAATCAGGGGGCGCACACTTGGTGGGGGGGGAATCAGGGGGCGCACACTTGGTGGGGGGGGAATCAGGGGGCGCACAATTGCTGGGGGGAATCAGGGGGCCTCTCACCTGCGCTCAGCAGCCCCCAGCAGGTCGCGCACATCAGTTGGATCCACATGCTCCCCGTCCTCCCCGGTCACACGTCCATTCTTTCCGCTGCTCCGCTCTCGGATACCCGAGATCTCCGCGGTTAGACGCATCTCCAGCACCAGCTCCGTCGGACCCGCCCACAGGACGCGTCACAGGAGGGCGGGGCCAGGGACGCGCTGAGATCTGACAACATCTCGTGTGCGGCTGCGATCTACAACCGCCGAATATTCCCGGCAGCTGCGTCCTGCGGTCCCCGGATCACATTATTTAGGGGTCCGGTCTCCGGATCACGTTATTTAGGGGTCCGGTCTCGGGATCACATTATTTAGGGGTCCGGTCTCCGGATCACGTTATTTAGGGGTCCGGTCTCGGGATCACATTATTTAGGGGTCCGGTCTCCGGATCACATTATTTAGGGCTCCGGTCTCCGGATCACGTTATTTAGGGCTCCGGTCTCCGGATCACATTATTTAGGGCTCCGGTCTCGGGATCACATTATTTAGGGGTCCGGTCTCGGGATCACGTTATTTAGGGCTCCGGTCTCGGGATCACATTATTTAGGGGTCCGGTCTCGGGATCACATTATTTAGGGGTCCGGTCTCGGGATCACATTATTTAGGGCTCCGGTCTCGGGATCACATTATTTAGGGGTCCGGTCTCCGGATCACGTTATTTAGGGCTCCGGTCTCCGGATCACATTATTTAGGGCTCCGGTCTCCGGATCACATTATTTAGGGGTCCGGTCTCCGGATCACATTATTTAGGGGTCCGGTCTCGGGATCACGTTATTTAGGGCTCCGGTCTCCGGATCACATTATTTAGGGGTCCGGTCTCGGGATCACATTATTTAGGGCTCCGGTCTCGGGATCACATTATTTAGGGGTCCGGTCTCGAGATCACGTTATTTAGGGGTCCGGTCTCGGGATCACATTATTTAGGGGTCCGGTCTCGGGATCACATTATTTAGGGGTCCGGTCTCGAGATCACGTTATTTAGGGGTCCGGTCTCGGGATCACATTATTTAGGGCTCCGGTCTCGGGATCACGTTATTTAGGGGTCCGGTCTCGGGATCACATTATTTAGGGGTCCGGTCTCGGGATCACATTATTTAGGGGTCCGGTCTCGGGATCACGTTATTTAGGGCTCCGGTCTCGGGATCACATTATTTAGGGGTCCGGTCTCGAGATCACGTTATTTAGGGGTCCGGTCTCGGGATCACATTATTTAGGGGTCCGGTCTCGGGATCACATTATTTAGGGGTCCGGTCTCGGGATCACGTTATTTAGGGCTCCGGTCTCGGGATCACATTATTTAGGGGTCCGTTCTCCGGATCACATTATTTAGGGGTCCGGTCTCGGGATCACGTTATTTAGGGCTCCGGTCTCGGGATCACATTATTTAGGGCTCCGGTCTCGGAATCACATTATTTAGGGGTCCGGTCTCCGGATCACATTATTTAGGGCTCCGGTCTCGGGATCACATTATTTAGGGGTCCGGTCTCCGGATCACATTATTTAGGGGTCCGGTCTCGGGATCACGTTATTTAGGGCTCCGGTCTCGGGATCACATTATTTAGGGGTCCGGTCTCCGGATCACATTATTTAGGGGTCCGGTCTCGGGATCACATTATTTAGGGCTCCGGTCTCGGGATCACATTATTTAGGGGTCCGGTCTCGGGATCACGTTATTTAGGGCTCCGGTCTCGGGATCACATTATTTAGGGCTCCGGTCTCGGGATCACATTATTTAGGGGTCCGGTCTCGGGATCACGTTATTTAGGGGTCCGGTCTCCGGATCACATTATTTAGGGCTCCGGTCTCGGGATCACGTTATTTAGGGCTCTGGTCTCGGGATCACATTATTTAGGGCTCCGGTCTCGGGATCACATTATTTAGGGGTCCGGTCTCGGGATCACATTATTTAGGGCTCCGGTCTCGGGATCACATTATTTAGGGGTCCGGTCTCGGGATCACATTATTTAGGGCTCCGGTCTCGGGATCACATTATTTAGGGGTCCGGTCTCGGGATCACATTATTTAGGGCTCCGGTCTCGGGATCACATTATTTAGGGCTCCGGTCTCGGGATCACATTATTTAGGGCTCCGGTCTCCGGATCACATTATTTAGGGCTCCGGTCTCGGGATCACGTTATTTAGGGCTCCGGTCTCGGGATCACGTTATTTAGGGCTCCGGTCTCGGGATCACGTTATTTAGGGCTCCGGTCTCGGGATCACATTATTTAGGGGTCCGGTCTCGGGATCACATTATTTAGGGCTCCGGTCTCCGGATCACATTATTTAGGGGTCCGGTCTCGGGATCATTATTTAGGGCTCCGGTCTCGGGATCACGTTATTTAGGGCTCCGGTCTCGGGATCAAGTTATATAGGGGTCCGGTCTCGGGATCAGGTTATTTAGGGGTCCGGTCTCGGGATCACGTTATATAGGGGTCCGGTCTCGGGATCACATTATTTAGGGGTCCGGTCTCGGGATCACATTATTTAGGGGTCTGGTCTCGGGATCACGTTATTTAGGGGTCCGGTCTCGGGATCACATTATTTTGGGATCCGGTCTCGGGTTCACATTATTTAGGGGTCCGCTCTCTGGATCACATTATTTAGGGGTCCGCTCTCGGGATCATATTATTTAGGGGTCCGCTCTTGGGATCACATTATTTAGGTCTCCGTTCTCGGGATCACGTTATTTAGGGGTCCGCTCTCGGGATCATATTATTTAGGGGTCCGGTCTCGGGATCACATTATTTCGGGGTCCGCTCTCGGGATCACATTATTTAGGGGTCCGCTCTCGGGATCACATTATTTAGGGGTCTGGTCTCGGGATCACATTATTTAGGGCTCCGGTCTCGGGATCATATTATTTAGGGGTCCGCTCTTGGGATCACATTATTTAGGTCTCCGGTCTCGGGATCACGTTATTTAGGGGTCCGGTCTCGGGATCACATTATTTAGGGGTCCGCTTTCGGGATCATATTATTTAGGGGTCCGGTCTCGGGTTCACATTATTTAGGGATCCGGTCTCGGGATCATATTATTAAGGTGTCCGGTTTAGGGATCCCATTATTTTGGGGTCCGGTCTCGGGATCATATTATTTAGGGGTCCGGTTTCAGGGTTACATTATTTAACAGTCTGGTCTTGGGATCACATAATTTAGGGGTACGGTTTAGAGATCACATTATTTAGCGATCCAGGTTACAGATCACATTATTTAGGGATCCAGTCTCAGGATTATATTTTTTATTGCTAACTGCTAACTGTTCCGCCTCCCGCACGCAGCCCCGGCCCCAATACTCTGGATGACGGCCCCTCCTCAATCAATGTCACTTCCATCATTGTGGCATTAAGTGAACACTAGAAATGTCCCACAAGTGATCAGAAGGAATAACTCGCCGATGTATGACTCGCGGATGTATGAGTCGCCGATGTATGACTCGCTGATGTATGACTCACTGATGTATGAGTCGCTGATGTATGAGTCACTGATGTATGAGTCGCTGATGTATGAGTCGCTGATGTATGAGTCCCTGATGTATGAGTCCCTGATGTATGAGTCGCGGATGTATGAGTCGCTGATGTATGAGTCGCGGATGTATGAGTCGCTGATGTATGAGTCACTGATGTATGAGTCGCTGATGTATGAGTCGCTGATGTATGAGTCGCTGATGTATGAGTCGCTGATGTATGAGTCGCTGATGTATGAGTCGCTGATGTATGAGTCGCTGATGTATGAGTCACTGATGTATGAGTCGCTGATGTATGAGTCGCTGATGTATGAGTCGCTGATGTATGAGTCGCTGATGTATGAGTCGCTGATGTATGAGTCGCTGATGTATGAGTCGCTGATGTATGAGTCGCTGATGTATGAGTCGCGGATGTATGAGTCGCTGATGTATGAGTCGCTGATGTATGACTCGCGGATGTATGAGTCGCTGATGTATGAGTCGCTGATGTATGAGTCGCTGATGTATGAGTCACTGATGTATGAGTCACTGATGTATGAGTCGCTGATGTATGAGTCGCGGATGTATGAGTCGCTGATGTATGAGTCGCTGATGTATGAGTCGCTGATGTATGAGTCACTGAAGTATGACTCGCGGATGTATGAGTCGCTGATGTATGAGTCGCTGATGTATGAGTCGCTGATGTATGAGTCGCTGATGTATGAGTCCCTGATGTATGAGTCGCTGATGTATGAGTCGCTGATGTATGAGTCGCTGATGTATGAGTCGCTGATGTATGAGTCGCTGATGTATGAGTCGCTGATGTATGAGTCGCTGATGTATGAGTCGCTGATGTATGACTCGCTGATGTATGAGTCCCTGATGTATGAGTCACTGATGTATGAGTCCCTGATGTATGACTCGCTGATGTATGAGTCCCTGATGTATGAGTCGCTCATGTATGAGTCGCTGATGTATGACTCGCGGATGTATGAGTCCCTGATGTATGAGTCGCTGATGTATGAGTCCCTGATGTATGAGTCGCTGATGTATGAGTCGCTGATGTATGAGTCGCTGATGTATGAGTCGCTGATGTATGAGTCGCTGATGTATGAGTCGCTGATGTATGAGTCGCTGATGTATGAGTCGCTGATGTATGAGTCGCTGATGTATGAGTCGCCGATGTATGACTCGCTGATGTATGAGTCCCTGATGTATGAGTCACTGATGTATGAGTCCCTGATGTATGACTCGCTGATGTATGAGTCCCTGATGTATGAGTCGCTCATGTATGAGTCGCTGATGTATGAGTCCCTGATGTAGGAGTCACTGATGTATGATTCGCTGATGTATGAGTCACTGATGTATGAGTCCCTGATGTATGAGTCGCTGATGTATGAGTCGCTGATGTATGAGTCGCTGATGTATGAGTCGCTGATGTATGAGTCACTGATGTATGAGTCGCTGATGTATGAGTCGCTGATGTATGACTCGCTGATGTATGAGTCCCTGATGTATGAGTCGCTCATGTATGAGTCGCTGATGTATGAGTCGCTGATGTATGATTCACTGATGTATGAGTCGCTGATGTATGACTCGCTGATGTATGAGTCCCTGATGTATGAGTCGCTGATGTATGAGTCGCTGATGTATGAGTCGCTGATGTATGAGTCGCTGATGTATGAGTCCCTGATGTATGACTCACTGATGTATGAGTCGCTGATGTATGAGTCCCTGATGTATGAGTCGCTGATGTATGAGTCGCTGATGTATGAGTCGCTGATGTATGAGTCGCTGATGTATGAGTCGCTGATGTATGAGTCCCTGATGTATGAGTCGCTGATGTATGAGTCGCTGATGTATGAGTCGCTGATGTATGAGTCGCTGATGTATGACTCGCGGATGTATGAGTCCCTGATGTATGAGTCGCTGATGTATGAGTCGCTGATGTATGAGTCGCTGATGTATGAGTCGCTGATGTATGAGTCGCTGATGTATGAGTCGCTGATGTATGAGTCCCTGATGTATGAGTCGCTGATGTTTGAGTCGCTGATGTATGAGTCGCTGATGTATGAGTCGCTGATGTATGAGTCGCTGATGTATGAGTCGCTGATGTATGAGTCGCTGATGTATGAGTCGCTGATGTATGAGTCCCTGATGTATGAGTCGCTGATGTATGAGTCCCTGATGTATGAGTCCCTGATGTATGAGTTGCTGATGTATGAGTCCCTGATGTATGAGTCGCTGATGTATGAGTCGCTGATGTATGAGTCCCTGATGTATGACTCGCTGATGTATGACTCACTGATGTATGAGTCGCTGATGTATGACTCGCGGATGTATGAGTCGCTGATGTATGAGTCGCTGATGTATGAGTCGCTGATGTATGAGTCGCTGATGTATGAGTCGCTGATGTATGAGTCGCTGATGTATGAGTCGCTGATGTATGAGTCCCTGATGTATGACTCACTGATGTATGAGTCGCTGATGTATGACTCACTGATGTATGAGTCGCTGATGTATGAGTCGCTGATGTATGAGTCGCTGATATATGAGTCGCGGATGTATGAGTCGCGGATGTATGAGTCGCGGATGTATGAGTCGCTGATGTATGAGTCGCTGATGTATGAGTCGCTGATGTATGAGTCCCTGATGTATGACTCACTGATGTATGAGTCGCTGATGTATGAGTCGCTGATGTATGAGTCGCTGATGTATGAGTCCCTGATGTATGAGTCCCTGATGTATGAGTCGCTGATGTATGAGTCGCTGATGTATGAGTCGCTGATGTATGAGTCGCTGATGTATGAGTCGCTGATGTATGAGTCGCTGATGTATGACTCGCGGATGTATGAGTCCCTGATGTATGAGTCGCTGATGTATGAGTCGCTGATGTATGAGTCGCTGATGTATGAGTCGCTGATGTATGAGTCGCTGATGTATGAGTCCCTGATGTATGAGTCGCTGATGTATGAGTCGCTGATGTATGAGTCGCTGATGTATGAGTCGCTGATGTATGAGTCGCTGATGTATGAGTCGCTGATGTATGAGTCGCTGATGTATGAGTCGCTGATGTATGAGTCGCTGATGTATGAGTCGCTGATGTATGAGTCCCTGATGTATGACTCACTGATGTATGAGTCGCTGATGTATGACTCACTGATGTATGAGTCCCTGATGTATGAGTCGCTGATGTATGAGTCGCTGATGTATGAGTCGCGGATGTATGAGTCGCGGATGTATGAGTCGCTGATGTATGAGTCGCTGATGTATGAGTCGCTGATGTATGAGTCGCTGATGTATGAGTCGCTGATGTATGAGTCGCTGATGTATGAGTCGCTGATGTATGACTCACTGATGTATGAGTCGCTGATGTATGAGTCCCTGATGTATGAGTCGCTGATGTATGAGTCGCTGATGTATGAGTCCCTGATGTATGAGTCCCTGATGTATGAGTCCCTGATGTATGAGTCCCTGATGTATGAGTCGCTGATGTATGAGTCGCTGATGTATGAGTCGCTGATGTATGAGTCGCTGATGTATGACTCGCTGATGTATGAGTCGCTGATGTATGAGTCCCTGATGTATGAGTCCCTGATGTATGAGTCCCTGATGTATGAGTCGCTGATGTATGAGTCGCGGATGTATGACTCGCTGATGTATGACTCGCGGATGTATGAGTCCCTGATGTATGATTCACTGATGTATGATTCACTGATGTATGACTCACTGATGTATGACTCACTGATGTATGACTCACTGATGTATGACTCACTGATGTATGATTCACTGATGTATGACTCACTGATGTATGATTCGCTGATGTATGACTCGCTGATGTATGACTCGCTGATGTATGACTCGCTGATGTATGACTCGCTGATGTATGACTCACTGATGTATGACTCACTGATGTATGATTCACTGATGTATGATTCACTGATGTATGACTCACTGATGTATGATTTACTGATGTATGACTCACTGATGTATGACTCACTGATGTATGACTCACTGATGTATGACTCACTGATGTATGACTCGCTGATGTATGACTCGCTGATGTATGACTCGCTGATGTATGACTCGCTGATGTATGACTCGCTGATGTATGACTCACTGATGTATGACTCACTGATGTATGATTCACTGATGTATGATTCACTGATGTATGACTCACTGATGTATGACTCACTGATGTATGACTCACTGATGTATGACTCACTGATGTATGATTCACTGATGTATGATTCACTGATGTATGACTCGCTGATGTATGACTCGCTGATGTATGACTCGCTGATGTATGACTCACTGATGTATGATTCACTGATGTATGATTCACTGATGTATGACTCACTGATGTATGATTTACTGATGTATGACTCACTGATGTATGACTCACTGATGTATGATTCACTGATGTATGACTCACTGATGTATGACTCACTGATGTATGACTCACTGATGTATGACTCACTGATGTATGATTCACTGATGTATGACTCACTGATGTATGATTCACTGATGTATGACTCACTGATGTATGACTCACTGATGTATGACTCACTGATGTATGAGTCGCTGATGTATGACTCACTGATGTATGATTCACTGATGTATGACTCACTGATGTATGACTCACTGATGTATGATTCACTGATGTATGACTCACTGATGTATGATTCACTGATGTATGACTCACTGATGTATGACTCACTGATGTATGACTCACTGATGTATGACTCACTGATGTATGAGTCACTGATGTATGACTCACTGATGTATGACTCACTGATGTATGAGTCACTGATGTATGACTCACTGATGTATGACTCACTGATGTATGATTCACTGATGTATGACTCACTGATGTATGACTCACTGATGTATGACTCACTGATGTATGACTCACTGATGTATGACTCACGGATGTATGATTCACTGATGTATGACTCACTGATGTATGACTCACTGATGTATGATTCACTAATGTATGACTCACTGATGTATGACTCACTGATGTATGACTCACTGATGTATGACTCACTGATGTATGATTCACTGATGTATGACTCACTGATGTATGACTCGCTGATGTATGACTCACTGATGTATGACTCGCTGATGTATGACTCGCTGATGTATGACTCGCTGATGTATGACTCGCTGATGTATGACTCGCTGATGTATGACTCGCTGATGTATGACTCGCTGATGTATGACTCACTGATGTATGACTCACTGATGTATGACTCACTGATGTATGATTTACTGATGTATGACTCACTGAAGTATGACTCACTGATGTATGACTCACTGATGTATGACTCACTGATGTATGATTTACTGATGTATGACTCACTGAAGTATGACTCACTGATGTATGACTCACTGATGTATGACTCACTGATGTATGACTCACTGATGTATGACTCACGGATGTATGACTCACTGATGTATGACTCACTGATGTATGACTCACTGATGTATGATTTACTGATGTATGACTCACTGATGTATGACTCGCTGATGTATGACTCACTGATGTATGACTCACTGATGTATGATTTACTGATGTATGATTAACTGATGTATGACTCACTGATGTATGATTCACTGATGTATGACTCACTGATGTATGATTCACTGATGTATGACTCACTGATGTATGACTCACTGATGTATGACTCACTGATGTATGATTCACTGATGTATGACTCACTGATGTATGACTCACTGATGTATGACTCACTGATGTATGAGTCACTGATGTATGACTCACTGATGTATGACTCACTGATGTATGACTCACTGATGTATGACTCGCTGATGTATGACTCACTGATGTATGACTCACTGATGTATGACTCGCTGATGTATGACTCGCTGATGTATGACTCACTGATGTATGACTCACTGATGTATGACTCACTGATGTATGACTCACTGATGTATGACTCACTGATGTATGACTCACTGATGTATGACTCACTGATGTATGACTCACTGATGTATGACTCACTGATGTATGACTCACTGATGTATGACTCGCTGATGTATGACTCACTGATGTATGACTCACTGATGTATGACTCACTGATGTATGACTCGCTGATGTATGACTCACTGATGTATGACTCACTGATGTATGACTCACTGATGTATGACTCGCTGATGTATGAGTCACTGATGTATGACTCACTGATGTATGACTCACTGATGTATGACTCACTGATGTATGACTCACTGATGTATGACTCACTGATGTATGACTCACTGATGTATGACTCGCTGATGTATGAGTCGCTGATGTATGAGTCACTGATGTATGACTCGCTGATGTATGACTCACTGATGTATGAGTCACTGATGTATGACTCACTGATGTATGACTCACTGATGTATGACTCACTGATGTATGATTCACTGATGTATGACTCACTGATGTATGACTCGCTGATGTATGACTCACTGATGTATGACTCACTGATGTATGATTCACTGATGTATGACTCACTGATGTATGACTCACTGATGTATGACTCACTGATGTATGACTCACTGATGTATGACTCACTGATGTATGACTCACTGATGTATGATTTACTGATGTATGACTCACTGATGTATGACTCACTGATGTATGAGTCACTGATGTATGACTCACTGATGTATGACTCACTGATGTATGATTCACTGATGTATGACTCGCTGATGTATGACTCACTGATGTATGACTCACTGATGTATGATTCACTGATGTATGACTCACTGATGTATGATTTACTGATGTATGACTCACTGATGTATGATTCACTGATGTATGATTCACTGATGTATGATTTACTGATGTACAGTACAGACTAAAAGTTTGGACACACCTTCTCATTCAAAGAGTTTTCTTTATTTTCAGGATTCTGAAAATTGTAGATTCACATTGAAGGCGTCAAAACTCTGAATTACCACATGTGGAATGAAATACTTAACAAAAAAGTGTGACACAACTGAAAATGTGTCTTATATTCTAGGTTCTTCAAAGTAGCCACCTTTTGCTTTGATGACTGCTTTGCACACTCTTGGCATTCTCTTGAGAAGCTTCAAGAGGTAGTCACCGGAAATGGTCTTCCAACAGTCTTGAAGGAGTTCCCAGAGATGCTTAGCACTTGTTGGCCCTTTTGCCTTCAGATCACCCCAAACCATCTCGATTGGATTCAGGTCTGGTGACTGTGGAGACCAGGTCATCTGGCGTAGCACCCCATCACTCTCCTTCTTAGTCAAATAGCCCATACACAGCCTGGAGGAGTGTTTGGGGTCATTTTCCTGTTGAAAAATAAATTATGGTCCAACTAAACGCAAACGAGATGGAATAGCACGCCGCTTCCACATGTGTTAATTCATAGTTTTGATGCCTTCAAAGTGAATCTACAATTTTCAGAGTCCTGAAAATAAAGAGAACTCTTTGAATGAGACGGTGTGTCCAAACCTTTGGTCTGTACTGTACATCAGTAACTAAAATATTTAACCTGTCTGTTATACAGTATTTTTGTGACACCCCTGAACTACTCAGGGTGTCACAGGCTACTGCACTGCTTTCTCTTTTGGTGCAGAGCTCAACCCCTTATGGTTCTGGGATCCTAACCTTTGGTATTGCTCCATCAGCATTCAAATACTAGCCACACCTCACACCAAACCCTGTCAGGCACACCAGTGGGTGGTCTATCTGTAACAGGGCCACCCACCTAGGGGTCAGGCAGACTGGTGGGAGGGCCTTAGTCAGTTGAGTGGTAGCCCTCAGAGAGTGAGGAGCTGAAGGGAGTTGGAGCTCCCTGGGAGACGTCGGCTATGTCGCAGACGGTGGTCTGGGACCGGAGGAGTCGGAAACCCGGTCGCATGGTATTAGAGAGGGGTGCCAGACTTAGTTTTGGAGAACGGTCAGCACCGGAAAATCTAGTAACCGAACTGGTACCGAGCATGGCGGGGTACTGGACCCTAGATCAGGGAGTAGCTTCACGCAACCTGATAATTAACCTGTGGAGGATAGTCTCTTTATGAACTTTCCCCAAGAGCTCAGAGATCAAAGGCATCAACACAACGAGGGGGATAGGGCTTTCCAGCTTATGTGGCCCACTGAAATCCCAAGTGTCAGCGATCGGGGACCCCGAAAGCTTCAGACTGAGGGGTCACTCAGAACAGTCTAAATTTAGTGCATGGAGGCAGGTCCAGAACCATTAGCAATACTGACGGGGACGGATTCCCGGACGAGCTCCCTCTAAAGTGGCAGTGGCACCCAGAGACTTTGTTTACTTCTGTGTTAGAGTCTGCTTCGGTCGCACCAACATCCACACGGCATGAGTGAGTACGCTGCTCTCCCCTGAGTCTGCCCATCTGGCCTGCACCACGCTCCCCTACACCTCCACCATCCACAGTCCCGGGGCCTCCCCTACCCGTGGAGGGAACGTCATCTGGCTGCCCCACTAAATCTACCCCGGGTACTCCCATTGGCAGAGGCAGTACTTCCCTTACCGCGAACCACAGGTGGCTTCACAAACACTAATCCCCTGTAAATAGCCCTCTTTCACTTTCGAGTGACCGCAAGCCCCCAGGTCTGGAGACCCTCGAGCCACAGCAACCCCGGATCCGAGCAGTCCGACTGCTGCAGGGGCGGTACATTTTTCCTCTTTTTTCAAACATGCATCTAACCCCTTTACTTAAAAAAAAAGTCCTCGATCAGAACTGTGCTGTTAACTACAGACCGGTCTCTAATCTTCCTTCATCTCCAAACTCCTGGAACGCTTGCTCCAGTCCTGTCTAATTCACTATTTCTCAGATAATTCTTTTCTTGACCCTTCACAATCCGGTTTCCGCACCTTACACTCTCCTGAAACTGCTCTTACTAAAGTCTCTAATGATCTACTAACAGCTAATTCTAATGGTCCCTGCTCCCTGCTGATCCTCCTGGCTCTCTGCTTCATCTGACACTGTGGATCACCAGCTCCTCCTCAATGTGCTCCGCTCTCTCCTGGTTCTCCTCCTACCTCTGACAGCTAGTTCACTGTATATTTTGCTGGGACTCACACTGTTCTCCTCATTCCCTTATTATCGGTGTTGTTCCTCAGGGTTCAGTCCTAGGCCCCCTCCCATTACTGTTGGGGTTCCTCTGGGCTCAGTCCTAGACCCCTCCCCTTACTGTCAGGGTTCCTTAGAGCTTAGTTCTAGGTCTCTCCCTCTTACTGTTGGGGTTCCTCAGGGTTAGTTGTAGACCCCTCCCAGTGTAGTGCCCCTGAAGGCATCAGGGAGCTACAAGGTACTGCATCCCCACCAGGATGCAGGGCCTACCCCCAGGAACCCAGAAGACCAGTGCCGGTAACAACAAAAACATTCCCTTTAATCCCTGTTTTCCCCCAAACTCCATTTAGAGGTGGAGCCGATCCAGTCCACTAGATGACCAGGTGGGAGGGGCAGACAGTGGATAGTCAAACAGTAGTCTGCAGGAGTCGGTGACAGAGAGAGCAACTGAGCGGACGCACTGACAGGAGTGTGACGGCGACCTGAGGGCCCAGGCGGTTGGTTGCTGGTGGAGTACGGTGTAGTACTCCCGGAACCACAGCACCGACGGGGTACAGAATCCTAAGTTAGGCAAATGCTCTAAGCAGACCTGATAAAATCTGCACAGCGAGGGGACCTTAAAGGACCTCACTGACCTTGAAGTTTGGGAACGAGTACCCCATAACCCTTGGTGACACACTAGGAGTCCTTCAGGGCTCAGTTCTAGACCCCTCTCCTTACTGTCAGGGTACCTCAGGGCTCAGTCCTATACCCCTCCCCTTACTGTCGGATTTAATCAGGACACAGTCCTACGTCCCTTTCTCTTACTGTCGGGGTTCCTCAGGGTCAGTCCTAAAGCCTTCCCCTTACCGTTGGGGTCCCTCGGGGCTCAGTCCTAGGCCCCCTGCTCTTTACTGTCAGGGTTGCTCAGGCCTTAGTCCTAGACCCCTCCCCTTATTCTTGGCATCCTTCAGGGCTCAGTCCTAGGCCCCAGCTTCTTACTGTCGGGGTTCCTCAAGGTTCACTCCTAATCCCCATCTTCTTCTCTCTATACACTGCCCATACTGGACAAACCATCAGCAGATTTGGTTTCCAGTACCAACTCTACACTGCACTGATGACACTCAATTATACACATCTTCTCCTGACATCGCCCCCACATTCACCGATGCCTCCACCCTGTGCCAGTCATTACACTGGTTGCTCATTTGCTATTGATTACATTACAAACTTATCTCTTTCACCTACCGGTCCTCTACACAGTTCTGCATCGCCCTACATCTCCTCCCTTATCTCTGTCTATCACCCTAACCACTTCGTTCTGTAACTGATCTCAGACTCAAATCCTCTAGAATCCGAACCTCACACCTTCATCTCCAAGACTTTTCTTGTGCTGCACCAGTGTTTTGGAATGCTCTAATCCAAATTATCCAAGTAATATGTAGCCCCCATATTTTTAAGTGTTCTGTAAGAACACATCTCATTAGATAGGCCTATCATCTTCCTCCTTCTAAATGTTAATAATAGTCTGCTCCCTCCTATTCTTCTGCCTCCACACCTAATAGCATATAATAATTGCACTGATACTGACTGATGATCGGTTCGTGCAGCTTTTGAAGAAAACTCTGATAATGATGGTGAACCGTACATAACAAGCACGTGTTACCTATAACGTCCCCCCTATTTCTTTATAGATTGTAAGCGAGCAGGAACCTCAACCCTCATGTAACTGGTCAATTATGTGTTAATGTGTTCTGATTGTCTGTACATGTCCCCACCTAATAGTAAAGCGCTGCGGAACATGTTGGCGCTATATAAATAAAATGTATTATCATTATTACTTCCAGTCCCTATCTCATACCTCTTTTATGACTGGTCCCACCTCGATCACTGTGACTTCCAGTCCCAACGATGCAATTGTTGGGCACGTAATACTTATAGTATATCACACAAGTGAGTACACCCCTCACTTTTTTGCAAATATTTTATTATATCTTTCCATGGGGCTGCACTGCAGATCTGACCATGTGACACAATGTGCAGTGTCAGTGTGCAGCTTGTATAACAGTTTAAATTTGGTGCCCTCTAAATAACTCACACATATAAACCACTCCCAACAAAAGTGAGTACACCCCTAAGTGAAAACGGCCACATTGTGCCCAATTACCCATTCCCTCTCCCTAGTGTCATGTGACTCATTAGTGTTACAAGACCTCCAGTGTGAATGGGGGGCCGGGGTGTTACATTCAGTGTTATCGCTCACACACTCTCATACTGGTCACTGGAAACTCAACATGGCTCCTCATGACAAAGAATTTGCTAAGGAACTAAAACAAAGAATTGTATTACACAAAGACGACCGAGGCTAAAAGAACCCTGAACCTGAGCTGCAGCACAGTGGTCTCAGGTGGAAGTGTGGATGACGAGCTTGAAGACACTGAGACCCCCGACCTTTGCCCATTGCCCATTTTCCAGAGCATGGTATACTCAAGTGGGGTGGCCTCTGGGATGCCCACGGTTTTAGGTAGAACCCACACTGATTGGGAAAAAAATCAAAATGACTGTCAAGATTTAGGTCTGGTAAAGTGCTGGGTTCAGGGTAGAATCCGGCCTCGGCTAGAATAGAGGGCAGAGATGTCCCAAGAGGGGGAAAGGGTGTTGTGCCAGTGGGACCTGCTGTCTGTCGAGCAAGGAATTCTGTATCAGAGAGTGTACTGTACATACAGGCTGAGTTACAATGTCGACACCAGCTTATAATGTCTCTGGATCCGGTGAAGCACATGAGAGGGAGGGCACATTTTGGAAGTGAGAAGATCCACCGGTAGCTGCAGCGAATGATGTAGTGTCCTGACCTGGAAAAGATGGTGAAAGAAGTGTGTCAACAGTGCCGAGTGTGCGGGTTAAGTAAGGGTCTCAAGCAATAGGCTCCTGTTCAAACCATTAAGACTTCGGCCCCACTGGAGATACTCTTGATAGATTATCTGCAGGTGGGATACTCAATGTCAGGGTACTCTAAAGGTGGCTTTACACACTGCAACATCGCAAACGACATCGCTGTAACGTCACCGGTTTTGTGACGTTATAGCGACCTCCCCAGCGACATTGCAGTGTGTGACACGCATCAGCGACCTGGCCCCTGCTGTGAAGTTGCTGATCGCTACAAATCGTTCAGGACCATTCTTTGGTCCTTTGTTTCCCGCTGTGCAGCATGATCGCTAGAAAGTCTCCGTGTGTAAAGGGGCCTTTACAGCGACTTCGTTAGCGACTTCCCTTTCAAAAAGCTGCTTTACAACGTCCCCAATGACTAGCTAGGTCGTTCTGCAGGTCCGGATCGCTGTTGCGTCGTTGGCCAGGTCTGCCTGTTTGACAGCTCACCAGAGACTTTGTAGCGATCCCGGCCAGGTTGGGATCGCTGGTGGGATCGCTAGAAAGTCTCAGTGTGTAAAGGGGCCTTTACTATCTGGTGATGACTGATCATTTCACCAAGTATGCGGTGGCGGTACCAACGAGAGATCAAACCGCTGAGTCCGCCGCTAAGGCGATGTGTAAACACTTCATCCATGTGTTCGGATGCCCGCCGCGGGTGCATTCTCATCAAGGGGCATGCTTCCAGGGCGCCCATATGAAGGAGCTTTGTCGGTTGCATAGTATTGAACAGTCACGAACAATACCCAGGGGAATGGGGCTTGTGAGCGTTTTAACCGCACCCTTCTACAGATGTTGAGGACTTTGTAGGGTGAACAGCCTGACTATCTCCCGGAATTAATGTGGGCCTAAAACAACCGGGTACACTGCATGACTGGGTACTCCCCATACATGTTGATGTTTGGTAAAGCGAGTACTTGCACATGCCTAACCCTTCTGGTAACCCGCCTCATAACGCTTCTGAATGGGTCCGGGAACACAGACGCCGACTGATGGTGGCACAAAGGGTGGTGAGTGGTCGATTAATCAAGTGACCCACAAAGATACTCGAACTGTACAGACTGAATCCTTCTCTAATGAGGACAGCGTGCTGGTAAGGGTTAAGCATCGGTTCGGCAAGCTAGATGAACGGTGGGGAGCCGCACCATACGTAGTAAAAGGAAGGGTGGCCCCAGCAATCCCCATGTACAAGGTAGAACTTGTGGGAACTAGGGGACTGACTTGTAACTTTCATCGCAATATGCTACAACCATGTTATTTTGATTACCCTGTACCAACCCCTGAGGTGCTTGACTCTGAACCGCCCCTGAACCACTGATATTGCCCCTGCGGGAGAGTCTTGTATGTCCTGTCCTTTCTCCTAGGGATGGCATACAGGAACAGATGTCCGTTCCAGTTCCAGTACCAGATGTCCAAGCAGGAGCTTCACCTTCAGCCTCTCTTGACACTATCCCCTCGGAGGAGCCCAGCACCAGTGAACCGTCTCAAGGTCTTAGGAGGACTGCCCGAGCCACGGCAAGAGTACCTCCCCAGTGCTACGCCCAAGAGGACTTTGTTTGGGAAGGTGTGTCAGGGACGCCAACCTCAAGTGGGGTGGCATGTCAGAGTGCTGATATTGCAATAGCTGCAGTATTTCCTTTTGTCCAGCAAAGGGAGGTATACTCAGGCTTAGAGGAGGAGGCTGTGAGGAGAAAAGACAGGAAGTGAGAAGAAAAAGAGGAGAGACTCAGAGCAGAGAAGGGACTGGAGAGAGAGGTAGTTGCCTGCGTCGTGATCCATGCTAGCAGACCTGGAGTGAGAGAGGGGCTGCTGACTGCTGTACAAGCAGAGTCCACTCAGCTGCTTGTGAGTGGATATAAACGGCTGCCAGAGTGAGACAGCAGTTGCAGAAGCAAACCCGTAGGAGATCTTCATCTGAGACCTTGCTATCAGACTGTGACTTCAGCCATAGTAGAATTGTTCCTGGTGTTTGTCGGTGCCATACAGAACTGTGCAGAACTGGGCACGGAAGGGATATCCCTTTGCCTGGAGACACCTCTGGAGATAAATACGCGTAACAGTGAGTCCTGAGCTCAGGCCTGGCCTATATCTTTTTGTTTTTGCGGACAAGTGTGCATACTGACTCAATAGCTGTTTGGCGCCAGACCAGGTCTAATATATACTACGCAGCCGCCATTGCTGCAGTACAGTTGGTGTATCGCTGCTAGCCATTGGTCAAACCTGTGGTACTATCCTGTTTTTCTTATATGTGTGGGGGAAGGGCGGGGAATTAGAGTGTCTGCTAAGATTGTTAATTGGTGTGCTGGTCCAGGGACAACTTCATACACCCAGTGATTTACACCTTGTGGTGTTCACAGATGTTCCTGGCTAGGTAAACTGTTCCTGTTGGTTCCTGTCCTATTGGAGTCAGTACTTAGCCCAGCATGTTGATCCTGGTTCAGTAACTGGGTGCCTGTACATTTCTTTGTCTTTACATTTGCTTTACATCCCCATTACCTTTCTTGGGTTATAAAAAGTTTGCATTTAAACCTAGTCTGGTCTCGTTCCTCGTTTGTGACCCACTGTATCCTGGGAGTAACCTCTCGGTTTCACATATACAAGCTGCACACTGACACTATACATTGTATACAAGCTGCACACTGACACTGTACATTGTATACAAGCTGCACACTGACACTGCACATTGTATACAAGCTGCACATTGTTTTACAGGGTCAGATCTGCAGCACTTTCCAGGAGAAGATATAAGAAAATATTTACAAAAACGTCTCATCACAGGGAACAGTCCTGATCAAAGTCAATGATGCTTGTGGATTTGCTGGGAGGTGTAGTCCGGCAGCATATGTGCAGTGGGATCGGTTTATTAGCTCTCATTTCAACACTCATTTCCGTCACTTTCAACCCGGGAGCTTTCATTGTTGTTTTGACTCATTTAATCAAAGCCCAGCAGAAGAGGTTATCATCATCTTCCACCAAGATGTCTCCATCTGAAATGGAAGATAGATGGGGGGAAAAAGATAAGGGTAATATTGAGACCACAGAGGAGATTGCCTGTAATATTGAGACCACAGAGGAGATTGAAAAAGATAAGGGTAATATTGAGACCACAGAGGAGATTGAAAAAGATAAGGGTAATATTGAGACCACAGAGGAGATTGAAATTTATAAGGGTAATATTGAGACCACAGAGGAGATTGAAAAAGATAAGGGTAATATTGAGACCACAGAGGAGATTGAAATTTATAAGGGTAATATTGAGACCACAGAGGAGATTGCCACCAATACAGAATGTACAGAGATATGTAAAGAGATAAGTATTACAAAAGTCATTCCTGCTCATAAACAATACAGAGCCATCCAAATGTTCACAAAGGAGAGACTAGAAACCAGGAGAATCCCTGTGTTCAGTCTATTGGAAGGGCAATTATTTTTGCTATTGTTTGGTTGGTCTCATATTTACATACCCATGCTGCTAATTAATACAGCACAATATACCAATATGGTTGGTTAAATAGTGAGCTTTTTAGGCTGTCAAGTTAGATGTGAATCTTTTAGCATATGGATAATGGACTGGATAAAATTGTGTTTTGTGTATTATTTGAGCTTGTATGCTAATCATGTTTGTGCTTTCTTTTTAGACTGGAGACCAGAGTTTTACATGTTATTAGAGCAATCAGGCTAAAACAATGAAACAAGTAATCATCCCATTGTGATGAATGGGTATTGTATTTACCTAATGGTTGTTGTTTGTTTTATGTGTATGTTCAATCAGGACCACAGTAGGCTTGTAAATGCCCTCTCAGTATGATGGTCTCATAGTCCAAAGGTCAGATTTGGCCTTCAACTGAACTCAGTTAATAAGAGAAGGGATAGATCAGGATTATTAATTAAGGTAATTCTAATGAATAGTGGAGACAGTGACATGTTAATCAGTTGATGGTACTGTCTATTTCTAAAATGTAGATAGTCAGAGGGAGGGCTCCTTCAGTTCTGCAGAGAAGATAAATGATTTGGATCTTCACATCCTATCAATGATTGTGCAAAAATTTGGGTGAAACAATTGAGTGACAAAGGTATTCCAGAACCTGCTGAAGTCATTGCTCGAGGAGCAGACAATGTGCTGACAGTTATGAAACAAGAAAAGTGGGAATTCATCCCAACTGACAGATGAGTAATATGTGTATTTTTGTCCCTTTAGATCAAACTCTGGAAATGTTGCATCATTGGCGCCACCATGGGCATGGATCTACTTCCGTCAGAAGCCAAGCAACCTTCAGACCGAAAACAGAGAGACCAACCATGGAAAATGTGGCCTTATTGAAAACCAAACAGAATCTATGGGTTTACCTGGCTCAGCTGATGAATACGAGCCATTTTTGTATAACAAAGACTACCAGTGATGACAATATATGAGAAACTTGTATCGAGGCGCTACTGACCCCTTTACATAAATGAAGACCTAGAAGAAGAAGATGTGACCCAAAACTTCATCTCCAATCTGTATTGTGCCTATATGAACTGCACTGGGGAACATTCTCTTAACAGAAGAGATGATTGCCCTAAGGACTCAAAGGGTTACATGAGCTGATCTATCAGAGGACTTGTTAAAGCAAAATAGGCAGATGTCAACAATTAAAAATACAGAATAAGACAGGGCATAAACAGATTGCTATTATTTGTGTCTCTCATACAAATAAAAAATGCAAACGTATGAGGGCAGGAAATAATATGAGATTAACAATATAATGACTGTTTCATTATATACAAAAAATGTAAAATTGTTAACGAAATCATAGATACAAGGATTATCTATAATAATTGTAGGAACACTCACTGTAGCAGCACATGCAGCTAAAGCAATAGGACAATTCTCTTGTTTGGTGGCTATATTTATCACAAGTAGAGATGGATTTATACTAGATTAATTACATTACACAAGATAATGGTAGATGGTGGGAATGTGTATTTTCTTAGTTACCTGATTTTTGGATATATGCATTATATATATTAGGAGTAATTTTTTGCTATTGTGCATGCATTGCTTTGTGTTGTTGTATCATCCGCTAAAACTATGCCGTTAGGGTATGGGACATTGTATAAATAATGTATGGCTCAAAATAGCCAAGGGTGGAATGTATTGCAAATATAAAAATGGCTATTTTTTGAGTCTATACATTATGTTAAACTAGAACATATTGATTAGTCAGACAGACAAAGTGTACATGGTTACAAAATCTTGTATATACTTAAGGATTTCTGTGTGTTTGTCTTGAATATACAGACAGACAATATACCATTGTAACAGAAACCTTATGATTTACTTACAATCAAATATCTGATGGTTTTGTGTGTTTGCTATCCATTGAAATTGAAACTATGATTTACTTTGGTTCAGCAATCTGATGTTTTGGGTGTTTGCTGTGTACACAGATAGACAGTGTGTCCATTTGCCTAGCTCGAGTACCTGATGTGTATTCTTGGGAGACTTGAATGCTGTGGGTTTATTGCCCCATTGTCTGATGTGTGGTGTATCTCTGGTTCATCTATGCCCAATGACTGGCCATCAAAGGGCATGGATCAATAAGACTACAACACATTAACTTTAAGGCTTGTAATATTGTTCAAGCCTTTTTAAGATCAGCTGAAGTATAGCACAGACAGAAGCTCGTGTTACCTGTACCGAGATGTCCGGTCAGTGTTGGGATTTCCAGGAGTCCTCTGTCTATGTCATGCTTCTCTGATTCTTAATATTCCAGACAGATGATGTCCAAAGCTCCTTGGTGATGTAAGTATATTTAACTGTACTTAACCTTTGTATGTTCAATATACAAAAGTGTACGCAATATCATACTTTTCCTTTAAGTTTGTATTTCATATTAACCTTTATAATAAAATTACTTATTTGCCTTCTTTAAAGCCGTATCTGAACCTTAGTGTTAAAAATATTAGCATAGCAAAACACCATTAAACAGTAGAATTGATGTAAGGATGAGAAGTCATTATTCGTCCACAGCTCCGCGCACAATGAAACTCAATCCGAAAATCCATATACAGATGAGGTTCAAGTGATTGCAGCAAAGTCATCAACACAAAGCAAATAACCACAAAGCAGAGCCGCCGCCTGCTGAAGAGTCCCATCAGAGGAGCCCTAACCACAAGAGCTTACACTCTATAGATATAGAAGGAGGAGTCCTGACCACAAGAGCTTACACTCTATAGATATAGAAGGAGGAGTCCTGACCACAATAGCTTACACTCTATGGATACAGAAGGAGGAGACCTGACCACAGGAGCTTACATTCTATAGATACAGGAGGAGGAGGAGTCCTGACCACAGGTGCTTACACTCTATAGATACAGGAGGGGGAGGAGTCCTGACCTCAAGAGCTTACACTCTATAGCTACAGGAGGAGTCCTGACCACAGGAGCTTACATTCTATAGATACAGGAGGGGGAGGAGTCCTGACCACAAGAGCTTACACTCTATAGATATAAGAGGAGGAGTTCTGACCACAGGAGCTTATGTGGCACCCCTGACCTAGTCAGGCACCACTGAGAACTGCACCTGTCGCGGGCGGGGAGGACGCCGCCGCTGCGCGCTCGCTAACGCTCGGGTCCGGCGCTGCGGCGGCTGCTGCTGCTCGATGGCTCGAGCGGTGGGCCGGATCCGGGGACTCGAGCGGCGCTCCTCGCCCGTGAGTGAAAAGGGTGGTTGGTTTGGGGGATTTAGTCCGTGACGCCACCCACGGGTCGTGGTAAAAATGGGCACCACCGCTGCTGGTGACGGGGATTCCGGGAGCGATGGTAGGGAGCAGCTGGGATGTTGTTTTCCCCCTCTGTGGGTAGGGGTCGGTGGTCCCGGGGCCCGGTGATGTGACGGGGAGGCTGGGTTGGTGGGTTGCAGGGACAGCGCGGCGCGGTGCTGGATGGCACGGGTGTACTCACTCAGCAAGAGATGCACGAAGTCCTCGGTAAACCAAACGGCTGGATGGACAGGTCCCGCAGATGGCTGCAGTGTCCCTCCCTGGACAGGTGATGGCGGCTGTCTTTCCCTGCACCTTGATGCTCTCGTTTGACTACTATGGATCCCCAACGGTAGTCCGCTCCCCGGTGTATGGATGCCGGAGGAGCCCGTTTGCCCGCAGGCGCTGGCCCTTGGGTCTCTAGCCGTAGGCGGTAGCTGTATACGGTGTGGGCGATTGCCTTCTATCGGGTCTTTGGTTGTTAGGAATCCCCTGTTCCAGTCACATTCGGATTTGACTATTGTCGGCGGCTCCAAGCCTGGTCGGGGTCCGATGGCCCTGCCTGTGTGTGCTGGCTTCACTTCGCTCCCCGGTCGGTACCGGTGGGCCAACGCCCGACCCCGGTCCTACGGTTCCGCGTTGCTTCACCACTCCTGCAGACGGCCACCACCGTCTGCCAACCTTGCTGTCAGTGCCTGGGCCACAAACCCAGACACCCAAGTGCTCGCTCCTCTCACTTCCACCTCCTCAACTCTTCTCCCACTTTTCCCGCCTCCAGGCCTGTGAACTCCTTGGTGGGTGGGGCCAACCGCTTGGCTCCGCCCCACCTGGTGTGGACATCAGACACTGGAAGGAGGCAACAAGGGTTTTGTGTTTGGCTGGTGTCCCTGTCTAATGGGGGTGAGGGTGTTTGTGTGTTATCTGTGACGACCTGGCTAGTCCAGGGTGCCACACACCCATGCTGGGGGCAGTACAATACAGGTAAACCAGAAGGCTGACCGAGGTGTGACTACACAGGCGCATAGTAATCAGGTCTCACACATCTACCTTTGAGTGGACCCCTGTGGAATCCAGGAGGGGGTGCGGCCTCCATCTCCACTCAAGGGATGTCGTAGAGAGCCTGGTTGCTAGGTTGCGTAGGCAGGCACAGTGGGGAGGGAGTAGTGAGCCAGTTAGTGAGTGTAGCTCAGGGAGAGCAGTCGCATGCAGCAGACCCTGGAGTCTGTTACAATCTGACAACGTACGCGCACTGACTACCGACGGGGGAGATCGGTCACCTGGTAGTGCCACCCAAAATCCACCCAAGGCTAGAGAGAGCAATGGAGTGGCAGAGTAAGGGGACTGCCTGGGAGGTACCAGGCCCGCAAGGGTAAGAGGTCCCAGTGCAGAGATTTATCCAATTTTCTCCTGCAAAACCTGCTGGTGGGGGCACTTCAGACCCACACCATACCACCACAGAGTCCGCAGCCACGTAGCAAAGAGAGGGCGCATAGTTCACAGGAGGCAAGCAGCCGGAGTGACCTGGTCCAGGCTACAAGCAAACGGGCCGAAACGAGGGGCGAACAGGCAGCAGCAACTTCCCTGGGTGAACCCCATAGGGACTTCAAGTCAGGGTCACCACAAAAACACACAACGCTAGGAAGGCGAGTTGGAAGTCAGCCTCATCAGCCAGCCAGAAGGATACCTGGTTCCAGCCTGGTTCATCCCAGCTACGCCCGGGTTACTTACCTGCCATCAACTGTGAGTAAAAACCCTGAAAGACTGTCTGGACTGTGCCTGAGTCATTCTGCGACCTGTGGTTCCACACACTTACACAGGGCCCTGGGGCTTGCCTCACTCTCAGGAGGCCACTACAACTGACTGCACCTGCCATCAGCCCCAGGCACCCCTTAATCTGCAGTGGCGGTCACCCTGACCGCAATACCGAGAGTGGCGTCACAAAAACCCTAAAGAGAAGGTTCCCTACCTGTGACCAGACTGTTCCTCCACGTGAAGTCCCTGAAGTTAATGCACCGACAGAACACCTGTGGGGCTTCACACTTACATTCTATAGATACAGGAGGAGGAGGAGTCCTGACCACAGGAGCTTACACTCTATAGATACAGGAGGAGTCCTGACCACAGTAGCTTACACTCTATAGATACAGGAGGAGAAGGAGTCCTGACCACAGGAGCTTACACTCTATAGATACAGGAGGAGTCCGGACCACAGGAGCTTACACTCTATAGATACAGGAGGAGTCCTGACCACAGGAGCTTACACTCTATAGATACAGGAGGGGAAGGAGTCCTGACCACAGGAGCTTACACTCTATAGATACAGGAGGAATCCTGACCACAGGAGCTTACACTCTATAGATACAGGAGGGGGAGGAGTCCTGACCACAGGAGCTTACATTCTATAGATACAGAAGGAGGCAGAGTCCTGACCACAGGAGCTTACACTCTATAGATACAGGAAGAGGAGTCCTGACCACAGGAGCTTACACTCTATAGATACAGGAGGAATCCTGACCACAGGAGTTTACACTCTATAGATACAGGAGGGGGAGGAGTCCTGACCACAGGAGCTTACATTCTATAGATACAGAAGGAGGCAGAGTCCTGACCACAGGAGCTTACACTCTATAGATACAGGAAGAGGAGTCCTGACCACAGGAGCTTACACTCTATAGATACAGGAGGAATCCTGACCACAGGAGTTTACACTCTATAGATACAGGAGGGGGAGGAGTCCTGACCACAGGAGCTTACACTCTATACATACAGGAAGAGGAGGAGGAGTCCTGACCACAGGAGCTTACACTCTATAGATACAGGAAGAGGAGTCCTGACCACAGGAGCTAACACTCTATAGATACAGGAGGAGGAGTTCTGACCTCAGGAGCTTACACTCTAAAGATACAGCAGGAGGAGGAGGAGTCCTGATCACAGGAGCTTACATTCTATTTTTTATAAGTGCTAAGTGTCGCGGGCAACAGGGCGCTGCGCTCGCTAACGCTCGGGTCCGGCGCTGCTGCTGCTCGGTGGCTCGAGCGGTGGGCCGGATCCGGGAACCCGAGCGGCGCTCCTCGCCCATGAGTGAAAAGGGGATGGTTTGGGGATGTTGTCCGTGACGCCACCCACGGTTGTGGTGATTTTGGGACACCACCGCTGCTCTGGATCCCGGGAGCGATGACAGGGAGCAGCCGAGATGTTTTCTCTCCCCTCCGTGGGTAGGGGGATTTGGTGGTCCCGGGGCCTGATGATGGAGACTGTAAGGTGGATAGCGGGGTTTGGCGAGGTGCAGGGTCGCGGGGGCGGCGCGGTGCCAGACGGCATGATGGTACTCACTCAGCCAGTAACGTACACGGAGTCTCCGGTAAAACAAACGGCTGGATGGACGGGTCCCGCAGCCGGCTGCGATGGTCACCCCCGGTAGGTTGGCGGTGACTGTCTCTCCCTGCACCGGTGTTGTGTTGTCGGCTCCGATGGCTTCCCACCGGTAACCCGCTCCCCAGCGGTGTATTTGCCAGAGGAGCCCCTTTATGCCCGCAGGCTCTGGCCCTGGGAACTCTAGCTGTGGCGGTAGCTGTATTTCCCTTCACAGTTGAGCGGTTGCCTTCAGTCGGGTCTTTGCTGCTGGGAAACCCCGGAGGTTCCCGTCGCTGACGGATTTGACCGGTTTAACGGCGACTCCAAGTCTGGTCGGGGTCCGTAGGCCCTGCCGAATGGTGCTGGCTTCTCTTCGCTCCCCGGTCCGGTACCGGCGGGCCACCGCCCGTCCCCGGTCCTTATGGTTGTGCGTCAATCGGCCTCTCCTGCAGACGGTCACCACCATCTGCCAACCTTGCTGTATGTGCCCGGGCCACGTACCCGGACACGGTCAGAGTGCTCCTCCACTCCACTTCCCTCCTTCCACTTCACTTTCCCTTCCTGTTCTCCCTTCCTTTCCCGCCTCCAGGACTGTGAACTCCTCGGTGGGTGGAGCCAACCGCTTGGCTCCACCCCACCTAGTGTGGCCATCAGCCCCTGGAGGGAGGCAACAAGGATTTGTGTGTGTGACTGGTGTGCCTAACCGGGGTGTGGGGTGTGTTGTTGTAGTACCTGTGACGACCTGGCTTGTCCAGGGCGCAACACTAAGCAGTTATGCATGGCAGTTGTACAGGGCAGGAGACAGGTAAGGCATGCAAGGCAATCAAACAAGCTTGCTCCAAGTTAATTTGTGTTCAATATGTTTCCACCCTATGTATTTATATCATTTATATGCTAGCTGCTTCAATCCTCAATTCTACTGCCCTTTCCCACACCTAGTTCACTCCATTCATATCAGTCTCTCTCCTCCCCTCCCCCATGTACAGATCACATTCTCCATCTATCAGTTCATCTCTCCTCTCCTATGTCCTGCTCACATTCTCCATCTATCAGTCCCTCTCTCCTCCCCTCTCCTATGTACTGCTCACATTCTCCATCTATCAGTCCCTCTCTCCTCCCCTGTCCTATGTCCTGCTCACATTCTCCATCTATCAGTCCCTCTCTCCTCCCCTCTCCTATGTCCTGCTCACATTCTCCATCTATCAGTCCCTCTCTCCTCCCCTGTCCTATGTCCTGCTCACATTCTCCATCTATCAGTCCCTCTCTCCTCCCCTCTCCTATGTACTGCTCACATTCTCCATCTATCAGTTCATCTCTCCTCTCCTATGTCCTGCTCACATTCTCCATCTATCAGTCCCTCTCTCCTCCCCTCTCCTATGTACTGCTCACATTCTCCATCTATCAGTTCATCTCTCCTCTCCTATGTCCTGCTCACATTCTCCATCTATCAGTCCCTCTCTCCTCCCCTGTCCTATGTCCTGCTCACATTCTCCATCTATCAGTCCCTCTCTCCTCCCCTGTCCTATGTCCTGCTCACATTCTCCATCTATCAGTCCCTCTCTCCTCCCCTGTCCTATGTCCTGCTCACATTCTCCATCTATCAGTCCCTCTCTCCTCCCCTGTCCTATGTACTGCTCACATTCTCCATCTATAAGTCCCTCTCTCCTCCCCTGTCTTATGTCCTGCTCACATTCTCCATCTATCAGTTCATCTCTCCTCTCCTATGTCCTGCTCACATTCTCCATCTATCAGCCCCTCTATCCTCCCCAGTCCTATGTCCTGCTCACATTCTCCATCTATCAGTCCCTCTCTCCTCCCCTGTCCTATGTACTGCTCACATTCTCCATCTATAAGTCCCTCTCTCCTCTCCTATGTCCTGCTCACATTCTCCATCTATCAGTCCCTCTCTCCTCCCCTGTCCTATGTCCTGCTCACATTCTCCATCTATCAGTCCCTCTCTCCTCCCCTCTCCTATGTCCTGCTCACATTCTCCATCTATCAGTCCCTCTCTCCTCCCCTCTCCTATGTCCTGCTCACATTTTCCATCTATCAGTCCCTCTCTCCTCCCCTGTCCTATGTCCTGCTCACATTCTCCATCTATCAGTCCCTCTCTCCTCCCCTGTCCTATGTCCTGCTCACATTCTCCATCTCTCAGTCCCTCTCTCCTCCCCTGTCCTATGTCCTGCTCACATTCTCCATCTATCAGTCCCTCTCTCCTCCCCTGTCCTATGTCCTGCTCACATTCTCCATCTATCAGTCCCTCTCATTCCCTCTCCTATGTCCTGCTCACATTTTCCATCTATCAGCCCCTCTATCCTCCCCTGTCCTATGTCCTGCTCACATTTTCCATCTATCAGTCCCTCTCTCCTCCCCTGTCCTATGTACTGCTCACATTCTCCATCTATCAGTCCCTCTCTCCTCTCCTATGTCCTGCTCACATTCTCCATCTATCAGTCCCTCTCTCCTCCCCTGTCCTATGTCCTGCTCACATTCTCCATCTACCAGTCCCTCTCTCCTCCCCTGTCCTATGTCCTGCTCACATTCTCCATCTATCAGTCCCTCTCTCCTCCCCTGTCCTATGTCCTGCTCACATTCTCCATCTATCAGTCCCTCTCTCCTCCCCTGTCCTATGTCCTGCTCACATTCTCCATCTATCAGTCCCTCTCTCCTCCCCTGTCCTATGTCCTGCTCACATTCTCCATCTATCAGTCCCTCTCTCCTCCCCTCTCCTATGTACTGCTCACATTCTCCATCTATCAGTCCCTCTCTCCTCCCCTGTCCTATGTCCTGCTCACATTCTCCATCTATCAGTCCCTCTCTCCTCCCCTGTCCTATGTACTGCTCACATTCTCCATCTATCAGTCCCTCTCATTCCCTCTCCTATGTCCTGCTCACATTTTCCATCTATCAGCCCCTCTATCCTCCCCTGTCCTATGTACTGCTCACATTCTCCATCTATCAGTCCCTCTCTCCTCCCCTGTCCTATGTCCTGCTCACATTCTCCATCTATCAGTCCCTCTATCCTCCCCTGTCCTATGTCCTGCTCACAATTTCCATCTATCAGTCCCTCTCTCCTCCCCTGTCCTATGTACTGCTCACATTCTCCATCTATCAGTCCCTCTCTCCTCTCCTATGTCCTGCTCACATTCTCCATCTATCAGTCCCTCTCTCCTCCCCTGTCCTATGTCCTGCTCACATTCTCCATCTATCAGTCCCTCTCTCCTCCCCTGTCCTATGTCCTGCTCACATTCTCCATCTATCAGTCCCTCTCTCCTCCCCTGTCCCATGTCCTGCTCACATTCTCCATCTATCAGCCCCTCTCTCCTCCCCTGTCCTATGTCCTGCTCACATTCTCCATCTATCAGTCCCTCTCTCCTCCCCTGTCCTATGTCCTGCTCACATTCTCCATCTATCAGTCCCTCTCTCCTCCCCTGTCCTATGTCCTGCTCACATTCTCCATCTATCAGTCCCTCTCTCCTCCCCTGTCCTATGTCCTGCTCACATTCTCCATCTATCAGTCCCTCTCATTCCCTCTCCTATGTCCTGCTCACATTTTCCATCTATCAGCCCCTCTATCCTCCCCTGTCCTATGTCCTGCTCACATTTTCCATCTATCAGTCCCTCTCTCCTCCCCTCTCCTATGTACTGCTCACATTCTCCATCTATCAGTCTCTCTCTCCTCTCCTATGTCCTGCTCACATTCTCCATCTATCAGTCCCTCTCTCCTCCCCTGTCCTATGTCCTGCTCACATTTTCCATCTATCAGTCCCTCTATCCTCCCCTGTCCTATGTCCTGCTCACATTTTCCATCTATCAGTCCCTCTCTCCTCCCCTGTCCTATGTACTGCTCACATTCTCCATCTATCAGTCCCTCTCTCCTCTCCTATGTCCTGCTCACATTCTCCATCTATCAGTCCCTCTCTCCTCTCCTATGTCCTGCTCACATTCTCCATCTATCAGTCCCTCTCTCCTCCCCTGTCCTATGTCCTGCTCACATTTTCCATCTATCAGTCCCTCTCTCCTCCCCTGTCCTATGTACTGCTCACATTCTCCATCTATCAGTCCCTCTCATTCCCTCTCCTATGTCCTGCTCACATTTTCCATCTATCAGTCCCTCTCTCCTCCCCTGTCCTATGTACTGCTCACATTCTCCATCTATCAGTCCCTCTCTCCTCCCCTGTCCTATGTCCTGCTCACATTCTCCATCTATCAGTCCCTCTCTCCTCCCCTGTCCTATGTCCTGCTCACATTCTTCATCTATCAGTCCCTCTCTCCTCCCCTGTCCTATGTCCTGCTCACATTCTCCATCTATCAGTCCCTCTCTCCTCCCCTATCCTATGTACTGCTCACATTCTCCATCTATCAGTCCCTCTCTCCTCCCCTGTCCTATGTACTGCTCACATTCTCCATCTATCAGTCCCTCTCTCCTCCCCTGTCCTATGTCCTGCTCACATTCTTCATCTATCAGTCCCTCTCTCCTCCCCTGTCCTATGTCCTGCTCACATTCTCCATCTATCAGTCCCTCTCATTCCCTCTCCTATGTCCTGCTCACATTTTCCATCTATCAGTCCCTCTCTCCTCCCCTGTCCTATGTCCTGCTCACATTCTCCATCTATCAGTCCCTCTCATTCCCTCTCCTATGTCCTGCTCACATTTTCCATCTATCAGTCCCTCTCTCCTCCCCTGTCCTATGTACTGCTCACATTCTCCATCTATCAGTCCCTCTCATTCCCTCTCCTATGTCCTGCTCACATTTTCCATCTATCAGTCCCTCTCTCCTCCCCTGTCCTATGTCCTGCTCACATTCTCCATCTATCAGTCCCTCTCTCCTCCCCTGTCCTATGTACTGCTCACATTTTCCATCTATCAGTCCCTCTCTCCTCCCCTGTCCTATGTCCTGCTCACATTTTCCATCTATCAGTCCCTCTCTCCTCCCCTGTCCTATGTCCTGCTCACATTTTCCATCTATCAGTCCCTCTCTCCTCCCCTGTCCTATGTCCTGCTCACATTCTCCATCTATCAGTCCCTCTCTCCTCCCCTGTCCTATGTCCTGCTCACATTCTCCATCTATCAGTCCCTCTCTCCTCCCCTGTCCTATGTACTGCTCACATTCTCCATCTATCAGTCCCTCTCTCCTCCCCTGTCCTATGTACTGCTCACATTCTCCATGTATCAGTCCCTCTCTCCTCCCCTGTCCTATGTACTGCTCACATTCTCCATCTATCAGTCCCTCTCTCCTCCCCTGTCCTATGTACTGCTCACATTCTCCATCTATCAGTCCCTCTCTCCTCCCCTGTCCTATGTCCTGCTCACATTCTCCATCTATCAGTCCCTCTCATTCCCTCTCCTATGTACTGCTCACATTCTCCATCTATCAGTCCCTCTCATTCCCTCTCCTATGTACTGCTCACATTTTCCATCTATCAGTCCCTCTCTCCTCCCCTGTCCTATGTACTGCTCACATTCTCCATCTATCAGTCCCTCTCTCCTCCCCTGTCCTATGTCCTGCTCACATTCTTCATCTATCAGTCCCTCTCTCCTCCCCTGTCCTATGTACTGCTCACATTCTTCATCTATCAGTCCCTCTCTCCTGTCCTATGTCCTGCTCACATTTTCCATCTATCAGTCCCTCTCTCCTCCCCTGTCCTATGTACTGCTCACATTCTCCATCTATCAGTCCCTCTCTCCTCCCCTGTCCTATGTACTGCTCACATTTTCCATCTATCAGTCCCTCTCTCCTCCCCTGTCCTATGTACTGCTCACATTCTCCATGTATCAGCCCCTCTCTCCTCCCATCTCCTATGTATGGCTCTCATGCTCTTTTCAAAATTTTAAACCATCCAGAACCATTCACTCCTACCATGCAACATAATAGACACTCTCATAAATCTCTTAACCACATGCTCACTCTCTCTATTCTCCCTCTCCTTGTAGCAGGAGATCTACATATATAATTGCCTTATTCTGTCTGTCTGTCTTGCTCCAAAATTGTGTCCTTACGGTGACACAAAGCTGATTGGCCGCTGGGCTCGCCATGGCCCCGCCCCCCTGCACGGATTGGCCGCTCGCCTCGGCTCCTCCCCCCGCATGGATTGGCCGCTCGCCTCGCCTCGGATCCGCCCCCCCGCACGGATTGGCCGCCACTCACACTCAGACTCACACTCAGACTCACACTCAGACGCACACTCACACTCAGACGCACACTCACACTCAGATGCACACTCAGACGCACACTCAGACGCACACTCAGACGCACACGCACACTCAGACTCACACGCACACTCAACGCAGCAGACACACAACACCCAACACACAAACACCGCGGCACACACAAATATATGCACATACCGCACAACACACACATTGCACAAAACATACCTCCCCCCCAAAACACACACACACACCCACACAAACCGCGCAACACACATATATATATATATATATATATATATACATATATATAACAAAAATCATACATTAAATACACAATACGTAAATTCTAGAATACCCGATGCGTAGAATCGGGCCACCTTCTAGTACTATTATAAGAAGGGCCTGGAATAGGTGCAGTAAGTTTAATTCTTTCCCTGCTATATTCAGAAAACCCATGACTCTCATTACTATACCTTGCATGCCTTTTGTCTCCTTTAACTGTGCCCTTTGGAACCCATGCTCAGTGTGGGGCCCCGAGGTTCGGTGTCGGTGCAGCGGTGCATTACCTTCAGGGACTCCACTCGGCTGGATCTTGTCACAGGTAGGAAATCTTCTATTTTGATTGTCGTGACGCCACTCTCAGAATTGCGGTCAGTGGAGACCGCCACTGCAGGTTAGGGGTGCCTGGGGCTGATGGTAGGTGCAGTCAGTTGTAATAGCCTCCTGAGAGTGAGGCATGCCCCAGGGTCCCGTGTAGGTGTGTGGAACTACAAGTCGCAGAATGACTCACACACACAAGCAGGATGTCTTTCATGGATTTTACTCACTGATGGTGGCAGGGTGAGTAACCCGGGCGTAGCTGGGATGAACCAGGTTGGAACCAGGTGTCCTTCAGGCTGACTTATGAGGGTGGCTACCAACTCGCCTTCCTTAGCCCGTTGTGTTTTGGGGTAACCCCTGCTTGAAGCCCTGCTGGGGTCGCCCAGGGAAGTTGCTGGTGCCTCTCTCCCCTTCGTTTTGGCCCGTTTGCTTGTAGCCTGGACCAGATCACTCCGGCTGCTTGCCTCCTGTGAGCTATGGGCCCTAACTTTGGCTACGTGGCTGCGGACTCTGTGGTGTTGTCTTGGGGGTGTAAAGTGCCCCCTCATGCAGGTTTGGCAAAGGAAAGGTGAATCTATCCCTGCACTGGGACCTGCTACCCGTTTGGGCCTGGTTCTCCCTGACAGTCTCCTTACTTTCCACTCCGTTGCTCTCTCTTTAGCTGTGTGTGGATTTCGGGCAGCACTCCCAGGTGACCGTTCTCCCCCGTCGGTAGTCACTGCGCGGACGCTGTTAGACTGCCACAGCTCCAGGGTCTGCTCCTCCCGTCTGCTTTCCCTGAGCTGCACACTAAACTGGCTCACTGCTCCTCCTCTCCTATTCTTGCCTACGTCACCTAGCAACCAGGCTCTCTACCACACCCCTCGAGTGGAGATGGAGGCTTCGCCCCTTCCACCCCTCGGGTGGAGATGGAGGCTTCGCCCCCTCCTGGGATCCCCAGGGGTCCTCTTAAAGGTAAATGTGTGAGACCTGATCACTATGCGCCTGTGTAGTCACACCTCGGTCAGCCTTCTGGATTACCTGTATTGTACTGTCCCCAGCATGGGTGCAGTACTCAGTGGTGCCTGACCAGGTCAGGGGCGCCACATTCCCCCTTAGTTATCACCAGCACGTCCTCGGGCTGCAAGACAACATTTTAAAATGCATAAAACAGTAAAACATGGTAAAACGTTTTAAAACCATCAGGTACCATACATCACCACCCTCCACCCACAAGTCCGTTAACCCACCCTAAACCCTCTCCCATTGGCCGCGCCTTCAGCCACTTCTGGCAGGATGTAGAGGCGGCTTTCATGGTCTGGTGGTTTCAGGGTATACCTGGCCTGGTGGAGCCGCGCCTTCAGCCTCTTCTGGCAGGATGTAGAGGCGGCCTCCACAGTTGGTGCTGACCAGGTACCCTGTTTGTGGTGGAGAGCCAGGCCCCATAAACAGGCATGCTCCCTGGTTGCAGGCGAGCCAGGCCCCTAAACAGGCTGGCTCTGGTGGTGGTACCTCTGGGGTAACTATTTACACTTCGAGAGTTTGTGGCTATAGCCAGTTCATAGCCTTAAGGTTCATGGGTTTCTGACATTAGTTCATGTGGGCACATTTCTTGAACATGTAAACGTTGCAAAACTTCAAACTTTAACTTCTGTACTTTACTTTACTTTACACAGATTCCTCCTCACCAGGGCTTGGGCCTGTAGGGCTGTGGCACCTGTTGCTTTCTCCATCTCTGTCATCATCTGTAGTGATCTCATCAATGGGTTCTTTGTCTTTTATTTCCTCTTCTTCTGTGTCTGTTTCTTTTGCAGGATTACTGTAGGGACTTCTGGGACATGGTGTAACATCCAGTGCGTACCATCCGCGTTCTCCTTGGTGCATGGTGAATTCCACTGAGTCTCCTGTCTGTAGGTTTCTTCCTGGATGTCCTCTAGGCAAATGGGCTCTAACATCCCTTCTGTTCACAAAGATGCCTTCTTTCATACCAGGTGCAACTATGAAGCCATATCCACTCTTCAAGCTGAAGTCTTCCACAACTCCTCGACAAAGTGGGCCTCTGACCTGCGATTTAGCTCTTCTCAGGGACCGCTTTTCCTCTAAGTCTCTGGCTGTTACTTCGTCTTTCCTATCTGGAGATTGCTGTGTAAGTGGATCCCTTGTCCTGCTGCGGCGCCGTGTCTTGCGGGCTGGATTCTGCTGGGTTGCTACTTCACTGCTTGCAGGCTCCCAGGTGATGTATCTGGGCAGATCTTCCTCAGCGGAGGATGTCGGGCCCTCTTCATCCCAGCGGGAGTACGGCAGCATCTCTGGTTCTTGGACTGGTGCTGCATCCACTGCTGATGGCTCTGGGGTCAGCTTCTCAGCTTCCTGGCCTCCCCTCCCCCTTAGTTCTTCTGGGCACTCCTCTTGTGGCAGCGCTAGGGATGGATTCTCATCAGCAGGCCCGGGCGGGGGACTCTTTGGCATGAATGTTGCAGGAGTCTTCCTATGGGTATGCGGAGGGAGCAGATACCGGTCCACCATCTCCTTTGGGAAGTGGGCCTCTAGATCAGCCTTCAGCTTCCAGTATTCGGGGTCCTCCCCCAGCAGGGACTTCCTAGCAGGGACTTCCTTGGGCTGGGGAGCGGTGTCTGCTCTGGCCTTGCAGGCCGGGGTAAACAGTGGTACAGTCTTGTCTTGGCGGGCCGCGCCCTGCATGGCGGCGGCCTGGTCTTGGCGGGCCGCGCCTGACATGGCGGCGGCCTGGTCTTGGCGGGCCGCGCCTGACATGGCGGCGGCCTGGTCTTGGCGGGCCGCGCCCTGCATGGCGGCGGCCTGGATCAGCGTCGCTGTCGCAGTCTCAATCAGGGTCGCAGCTGGAGTCTTAGCGGGCATCGCTACTGTGGCCGGTTCTTGGCGGGCCGGGCAGGGCATCGCTGCGGCGATCTGGGCTTGGCGGGCCGCACCTGGCGTGGCTGCGGCCTGATTCAGCGTCGCCGTGCCGGGCATCTCCCCAGGGACCGCGGGCATGGCAGCAGGGGTCGGGGCACTCGCGCTGACAGGGGCAACACAGGACTCACCCATCAGTACCATCATCGGGGTCTGGGTCGTCGCCGCTCGGTCTGGCACTCGTCGTGCGGTTCCCCTCTCATAGGCCTCAACTGCCTCAGCGATCTCCTGAAGCTCCGCACGTCCCTCTCGGATCTGCTGCACGATCCTCGCTTCCAGTCGGTCACTGAACTGGGCAAGCTCCCAGGACCACCAGGCAGCGGAACCCGGCTCTGGGCTCCTATCTTCAGACGCCATCTTCGCCGCGTCGTCGCTGCTCTGCAGATCTTTCCTCAGCAGCAGGCCTCCGACTCTTCCTTGCAGCCTCAGTGCCAGTTCCTTCACTGCCTTGAACTCTTCTCCCAACAGCAGGCTTATCAGTTTCTGCTCTGCCTTTTCCAGCAGCAGGCTTCTGGCTCCCTTTCCTTCCCGACGTCTCTGAACGCCTCCGCTCTCATCACTTGCGAGGACAGGACTCTTCAGGGGATCTCTGGGTAGCCACACCTCTTCGTGGGCGGTAACTTCTCCCAGCGCGGGCTGCTGTTGTTTTTCAGCGCGCTTTTCATGGTGGCAATATGGCGGCGCTTCCAATTTTCCAAGCGGACCGCCCAGGCACATGGTCACCTGTCTGAACAGGTCTAGTCCTTATCCTGTTCGTGACGCCAGATGTGTGGGGCCCCGAGGTTCGGTGTCGGTGCAGCGGTGCATTACCTTCAGGGACTCCACTCGGCTGGATCTTGTCACAGGTAGGAAATCTTCTATTTTGATTGTCGTGACGCCACTCTCAGAATTGCGGTCAGTGGAGACCGCCACTGCAGGTTAGGGGTGCCTGGGGCTGATGGTAGGTGCAGTCAGTTGTAATAGCCTCCTGAGAGTGAGGCATGCCCCAGGGTCCCGTGTAGGTGTGTGGAACTACAAGTCGCAGAATGACTCACACACACAAGCAGGATGTCTTTCATGGATTTTACTCACTGATGATGGCAGGGTGAGTAACCCGGGCGTAGCTGGGATGAACCAGGTTGGAACCAGGTGTCCTTCAGGCTGACTGATGAGGGTGACTACCAACTCGCCTTCCTTAGCCCGTTGTGTTTTGAGGTAACCCCTGCTTGAAGCCCTGCTGGGGTCGCCCAGGGAAGTTGCTGGTGCCTCTCTCCCCTTCGTTTTGGCCCGTTTGCTTGTAGCCTGGACCAGATCACTCCGGCTGCTTGCCTCCTGTGAGCTATGGGCCCTAACTTTGGCTACGTGGTTGCGGACTCTGTGGTGTTGTCTTGGGGGTGTAAAGTGCCCCCTCATGCAGGTTTGGCAAAGGAAAGGTGAATCTATCCCTGCACTGGGACCTGCTACCCGTTTGGGCCTGGTTCTCCCTGACAGTCTCCTTACTTTCCACTCCGTTGCTCTCTCTTTAGCTGTGTGTGGATTTCGGGCAGCACTCCCAGGTGACCGTTCTCCCCCGTCGGTAGTCACTGCGCGGACGCTGTTAGACTGCCACAGCTCCAGGGTCTGCTCCTCCCGTCTGCTTTCCCTGAGCTGCACACTAAACTGGCTCACTGCTCCTCCTCTCCTATTCTTGCCTACGTCACCTAGCAACCAGGCTCTCTACCACACCCCTCGAGTGGAGATGGAGGCTTCGCCCCTTCCACCCCTCGGGTGGAGATGGAGGCTTCGCCCCCTCCTGGGATCCCCAGGGGTCCTCTCAAAGGTAAATGTGTGAGACCTGATCACTATGCGCCTGTGTAGTCACACCTCGGTCAGCCTTCTGGATTACCTGTATTGTACTGTCCCCAGCATGGGTGCAGTACTCAGTGGTGCCTGACCAGGTCAGGGGCGCCACACTCAGCGTGTAACAAACTCTCCTTCATCCATTGATCCATGACTTCTTCCTTTCCAATTCCCTTCACCTCCTGGCTCTTACTGAGACCTGGATCCAGCAGTTAGAAACCACCGCAGCTGCTGCTCTCTCATATGGTGGCCTACAATTTTTTCATATCCCTAGACTTGAGAACAGATCAGGTGGAGGTGTTGGTCTGCTCCTTTCCCCAAACTGCACTTTGAAGGTCATCCCTCCTGTCCCTCACTTATCTTCCCTTCTTTTAAGGTCCACACTGTCAGGCTTTACAGACCCTTCTTCCTGGAAATAGCAGTTGTGTATCGCCCTCCAGGCCCAACCAGTCAGTTCTTGGATCATTTCGCCACCTGGCTTCCACATTTACTAGCCTGTGACCTCCCCACTCTTGTCATGGGGGACTTTATCCCTATTGATGATCCCCTCTCCCCAGCTGCTACTCATCTTTTATCTCTAACCTCCTCTCTTGGCCTTTAACAATTAACTAATAGTGATGAGCGAGCATGCTTGTCACTACTCGGTACTCGCTCGAGTATCGCTGTACTCGGGCTGCTCGGCGGGGACCGAGTAATCTCGCGATACTCGTGCTGTACTCGTGGTCTTCATTTCTGCATGTTGGCGCTCTTTTGAGAGCCAGCCCTCATGCAGGGATTGGCTGGCAGACCACTGCAATGCCACAGCCCTGTTAGTTGTGGAATTGCAGTGATTGGCCGGCCTGCACAGCGTGACCGAGCCTTTATATCGGCCGGCGCGCTGTGCTCTGCTCACAGCTATTCAGACAGTCAGTGTAGGGAGAGTGTCGCTGATTCAGGGAAAGCTTTGCGGCCCTTTATAGCTTTTTCAGTTGCAGGGCTGCAAACAGTGTGACCAAAAGTCCTTCTCAGGACTATTCTAGTTGTATACAGGCAGGCAGGGTATAGCCAGGTCGGAGTACAGTAGCAGAGTCCTTCTCAGGACTATTGTTGCTATATACAGGCAGGGTATAGCCAGGTCTGAATACAGGCTAGTGACCAAAAGAGTCCTTGTCAGGACTATTGTACCAGTATACAGGCAGGCAGGCAGGCAGGGTAGTGGTGACCGTATACCAGCCTTCATCATATCTGGGGCTGGTGTACACAGTGTAAAACAGTCCAGATAGTGTCTGACTTGTCTGTAATTGTCGCTCCCCAAAAAAACCTGTTAGGTTATTATTGCGTCCGTGCTTGGTTTTTAAAACCGCACGTGTGTGCCTGTTGGTGGCAGCGTACAGGTGCACTTGTGTGCAATTTCCACACACTTTGATATAACGCACAAGTAGTGAATATACACGTCAGCAGTGCACAGCATTGCAAAATGCGCAAGGGCATTGGCAAGGAACAAGGAAGTGGACGTGATGGTGGTGCAGGCAGAGGCCGAGGTCGTGGGCAAGCTCTAATTTCGCCACAACAAAGGGCCACATCTAGTCGCTCGCACGTCCTGTCCCAAATTCTTGGGGACCGCAGCAGTACACCGCTCTTGAACCAAGACCAGTGTCAACAGGTTGTTAGTTGGATAGCAGATAATGCTTCCAGTCAGATTGGCACCACCACAAACACTCTGTCTTCCACACGGTCAAGTGTCAGTAGCCGTGATACTGCACCGCACATTTCTGAACCTGATCCTCCTTCCTACCACCAGGCTGAGTACACGTCCTCCTCGGACATTAATGATCCCACACTTGGACACTCGGAAGAGCTGTTCACGTTTCCATTCACACATTCTGGCCTCTCGCCAGCTCATATTGAAGTGGGTCATGAGGAGATCGTCTGTACAGATGGCCAAATATTTGAGCAGCCACGTTCTCACGAAGTTGGCAACGTGTCTCAACAAGTGGTGGACGATGATGAGACACAATTGTCAGCAAGTCAGGAGGAGGAGCAGGGTGCGGAAGAGGAAGACGACGTGGTGGATGATCCAGTAACTGACCCAACCTGGCAGGAGGATATGCAGAGCGAGGACAGCAGTGCACAGGGGGAGGGAGGCGTAGCATCACAACAGGCAGTAAGAAGCAGGGTGGTGGCCCCAGGCAGAAGTCAGGCAACCGTTCCCCGGAACAACACGACGACACAAGGTGCCTGTACAAATGTTAGGTCTTCCCGAGTCTGGCAGTTTTTTAAGTTGGATCCAGATGATTCAAAAAAGGCCATTTGCAACACCTGCCGTGCCAGCATCAGCAGGGGTACCAAAACTAGCAGCCTGACCACCACCAGCATGATCAGGCACATGTCAGCCAAGCACCCGACTTTGTGGGAAGTACAACAGAGTCGAGGAGCAGTGCTTGCTGATGTCACTGCTACGTCTTCGCTGGTTGTGCATGCGAGCCAATCCTCTGTCCATGCTGCCTGCGAACAAGCCTCCTCCACTCCTGCACCTGCAGTTGCCTACGCAGAAAGAACACCATCATCAAGCACGTCCTTGTCCCAGCGCAGCGTTCAGTTATCCATTCAGCAAACCTTTGAACGCAGGCGCAAATACACTGCCAACACCCCACATGCCACAGTTCTAAATGCTAACATTTCGCGACTGCTTGCGCTGGAAATGTTGCCTTTTAGGCTGGTGGAGACTGAAGCATTCCGTGACCTGATGGCGGCAGCTGTCCCACGTTACTCGGTCCCCAGCCGCCACTATTTCTCCCGGTGTGCCGTCCCCGCGTTGCATAACCACGTGTCACAAAACATCACACGTGCCCTGAACAACGCTGTTTCACCCAAGGTCCACCTAACCACAGACACGTGGACAAGTGCTTGTGGGCAAGGCCGCTACATCTCGTTGACGGCACACTGGGTTAATATTGTGGAAGCTGGGACCCAGTCTGAGCGAGGGACGGAACACGTCCTTCCCACACCAAGGTTTGCAGGCCCTACCTCAGTCAGTGTTTCACCCACACTCTACAGCTCCGGAATGTCATGCTCTTCAGCCTCCTCCTCCTCCTGCGTATCCTCATCCACTGTGCCCTCCACACCAGTCACAAGCTGGAAGCACTGCAGCACTGCCTCGGCGAAGCGGCAACAGGCTGTGCTGAAGCTAATCTGCATAGGTGACAAACCCCACAATGCAGAAGAGCTGTGGACAGCTCTGAAACAGCAGGCAGATCACTGGCTCACACCTCTGAACCTAAAGCCAGGAAAGGTCGTGTGTGACAATGGCCGGAACCTGGTGGCGGCTTTGAGGCGAGGCCAGCTGACACATGTTCCATGCGTGGCCCATGTGCTCAACCTCGTGGTTCAGCGGTTTATAAAGTCATACCCAGAGCTGTCTGATCTACTGGTAAAAGTTCGCCGCCTGTCTGCACATTTTCGAAAGTCACCTACTGCTTCAGCCGGCCTTGCCGGCTTTCAGCGCCGTTTGCATCTTCCGGCTCACAGACTGGTGTGTGATGTCCCCACGCGTTGGAATTCAACTCTGCACATGTTGGTCAGGATATGTGAGCAGAAGAGGGCAGTTGTTGAGTACCTGCATCACCTAAGCCGTCGGGAAATGGGTCAAACTCCACACATAACACCTGAGGAGTGGAGATGGATGTCAGACCTATGTACCATCCTCCAAAACTTTGAGGACTCCACCAAGATGGTGAGTGGTGATGACGCCATTATTAGCGTCACCATACCGCTACTCTGCCTTCTAAAACGCTCTCTGCTGAAAAACAAACATGATGCATTGCAGGCGGAGCGCGATGAGTTGCAGCATGAAACAGTAGTGGGTGTGGGTGATAACACACAGCCCAGCCTCGTCTCATCACAACGTGCAGTGGAGGACTATGACGAGGAGGAGGATGAAGACATGGAGCAACTCTCCGGCCAAATTGAGGATATGACATGCACACCAGTCATATCCTCGGTTCAGCGTGGCTGGCCAGAGGACAGGGTAGATGAGGAGGAGGAGGAGGAGGACAGCATGTTCAGTCATCTTGTTGGTCAGGCTACTGAAGTCCTGGCTGTTAAGAGTCTGGCGCACATGGCTGACTTTATGGTAAGCTGCATGTCTCGTGACCCTCGCGTTAAGAACATCTTGGCCGACAATCATTACTGGTTGGTAACACTGTTAGACCCACGCTACAAGGAGAACTTTTTGTCTCTTATTCCCGTGGAGGAGAGGTCAACCAAAATGCAGCAGTTTCGGAAGGCCATACTCACGGAAGTAGGCAAAGCATTCCCCTCACAAAACGCTAGCGGCATAGGTCATGAATCAGTGGACAACCGAGGCGTACAGCCGAGAGAGGCACAAGTCCAATCCGCCAGAGGTAGGGGAACAGTCTTTAAGATGTGGGACAGTTTTCTCAGCCCCTCACGTACCACAGCCCCTGAGGTGCGGGGTAGTGCCACAAGAAATCCTAAGTTTGCCCAGATGCTGAAGGAGTACCTTGCAGATCGAACAACAGTACTCCGACATTCCTCTGTGCCTTACAATTATTGGGTATCCAAGCTGGACACGTGGCATGAATTGGCTCTCTACGCCTTGGAAGTCCTGGCCTGCCCTGCTGCTAGCGTTTTGTCAGAGCGTGTTTTTAGTGCCGCAGGTGGAATCATTACAGATAAACGCACCCGCCTGTCAACTGAAAATGCTGACAGGCTGACTCTGATCAAGATGAACAAGGGTTGGATTGGGCCAGACTTCACCACACCACCAGCAAATGAGAGCGGAATTTAAAATTTGCCATGTACCTCCACTCACCCATGGGTACACACTTCTGGACTTTGGATAATCGCTGGACTCCTCCTCCTTCTCCTCATGCGCCACCATGATGATGACCATTACAAATTGCAATACTTAGGCCTTTGTTTCAGGTATACCCCCAGTGGTAAATTTTTTCGCCCATTCTTTGCAGAATGGACATTACAACGACAGGAGACCCGCTCCTTTGCAATGGGAACAATGTTTTGAGGCCCTCATGCACGTTTCTACCCAGGGACAACGTGGAGCCTCCCAATTTTTGGCTGCCCTGCCTAAGGGCTATACTGTAATACACCCACTTCCTTAAAATGGACACTTAATGTTTTGAGGCCATCATGCACGTCTCTATCCAGGGACAATGTGGAGCCTCCCAATTTTTGGCTGCCCTGGCAAAGGGCTATACTGAAATAGACCCACTTCCTTACAATGGGCACTTCAGGTTTAAAGGCCATCATGCACGTCTCTATCCAGGGACAATGTGGAGCCTCCCAATTTTTGGCTGCCCTGGCAAAGGGCTATACTGAAATAGACCCACTTCCTTACAATGGGCACTTCAGGTTTAAAGGCCCTCATGCACGTCTCTACCCAGGGACAACGTGGAGCCTCCCAATTTTTGGCTGCCCTGCCTAAGGGCTATACTACAATAGACCCACTTCCTTCCAATGGGCACTTCAGGTTTACAGGCCCTCATGCACGTCTGTATGCAGGGGCATTGGTGAACCTCACAATTTTGGACTGCCCTGGCAAAGGAAAATACTACAAAGACTCACTTCCTCAAAATGGGCACATTAGACTCAAGAGTCCTTCATGTACGTCTCTTCTCAGGGACATCGGAGTGCCACACAATGTTTTCACGTAAAATCTTTCATGTATTAATCTCAAAAAGTAACATACACCAGCTCTATCTCACTATTGGGTATGTGCCCTTAACATTTCCGCCATGAAAAATCATTTTGGGGTCATTTTGGAAGGTTTTCTGGTGAGTCCGTAAAAATGGCGTAAAACGCGGACAAAATTGTTCACAGCTGTGACTTTTCAGTGATAAATGCTTCAAGGGGTCTTCCCCATGCTGTTGCCATGTCATTTGAGCACTCTTCTGAGACTTTTGTGACATTTTTAGGGTTTCTCCATGCTGCCGGGGGATCATTTCACAAAAATACTCGGGTCTCCCATAGGATAACATTGGGCTCGTTGCTCGGCCCGAGTACACGAGTATCTTGGGAGGCTCGGCCCGAGCTTCGAGCACCCGAGCTTTTTAGTACTCGCTCATCACTATTAACTAACTCTCCAATGCATGAAGGTGGGAATACGCTGGACCTGGTCTTCTCCCGTCTCTGCTCAGTGCATGATTTTACTAACTCCTCTCTCCCCTTTCTGACCATAACCTTCTTTCAATTTCAGTCAAGAACTGTCAATCCACTCAGGATACCCCCACTTACCACTCGTATATCAATATACACGCCATTGACACAGACATTTCTGAAGAATTTGCAGTTATCATTAGCTCCAATCTCTTCACTCTCATGTCCTGACTCTGCTGTAAGACATTATCATGAAACCCTGCAGAGCGCCCAAGATGAAGCTGCACCTGCTACACACAGAGCCACTCTGCACATGTAGTGCCCCTAAAGCCATCTGGGAGCTACAAGGTTCTGCATCCTCACCAGGATGCAGGGCCTACCCCCTAGGGCCCCGGAAGACCAGTGCCGGTCACACAGAAACACTCCAGGTAATCCCAGTTTTCCCCAACAATCCCCCATACAATGGTGCAAAGCTAGGGTCGGACCAATGGATGGCCGCCTAGAGGTGGACCCAGTCCAATCCACTAGTTGACCAGGTGGGAGGGGCAGACAGTGGATAGACAGTCAGAGGAGTCGAGGAGTGAAGGTGAACGTGAGGAGACGCAACGACGAGGAGTTGACAGTAACCTGGTGCCCAGGAGGGTAGTTTGCTGGTGGAGTACAGTGGAGTAGTCCCAGAACTACGAACCAATGGGGTACAGGATCCTAGGTCAGGCATAAAGCACCAGGCAGGCCTGATAACACCTGCACAGCGAGGGGACCATCAAGGACCTCGCTGACCCTAAAAATCCGAGACTCAGTAGCAAAGAGAGTCGGGGAAAGGACCAGAGACTCCAACCCCATAGGGTTTACACTACCGTCATATGGACAGCAGTGGAAAACCACTGGACGGGGTCCACCAGTTGCTCTACGCCACAGGGACCCACCAACCAGAGACAGGTGCAGGGGAAGAAGGTACCAGATTACTACACTGGCACTGGGACAAAGGGAACCTGAAGGTGAAACCAGACGGCCTCGGGTGACCAGTTACCACAAGAAAGTGAGTAAAGAACCAGTTGTACTGAACCCCTCGTGTGGACTACCTTCTTCCGACACCCGTCATTACACCTACCCTCTGGGGCCCAGCCCTGCTTGAGGAGGGTCTAACATCCAGGCTGCCATTAACACCAGCCCCAGTAGTGGGCATTTTGCAGCGGCGGCTCCATCTACATATATACATAGCCGCAACACCGCAAGTGGCGTCACGTGTGAACACTAACCTCTAATCCTCTGTAAATATATCCCCCCTTTACAAAAAGGACCCAGGGCATGGAACCGGGAAATGTCCACCAAAGTGACATTCCCCAGATATACACTGCCCGGGACAGAGTACCCCATATCCCTGGGTATCACACACAGATGGCGGCAGGCCTGGATTAAGCTGCACCAACACAACTTGGCACCGGATTACCGACCAAGAATGAAGTGAATCAATATAATTTACTATCAAATATTATTTTATTTTCAATAAATTCATTTAATTAACAATATCAAACAAGAGAGCCACCTGGGGGGCACATGGTTCCAGAATTTAAATAACCTTCCTGTCCTTTATAACATGTATTATCGATGTATCACATAGAACAGTGACCTATACCATATATTACACCATCTACTATTCTGTTACTACAGTGTGACAAAACATGGGACATAAGGTCTATTTTCATCCAGGGCAAAGATATGTGGCCTCAGATCACAGAATTATATGTGGCTAGATCGGCTTTCCTATTACTTGTGTATCCTCAGCACAAGCTACCATATTGTATAGTACTAGCCGATATCATCATCCTATATGCCACGCCACTTTCCATCACCCTTAGTGACTAATCCCATCATGTCACACTCATTTAGCAACAGGAAAAGCATCATCCAATCTAGTGGTTATAACACTGTCCATAGAAATAACACAGCGAACCAATGCCGCTAATTATAAAAGAATTGACATAATTAACAAAAGGCAGCAAGTACTTACATTATGCAATACGTTATCTGGCTGAAGTGTGTATAGTGATTGGACTTAGGTAACTACTGGATTAAGCTGCACCTACTACACACAGAGCCACTCTGCACAGACGGAGGCAGCCCTGGAGGAAGCTACACCTGCTACACACAGAGCCACTCTGCACAGACGGCAGCAGCCCTGGAGGAAGCTACACCTGCTACACACAGAGCCACTCTGCACAGACGGAGGCAGCCCTGGAGGAAGCTGCACCTACTACACACAGAACCACTCTGCACAGACGGAGGCAGCCCTGGAGGAAGCTACACCTGCTACACACAGAGCCACTCTGCACAGACGGCAGCAGCCCTGGAGGAAGCTACACCTGCTACACACAGAGCCACTCTGCACAGACGGAGGCAGCCCTGGAGGAAGCTGCACCTACTACACACAGAACCACTCTGCACAGACGGCAGCAGCCCTGGAGGAAGCTACACCTGCTACACACAGAGCCACTCTGCACAGACGGAGGCAGCCCTGGAGGAAGCTGCACCTGCTACACACAGAGCCACTCTGCACAGACGGAGGCAGCCCTGGAGGAAGCTGCACCTACTACACACAGAACCACTCTGCACAGACGGCAGCAGCCCTGGAGGAAGCTACACCTGCTACACACAGAACCACTCTGCACAGACGGCAGCAGCCCTGGAGGAAGCTACACCTGCTACACACAGAGCCACTCTGCACAGACGGCAGCAGCCCTGGAGGAATCTACACCTGCTACACACAGAGCCACTCTGCACAGACGGCAGCAGCCCTGGAGGAAGCTACACCTGCTACACACAGAACCACTCTGCACAGACGGCAGCAGCCCTGGAGGAAGCTACACCTGCTACACACAGAGCCACTCTGCACAGACGGCAGCAGCCCTGGAGGAAGCTACACCTGATACACACAGAGCCACTGTGCACAGACGGAGGCAGCCCTGGAGGAAGCTACACCTGCTACACACAGAGCCACTCTGCACAGACGGCAGCAGCCCTGGAGGAAGCTACACCTGCTACACACAGAACCACTCTGCACAGACGGCAGCAGCCCTGGAGGAAGCTACACCTGCTACACACAGAGCCACTCTGCACAGACGGCAGCAGCCCTGGAGGAAGCTACACCTGATACACACAGAGCCACTCTGCACAGACAGAGGCAGCCCTGGATAAAGCTACACCTACTACACACAGAACCACTCTGCACAGACGGCAGCAGCCCTGGAGGAAGCTACACCTGCTACACACAGAACCACTCTGCACAGACGGCAGCAGCCCTGGAGGAAGCTACACCTGCTACACACAGAGCCACTCTGCACAGACGGCAGCAGCCCTGGAGGAATCTACACCTGCTACACACAGAGCCACTCTGCACAGACGGAGGCAGCCCTGGAGGAAGCTGCACCTGCTACACACAGAGCCACTCTGCACAGACGGAGGCAGCCCTGGAGGAAGCTGCACCTACTACACACAGAACCACTCTGCACAGACGGCAGCAGCCCTGGAGGAAGCTACACCTGCTACACACAGAACCACTCTGCACAGACGGCAGCAGCCCTGGAGGAAGCTACACCTGCTACACACAGAGCCACTCTGCACAGACGGCAGCAGCCCTGGAGGAATCTACACCTGCTACACACAGAGCCACTCTGCACAGACGGAGGCAGCCCTGGAGGAAGCTGCACCTGCTACACACAGAGCCACTCTGCACAGACGGAGGCAGCCCTGGAGGAAGCTGCACCTACTACACACAGAACCACTCTGCACAGACGGCAGCAGCCCTGGAGGAAGCTACACCTGCTACACACAGAACCACTCTGCACAGACGGCAGCAGCCCTGGAGGAAGCTACACCTGCTACACACAGAGCCACTCTGCACAGACGGCAGCAGCCCTGGAGGAATCTACACCTGCTACACACAGAGCCACTCTGCACAGACGGAGGCAGCCCTGGAGGAAGCTGCACCTGCTACACACAGAGCCACTCTGCACAGACGGAGGCAGCCCTGGAGGAAGCTGCACCTACTACACACAGAACCACTCTGCACAGACGGCAGCAGCCCTGGAGGAAGCTACACCTGCTACACACAGAACCACTCTGCACAGACGGCAGCAGCCCTGGAGGAAGCTACACCTGCTACACACAGAGCCACTCTGCACAGACGGCAGCAGCCCTGGAGGAATCTACACCTGCTACACACAGAGCCACTCTGCACAGACGGCAGCAGCCCTGGAGGAAGCTACACCTGCTACACACAGAACCACTCTGCACAGACGGCAGCAGCCCTGGAGGAAGCTACACCTGCTACACACAGAGCCACTCTGCACAGACGGCAGCAGCCCTGGAGGAAGCTACACCTGATACACACAGAGCCACTGTGCACAGACGGAGGCAGCCCTGGAGGAAGCTACACCTGCTACACACAGAGCCACTCTGCACAGACGGCAGCAGCCCTGGAGGAAGCTGCACCTACTACACACAGAACCACTCTGCACAGACGGCAGCAGCCCTGGAGGAAGCTACACCTGCTACACACAGAGCCACTCTGCACAGACGGCAGCAGCCCTGGAGGAAGCTACACCTGCTACACACAGAGCCACTCTGCACAGACGGAGGCAGCCCTGGAGGAAGCTGCACCTACTACACACAGAACCACTCTGCACAGATGGAGGCAGCCCTGGAGGAAGCTACACCTGCTACACACAGAGCCACTCTGCACAGACGGAGGCAGCCCTGGAGGAAGCTACACCTGCTACACACAGAGCCACTCTGCACAGACGGCAGCAGCCCTGGAGGAAGCTACACCTGCTACACACAGAGCCACTCTGCACAGACGGAGGCAGCCCTGGAGGAAGCTACACCTGCTACACACAGAGCCACTCTGCACAGACGGAGGCAGCCCTGGAGGAAGCTGCACCTGCTACACACAGAGCCACTCTGCACAGACGGAGGCAGCCCTGGAGGAAGCTACACCTGCTACACACAGAGCCACTCTGCACAGACGGAGGCAGCCCTGGAGGAAGCTGCACCTACTACACACAGAACCACTCTGCACAGACGGCAGCAGCCCTGGAGGAAGCTACACCTGCTACACACAGAACCACTCTGCACAGACGGCAGCAGCCCTGGAGGAAGCTACACCTGCTACACACAGAGCCACTCTGCACAGACGGCAGCAGCCCTGGAGGAATCTACACCTGCTACACACAGAGCCACTCTGCACAGACGGCAGCAGCCCTGGAGGAAGCTACACCTGCTACACACAGAACCACTCTGCACAGACGGCAGCAGCCCTGGAGGAAGCTACACCTGCTACACACAGAGCCACTCTGCACAGACGGCAGCAGCCCTGGAGGAAGCTACACCTGATACACACAGAGCCACTGTGCACAGACGGCAGCAGCCCTCGAGGAAGCTACACCTGCTACACACAGAGCCACTGTGCACAGACGGCAGCAGCCCTCGATGAAGCTACACCTGCTACACACAGAACCACTCTGCACAGACGGCAGCAGCCCTGGAGGAAGCTACACCTGTGTCGCCCTGGGCAAGCCAGGGGACACAGGTCACAACACCACCACACCCCACACTCCAGGTAGGCACATCACAGCTAACCAGAAATCCTTGTTGCCTTCCTCCAGAGGTTGATGATGCACACCAGGGGGTGGGCCAGGCGGTTGGCTCCGCCCACCGAGGAGCTCACAACACTGGAGGCAGGAAGAAACCAGGGAGTTCTGTCAGGGAGGAGGAAGTGGAAGGAGTGAAGTCGAGCCCAGGCAGGGCAGGAGTAAAGAGGAGAGTTCAGTTTAGGAGTTAAGTGAAAGTGAAAGTAGAAGAGGAGGAAAAGCAAGTAAAGTGACAGAAGGAAAGAAAGCCTGAGAGCCCAGCTTTGTGTAGGGCCAGAACAGCAAGGTCAGCGACGGCGGTGACTGTTTGGAGGGGGACCGTTTGGAAGTTCCTGGAAGGACCCCGTTGGCTGTGTGCCCGGTGGTCTGGAGCAGTGTTCCGAAGGACAGTCAGCACCAGGGCAGGGGCCTCTCGGACCCCGGCAAGGCTAGGAGTCGCCAAATTTGCCAAATCCATCAGTGACGGGGACGCAGATCCCCCAACAACCAAGTCCCGATTGACGGCAACAGCCCGACCATTACCGGGGAGACACCGCCACCGCCAAGGCACCAGTTTCCCCAGGGCCAGCGCCTGCGGGCAAAGTGTAGAGCTCCTCCGGCCCAGATTGCAGTCGGGGAGCGGGTAACCGGAGGGAATCCACCGCTACCATCAGACAACATAGGTGCAAGGAAGAGAAACGTCACCGTCACCTACCGGGAGTGCAGGTGCAGCCGTCTGTGGGACCGTCCTACCAGCCGTTGGTTTACCGTACAAACTGTGTCCGTGTGTCAGGCTGAGTGAGTACCATAGTGCCGCAAGGCACAGCGCTGCCCCCGCGTCCCTGCGCCCTCCAGGCCCTACACTTCACATCTCATCACCGGGCCCCGGGATCACCAACCCCTACCCACGGAGGGGCAACACAACACCTGGCTGCTCCGCATCACCATCCCCGGGACCCCCACACTGAGCAGCGGTGGTGCAATCACCACAACCGTGGGTGGCGTCACGAACTATAACAATCCCCACACCCAACAAACACCCCCCTTTCACTCACGGGCGAGGAGTGTCGCTCGAGAAACCCCGGGATCCGGCCCACGGCTCGAGCCACCAGGAGCAGCTGCCGGACCCGAGCAGAAGGGGTGAGCGCGGTGTGCTGACACCCTCCTCCCCGCCCGCAACAACTTGGCGTCACGAACAGGATCTTACCGCTCTGCCGTTGGGTAGAGGTGCGCCTTGTTACGGCCGGAGGCATCCGGCAGAAAAATTTTAGAAGCCGCCATCTTTGGCGCGAAAAGTTCCCGCTCGAGCGTCTTCTCGAGCAGTAGAGGCGCGAAGGCCAAAACCCCGCCCCGAGAGAGGAGGGGCCGGAAAGAGCTAAGGGGGACGCGATGGCGGCCGGCCACATGTAGCTGCGGCTATAAGAGCAGAGACGCCAGGACTCTGCAGGAATACTGGGTTCCTGGAAAGCACGACTGCCGAGATGTCCGCCCCACCTAGTTCTGCGGAGACTACCGAGCCGGTGTCTGGAACAGCCGTATGGTTGAGGGCCCGGGCGGCGGGGATCTGCCGTCGCTACCAGAGTCAGATCGGCGGGCTGATGGCGCAGTGGTCCGCGGAGGTAGAGGCCCTAGTTGCTGTGGCGCGAGTGTATGGAGTGGAGGCCGTGATGGAGGAGCTGGAAAATGACCCACGCCCCTGTGTCCCCGAGGGACCGGTCGCTGC